>NC_056742.1:316808099-317523099 GCF_019279795.1 Protopterus annectens | reverse complement strand
CCACACTGCATGGTTTGTTTATGGGTGGATGCAGTCCTTAAAACTGACTTAAAATAAGAGGCTGAATATGGGTGCCATTGGGATTATTTCTATTTTGGAAGACAACAAATAGATTTGTTACCTATAAGGAATAAGGAGGGGGCAGATACACTAGAAAATTCTGATGCTGATGTTGAGAAGGTGATGCCAATTTTTAAATCAATTAGTCTAATTCTATGTAAGAAACATAGTTGCAAAGATGGATGATCACAATGTCACAGCACTGGATCTGGAACACAAATATATTGCTAAATGCTAGTGTCACTACATTAGCAAATTTGTAAAGCAGGAAGGAAAAGAAAGATTTTGGAATACTTACATGCAATGTGACATGATCAGGATGGAACTCCAGTAAATTACATCATTTTATGTGTAAACAAAACTAAATAAATAAAAAGCACGCATGGAAGCAGCAACCAAAGCTGAAACGTTTATTGAACGCTTTTGTCAACAATTGTACTTGACTTCATCAGAATAACACATCATACAAATAAACTCCTTATAAAGCCAGGCCAACTCATTTGCATGTCAAACAATCATGTAATTAATTAATTAAAGATGTCATATTTTTTAAAGCAGCAGCACTATGTACTTCAATAATATTTTCCATATAAACACTAAAAATGAAGATAAAAAATGCATGAAAATAAAAATAAAAAATGTATGTGCGTTTATAAACATGAAAAATTAATTAACCCAATAAAAACTATCCTATTCATACTTCATGAACCAACATCAATTTATATATCAGAAATAAAATGCACCACAATATACATAATGTTAAACATGGAACTCTGCCTTCAATTTTAAATAACTTGTAAGGGATATAACCTCATTTAACCCTGGTGGACTAGTGGCGTTAACTCTAAGTTGCCACATAAGTTCCTTGTACTCTAAGAGCAAATCACTCGGACCACCTCTCTCATTGGGTTCAATTTGTTCAAGTACTGCAAACTTAAATTTGTGATCAAGAAAACTATTAAGATGTTTAACAAGGGCATCGTTGATGCTACCTTTGTTAATGTCATAAATATTCTGGTATATACGTAACCTAAATGCATTCTTAGTTTTGCCTATATAGTATCTGTCACATACTTGGCACATTGCAGCATAAACCACATTCTTGATCCCACAATTACATTTGTAATTATATCTAACTGTACCATATTGGGGAATAATAACGCTATTCCCTTCTAAAATGTATCTACATTGCGAACAATGTCCGCATTTTTTCACTTGTCCTTTATTCTGGTATTTCTGAACCTCTTTGTTTTGTTCCAGTACATTTTTGATACAAGTCTCCTTTTTGTATACCACAGTCAGCTTTTCCCCTAACTTACTCCCCACTTGATCATCATTTCTTAAAATAAACCAATTCTTGATCAAGATGTCTTTAATACATGAAAACTGGGGGTTGTAAGTCAGAATCAGTGCATTTTTGTATGCATCTCTATTACTCTCAATGCAACAAGTAGTAGTATTAATTATTGGCACACCTGCCTCTTCCTCCACACCTAAGCCTAACAGTGGATGAAAATGACAAGATCTTCTCTTATATGTAATCTCCTCTAAAATAGGGGTAATAAACTCTTCCGGATACCCTCTTCTCAATAACATACCGTGTAACACATCCCTTTCTTTATAGAACATATCCCGGTCACTAACCATATGGGCCAACCATACCCCTTGTCCCTTTACTCTCTATCTTTACAAATCTGAATATCCAAATAACTAATGGTATCAGAATTTGTTTCCATAGTAGATAATCTATGAATTTTGTTTCCACTATATACAGGAAACCCACATACTCGAACACACATTTACATTTTGAAAGTGGTCACCCTTTGCACCAAAAAAGGTCACTGATAAAGGGACAAGGGGTACGGTCAGCCCATATCGTTGACGAAAGCGCTCAAACATTTCAGCTTTGGTTGCTGCTTACAGGCGTTCTTTTTATTTAATAATTTTATGTGTCATAAAACTTCTAAGAAACTCTTAGATTAAATTAAATCTACAACACTTTAATTTTTATATAGTATGAATTTTATATAATATTAACTTTAGATGTATGACTCTGATTGCTTAGTTTATGCTTTAGCAAGTTGTCAACAATGCTTATTAATTGCTGTTTTTTTCAATTAATCATTACTGTTTAGTGGAAGCATATGTTTTTGTTCAGAAGAAGTCCAGAGTGCGTATGGACAAAAAAGCTCAACTCTGAGATGTTTTTTTTTAAATTTGTTCTTGTAGTTTTTCTGGATAGAATTGTACTTGTTTCTTGGTTTTGTGTTGTCAAATACACAGATAAGCATTCGTCTGCAAGCTACTGAGCACATGTGCTGCTGTAATATTCACCAAGTCTATCCATATAAAACATGGAACAAAAATGTCATAACAAGGAAAATGTAACTAAAGAACGAAAGGCAGACAATAATCTGCTTTGGCATTTATCTTTACTAGAAAGACAACATTAAAAGTGCAGTTAGTCATTCAGCATTGTCCCCTATAGTAAGAGAAAAATCACTGAAACTGTAATTTCATACCAAAAATTAAAATATCCAGAGACCAAAGCAACAAACTAAGTGGAGGATGGAATATACTAACACCATTTAGAGTAAAAACGTATTTCGGCTTTTTCCGGTTAGGGGTCACCACAGCAAAACTCTGGTCTGCTAATGATTGGCAGTGGATTTTTATGGTGCCAAGTTGTCAGCCCAACATCCAACCTTCAAAGAAGGCACACCCATTCATGCACGCACCTACCTGCATGTCTTTAGGCGTCACTCGACCGAAGGACATGCAGACTCCACACAGAAGGCACTCCAGCCGTAACACCATTTAGAGTGACCCAAAGTAAATCTGCATGAACCAGCAGGTATATAGGGAGGTGATGAGATATACTGGATCTTGTCCTTACTAATATGGGGGCATCTTGCACCATCTCTTGTACATCATTGTCATTTGTAAGGTCTGACCATAAAGTTGTCTCCTTTTAAATAAAACTGAAACCAGGGATGCCTTCCATCCGACGTACCGTTAGAAATGTCTCTAACAAAAACTACCTACTCCTAAGTGATACATTTGCAATCTTCAAATCCCCACCAAACCAAGTTAATTCCACTGAATACAAATAATTATACATTGACTGGCCATTAATATTAAAAAACGAGCACATTGGTCAGTCTAACCATTGTAAATCCGAGAATATACCAACAGAAAAGGTCCAGTTGCCCAGACTTTTTCCATTAGTATATCTCAGAAATGTTTTACTTTTCTTTCTTCTTTTTTAACAAAATAAAACAGAAGACCTCAAATGAATGAGGGAGATGGTGCAGATAAAAATAAAAGGATAATCAGGTTCATTCTGCAAAACAATAGAAACCTACCTGATTATCCTTCTATTTTGTCTGTCTCAACTCTCCCGAACATTAAAAGTCTCCCAGTTTCTTTTTTTTGTTTGTTTTCAATTAAAATTTAAAAAAAAGCAACGGATATCTTCCTTTCTCCATTGCTTCCTTTGCACAACACTGATGTACTGCATAGCCATGGGAACACAACTCCCATAAGCATGCGCACTACATCAGACAAAGCCCCAGGATACCAGAAAACATGGAAGGGCACCACAGAGGCATTATACAAAGACATTATTTAAGAAAAGTATTTTTTTCTTAAATAATGTCATTGTATAATAGCAATAATCGGCTCCGTGGTTGTGGTATATTTAAGCAATAACCCACGTCTGGGTGTGAGTAATGCTAGGTTTACCCACGGTTGGTGTGGTTTGGTCATGAGAGCGAACCCCGAGTGGCCAAACAAAGACAACCGTGGGTAAATCTAGCATTACCCACACCCACACATGGGTTATTGCTATTATACAATGACATTATTTAAGAAAAAAATACTTTTCTTAAATAATGTCTTTGTATAATACCTGCGTGGTGCCCTTCCATGGTTTTCCACTATCCTGGGGCTTTTTCTGATGTACTGCACATGTGTATGCTTACACAGTACATCAGAGCTGTGTTGAGGAAGCAACGGAGAAAAGAAGATCTCTGTTGCTTTTTTAAAGCTGTCTCGCTATGTCAAACAAGTTTAATATAACGAGATATCTTTAAAAAAAGCAATGGAGAAAGGAAGATCTCCGTTCCCTTTTTTAAAGCTATCTCGCTATGTTAAATGAGTTTAATATAGCGAGATATCTTTAAAAAAGCAATAGAGAAAGGAAGATCTCCGTTGTTTTTTTTTTTAAGAGATCTCGCTATGTTAAACATATAACATAGTGAGATTACAGCAACGGAGATCTTCCATTCTCCGTTGCTACCTAACAGAAACAAAAAAAATCAAGACTTATACTAATGGAAAAAGCCCAGGCGACCGGACCTTTTTCCATTAGTATAAGTTGGAATTAGAACAGGCACGCTGGTTGGGCTGGCCAGTCAGCGTGCACGTTCTGGAATACTAATCAGCAGTCATTGTATAATGAAGATTTACCTATGGTTGGCTTTATTTAATCACTTGGGCTTCATCCTCATGATTAAACCACACCAACCATGGGTAAATCTTCATTATACCACACCGATGCCATCGGTTATTTCTTAAATGTACACCACCACACCATACCAGCATGTAAACAGCTGCATAGATGCAGCTCTACCCTGGAGGAACAAGCACAGGGCAATCCCCAGAAACAAACCCACATGGTGGAACCATAATATCAACAAGTGCTACAATAAGAGGAAGGAAATTTTAACCAAAAGTAACAAGAGTAATTTCAAGAATGATAGAGCCTTTATCGTTGAAATAAACAAACACATTAGCTTAATAAAATCCACCAATGCCAAGTCTGAAGCTAAATTAGCTACCCAAGCCAAAGACAATCACATGCCTTTTTTAGTTATATTCATAATCTCAAAAGCACAACATAGCAATATTAAATACACTTTTGCCTCTCCAACAGGAGCACTAGTGTTTGATACCCCCATAGCCCACCACACACGTTCTTACCACAGGGTAAGACAAAAATCAGTTGCCTCTGGAGAGGATCTTTTCGCACTTCTTAGAGAAATAATGGGGACTAATAACAGAGAGCTTGTTCATTGCCCTTGGACCCCTGCTAATTTGCACACTATGTCCAAAAGTTTTCCAAGTATTAGAGAAGACCCATTAAGGTTTAAGGAGGAATTAAAAATTGTAATGGATTGTTAAAATCCTACTTTGACAGATTTAAACCAGATGCTTTGGGTTGTCACTTCAGTTGAAATAAGAAAACAGTTACTTGTAAAGGCTGAAATAACAGATTTTACTCTCAGAGGGAATGCATTAATAGACAAAAGGACAGTATTGTTAAATAAAATTACAGAAAGTTTGTCAAATTAGGACAGATTAGTCTAAGATACAGGGACGCAAGCAAAATAATTAAGAAGGCTTTGCAGATTATTTGAATCACCTTAAAGCAGTGTTTGCTAGAGGTTCAGGAATACCAGATCCAGAAAAAACAGTCAGCTATTGCAGCTGCTTTTGTGCAGGGTCTGCAAGCCCCTGTACAAAATCAAATAAAGCAAGTGCTTACAGACTGGCAGGGAAAGGAATTGGAGTCCTTACTAAGGGCTGCAAATCATTGTACTGAGTATCAGGAAAAACTGAGAAAAGATCATACCTCTCAACCTCTTAAAACAAGTAATCTGGACAAAGCTATAAATAATGGGGGGATAAAGGCACAAAAATAAAGATACTTTTAAAGTATTGCTCTTGTAAAATATTATTAGCAGTGACGAGACAGACACCGTACTACTGTATCCGTTAATATTTATTTGTATTAGTACAAATTCTTGCCAAACAGTTAATACTGTCAGAGTTATTTCAATTCTGTTATAACACAGCTAGACACATATAACTACAGATTGATGCACACTCAGTCAAAGACGCCACTAAAGAGTGAAAATACTGTCCAGTTTGTATACTCTTTTAAATGTCAATGTTATTTTTAATGTCCTTGTGACTTGTTCTTCTGGTTTGATTTCTGTTTTATGTCCTTCTTTGGTTATTTTCTTCCTTGCTGTATCTGAAGACTTCACAAAAAGTCTCTCCATGTTATCTTTGCGTCACTTGAAGTGTCTGTATTTTATTTTATTTAGTTCTGCATCTGAAAGCTCACAGAAAGTCCCTGTAATGCAATGTTTTGTTTGAGATGTCAATGTACCTTCCTTTTTTCTATAACATGATGCCATTTACAGTAAGCCCACAGCTATATGGTATTAATATCTAAGCTGAACATTTACAAGAAATCTTTTTAATAAAGGGTCATCACTTTACTATTCTTGCAAAGCAAGCCATATTATTTTGAAAACTGCTGTTTGGCTTTGTATATTTTCTTTACTGCACACACAGTATAATTTTGGGGAAAGCATTTTAATTTATACAATCTCTATCAAGTCCCCCTTTTTAATTAAAACCAAGAAAATTGTAAGACAATTTACAACACAATGCGATCTTCAGTACTTTGAATCCGTTGGTCCATTGCAACATACGGATGCCTTGCATTCAAAGCTACCTCTTCATATAATGTTACATTACCAACAGCTGTTACGTGATTAATAGTTTTATTAACACAAATTTTTAACACATCTCCTCTGTTATATCTGAGATAGCTCCATAAGTTGCATTTGCTATCAACTTTGTAACTTTCCATATTGCCTTAGCGGCACCATACCAGTGAAAATTTTCAACTCCTGAAATAACACCATTTCCTGTGTCCAGCTGTTTTAAAATCTTTCCCTATTTTTTTTTTTTTTTTTTTTTATCATGAACCTCCCTCTTTTTCTGGTGATTTTTTACCATGTCCTCTGGTAATGTGTGAGTAATTCTCATTATTGGAACTGCATACTATATGTGAAAGAATTTCTCCTCTTTCATTTCTTCCTTAAAAGACATATTATGTGTTAAGTCCCATGCTGTTTTTATTTTATACTCAAGCTTTTTCACATGACCAGAGCTGGTGTAAAGTAGCAACCCTGACTGTCCCTTTCTTTTGAAAACAGAGTATCCTTTTTTATTTTTATCAACTGTAAATGTTTTTATGGCTGTTTGTTTTACAACTCTGTTTTTATAAGATTTTTTAAACATAAAACATGTATGTGTAACCTCTACATGGACTGCATGTAATGGCATTTTCCCTCTGTAAGGAATGTGGCTAAAAACCCAACAATTTGACTTGTTATGTGCCTTTGCAAACACATTTTGCATGTCCAAAAATATATTGAAATCAGGTATCCGGTCATGATGCCCCTGTTCTCATAATTTATTATATCTGAGTATCTCTCCCCATTGCCATGGCGTCAAGCTAAATGCCAAAAAGTGTATAGTCATCCCCTTTGGCAAAAACAAAGTGCCCACAAATTACCACATAGGTGGTAATCCATTAAGTACAGAAGAAGTAATTAGGGACCTAGGGACCCAAGTTGATAGCAATCTCTCATTTGACAACCACGTGGACAAAGTGGTTAGAAAAACATTTTATATAGCCCACTTAATCATGAAGGGATTCACATCTAGATCAGGGGAGGTCATCGTGCCTCTTTACTCATCCCTCATCAGGCCCATAATTGAGTACAATGCCCCTTTTGGGATGTACCTTACCAGACACGTGCAGCAACTGGAAAGACCCCAAAAGTACCTCACCAAGAGGATCAAAGGGCTCAAACAGATGCCATATGCTGCCTGGTTAAAGAAACTCCAGCTCTACTCAGTGGCATATCGCCTGCTCAGAGGCGATCTGTGCCTGACGTATAAAGCCATGTCCAACCTGGATGTAATGGACATGCTGCACCTCAGAAAATCCAAATCCCATCAAGCTACACGTTCGAGAGACTTGAACCTCAGCAGTGAAATAAATAGGACATGCTGGAGGACAGATTCATAACCCAGAGGCTCCCTTCACTCTGGAATGAAATCCCAGTCCAGGTTAGGCAGAGTCTCTCATTGACTCTCTTCAAGAGGAATCTTGATGAGTGGATGGGAGATCGTAGGTTTATCCTGGGTATCACTTCTGTGTCACTGTTAGACAGAGGCACAGTATACTAACCTCGAAAAAGGGCATAGCAAAATTAATTTAAAATGGGTGGCGAAAGCCAAACACACTCTGGCTAGGCTTATAAATGCCCTAGGGCAGATAGCCTAGTATGAACCTATGAACTGTTTTATTTGAATTTGCTTTTGTATGTACATTTTTTTTAGATTGCCTTGTCTTGTCCATAGATTCCTATTATAGAAACAAATTTAAACTTTCCTAAGACTGTTAACAGACTGTTACTGTACTGATACTGTCTGATTGTTATTAACTTACACTGATTTTTATGAACCAACATGGTGTGCTGCTTTTGCTTGGATTTTTATTAGCTGAAAAATGCTATTTGTCTAAGTTTTTATTAAGTTTTTTAATGACTCTGTACTTTCCTACCTGTATATATTCCTGTGTATTATTACCTGGATGGCAGTTACACCAGTCTGACTAATGATGTTCTTGTTGTATTAGTTTGTTTATAAGACTGTTTGCTGTTATATTTTATGTAAGACATTCTTTTGAAAATATGACATTACAGTCACTGTTTTTTACCAATATTGATCCTGTTTGCTGTATGCATGAGCTGCCTTTGGCGACATATTGTACTTTTAATGTGTGGGGGGGTTGACCCTCTCTTGTTACCATAAACCTTTTGTCATTTAGGATTTGCATAGGTACTGCCTTAAATGTTACTCCATTTTCAGACGTAGATGTGGACTTACATACCCAACATTTAATTGCATTGTTTAGTTTTGCATATACAATTTGCATTACTGTAAATGTATTTACTGTATCTGTATTAACTTTGACTTTATACTGCATCTGTATTAACTTTAAATTTACACTGTATCTGTATTAACTTTACTCTGTGTCTGTAGGTTATTTTTGTGTTTATTCTGAATTTGTCCTGGCTTATTAAACCAGTAAAGTAATATTTATTTTTCTGTCTTTTCCTGTCCCCTTTGTTTAATTAATTTACATTGAGTTTAAAAGATCCATGTACTTTGCTGCAAACTGATAACGTGTTCCATTAATTTATTGCTTTAATGCCGATTGCCTACCATGATCTGGGTTATAGGGAGGGTTATCCCCATAGTCTACCGGTCATAATTTACCATAATTATTATACTGTTAGTGTTTGTAATTCCCCTTTTCAGTAAGGCAAGGGGTCTGTCCTTCCTTCTGTTTATTGCTTTCCTCCTTTTTCTGTGTACCTGGATGTTTGTATAGGTGCTCTTTTCTATTTATGATTTACCTGTTTAAAAACAGTGTATTAACTGTCTGTGGCTGTCACCTGTTTCCATCATTGCACTGCAGAATTGTCTAGATTGTTGTACCTGTAACAACTGTGACATCTTTAGGCTTAATTTTTATCTTTAGACTTTAAAGCATTAAGCTGCTTTTTGTAGTCTACAAGCTGTTTTTGTATTTTTCCTATGTGCATCTGCAATACTGCATACTTCTTTTAAGCTGTCTGGCACTCTGGCTTTGTCTTGTTTTAGGTAGAGTTTGAGATATGTAATCTCTGAATCTGTATCTATCTGTCTGGCAGAAACTAATTTTAAAGCTGCATCTGCATTTTGCAGAATGTCATTAACTGTCTGACGGAATTGCTTTAATATACCATCTTGCCTGACCAAAACATTATTTTTTTTTTCTGTCATGCTATTTAGACTGTCTGACTGATCATTTTCAGATAGTTTTTTAAATGGTGGAAACTGGCATTACCTTGTCTGTGTGTTTAAAACAGTTATGTGAGTATAAACTGTGGTGGTGGTGATGCGGTAGCGCTGTTGCCTCACAGCAAGACTTTGTGTTGTTCGATTCTCAGCTAGAGCGTCTTCTGTGTGGAGACATGCGTGAATGGGGCGTACCTTCATTGAAGGTTGTGCGTCAAGGCTGGCAAACTCGGCACGTAAAAAATCAACTGCCAATCATTAGCGGACTGGAGTTCCGCTATGGCGACCCCTAACCGGGAAAAGCCAAAAGACACAAACAAACAAATGTGAGTCTAGACACTCACTAGTTTCAGCTGCTTGCTTTGCTTTGACATTTGCCAAAGCATTTACTGTAGCCTCTTCTGCATTACATTTTTTATGTGCTTTGATTTTGACAATACTAAACTTTCCCTGTAAATCATTTTGGGAATCAATGTCCATAACTCCCGTAGTACTGGAGCATGTTTTAGGGGTTTGCCAACACTGTTGACGAATCCCCTTCTGACCCAAACTGACGTGTAAATGCAAAAAAAAAAAATTTAAATAAAGCATCATTTGAAATAGACCACACAATGTATGTCAACCATTGTTTAAATGCCAACATATTGAAACAAAATTCCTTTCTTGCCTTGTCACTGAGACAGAGTCTGCAATAAACAAGACTATTGATATATATCAGCAGGAGAAATAATCGTCATTTCTGCTGAACCCTGCCCAATGTCAATTTGTGTATTTTGTACCCCTTGTAAACCTTGCTGGGCTTTTCCTAACTGTCTTGTCAGATTAACCTCTGTAGTTTGTGGCCTTAGTAAATGTTGTTGGGCTCTATCTGATTGTTATGTTAAACCAGGAATGTCATTATGTAAAGTCTGAATGCTGTACTGAGTCTGTTCCTCTAAATGGCATTATTGTCCCTTATTACTGTCCCTAGGGAAATTTTGAAAAGCTGTGAAAACCTTTTTTTTAAAAGGTTAATATTAATAGCACAATCTACTATGTTAGAAATTTCTTTTTTGTGTGCATCTGCAATATTTACTATAAATAACATTTTATGTAGTCTATTACAATACTGACAATAATTGCATACACTTGTTCTGTATGAGATTTAGGTAAAGCCTTAAGACATTAAAGAAAATGTGCAACAGTTTACATTATATCTGACAAAGACATGATTGCAGGAGTTACATTTAACTGTTGTATATGTGAAGAACTAACAACGCTAGAATCAAACAGATTGTTTATCAGAATAGGATATATCTTATGGTATGGCTTACATACTAGACTCGTGACAAAATAGACATAAGTTTGGAAAGTTACTTCCACATAAAAAACAGTCTTTATGAATTGATGTACATTTTATGTATGGATTATAGGCATTTATCCATTTACAAACACAACTGTTATCTAAATTCTGAACATTAAACATTTCAGATTTACATTTCATGTCTGACACAGAAGGTTTAAAACCATGTAAATTTATATATACAATATGTGGGCATTGTAAAGTTAACTGTCTGTACTGGCGATCATGTTACAACTGTGAAGAATTTACCGTATTTTGCGTAGATGACAAACAAGTGATCAGGCTGAAGTCAGAAGACATGGTGTCCTTCAACAGACGAATTGATGGTGGAACATCGCAGGACAGCTTCTACGGCATCACTCTGTATCCACCAATGAAGCACTGGAACTGTTGATCTTTTGATGCACTGGAACTGTCAATCTGTTGAACTCATGGAAAATTTAAGGCCTTTATGAAAAATTAACTGTTGGTAACTGATAAAAAAGGTTATGGCCAGTGGGCTAGGCTCACCACTGTAAAATATTATTAGCAGTGACCAGACAGACACCGTACTACTGTATCCATTAATATTTATTTGTATTAGTACAAATTCTTGCCAGTTAATACTGTCAGAGTTATTTCAATTCTGTTATAACACAGCTAGACACATATAACTACAGACTGATGCACACTCAGTCAAAGATGTCACTAAAGAGTGAAAATACTGTCCAGTTTATATACTCTTTTAAATGTCAATGTTATTTTTAATGTCCTTGTGACTTGTTCTTCTGGTTTGATTTCTGTTTTATGTCCTTCTTTGGTTATTTTCTTCCCTGCTGTATCTGAAGACTTCACAAAAAGTCTCTCCATGTCATATTTGCATCACTTGAAGTGTTTGTATTTTATTTTATCTATTTCTGCATCTGAAAGCTCACAGAAAGTCCCTATAATGCAAAGTTTCAGTTTGAGATGTCAATACAACTTCCTTTTTGTTATTAATATCTAAGCTGAACATTTACAAGAAATCTTTTTAATAAAATGTCATCACTTAACTGTTCTTGCAAAGCAAGCCATATTATTTTGAAAACTGCTGTTTGGCCTTGCATATTTTCTTTACAGAACACACAGTATAATTTTGGGGAAATAATTTTAATTTATACAATCTCTATCAGCTCTTACAACCTTAGAAAATTGATAGAATAACAGATTTTTCATTAGCATGAATTTTCTGAAGGGTATGAAGTCTGAAACTCAAATGTCTATCATTATTTTCTGACTTCAAACCTCGATGATTTGCCAGAAAAAACATGATTTTTATGAGAAACAGACCAAAAATATGAGGTAAAAATCTGGATGTTCTGTGAAAATCTGTACAGTTGAGAGGTATGGTAAAGATACTGAACTGAGTACAAGCTGTTAACTTTGCAAATAAGGCAGTTAGAAGCCCCAATGAGACGAAGCAGAAGCAGGGGAGGGGGAAGAGGAATTGCGAGAGGATTTAGTAAGAGTGCTGGTTGAGGAGAACAGGGTACAGCTGGTTGGCAATGAGCTGGCAGTGCCCATCCTGCCTCATCTGATGGATCTTGCTTTATAGGTTCATATGTTCATAGGTTGGTACTAGGCTATAGGCCCTAGGGCCTATACAAGCCTAGCCATAACAATTCCCTGGCTATTTCTTCCCACACTATGGACTTTAATTGTGGTGAAGCAGGGCATTGGAAAGGAGAATGCCCACACAAGAGAATGCAGAGAGCCCAAGATACCGGAACTGAATGGCAGGCAAATTATAACACTGCTGCATTTCCTCCACCACCTCCTCAAATTGGAAGGAGTCAAGAATCACTGTACTCACTGTGTCAGAATAATAAAACAGAAATAAATCTTACTCCTCTGCTGCCAATAGATCAAAGGGGACCCTATGTTAAGGTAGAAATAAATTAAAAGAAAATTCCTTTCCTGGTGGACACTGGAGCCACTAGGTCAGTATTAAAAGTTACCTCAGATAGTCAGATACCAGTATCAAAACATAAATTAAAGGCAGTTGGAATAACAAATACTACTGTAATGGATCCTGTTTCAGAGCCTATACTCATTTCTTTAGCAGCTATTGAAGAAAGACATTCCTTCCTTTTGAGCACTACTGAACTGGTAAATTTGCTAGGGAGAGACCTGTTATGCAAACTGGGTTGTACTATTTACTGCACACCAGAAGGGGTGTATTTGGATGTTCCAACAGAATCAGAGGGGAAGTATTAACATTCTTAGCAGAGAAGCTGAGGAACAGCCTGTTGAAGGTATTCAGACAGCTAAAGAACTGCTGCAGCAGGTACCTGCCACCTTATGGGTTAAACATGCTAATGAAGTAGGTATATTAAAATCTGCAGAGCCAGCAAAAATAAAACTGAATCCATCAAAACCTCTCCCTAGAGCTCCACAGTATCCACTGAAACCAGAAGCAGAGCAGGGAATCAAACCTGTAATTCAGTCCTTGATAATACAAGGAATAATAGTGACAGCTAAAAGCCCTTGTAATACTCCTATTCCCTCTGTAAAGAAGCCAGGAAAGGATATATATATATGTTTGTGCAAGATCTGAGGGCTGTAAACAATGCAGTATTACCAATTTTCCTGTGGTTCCAAATCCAGCAACAATACTTAGTTGCATACCATCTACAGTGAAATATTTGAGTGTAACCGATTTCTGTTCAGCATTCTTTTCTCTACCTATCCATTCTGAAAGTCCGTTTCTGTTTGCTTTGACTTATAAGGGACAGTAGTATACATGAACATGGTTACCACAAGGATGCACTGAATCTCTTTCATTATTTTCTCAAATTCTAAAAAAAAAATTGGAAGCTGTGACATTTCCAGGTGGATCTGTGTTAGTGCAATATGTAGATTATTTACTGTTAGCATCTGATTCTTTTCAGCAGTGACAGCAGGATACCCTGCATCTTTTAACTATCCTTGCAGAAAAAGGATACAAGGTGTAGACAGAAAAGTTATAGCTATGGTCATCTCAGGTATGTTATGTTGGTCATTTAATATCTTAGGATAGCAGGCAGATATTATCAGCTCGTACTGAGGCAATAGCTAAAGCCCCACATCCGATTACTTGGCGTCAGCTTTGATCTTTCTTAAGTATGACAGGATATTGCAGACAGTGGATTTCTAACTATGCAGAAATTGCTAAACCCTTGACAAATCTTTTAAAACAGGATAGTGAAGAGGAAAATTAATTTCAGAATTTAAAGCAAGCTTTAGCTACTGCCCCAATTTTAGGGTTACCAAATTATAGAAAGACTTTCATTTTATTTTGTCATGAAACAAATTGTTTGCCCAGGGAGTGCTTGCATAGAAACATGGGGACAACTATTGTCCCTTAGCTTAATATAGTACAGCACCTGATTCTGTTGCAAAGGGGTTTCCACCATGTTTAAGAGCAGTGGCCATTGCCACCATTCTAGTCGATCTTGCACAATCACTTGTGCTCAGGCATGATCTTAAAGTAGCCATCCCTCATTCTATATCATCTCTCTTACTTAAAAAGAAAACTCAAGCCCTCTCAACTGCACGTCTAACTAAATACGAACTTACTCATCTCTCTGATCCATCTATTTCTCTCGTACACTGTCCCGTTCTAAATCCTGCATGTTTGTTACCTACTACTGAGGATGGTGAAGAGCATGGTTCTGTGTGCGTGGACTAATTATCTGCTTTCTCCTAAGAATGACTTAAAGAACATTCCAATATGCAATGTTGAACTGGACTTATTTGCAGATGGTTCCTGTGGAAGAGATCGAAATGGAAATCTGATCGCAGGAATATCTGTCTGCAGCAATAATGATGTTTTACTTCAACAAAGACTAAAGGTGCACTTTCTGCCCAGGTAGCTGAGTTAGTAGCCCTGCAAAGGGCTTATGAGTTCATAGGTAGGTACTAGGCTATTGGCCCTAGGGTCTATATAAGCCTAGCCAAACGGTACCCTGGCTTTCACCACCCAAGAAAATTATTTTCCTGTGTCCCTGTCGAGCAGAGCCACAGAAGTGATCCCCGGGGTGAATTTCCTATCTCCCATCCAATCATCAAGATTTTTCTTGAAGAGTACTAATGAGGAGCTTTGTTTGATATATATAGGTAATTTGTTCCAGAGTATGGGAAGTCTCTGGGACAGGACTCTATCCCTCCAGCATGTTCTGTTTATTGTGGTGACCAGGTTTAGGTCCCTAGAGCGTGTAGCTCAGGGGGACTGGGTTTCATTAGGTGGAGCATGTCCAACAGCTCTGGGTTTAACATAGCTTTGTATGTTAGGCAGAGATTGTGATAGGCGATATGCGATGGAGTAAAGCTGGAGTTTTTTTAGACAGTCTGCGTAGGGCATCTGTTTGAGGTCTGTAATCCTCTTTGTGAAGTACTTCTGCGGCCTTTCCAGTTGTTGTAGATGTCTTGTGAGGTACATAACAAAAGGAGTGTTGTACTCTATAATGGGTCTAATGAGTGACGAGTAGAGGGGAACAATGACCTCATTTTTCCTGGATGAGAAACCTTTTGTGATGAGGTGTGCCATGTAGAAGGATTTCCTGACTACTGTTGCAATGTGATTATCAAAGGAGAGACTACTGTCCACCTGTGTCCCAAGGTCTCTTATCACGCTTTCGGTGTTAAGTAGATTACCACCTATGTGATAGTTCATGGGTACAGAGTTTTTACCAAAAGGGATGACAATGCACTTTTCGGCATTGAGCTTGAGGTCATGGCTTTGACACCAGGCATCTGTCTCAGTCAGGCCCTTCTGTAGGATGTCCACATTGTTAGGAGTTTTGATTATGGCTGCTAGTTTGCAGTCATCTGCTAACTTCATTAGCCAAAAACCTTCTATGTTAGCCTGTACTTCAGAGAAGTAGACACCAAACAGGAGAGGACCCAGGACTGAACCCTGTGGTACTCCACTTGTCACCGGTCTGAAGTTGGATTTTGAGTCTGCTACTTTCACAGTGTGGGTTCTGTCAGTGAGCCAGTTGGCAACCCATCTTGTGACATAGGGATTTATACCTAGTTTAGTGAGTTTATCTATAATTCCAGAGGGGAGAATGGTGTTGAAAGCCTTGGCGAGATCTAGATAGGCTGTGTGAACCACCTTACCCTCATCTACGGCTTTGGTGACCACTTCAAAGAAGTCTATCAGGTTTAGGAGACATGATCTGCCTTTTACAAACCTGAACTGGGTAGGGTCCAGAGTTTGGAGATTACCAATGTCATTGTTTATAAGTTCCGTGGTGATACTTCCATAGCCTTGCAGACCAGGCTTGTCAGGCTAATGGGGCGGTAGTTCCCGGGGTCCGTGGTGGCTCCCCCTTTGTGGAGTGTGATAAGCATTGCTGTGCACCATTCAGTGGGTACAAAGCCTGAGGTGAGGCTATGATTGAACATGGTACTTAGGTGGGGTGCCAGTTCGTTCAGTAGTTCATGTAGAACGCAGCCTGGGATGTTGTCAGGTCCCATGGATGCTGTGTTCTTGGCTTTGGAAAGTGTATTTTTTACCTGTGCAGCCATGATTACAGGAACTTTGCATTCTTCCGGTATAGAGATGGGCCCTTTAGGGGGTGAGAGAGAGGTAAAGTTAGCAAAGACAAAGTCGCCAATCTCTACACAGACAGTCACTATGCTTTTGGTGTTGTACATGATTTCAGGAAACTTTGGAAACAGAGAGGCTTTTTAACTTCAGCAGGAACTCAGATTAAAAATATTCTGGGTTTTTTTTTGAATGCTCTCTTAAATTCTCTTTTGTTACCTAAAGAAATAGCAGTAGTTAAATGTAATGCCCATCAAAAGGTATAAATACTGTTTTAAAATGAAATAATTTGGCAGATCAAGCTGCTAAGCAAGTTGTAGCAGGACTTTGTGTAAAATTACATGTGATGTTATTGCAAGAATCTAACAGTAATGTTGTGCTTGATTTTAAAAGAATATCAGCTTTCCAAGCTGAAACATGACAAGGAGAAGTTCAGAGGTGGCTTAAAGATGGATACAGTAAATCCGATGATGGGTTATGGTGACATCCAGACAGTCAACTGGTGGTGCCTGCCTCCTTGCTACTTTACCTGATAAGGGCATATAATTTACCAGCCCCTGCAGGTAAGACAGCATTATTTAATCAAATTGCTCAAAACTGATATGCCCTTTATGTCTCCTTTTTGATACTTCAGTATGTTAATAATTGTACAGTATGTCTAACATACAATGTTAGCAAAAATTCAAATGTTAAAGCTGTGTGCTTACCCCTACCCTGGGGACCTTTTGTTAATGTGCAGCTGGACTTTATCTGGATGCCAAAGGTCCATAATTGTATAATTTATATTGGTGGTGGTATGCATGTTTTCTGCATGGGTGAAAGCTTACCCATATCACAAAGCAGATTCTGTAGTAGTTGTTAAGAAGCTTATCTTTGAATTCATTCCTAGATTTTGTGCACCTTGTACTATTAATAGTGATCAGGGAACACGTTTTAATAGTATCCCGACCAGAGAGCTATGCAAGATTTTTAATACTAAGTTGAGTCTTCACTATCCCAACTATCCACATTCATTTGGGATTAGTAGACAGGGTACTAGGACCCTTACAAATAAGATTTCAAAAATTTTGTGCTGAAAGAAACCTTAAATGGTCAGAGGCACTTCCCAAGGCATTAATGACTATGAGAAGTATATTGAATACTACAAGAAGATTGAGCCATTATGAGATATTAATGGGGAGACCCATGGCCCTTCCAGCTACTCCCCCTGAGTCAAATGAAGAATTAACTCTAACAGGTGATGTTACATTGTCTTACTGCACAAAACTTATTAATTTCTGGCAGTAGTACTACAGAACTATATGAGAAGCTCTTACTCAACCTCCTGACCAGCCCTGTCACCAACTGAGGCCCGGTGATTGGGTTTATGTTAAAACTTTCCAGAGAAAGAACTGTTTGAGTCTGAAGTGAAAAGGTCCTTTCCAGTTTCTCCTTACAACCTTTACTGCCATCTGCTGTGCAGGACTACCAACTTGGATCCTCTCTTCACATTGCAGGAAGGCATGTTGTGTGGGGGGCCCCAGACGAATGATCTTTATCAGAGAAGGAAGATCGAAGCTCCAAGGATGAACCATCTGCCCCAGTGAAGGATTAAAAGAGAAAATCAACTCAGATGACTCTCCATGATGAATCCAGTGAGAAGAGGTACTATTACTTTGTTTTTATTGCTGTTTCCTTTTATAAACTGGGCAAGAGAAAATAGTTTCCTGTTGGTTCTTTGACAGTATGCTGTGGACATAAATGTGACAAACCTTTGAGTGTGTTCATATCTACCTCATCACTCTAAGACAGGGATTCCCATGACTTTGATCCCTGCATCTCAAGTAACATTTGAAAAGGAATATAGTGACATTAATCTGACCTGGTGTAACATGACTGACCTTATGTCTCTTCAGCTTGCAACCACAAATCATGGTGACACGTTATGCCAGAAATGGGATTGCACCAGTGGAAACCAGCAGATGCAATGACACTAGACATGAAAATGTGTTGAACTCTTTATCCTTAAAAAGCTATGCCTGGGGGCATGGCATGGGGATGACAGAGGATCGTTACTACATTTGCGGTGATCATGCCTACCCGTGGTTGCCTACAAACTGGTCTAGATGTTGTTTTGTAGGCTATATCACTCCTGCTATTCAACATTTTGAGAACCCTCCAGCAGAAATAAATGAGCAATTCACTGGGCACAGCAGTCTTTACTCCTGGGTATGGAGTTCAAAGGACAATGCTCGAAAATACCATGCTTGCTCAAATTCTTCAAGAGGTAGCAAACCTTACTTCACATCACATTAGGATGACAAAATGAGAAATGATTGAAATTCAAACTGGGGTATTACAAAATCGGCTGGCACTTGACTTGCCGGGGGGGGGGGGTCATGTCATGCACCCTAATAGGAAGTCATTATCCCTATATTAGTGACTATCATGATGAACAAAAAAAGTTAGCCACTTTCATGGAGCAAAGAGCCAAGGATCTGGACAGTACAGCTAAACAGCGGACACTTTTTTAATGGTTGGGCAGTGCATTTGGTAACCTGGGAATAAGTATATTACAAGGTATCATTACAATAATTGGTATTATTCTTTTAGTTGTTTTTAATGTTTTCTGTTCTAAAGGCTGTGATTACAAAATGCTTAATCTCATCTGCATGTGCAGTACCACTTATAAAATCATTCAATGATGAACAAATTACTGAACAGGGTGAATATTACGATGCCAAAGCATACTTTTTGAAAATAAGAAGAATCAGAATATAATTGTGGGTGACACTCATAGTGTCTGAGGGAGGACTGCTATGGAAGATTATTATGTCTCATGTTTATTCTTCACAAAATGCATATTAACTTGTATTTTCTTCACAAATGAGTCAAACTGTTTATGTTTATGTTAAAAGCAAAATGAAAAATAGATGCATGATTATGCAAGATATAGTTTCACATAAGTAGTAGCTTTATATTTCAAGTGTCTTACAACTGCATTCTCTCTGTTTTGTACTGACAGATACTTGAAGGCAAAGTAAGTGCTGAAGGAGTTAAGGGATGTCATGTCTGTGTTTGAAAATTAGTGAATTGCGACAGGTATCCGTGGAAACCAGATTAATCAACAGGACACTCTGGTCTTCTCAGGCTGGGGGATGAGTCTTTCCAAGGATGTATGTGAGATAGTGTGTACTGGTACCGAATCTTGCAAAGTTGCAGGCCAATAAATCTTAAGCACAGGTGGTCTATGCTTTTAAAAGGTATATTTTTTAAGTGTTCATGTAAAGTTCTAAGCAAGGATCATAAGGACATAAAACATTTAAAAATGTTATTATTTGTTAAAAGCAATGTAATGTCAGAGTTCTGCATGCATGAAATTGATAAGAAAATGTATAAAACTGAAGGCTTTCTTTTTTCTTTATGACTGATCTGAAAATTTAAGTAGGCAGTCTCTCAGCACCTTTTACGGAATAAACAAGTACTTTGCACACCTGAAGCATTATTCTTGACTGAGACTAACAAGTAAAACTCTTTATTATTTATTTGTAAACTTTAAAACCCTCTTTTACTCAACCCTCATTAGGCCCATCACTGAGTATAATGCCTCTTTGGCATGTATCTGTCCAGACACATGCAACAACTGGAATGTCCACAAAGATGTCTTAATAAAAGGATCCAAGGCTTTAACAATATGTCCTGCATGGACCAACTCAACGCCCTGTTGCTATACTTGGTATCCTCCGGACTGTTAAGAGGTGACCTGCATTTGGCATATAAGGCATCCTCCGATCCAGTATTGGATTTACTGCACCATCAGAAAGTCAGATGGCATCAGAAATACTCAGTCTGGAATTCTAACCTTCATCTGCAGTAATAACAGAATGATTTAAGGGGGTAGGTATATTGCGCAGAGGATGCTGCTCTGGAAAAGACTCCCCATCCATGTAAAGCAAAGCTCATCCCAATCCATATTTAAACATAAGTTGTATCTATGGATGGAAAATAGGAAATTTACCCCAGGACTGCCCCCTGTGCTACTAATGGGCAGAGGCAACTCATAAATGCTTTATCCCAGGCATGGGACCCTAATATTATCTATGGTATGATCCCAGTTATTCTCACTTGGGATAATATATAATTATCAACAATGGACTGTGTAAGGCCAGTGTAACACCAAATGGGATAGATTAATTCAAGCACCAAAAGGGAAATTGGATAAGCTTAAAATGGTCCACAAGGGCAGCTAGCCTAGTACCTTCCTATGAACATATGATATAACACCTACTTTACAGAAATACCAAGATCTTAGTAATAAAGTCATAAAAACAGCATCTTGGTTATTAAATCAAGAGTAATATGTTAAGAGAAAACTGTATGATCATTGTATTTTTAAGTAGGCATATTGGAAAAAAGAGATTTAAAAACATGTTGAAAAAATGAAAGTACACTACAGAGCCAGAGTTTGTACCTTACACTGGCGATATTTAAGTAAATAAAAAACAAAGAGAGAACTTAGAAAAGCACCTCTGCTGGAACAGTTTTATAAAAATACCAGCTCCATGCAGCTCGGCATGTAGTAAAAGGTAATATGACGTTCTGGTTAAACCTTTTTAAATATGCATTTTAGGTCTATACAGAATTTTATTTATAGTTTAACATTCCTTTCTGTAGGAAGAAGCTCTGATACAGAATATGTACTGAAATAACTATAAATAACGAGGCCAAGACACTGATAAAACAGGAAAGACAAACACAAATAGGGAAATGACAAAGGAGCACCCATAAGGATAAATACAAAATCTAAAATAAATGTAAATTATCTATCTTCATTATGTTACTTTCTTACATATTTGAAATGTAAGAAAAGTATACTTTGATCCTTCTGTGGAAACATTAGAAGAGGCTTAAAGTTCCAATACTTCAAATTTTAGTTTGTTAGCTGTCATAGTGGCTAATAGGAATTCCCACTTTGAAGATCCTGAAAGAGACAGATTTTCCTCTATATATATCCAAAAAAAAGTCGATATTAGTAATTATAGGTACACCCAAGGCTAGCTCAACTTCTAGTACTTAAGTCCTTTCCCACCAAAACTACACTAGACAGTACCAGTGTAGGTGGGACAGAGGAACAGAGCTCTGCCTGTGGCCCAGGTAACAAGGGTTCAAATAGCAACTTGGGCACTTAATGGTGCAAACAGGAAGGATGGGAGTGCATATCCAAAGGGGAAGGAGCATGTTGCATGGGCCTTCATTGTTGGGCTGGTGGAGACTGGAACTCGATAAGAAGCATTTGGCTGATGGAAATGGGAAACAGCTATACATGCATGCATGGCTGTTGTACCAGTCTGGGATAGAACCCTACTTCATGCTAATCCTCACAGTCCACCCAGCTTGACATATATGTCAGTACACTGGGGTGAGGAGGTAGGGCTCGTAAAACTCCAGATGCCCTCAGGATGATAACACCACTCCCAGCATCCTGGTCCTGATCACAGTGGATGAGAAAAGAACAAAACAGAGGAGGAACACTCTTGACTTTGTTAAACACTTGCACCTACTGAGCAGAAGGTGGGAGGCTTGATGGTCAAAAGGGGTGTCAAACCAAAGAAATATATACACCTGACAACATAGCCAGTAGCACAAGTAATTAACTATATCACTATCCATTTGACATCACTGCAAACATTTCTAGAATTCAAATAAGTTTTATGAGCTTCTGCAGTGATGCAGATCCCCAGCAAGGGGAGTGGGGTCAAGCAAAAATATAAAAATGCCTTTCTTGTTGGGATGCCATCAAGAGCAGAAACAACCTTGATGCTGACCTGTATGATGATCCCTCCAGATGGTTCTCATCCTTGTGGAGCTGGAGATACCACCCCACTACGGAAATAATGGGCTGGAATTAAGTAGGGGCATCGTGATAGTCAGCAGGCAGACAGAAACAAACCTATAACAATATATTAGTTATGCATAGAGATAATTTCCATAAGCACAATCCCTGGATATTTTAAAGGTTTAATTAATGTCTTCCATGGAATTCTTGATGACTCCCCTAGAAAAAATTCAATATATCGGCAGAAAATAGTTAATTTATTAATTCACTAACCCTGTAAATGAAAAAAAATGTTGATAATTAAATCATCATATTCTTGTTTGTAATTTCTAATAACTGTATTAGGATTAATATAGATTAAATTTTCATTCTTAAATGTAAACTAAATCTCTGAAAATGTTTTATCTGACTTGTTACAGACATCCCTGTCACTAATTGTCATTAGGTCTCCATAAACACTAGCAATCTCACTGACTTGTAATTAATTTTAAACCTAGACATTCTTCTTCTTCTTCCTTTAATACAATGGCCATGTTGTTCTTCATAACTGGTCATTAATAGTAACTCACCTACATAGTTAATTAAATAATAGCTCCATTTCAAATTCTAATTCCATTCAAAGTATCCATTGTTTTACAATAAGAGATTTACTGAGAGCCAGTAGTGGGGGGAAAGGGGTACTCATGTCTAGCCCCAGTCTTTTTTGGAATCTGAGATATACAATAGCTATTTATGAATATATTAGCTTTATAGTCCAATATAGATTCTTTATCTAATTTATATGCTGCTCTGGCAAATTACAAAACTGCAATATTTTAAATAGAAATTACCTGCTTAGCAAGATGAACACTTTTTCCATTGTAACTAATTAAAGACAAATTCTCTGTAGTATTAGTTATTTCGTAATCTGTGATTATTGGTTGTAATAAAATAGCAGCCTTAGTCACCTATCTCCCTGGTACAAAGTCACACTGTCACTGATGTATCAATGAACCTAGAGTCCACTAAACACTTATTAAAAAAATCTCTAAGACCTTTATAGTCATAATTTAGTACTGATACTGGATGAAATTCTTTTATATTGATTTACAGTTTTCCTTCCTTCTTAAGACAAGTATGGCCTCTATCATCAACTGTGGTATAACGTACAGTGGTACTGTCATTAGATTACACATTCTTATTAACAGGAGCACTAAATATTCAGAAAATACTTCATACATTCCAACACAAGGCTATTTGAACATGCTACTTTTTAGCAAATGGTTTGAAGATGATAAATGTAAAGTCAAGAACATTGTAAATGGAATATTCAACCTTAACTCAGGAGTGCCTCTAAGCCAATCTTCTGTTTCTACCTCATTGTAAATCTCTCTTCATTGTGCTGATCATAACAACATCTTCTGATATAATTATCCACTTGGTTGCAGAGGCATAATTGCTGATTATTCTTAGTCTTCATTTGCCTTATATAATTCCTTCTAATGAATTGTCTGATTTGATTTGATAATGACCTTCTATTCTGATACGATGAAACTATACAGTTATACTTACAGGTTCATAGGTGTATACTATGCAAATGACCACTGGGGACTTTATAAAGTTAGAGATGCATCCCAAATCTCTGACAGGTTCTGGTACCCTTGATAAGTGTAAGTAGGGGCTTGGAAGACAAAACATTTACAGGCTGCCTGTGACAATTAGTGACATAATTAGCGACAATAGTGATGAATTTCCTATTCCCCATCCAACTGTCCAAGTTACAGTTGAACTTGTTTAGGGAGGAACACTGCTTCACATGGCTGGGGAGCCTGTTCTAGAGAAGGGAAAGTTTCTGGGATACACACCTGTCTGTCCAGCAGATCCTATTTACAGGTCTATATTATAAAATCGAACATTCAGGTTGTCGAACACCTAAACGTCGACACTTAAATGGTGAGAGATGAAAACTATGAATGGCCACTTCCCCAAATTTTTCACAGGGAAAAAATTCACTTGGTGGGCGAACAAGAAAAACTTTCAAACCCTAATCAAGTGGGGGCTGTGCCTCCCACACCCTTCCTAAATAAATATGCTAACTCTGAGATCGCTCTATATTGGGGAAAAGGGCAAATTCCCAATAATGGCCAAGCAAATTTTTTTTCTCTGTGAATAAATTTGCAGAAGTGGCCATTCATGGTTTTCAGCTTTCACTATTTAGGTGTCAACGTTTAGGTGTTCGACAACCTAAACATTCGATTTTATAATATAGACCCCTATTTATATCGCAGGCAAGTTTTTAGTCTTTAGAATGGACAATTCTGGTGTTGTTTGCTTTGCAGATATGCAGGTGGTCCATCAGGGTGGAGTCCAACAAAACTTTGTATGCCAGGCATAGATCTACCCTCACCTTCAGCCTGTAGGAGACAGGAAATAGGGATAAGGTTTTGATGTGGTCTGCATAGGACATGCTACTTATGCCCTGTATTTTTTTGTGAGAAACCTCTGCGGACATTCTAGTTGTTGGATATGCCTGGTTAGGTACATACCAAAGGGCACACACAAGAAAATGCTGAGAATGACAAGGTAACCTTCAATTTATTTCAAGGCACACAGAATTCCAGTAAGCACTTTTGTCTCCCAAAACAATCACAACAAGAGACTTCTTCAGACTGAAATAATCATTACATAACACACTTTAAATATACCTCTTTAGGCACATGATCAATCACATGATTCCATATACCCTCCATAAAAAACATTACATTAAATAAAAACAGCTTAAAATAACTGACATTATATATCTACTCTACCCTTAATGTTTTAACCCCTTTCCTTTTAAATACATGGTAAATTCTTCTCTATTATTTAGTCCAGGTGGGAAACATGCATTTAATTTAACTTGCCAGCAATATTCAAGCCAGCCAAGCTCTTCCTCTATATTTATAATTTTCATAATATTAACCAGGGAGTCTAGTACTAGGAATTTATAATTTACCTTACAGTTACTACCTTTATAATGCTTACACATAGCATTTTTGATATCTCCTATTTGGATGGCATATTTATGTTTGTGCATCCTTCTATTAAGTTCCCTAGTGGTTCTACCTACAAAGAAACTTTTACATTCTCTACAAATAATAAGGTAAATCACATTCTTAGACTTACAATTAAATGTACCAGGTATTTTTACTTTACTATTCCCTATAGCTACCGCACAAAATTTATAAATTGCACAACATAAAATGATTTCCTCACTACTGTAGACATGTGATGGACAAAAGCTAGATTACGTGTATGTATAGCCCCAAGTCCCTAGCTACTGAATTGACTCTTAGGGGTGTGTTGACAAAATTATAGTTATCCAGGGATGGATAACTTCCCAAAGGATACTGTTATGCATTTCTTGGCATTTTGTTTTAGTCCATGGCTCTGTCACAAGTTATTTGTCTGTGTAAAACCTTCATTGAAAACATTACTGTCAGTGGTGGATTCTGTGTCTGATTTTGACTTGCAATCATCTGCATAGTTGGTCAGCCAGAGGCTGTTAACATTAACCTTGACTTCAAAGAAGTAGATGCCAAAAAGGAGCAGTCCTAGGACCATTCCCCAAAGGTCTACACTCGTGGCTGGCCTCTTTGAAGAGTTGGACTCCACAATTCTAATTTCCCAGGTCCTGTCTGTGAATGAGTTGGCTATCCACTGGGTGACATAAGGGTTTATATGTAACCTCTTCAGTCTGTCAACAATGCCTAACTAGAAGAAATCTAGCCATTTCTCTGGATTTGTTTTTGTATAATTGTTCTTGGCAAACTATTCACAAACAATTGAGTTTTTTTCATTTATGTTTCTTAGTTTACCCAGGTTTAATCACATTTTTTGTTTATGTAATTTAAAGACAGTATTAGGGTGTTTTGGACCGGAATTCCGCTGTGGCGACCCCTAACCGGGAAAAGCCGAAAGACACAAACAAATTAGGGTGCTTTTTTCTTAACTGTTCTGTGTTCCTGAGGCTTACCCATTAGGTTAGTGTATTTTTTTTGTCCCTCACTTATCTTGTTCACAACAAAAAAAAAGACAGTGTCCGATTCTGGCCTCAGCTGTTACTTGAAACTGAATAAACTCAAACAGTATTCATAACATATTACCATAGCAGACTAATTCCTCTTCATTTAGTTTAAGCCACAAGCTTCTTTATTAAGTCCACGTCAATTTTTAAAACAATTTTCTATACACTGACCAAGCCACAGAATATTATCAGCTTTAAAAACATATATCCTCATGTTTAAAAAAATAAAAAGATTTATTATTTGTCTACTAGTTCCTAATACTCTCTGCAATGAAAAAGAGGGTTCTAAGTCTCCAAATGAATTATTCTTATTATCCAAAACTCTTTACAAATAACTGCCCAAGTAATTTACTGCAAATATATTCAATTCCTAGATCAATATTTCTTGGAAGCCAACAAGCTTTACAGACAAATTTACTTTGTTCTTAAAGCAGGAAAAAACAACCACCATGTTGAGGTGCCTTGTGTATCAGCAGGTCCAGAAGAAACTAGAAGACCTTAATATACTGGATTTTTATTGTGCCCTTCCATAAAAATAACTACTGACTTAGTTTCATAGCTCATGAGTTCCTAGCTGTGAAACAGCATACGTCAAACTACTTTTCTTACAGTACTGAAACTCAACCTATATACTGACACCAAATATTTATAACAGGTTAAAACATGTCTTATAATCTTGACAAAAATGCTGCAAAAGTGAGTGATGAAGTAACAAGCTGAGAGAGTAGTCAATCTTTTTAAAAATATTCATTTTTTTTCAGATAATTTACAATCTGCAGTCCCAAATGCTAAACACAAGAGAACAAAAAAGAAAAAAAAACAACTTCTGGTTCTCAATTGGAGAAATAAAATTGTACTTCACAGAGCCACCCCCCCCCCCCATTTGAAATGCAGACATTTTACACCTTTCTCACAGTGTGTTTGTAAGCACCTTACCTGTATGTATCTAACAGCAATCTGTGACCCAGTCTTTTGGCATGACATTCTGATTTGCCCATCAAGCTGCCATCTTTACCTGGGGTATTTTACTAGCTCATCTTCTGTGACTTATGAAATTGGTGTAATTTATGCCAGCTTCTGCCCTACCCTGCTTCCTGTTTGATCAGTGCAGTCTACTGGTGCTTTCACAATTTGCTCTCAAATGACTGGGAGTGAATTTATCTAATTTTTAAGTTTTTTACCTGACTTCTTGGGTTTCTCAGAGCAGCTGTGGTTTATTTTAGTGGGTAGTAGCTCCAGTTATACTCTGTGACATATCATCTACTCAGAGGCGATCTCTGCTTAACACACAAGGCCACGTCAAACCCTGAGCTGTTGGACATGCTCCCCTTAAAGAAATCCCAATCCCTCCAGGGATCTAAATCTTGTCATCACAATAAACAAAACATGCTGTAGGGATAGGTTCCTGACCCTGAGACTCCCATACTCTGGAATAGACTGCCCATACATGTCAAGCAGAGCGTCTCCTTGGCCCTCTTCAAAAGGAACCTTGACGATTGGAATGAAGATAGGAAATTCACTGCAGGGATCACATCAGTCACTCTGCTAGACAGGGGTCCAGGGAAGTAAATATTATGGGAAGAAATAGCAGGGAATTGTTATGGCTAGGCTTGTATAGGCCCTAGGGCCAATAGCTTAGTACCAACCTATGTGCAATTTTGTAGCCTTGTTAGCTAAAAACTGGCCTTAACAATGTGTCTGAAGACCCTTCAAATTACAATATTTTGCAATTGTGTGGATTATATCATGGTTTGGTTCCACACCAAACATATTTTAAACAATACCAGCTTCTGATGATATCTATCTTCTTCACATCACTTTATAATACCTGAAGTGTTGTTATTGCTACTGAAGCTACCTTTGTTTTCTGGGATTTATATTAACTGAATTTAAGTTTCTCAAATTTGAAGTTAACTTTTAAAGAGCAGAACAATCTTGTAGCATATTACATTATCGCTGTTGGGTGCACAGCTTTCAGTTATGGATGAAGCCAAATAATGAGAGGGAATATCCAAAATTAGGGTCAACATTTTAATTCTAAAATTAGATTTTAATTCCCTTAAAAAGTTAATAGTACAACAGATTTTAAATCAGTGTGCATTGTCTGCATGATCTGAATAGTAATAAATAAAAAATTTAATGTTTGACATTACCTGACTATAATCATCATGATTTAGCAGCAAATCTAAACTTTACAAAAGAGAGGGCAAAAATAATAGGCAAAATCAGAGACATTCTGAAAACTCATGAACAACTGAGAGATTTATTTGTGAGCATAAATCACTGGTTTTATGATGAGGTTTTCCAAAACTAACACAACTTTCTTTTGAGACTCTGATTACTTTACTGTCTTTTTGAAATATACACTGTTTATTGTCCTGTCTTGCTGCTTTTCATTTCAGTCAGGAGTTACAAACTGTAAATATATTCCTTCTTAATTCTTGTATTGTAATATCTTGTACTTATGTATTTATTTTGTAGAAGTTTACTCCTCAGATATCCACTGAAAATTGGCTTCTGCACAATCAGACTTTCCAGGTAAACAAACATGGGTAAATAGATACTATATTATTAGCATCAACCAAACATAGATGTCCTGAATTTGTCTGAGGTTGCTCATTTGAATCTGAGATTGTGGCTCCAGATATTCACTTTTTATATATTTAACATTTAGCTCTAGTGCATTCTAGGATAAAAAGCTGTGTTGCCACATTATTTAGATATTTTCTGTTAGTTACCAGTGCAAACTTAATTTTGATGATAAAATGTTTGTATAGTTGCTAGACTTTTATCAGCATAACCTCTCTTTGGTTATTACTTTAATGTGTAAGCTGCTCCAAATGTTTAATGAAAGCCACTTTTGTTTACTGTTTGTAATTCTGCTTTTACTGATGGTTGTTGCCTTTGTTTTTATTGTGTGGACTGATAATATAAATATGTCTATTACTTAGAGAATTTTTGCTGGCTTTTCATCATTTTGATTGTCCATCTATCCCTTTACACACATTTTTTCGTGTATCACTGTGTAAGTATTGTTTTGGAAAGAAGGTAGGGAGAGAGCCTCAGATAGCTATGGGAGAAATGCCCTGGTCACAGGAACATTCATTCCCAACAGAGTGCCCTTGTACCACACCAGGTGAAACCTCTTAGGATTGGGGGTCATTTCTGTCTATGTGAAGTAACCATAGTTGTCCTGCTGTTTAAAGCTAAATTGTGGCATTGTGATCCACTGGTCCCATGTAGGGTAGTCTGTACTCTTAACATGAATCCAAGTCATATATGATTTCTGAATTGTTGGGCAACATAGTGACTTTGCATTTGAAATGGATACATACTGGTTTTGTGTGGATATCTACATGTGAGTGTATCTGTGCATTTGACTGTTGAAGTGGTCCAAGCTCCTAACTGGGATATCAACACCTCTAAATATGTTCTATTCAATGGTACAAACTGTAGTTTTTTCTTATTTACTATCTTCCAGGAATTCCAAAGACGTTATTCATACAACAGCTCACCAGTTTCTTCATTGCTTCAGTGTCAATGCTACAGAACTGATTAGTTTTAGGGGACTTCAACATGCAGGTCAATGACTACTTAGTGATTTTTTTACAAATGTTTCCTATGCATTATGCAGGGATTCAAGTCTGTCCATGTGATTTTCAAAATGGCTTGCATTAAAGGACATTTATTAGCTGTAATTTTCTAGCCAGACATGGTCACCTCTGATGTAATTCTGCAGCCAGTGTCTTGGTCTGACCAACACCTGGATCACTTCTGTGATGAGCCCCCCCCCCCCAATAAAATCATCTGATACTGAGCTTCTAATATATAGAAATTTTAAAACAGTTACTAGGAAAGATATTCTTCTTGTATTGGAACAGCTTACTTCAAATTCCAATGTGAGTGGTCCAGCTCAACTGTAGCATCATTTAATAAGACTTCTGGTGAGGTTAACTAATTCAACTCACTTTGTCTACACCCTGTCTCTAGGACACAAGAACAATGGTAAGACAGATCTTTGCTGTCTCTGGAAACAAGGTTGGAATGCTGTTGCAAGAAAATGACTTTGGAGAGAATGAGCTTAGAATGAATGAACACTGCGCTGTTTACCTGTTAGACATTATACATAAGAAGGGGTATTTCTTGCCCAAGAAATGACCACACTAAGCCATCCATCTGCACTCTTCCTTGCTGTGGGGAAATACTTCTCATACTTCCAATTAAACAGTTTTTACATGTGTAATGTCTCATTAATTCTTGTAAACAACTGAAATATTCATAACAAATGCACAGACAAAACAACATTTTGCAGGGGGCAGGTGTCTGCTGCACCTTCACACTCCCCTTGCTTGTATAGGCCAGCATCATAGTTACATATCTTTGGAGAAAAGGAAAAACTGGGTGCAACAGTGCAGAGTGACTTCACATGTTGAAAAATAATTTAAGTGACTTACTTTCTGATGTAGCTCAATGAAGAAAATATGATGAAAAGATGCTTGCTGAAGGGTAACAGTACAGTGGGGGCTATTTCTTTTTTGTTAAAACAACTTTATTCATTTTACATAAATCAAACAATCACAAAAGATTTAACTAGAAATTTTCATAACAGATTAACACAACAACAAACATAAAACAACAAAGTATTTACAAAGACATCCGCATACAAAATTCTATTAATATGAATAACTGTAATAGTTCATATTACTGTTCCTGTACTGGAGCACGTTTATCATCAGGGCTACACTATGACAGTCCTTACAGCTTTTGCTAATGTTTTTTTTTCCTCAAGAAATGGTTTCATGGTGTGGATAATTCTCTTCATTTGAACATTAGAATGCAGATAGTGAGGACTAGACAGCTTATGTCTGAATTCTCACTCATGCACAAATCTTCATTCCTGGCTTGTTATTGTGGACCATTATCAGATATGACAACATCAGGTATCCCTGTTTCAAGAATGTATACTTTTAATGTATTAATCTCACGTGTACTTGTTTTGTGTCTCAGTTCACTGGTTCAGGAAATTTGGATTAACACTCTATGCATATAAGATGCATGGCTTTCTTGAAATGAAACAAATCTGTGCCCATTTGACCCCACAAATGAAGATATTCTTCAACACCAGGATAACCATAAAACACAAAAGCTAACATGTCTTCCTTTGGATATCATACACTGCAGAGGACAAAGGTTATAGTACTTCTTTTATATGAGCTGACATTCCTAATCAACAAATTATATTTCTTGCTCTTTCTTTGTACTCTATGTTTTCAGATGTGCTCCACATGTCCTGTCAAGCATATGGACTCTCAGCTTTAAACATCAAGATTTGGGCATAACATATTTTTCCTTGAATAAAAATCAGCACTGAATTTACTTCTGTACTATTTATTTTTGCTTAGATCAACATTTCACTGTAATGTGTTTCAGAGGTATATCTCCTGTGCAGTGTCACCACATCTCCAAAATGCTTTTATTTATTTTTTCTTCTGTCTTTGGTAACTGTAGTATTAAAAAGAGTGTCTAATTCTTCATTCCATCAATTATTCATGCATCACAAATATTTTGTATTCAGCATACCATTTACATGTAATTCTTTGCCTAGTTTGCATTAGTTTCATAGCATATTTCTGTAGATTAAGCAATATCTTCTGCAATCTCAGAGGTACCTTGTAAAAAAAAAAAGCCTTTGAATATGCTTTGGAAGAGTTTGTGGTATCTTACCTTTTTATCCTTTTATCATACACTTGTCCTTGGAATTGTTCACATCAATACCATACTGATAAAAGTCAATGCCTGTTAAGGCTTTTGACCCATAAGCAATTAGTTTATTATTTTGTTTGAGCACAGCTCATATATCATTCTGATATATCTATTTGTAGCACAACTAGTATATTCACATCACAGTATTTTAATGTCACCACATCTGCAACTACTGTTAAACATTTTGGAATATTTTCCAATTCGCAGCTCCAATCCCAGGTTATATCTTGCTTTAACTGTCTAAGAGGCATAATTATCTGAGGCATATTACATACAGCATTTGCCAAAGAGTGCATCATTCCTAGAAACTTATGTAATACTTACTTGCATTCTGGCTTTCACAACTGCTGTTTTTCTTCATCAAACCTCAGTCCCTTTAATGTCCTTCCCGACATGTTGTTTTGTTGTCTAACCTCACACTAAAAGATCATTAGTTTTGTTTACAACAACTTCTGAACCTTCAATTACTTTTGTAAAAACTTTTTGGAATACCTCTGGTACTAATCAAATACAAAATGGAAGTTTAATGAAATTGTACTTTATTAAATGTAAATAGTTTTGAAATTGATTCATCTAGCTTTATCTACCTGAAACTATTATTTGGCATTTTGAGACCATCTCCACAGTTATAATCAATATGTAATTATCTCTCTTAATCACTCTATTCAGCTACTGTGCACCAATACAAATTAATCTTTCCTGCTTTATGACAGTAACTATGGTAATCACCAGTTCTCTTACCTCCAATTGCTTCTTAGAGATAGATAAGCATTGCATTCACTTTAATATCTGTACTGTTTTACTGCTAATAGATACTCATTTTCCTAAGAGCATGCATCACTGGTATATTATCAGGTTTTATTTCTAAATTATATTCTGGCAAACATTTGAATACTGTAAATAAATAAACACAGTCATTCAGGATTTCTTGCAAATAGATCTGTGCAGCATCATAGATATCTCTGTGATTGTGTGTTTGATTTTGTGCATATGTTCCTTGTCTTTTCACTGTGAATTTTTCTCATCATTTATATCATCTTACAAGTCAAGTTGTTCAAAATATTATGAGAATTTACTTTATTATACCCTTTGATTTGGAAAATATTATATTGTTTATACTCACATGTAAATCATTTTTAAAGAAATACCTTTATTGAGTTATCACTTGTGATATAAACAAACTCACACTTAAATAAAAGTAATCAAATCATATTAACAAGTCCACATTTACAAACATTATACATCACAGATATTGTTCTATACAATATAATCAATCCAACATTACATAAGTTGTTCAACACCTGCATTCTCTTAAACTTCATTCCTCCTTCAAGACACTTTTCTGCATTTTCCACCAAAATTAAACAAAACAAGGCATTACTAGCTCTATGCATTTCAGATCCTGTATCCCAGCTCAAAATAATATTTTTCTTAGTTACTCTCATTTGCTTACCCAGTATTCCTGACATTGTACTCTGTAGGGAATTTTTAAATTATGCCAACTCATTACAATCTTAGAACATATGCACTAATGTGCCTCTTTCTTCTCCATCACACCTCCAACATTTGCCATCTACCTGAGGAAAAATTCTTTGGAGTCTGCTTGAGGTATAAAAGTACCTATGCAAACACTTTCTAGCAAAAATACTAAATATTCTGGATTTTTTGTTGCATATTTGTGAGTCATCCATATGTTCTCCTATTTTTTTGTGAATTGCTTATCTAATCTCTCTTCCTAATTGTTTCTGACTTCCTCTGATTGAGTCCTATAGTTATACAATATTTTACATGCCCTACTAGTTATTCCTTGTTAACAGCAGCTTCTGATCTAGATTAAACTTAAAACACCATCAGTGCAGGTCTGTCATTTAGGATTCCCCTGTCCCTTTCTCTTTGACTGTACTCTGAATTCAAAGGGAAGGCAATCTCTAACCTGTATTCCAAATGTCTTCTTGGCCTCTTCCCATGCCATTACATTTCTCTCTCATTATTTGTTTCCAATACCTTGACTCCTTTGCTAGCTTCCTAAAGTAAATTCCATCCCCTCCTTATTTATTCTATGTACCCCCAATTGCAGTCATCCCTATCACTAGAATCTCTTTTCTCTATTCACATGTTGGCTTAGTTCTTAGTATACGTTCTGCTACTTTATTAATACAGAATTCTGCATGACTGCTTTTATTCTCCTTAACAATCTGCATCCAAAATCTCACACCTTCCTTATTTCTTGAATGGCACTTTGTCGTCATCATCATCCCTGTCCACTTTATTATGTAGTTTTCTGCTTGTGTTATGTATAAGAGCCTTAACTGTGTAGCTCTAAATTATCCCTTCAAATTAGTTAACCTTAAACCTCCTTGTTCTATTGGAAGGATCAACTTATCCCACTTAACTCTTGCCCTCTTTCCCACCGAGAAAAATCCTTCAGCTATTTATGAATTACTACCTACAACCTCTCCTCTGGTTGATAAACATATGCCGGGTCTGTGTATACAACTAAAGGGACTAAAAACTGAAACCTACTATCCATATCCATAGTTTCTCATTTTTGTATTATTTTTTGTTTAACCTCTTCACACATATCCTTAGCTTCCATAATAGAATCCTTTTTAACCCATACTCCTAAATACTTCATTTTATCATGTCCCCATAAATATGGGTATTGATGAACCAATTCATGTGTGGCTACATAGTTTACAGCAATAGCCTTTGTTTAATCTTCATTAATTTTATATCCCTTAAAAAAATGAAATTGTCTCAGAATGTTCCCACTGTAATGTCCTTTCCTGGTTCTATCAGGTCCAAAATAATATTATCTGAAAATAAAGCCATATTTTTTGAATACTATATCAATAATATCCTTGAATTTCTGATTCTCTTATTTTCTTTGCCAATGATTCTAAATATAACACAAATAACAAAGGGGAAAGAGGACACCCCTGCCTGGGTCCTCTGTTCAGACAACTTACCAGAGAAGAACCCTCCCACTTTAATTTTTGCCTGCCACCCCTCATATAACCTCCTACTTATACTGCATCAGGAAATGCAAATGCTTCCATTGCACTTTTCATAAAATCTTTACTCTGTCGAATGATTTCTCTGCATCAAGACCTAACAACAACAGCAATATGTTCTTACATTCTACTTCCCTCTGAATCACCATTGTTCTGTTGATGTTGTCAAGTGTTTGAACCCCCTCCACAAAACCACATTGATCCATATATCAGTTTTGGCCAGACCGTTGCCATTTTTTTAGCCATTATAGATATAAACGCTTTATAATTGTGGTTTAAAATTGAAATGGGACTATAAGAATCTGGATCTGATTGGTCTTTACCTTCTTTAGCAGCCACCACAGCTTTTTTTCCAGGATTTTGCTGCTACACAAATAATTTTGACCCAATAGTACTCCTCACTGACCAGAATATGTTTACAATGTGCACATATGACTCTGCTCAGTATCTCAGCACTCCAGCATCCTGAATGTATACTCAGAAAAAAAATACATTTTGCACCTGTGTCTAATTTAAATTCAACATTGTGTTATTAATTTTTGGTATTTCCTTCCAATAATCTGGCTTCCATTTTTTGTCTGAGTTTTTGAAACATTTTCAGACTTCAGTGTATTGCGTCTTTTCATATTAACAGCGCCCATTAATAGTACTCAGCTTTCCTAGCATTCACTGATGGAATATATTCATATTTTAACTTCCCAGTCACACTTCTGTAATGCAAGTTCCTTGAAATGTTTGCCATTTTATTGTATGTAGTTGCAGAATTGCAGTTTATATGAGGTTGTTGTACAATGTAATTAATATTTTGTCCTTTCTGCATTATATGGAACCATGGAATTAGTATAAGTGAACAAGAGTGAAGAACCCCACCAAATGCAACCACGTGAGATTAGATTAAAAAATTGTTAAACAAGCCCCTAAAACACACAGTCCCTTTTCAGGGTAATACAGGAGCAATGACTGGATAAATTAATTGGTCAGTCACACAGTAGGCAAATGGAGGCTACTCATTTCAAACCCAGGACTGCTATTGGGTCTCAGACAGCAGTACATAATCTTAAACCTTTGCAGTTGATCAGTTGTGTCTAAAGAACTGTTTCCTGATTTATTTTTATTTTTTTGTCTTGAATAGTCATTCAAAGGAGAAGTTCAGAAAAAGCTTATTTTCATCAGCTCACCAAAAGGGAATTATTTTGTATTCACATTTTTTTTTTCATTTACATATCTCTGCAAAAATGTTTACCTAGTATATAGGCAATGTAATTTATTGAAAGAAGGATAATACTTTCTCTCAGTCATATAATTACACCTGCATGAGACTGAATTTTAAATGCATTGGAATTTCTCTGTGCCTCATTGCTATTTTTCATCCTCATGTCTTTCCTTTTAATATCCACTTTTATTGCAACACATCTTCACTTTATTGCTCAGTTTAGCCATTTCTCTCACATTTTATCTTACACCCATCCATTTTCATATTTAATTTTTTAACACCGTTTAGTTATTTCACTTTCTCTTTACACATCAATTACTTTAGGTAAGATTGGATCTGTTTCTCTTAATAGTATGTCCCTTCTTCAATCACTGCTGATAGCCCAAGACTGTTCTACTCTTATTGCTGAGTCTTACAACTCAACAAATCCAAATCATCTCTATTCTTCAGAGCAAAAACACAAACATTAACAGTCTCTTTAGGGCTTTCTGCCTTGTAAAACAATAAATGATAAATAAATGACAAATTTATTCTGGGTTCATAAATCCTGAATTTTCATTTACTACTGTTTTTGTCTTTCTGCACTTCATAAAGGTAATAGAGTTAAATAGCTTTAAAACTTTCTTGCCAGCAGCATGCAAGAATGTTGCACAATTTACCTTGACAGGTTTCTCAACTAATCCACTCACACTGAGGAAAAAAAATCAAATTTCTAGATCCAAATCTTCTATTTTTCTGATAATGCAGTAGGAGAATTATAGGTTGTTATTGTGATCTATATGTCTGTATTTCCAAACACACAAAAGCAAACAAATATGTTTCACTTTGCAGATTTACATATCTGGTTCTGCAAGTACTTCTTCACTTTTGATAAAACCCAATGCCTGGACAGCAAGTAACTAAAAAGAGATGCTGATGACGTGGCTTCACAAGATTTATCTTGGTGTATTTAGTCTTCTTTCCTCTGTTTATTAGGCCTTGCTCCAAGGAAATTGGCTATTTTATAAGAGTAGGCTGAGTCCTACCACTGGCTATTTTAGGAGATCCCTTAAAGCCCATTTATACAGGCCTTTTCCTCTGAACTCAGGGAATGATTACAAGGTATGAGGTTAACTTGCTATTTTATTATCAATTTTACTGTGTAATCCAGGTACCACACAAACAAGGAACTTGAAAGAGGCTTTAATAAAATAAAACTGCAGCAGGTCAATTGATAAGTGTCCATAGAATATATATATATACAATTGATTCTCATTCACCTATCAAGCATCATGCTACTACTACATTAATAAGCTATGATTATATATATCTAAAACCTAACAAAATTACTTATAAAAATATATATATAAAAAGAGCAGCATGTCATCCAGCCATACCCACCCTGTGTGCATCTGTAAAAAAAAAAAAAATATATATATGTATAAATAATAAATAATATATATATATATATAAATATATATAATATATGAACATATATATGCAATTTTAATACAAATACATACATAATCAAACCCCAAATATTTAATCCCAATATTAAAATCATTAGATCTATTCAATTTCTGCTGTGTTCATATTCAACATCATTATAGTCATATAGTCTTTGTTTAAGTCTTTGTTTTAAATCTACTACAAGTTCAGTGTAGTACGTCAGTTCTATATTCAATCTGACCTCATGATGTCCTTAACCTCATGAATGGTGGCAAAATATGTTGCTGGTCAATACTATTATCATATGATGGTATCAGTGATGGGTTTACGGTAGACCCAGTGTTAATCAAAATCAAATCTCAATATTAATAAAAGATCCCAGGAACTCTATCCTAGATCTAGAGTAGCCATATTGAAATTCAAATAATCAGTTAACTGACTCATTGTCGATGAAACCTCAAATAATCCAGTCATATCCCTTGCTTATATAATTAATTCCTCATTCATTTGGTAAAACAGTAAATATGATTTGGATATCAAAAGTTACAAATATGAGATTATCTAATTCATCCAAGTCTTTCAAACATGTCCAGGCTACAAACAGGTCTCATGGAGGGTCCTAACATCTTTATGTATTTTGGGAAGTCTGTGTATCACTGGAACCAGGGGGTACTATAATGTCAAATAATCATAGTTTCTGATCTAAGACACCACCTTGAACACATATCTAAGAGGGTATCATTCACATAAGAAATATCCATCCATGTTTAGATTACCCTTCCTCCTATGAGTAGTTTTAAGGAAATATTAGAGAGGGTAGTCCTCTGTGAGTTTCAAATAAGCCTCAACAAGTGGGTGGTGAGGATATTATCATGGACAAAAAATCAACATCACATCATACGACAAAAAAAGAGTCGATATCTATAACAGTATCAGTAAAGTTACTATGGCTAGTGGTTCAACAGAGTTTTCTTAGTGTTCACATCACTTTTTAATATTTTTAAGATCATGACTAGTATTCCTTCTAGTATTATGTCAGTTTGTCCATAACTGAAACCCCATCCAACAGGCTCTCAAACAAGGGTTTAATGCTGTAACTTCTCTAGATCTGGTGTAACTCAAATGCGGCTAAGCTTAGGTGCATAAATGAAAGCTGAAGTTGATTGAGATGACCTGAGAAGTCATTCCTGTCCATGTAATTCTGTTGACTAATAGTCAAATAAATCCTATCACTTAAAAAGGAAAGCAATGTGAATAAACAATTTTAAACTTCTTCTAACACCTTTTGCCATCATAAAAATGACTAAAAAAAGTTTGTTTTGATTTTTTTGTTGTTAGTTAAACTGTTCTGGAATATAGCCAAAAGACATAATCATAACAGAGGCATTCAGTCATTTTATAAAATGCTTTTTAAAACTGTTTGCATATCTGACTCAGACCAGCACTGTTTTTGCCATGTACTAAGAGACACAAATGTGGTAAAATGAAGTTAGATTCACTTTATGCAGTACATATACAGTGGATATAAAAAGTGTACACACCTCTGTTAAAATGCCAGGTTTTTGTGATATAAAAAAATGACACCACAATAAATCATTTCAAAAAATGTCCCACCTTTAATGTGACCTATTGTACAATTAAACTGAAAAACAAACATCTGTTAGGGGAAAAAATATACAAAATAAAAAATGTACAATAAGCTGGTTGCATAAGTGTGCACACCCTTAAACTAATACTTTGTTGAAGCACCTTTTGATTTAATTACAGCATTCAATCTTCTTGGGTACACACCTGCCATCAATTAAAGAGACTCTGATTAACCCCAAATAAAGTTCAGCTGTCCTAGTAGGATTTTCCTCACATTTACTCAGTTGCCTGCTACAGCAAAAGCCATGGTTCACAGAGAGCTTACAAAGCATCAAAGGGATCTCATTGTTGAAAGGCATCAGTCAGGAGAAGGGTACAAAAACTTTCCACAGCATTGGATATACCATGGAACACAGTAAACACAGTCATCAAAAAGTGGAGAAAATATGGGACAACAGTGATGATTCAAAGAACTGGACATCCCTCCAAAATTCATGAAAAGACAAAACGAAAACTGGTCAAGGAGGCTTCCATGAGATCTACAGCAACACTGAAGGAGCTGCAGAAATTTCTGGCAAGTACTGGTTGTGTTCTACATGTGACAACAATCACCCGTATTCTCCATATGTCTGCACTATGGGGTAGGGTTACAGGATGGAAGCCTTTTCTTACACAGAAAAACATTTAGGCCCAACTAAAATTTGCAAAACAATACATCAATTCTCCCAAAAGCATGTGGGAAAATGTGTTGTGGTCTGATGAGACCAAGGTTGAACTTTTTGGCCACAATTTTGGAAAATTTTGGAAATTTGGGAAGAAAACTGGAAGACTGATAGTTTGATTAATATTGTTTTCAGAAGCCACCTTTGGAAGAAAGGAAGGTTTAGTGTGCAGGGAAACTCTGTCATATGAAAAAACATATACTGAACTTTAATGGACAAGGCTTGAAGTACCGATACCCTCCTGGCCGAAGTAACTGCCACCAGACAGGCAGTTTTCCAAGAAAGAAATTTCAAATCTACTGTCACCGCTGGTTCAAAGGGCAGGGAGACTAAAGCTTGTAAGACAAAGGTAAGGTCCCAAGGATGTGTTGGATCTTTCACAGGAGGTCGCAGCATAAAAGTTCCTTTAAGGAAAGCCTTGCAAACCCTAGACGAGGCTAAGGAACCCATGTTTTCCCATGTTTTCCCCACATGGAAGTTAGAAATGGCAGCCAGTTGACCTTTTATAGTAGAAGAACTAGACCCTTGATGAAAGATACCAGATGGAAACTCCAGAATAGCTGGAACTGGGGCCGTAAAGGGATTTATGTTCCATTGAGAGGCCCAAATAGAAAAGCATTTCCATTTGCTACAATATATTTTTCTGGTATAAAACTTATGAGCTGCCACCAGAATGGTTTTGACTAGAGAGGATAAAATGTGAGTCCTACTCATTACTGGAACTGGCGCAGCCAAGCTGTAAGTTTCAAATTGTCCAGGTCTGGTTGAGGAATCCCTGAGGGGTGCAAATGAGATCCGGAACCGGATCAAAGATCCATGGTGGCCCTACTAGGTGAGACCAAAGAGAGGGGAACCAGACTTGGTGAGGCCAGAATGGGGCAATGAGGATTACTCTGCTCCCCAGCCTGCGAGCTTTCTGAAGAAACTTTGGGATGACAGGTAAAGTACAGTTGTGTACACTTACCATAAATGTAGATGTTCGAGTGTATTCACTGTTGCAGTCATCACACTTGGGTCATCTGCCAGCAGGTAGCCCTCAGTCAGCCCGAATACTAGAGACTTAGTATTTCTGCGTCAGTTGCTGTCACTTCAGGACTGACGTCAGGCTATCAGGGGTATAAAAACAGGCAGCCAATGCCATTACATCAGCTTTTCTTGCCCCAAATGTCAGGAACCCCCAAATAGGGGGCTAAGTTATGGTGGAAGAAACACCATCAGTAAAAAGTAAATACCAATAGCCCTGTAAGGGGTGAGTAAGATATACTGAGGAGAGAGAGAGAGAGAGACAAGGGGGTTGGAGGGTGGGAAACCAGGACTGCAACAGTGAATACATTTGAACATCTACATTTATGGTAAGTGCATATAACTGTACTTTGTTCTTCATGTTTCACTGTTGCAGTCATCACACACGGGTTGATTCCCAAAGCTGAAGAATGGGTGGAGGCAGTCAAGAAGAGTTGGAGCTGGCTAGTATGCCCTGCAGGACTGCTGTTGCAAAACCCACCCTGGATTTGGAAATGATAGGCAGGTGGTAATGCTTGGTGAAGGTGTGAATAGAACTCCAAGTAGCAGCTTCCAGATTGTGCCTGGTAGGGACTCCTCTGAGAAAAGCTGCAGAGGTTGAATTTGCCCTAGTGGAATGCGTTCTGACCCCCTGAGGGGGTGGTTTCCCATGGTGTGGATACAGTGCTATCCATTTGGAGATGGTCTGTTTTGATATGGCCTTGCCCTCTGTCCATGGTGCAAAGTTGACTATTAACTGGTCAGATTTCCTGAAGGGCTTAGCCCTATCAAGGTAGAATCTGAGATGTCTGTGCACATCTAAAGAGTGTAGGATCCTTTCCCCCTTATTTTCAGGATTAGGGAAAAAGGTGGGAAAACTGATAGATTGGTTGAGAGCCACACTGGACATCACTTAGGCATAAAAGTAGGGTTAGTCCTGAGGGAGACCCTGTCAGCATGAAAAATAATGAAGGGTTCCACGGCTATACATGTTTGTAGCTCTGACACGCTGAAGTGATGGCCAGAAGCAAAGCTGTTTTACAAGAGACAAATTTTAACTCTGCTAACGCTGCAGGTTCAAAAGGGGTAGTGTGAGCTTTTCCAGCAAAAAGTTAAAGTCACAAGCAGGGTGGGGGTCTTCTTGGTGGCCTTAAGTTGTTAGTCCCTTTCAAGAACTGTCTGATGAAAGGGTGAGAGAAGAGAGATGGCTCAGTGCTGTAATGAGCAGAGATGGCAGAGGCATGGATCTTAATGGAAGAGAAGGATAGGCCTCTGTGGAGTAGGTCTGCTAGGTAATCCAGGATGAGAGGTAAGGAGGACTGTGCTGTATCTGCTCCTTTAGAGTGAACCCAAGAACAATACCTTTTCCACTTATCGGCATAGGATTTCCTTGTACTGATTCTTCTGGCTTCACAAATGACATCCAGCACCTGCTTGCTTAGGCTGGCCACTGGAGGAGAATTCAAGGAATAAGCCAGGCTGCAAGGTTCAGGGTCTGCAGTTGCGGATGCAAGATCTGTCCCTCCTGCTGAGTGAGGAGGGTTGGGATCTGGCGTAAGTGCCATGGTGGCACTGATGACAGACTGCGCAGTAGTGGGTAACAGTGTTGGTGTGGGCAGTCTGGGGCAATCAGGATTGCCCTTGGTTTTTCCTGCCTTATCTTGAGTAGTACTCTTGTAAGAAGAGGCAGAGGGGGAAATGCATAGACTGAGAGGTTTACCAACTGGAAGGATAGTGCATCTACTTTCCAGGCCTTGCTGTGAGGTACCTGGTGCAGAATTTGCTGAGCTGGTGATTGTAGGGGAAGGCAAACATATCCACCTTTGGGGTACCCCATTTCTGGGTTAGAAGGCTGAAGGTGTTGAGGTCTAACTGCCACTCATGTGGGCCTAGGAGATTTCTGCTTAAGTCATCTGCCAGAGAGTTTTGTTTGCCTGGCAGGAATTGAGCTTGCAGGTGAATCTGCATAGCCAAGGCCATGTTCCACAGATTCATGGCTAGCCTGCAGAGGGGATAAGAGTGCGTTACCCCCTGCATGCTGATGTACCAAATCACTGTAGTGGTGTTGGTTTTTATTAGAAGAGGTCCTGGTGATGATAGGGATCTGAAAGCTGTCAGAGCATGCTGAACAGCTAGCATCTCTTTTTGGTTGATGTGCAGATAAATTTGGTTTGGGCTCCAGTGGCCCTGAATGCACCTGCCATCCAGATGTGCACCACAGGCATAGTCTGATGGGTCTGTGGTTAGGGTCTGGGTGGCAGGGGGTTGTGTAAAGGGAAGTCCCTTGTTGTGGTTGCATGCTGCTGCCCACCAAAGAAACTGTCCTGAGACAAGGTATGATAGTTTCCAGGTCCTGAGAATGATGGCACCAAAGACTTTTTCAGTACCATTGAAGTTTCTGGCATATGGAATTAGTAGAATGTGGGAGGCCATGAACCCTAGAGCCTGCAGGATTTTTCTTGTGGATAGCTGGGTTCTGGTGGCCATTTGAGTGAAGTAGCCTGTCAGATATGCTTGCTTTTCTGGAGTAAGGAATGCCATCTGGGATGCTGTGTCCAACCTTGCTCCTAGGAATACAATTTTATGACTGTGGACTAGTTTTTATTTCTTTTTGTTGATAGTGTACCCCAGGGAGGTTAGCAGGTCCTTTACAAATGTCAGGTGCTGCAACAGCTTTTCCTGACCATCTGTCTAAATCAGGCAATCATCCAATTAAGGGTAAATTTGAATTTTTCTCTGTCTCCAATAGGCAATGGCTGGAGACAGGCATTTTGTGAAGACTCTGGGAGCAGTGGATAAGCCAAAGGGAAGTGCAGAGAACTGATAATGTATAGATCCTGCCTTGAAATGTAGATATTTCCTGCATGAGTCCCATAGGGAGAAGTTGCTGTAGGGTTAGCATTTTGAATTTTGGTATCACCAGGAAGGTGTTTAAAATGGAAAGATCTTAAACTGGGTGCCAGGTGCCCTCTTTTTTGGGTACTAGGAAAGTCTGGAATAAAAACCTTGACCTACCTGTTCTGCAGGAACTGGCTGAACTGCCCTTATGGAGAGCAGGGATTAAACTTGGTTTTGTGCCTCTGCCCACTGGTTTGGAGGAAGGTCTGAGTGCCCTTTTGGGGTTGGCAGCATGTGGAAATACAATTTGTACCCCTGGGATACTATGCTGTGGACCCATCGATTGTTGGTGATGGAGGTCCAGTTTTTTGCATGGTGGGCAAGTTTTTCTCCTAGGGGCATGAGCAACTGGGCAGAGGTGAGGAGTGGAGCTTTGAAGTCATTGTGAATTCTTTCCATAAGGGGGTGGCTTAGCACTCCCTGTTTTAGAAATGGAGGTACTCCATTGCTTAGATCTCTGCATACCCTGAGACTGTAATCTGGGGGGGGGGTCTGTTTCCCCTGGGTCTAGTTTGAGATGACCTTGAGGGGGCTGGAAAGGACCAATGTTTCGAGGGGCAATGCCTACTGAATCTTGGAGGCTGCACTTGCAAAAACTCTGTCTGCATAGACTTAGCCTTTTCTTCCATCTTTTTTAAAACCTCTTCTGCTTTGATGCCAGATTGTCCTTGTTTAAAGGAGCGTCCAGTAATTTTGATTTGACATGTTCTGGCAAGGTCTGCTCCTTAAGCCAACATGCCTTCTAAGTATAGAACCTGTGACTGCTGCCCTGCAAGATGCTTCTAGGGCGTCACACCCACATTCCAGGGTATGTTTGCTGACTTGGCTTGCAGAATGCACAAGCTCCTGTAATTCTTTATTGTTGGCATAGTCAGGAAAGGTAGATAATTTTTGCTTAATAAGTTCCAGGTATTTCAGCATGTGGAACGGACAATTCAATACTCTAATGGTGAGAGTTGCAGAGGTGTATACTTTTTTACCCCATCTGTCTAAAGCTCAGGAATCCCTATCAGAAGGGGTGTGATTCATAGCTGTAGTTGCTTTTATTCCTTTAGGTCCTTGGGAAATGACCTCTGGATCAGCAGTAGGATTTTTGAAAAGAAATTTGAGAGAGTCAGGGACTCTATAGTACCTGTCTGGTTTCCTTAGAGCAGGGGGTAAATTATCAGGAGTTAGACTGGATTCCATAAAGCTATCATCCACAACATCCAGAACTGGAGGGATTGCTAAAGGCCTATGTTGCGGCAAATCTAAAAATTCTCTGAGTCTCTTTGGACTGAGGATAATCCTGGCATTCCCATTGGAAATGCTCTCTTAAAGTATGTAGAGTTTCACCAAAAGAAAAATCCTCTGGCGGGTAAGCAGAAGTAATGGATTCCTCTGCATCTGAATTCTCATAAGCAGATAAAGGCATGTCTTCATATTCAGAAACCTCAGAGTTGTCGGACTCTTGGTCAGTTAAAGCTGCTGGGGACAGGTCACTTTTTCTCTCAGCAGGAGAAGACTGGCTTCCTCTAATCAGCATAATCAGGTCTTCTGCTATTTTAAGCATTTTATGTTGTGGCAAGGAAGCAGGTACTTGAGTTTGGGTCATTGGTTTTTTAGGCATAGCTTGTATTCTTGGCCTTAGAAACTCGGTAGTTTTAGAAAGAACTGAAGACGTGAAAGAAGTTGTCGGTTTGTGTCGAATATCAGTAATGTGAAGAACTTCCTCAGAAGCCGGTGTCTGCACAGCGGTTCCGGACCCAACCAAGGTAGAGACATCCGCAAGTTCCGTAGTCAAAGAAGAGTCTCGCAGCACACCGGACTCCAAACGGGTTTTGGTAGCAGCCCGCGAATCCATCGAAGCGGGCATCAGGGGCTGAGAAAGCGCCTCACTGAGTACTGGTGAACTTGTAACTAGCTTAACAGAAGCAGCATCGGCAGTTTTGGACCTGTGTGGTCTGTCTCTGTATTCTTGTGTTTTTTCGGAAGATCGGTAGTCAGATAGTTTACCGAAGCCATTTCAGAATACGAAGATCGAGAACGAAAGTATTTGGCTACAATAAGGGCCAGACAATGAATAGTTTGGGCATTGAACAAAGCACAAAACAGACAGTGAGGTATGTTGTGGTCTGGGCCTAAACAGGTGATACAGTAAGAATGGAAATCTCGGTGTGGTATTTGCTTTCCACAGGCGAGACAATCGTTAACTTTTTCTGACATCGGTTAGAGCAAGAAAAAAGGATCCTGACGTCAGTGCTGAAGCGACAGCAACTGACGCAGAAATACTAAGTCTCTGGTATTCGGGCCAACTGAGGGTTACCTGCTGGCAGATAATCCAAGTGTGATGACTGCAACAGTGAAACACAAAGAACATCAGAGGATAAGCAAAAATGAGACCGGAAGGCCAAGCATGAACTAGTGTGTCTCTGGGGACTTCCCCCTGAGGGGTGTTCAGAGCAAAGAACTCGCTGCACTTTGCATTGGAAGGAGATGCAAAGAGATTGCAGCAAGGCCAGCCCCTCTTGAGGAAGATCTGCTCCACTAGTGAAGGTTTCAGACACCACTCGTAAGGCATCAGACTAGTCCTGCTGAGCCTGTCTGCTAAAATGTTGGACCTTCCCGGAATGTACGTTGCCACCAGAAAGCGGCCAGTGGAAACCGCCCATTCTCACACTCTCATGACTTTTCGACAAAGGGGGGTAAAGATCTGGTTTCACCCTGCTTGCTGATATACCAGACTACTGACATGTTGTCTGACTGGATGACAATAGTTCCTAGAGGAAGATAGGCATGAAGGGCCTACAATGCTATAAGAACTGCCCTCTTCTCCAGGACATTGATATGCAAATCGGTCTTGGAAAGGGACCAAGTGCCTTGGACTTCCCGAGCAATGCCCCCCCCCCAAACTGGGAGACATCCGTGGTCTCTGTGGTCGTGGGGAATGATAGGAGAAGGGGATGTCCTTGTACCAGATCTGGGGAGCGAATCCACCAGATGACTGACTCTCTGCAGGCTTGTGATATGCGTATCGGTTGGGACAAGGGTAAGACCAGGAGGGACCACTGTACCGCCAACGTCTACTGGAGAACTCTCATGTGCAGTAGGGCAAAGGGCAGGAGGTTGTTGGTGGCTGCCATGGAGCCAAGAGACTGAAGAACTATGGCTGCTGATGGGAGGATTGAAGAACATAAGAGACATGATGTTTCAGATTGTTTACTTTCTCTGGGGTGAGGCAGACTCTCATTTGAATAGTATCTAGCTGAGCTCCAATGAAGTCTAACCTCTGGACTGGGACCAGGGAAGATTTGCTCAGGTTGATCATGATACCTAGTCTGTTTGCAAGGAGGAGGAAGTAATCCCTGGCTTGACAAAGTAGAAGCTTGGTGGAGGCAGCAAGGAGCCAATCGTCCAGGTAGGGGTAGACCTGGATTCCCTGAAGCCTCAGGCGGGCTGCTACCATTGCCAAGACCTTGGTGAACACTCTGGGGGCTGTGGTGAAACCAAAGGCTAGAGCCCTCAACTGAAAATGATTGGCTCCCAGCTGGAAGCGAAGAAACCATCAGGAGTGCCTGTTCATCTTGATACGATAGTACGTGTCCTGGAGGTCGATCGTGCACATCCAATCCTCTGCCTGCACATAGGGCAGAATGGCCTGAAGCGTGACCATCCAAAATTGTTCCTTGGCTACTGACAGGTTCAAAAAGGATAGGATCCAGAATGGGTCCTTGGTCCCCCATTTTCTTTGGCACCACAAAGTACCTGGAATAGATGCCCAATCCAGACTGATCTGGGGGGGGAACGGGTTGGATAACTCATTTTCTTAGCAGCTTTATCATTTTTAATGCGGCTTCCTCCTTCTGTGTGGGTGGAACATCTGGGAGGAGTTTTGGTTGGTGAGGTGGTGCAACAAATGGAATGGAATAGCCTCTGGATATGATTTTTAACACCCAATGGTCTGTTGTCATGGACTCCCACTCTGTTGGGTGTAACGAAAGATGGCCCCCGACTGCCTCCAGAGATGAGCAATCAAGCAACCCCTCAGGGCTGCTGTGCGGGTCTGTCTGAGAAAGGTTCCCAAGACCCAAAGTTCTTCAGATCCCCTCTGCCTCTGGGCTGGCATCTGTCATAACCCCCTCTGCCTTTGGGGAAGAGTCCTGAGTGCCCCGGGAGAACTGAGATTTCCGGAACCACATCTTTGCCCTCGTTGATTCCTGGAGAAGGATCTCCGAGGGGTGGAGAAGAGGATACCAACAGCAGACAATGTCTTCCCACCCTTCTCACTCTGGACCAGTGTCTCACGTATGGACTTCCCAAACAGGGAAGAGCCATTGTAGGGAGCATTCGCAAAGGATGCCTTAAAGGGTTCAGAGAAGTGACATAGCTGGAGCAAGGTGTGTCACCTCATGGCAACACCAGACCTGGCCACCCTAGCGGCCCTCCTGTGGCATGGGAGAGGAGGCACATGGACATATTGGCAACAGTTTTCAGAGTGGCCATGCGTGCAGAGAACATTTTCTTGCCCTCTGCCGATGTGGTCTCTGGGGGCGACTCAGCGACTTCTTTGACGAAGTCACATTGCAGTCGGATAACATGCGTCATGTAGTTCAGCACCCTAATGGTGAAGGTGGCTGAAGCATATACTCGCTTCCCCAAACAATCCATTGTTCACAACTCCCGGTCAGAGGAATGGACCGTAGAGCTCTTTTGCATGAGCTCTTTATTGTTGGAAGCCGCCACAACCATAGAGTCTATTGGGGACCCGTTGTTCCAACTGGTTCTGTCAGAAGGGGGGCTAAGAATCTTAACTGGCCGTTTGGGGATTGGCTTCATGGTGTCCGGCTCCTTCCATGCTCTGGAGGTGATAAGGTCCATGAGTGGATCTGCAGGTGGGGAAACCCAGGAGGTAGAGGGGCCCATGCCAAATGCCTCCAGGAACACTGACTCGTCCTGTGTTGGTTTTTGGGTGGACCACCCCCCTCTTTGGTGTAGGAGTTCCATGACATCTCCAAAGGAGACATCTTCTGGAGTGACCTGGGGGAACCTTCCCCTCCCTCTAAGTCAGTGTCAACAGTGAGGGACTCTGGAGAGGAGTCCAAGTGCCTCCTTTTACACGTTCGCTTGCAGGGAACCTCCTCAGTGGGACTCTCTGAGGGGGACTCGCAAGCTTGTTGCTGTTCCCTAGTGGGTGCTCCCTGGGGCAAATATAGCATGGGCTGTCCCTGAGATGGCAGGAAGGTCAGCGCCGTACCCAAAACCGAGGGAGTCAGGACGGATTCTGAAGAGGAAATGGTCAGGGGTCTCGACCCACTCGAGAAGACCCTCTCCACCACATCAAATACCAAAGGAGAGCGGACATCCTTGGAAAAGAGTGATGGAGCCACCTCCCCTCGAGTCGACAGGGGAGCTGGAACCGAGCCTACTGGAGCAGAGATGCCCGGGGGAGACTGCGCTCTGACAAACTTGGAGCCAAAAGCACCCCCTCGGATCTGACGCCAAGGCTACGGTTCTGAGAGCTTGGATCTGATCCCGTCTGATTTGACCCGCTCAAGGCAATGGCTGGCATTGAGGTACAAGGTACTGTCAGTGCCGATCCCCCAACCCCGAGGAACTCTCGGATCCACAAACTCCAAAACCGAAGGCTGGACTGGAGAAAGAGATATGGGGTGAAAAAGGGTTGCAAGGTCCCCGTTCTGGAGGGAGAGGGGGGCAGGCAAGACTCCTATTTGGATCTGGGTGTGGATGAACTTCCACATCATTCTGTCCATCTCTGACTCACTCAAGCTGTGGGTGGAATGGGAGGAAGATGCTAACACTGGTCATAACTGTCAGTGAGGGGAGGCTCTAAATGGCCTAAACTCCGTCGACTCTGGGGAGAACCTGAGTGAGCAGAGCCATGGGGTACTGGGTCTAGGAGTCCTGGACTTAGGTGGAGGCCCCAAGCAGTCAGGGCACCACTTTCTAGGCTGGTCCTCCTCTCTTTTCTCCCCCTCCAAAGGCCTCAAGCCGGGGGTTTGAATCCCAGAGGCCTGGGGAGGATACAGTAGCAGCTGCTACCGAAGCAGTAACAGTGACTGCCATCCTTGATGCAGGCATGAGCCCTTTCATCACTAATTTAGCCCTCCTGTCCTTGAGGGCTCTAGGGTTGAAGCCTGCACAGATAGATCAGGCTGTGTCTAAATGGGCTGCTCCTAAGCATACAATGCACAGTGTGTGGCCATTGGCTGGAGAGACCTTATGGCCACACTACATGCATTTTCTAAAGATTAGCTTTGGGGTCTCTGCCATGTCTAAAGAAAGCCCTGTGCATGCGCACACACACTACAACAGTGGGAAAAGGCTGTGAGAGGGGAAACATAGTACACAAACACTAACTTATTAAACTCTTTTTTTTTTTTTTTTTTTTTTTACCAAATACGTGCGAGGTTAGGGGAGGTGAAATAGGGAAAACATAGCACCTAACTTGGACTAAGTAACTGTAAAGCACTTACAAGAAAAAACACCTGGAGCTCAGTGACCACAATGCTTGGCTGTAAAGCAGCAAACAACATCTGAGGGAAGGAAAGAGATGTAGGGGCATTATGGGTAGGGGAGGAGCTTGGAGCTCAGATGCTGGTGATGTGGCCGCCTCAGATCTGATCCGGATCCGAATACCCAAAGGTTGAAGCTCAAATGAAGTAAACCACTTCAGATAGGAAAAATACCTCCCAAAAGGAATGCAAGAAAAGAGGCCTGATACAGAGATATGAACTTTATGATTCCAGTCCATAAAAAGCTGGCATTATGATAGGTGTCTTGGCCACTAATGTGTCCTCGCTGAACTGTAATGGGAAGGGTCTCCACATTATGTAAGACTGTCTAGTAATGTTTGTTCACATCTAACTGTAGACTGTTTAGAACAATAAATCTCGAGAAATGGTTCTAGCAACCCCCTGCCTATTCATAAACAAAAAAGCCAAATAAAACTTGATGATGGTAGAGGTGGCAGATAAAGTCACAGAAATAAAAATATCCTGATTATCATCAACCTCCTCCTTTTTTCCATTTTTCACATGGGATGATATTGTGTAAACTGTTGCCAACCTCTCTGAATTCATTGCCACTCTCTTATTTCTGACAATCATACCTGGCTGTCTCAGGTTTCCTTTCATGCATTCATCACTCTCTTTGCTGGATGTCTTCATTTCCTCTTGTCTTCTGTCTCTTCAAAATCATCTTCATCAAATTGTCTTCTACTTCCCTGCACAAGTACCCAAACCACCGTAATCTGTGTTCTTTGACCTTCTCTGCAATTGAAGCTATTCTGCTCTGATGTCCTCATTATATTATATGCCTCACAGAATGCAACCTACCAATCATTTCAGACACTTCATTTCCATCACCTCTAGCTTCTTCAACTGCTCTGCACTAACATTTTGCACATCTAACTTACTTAAGCTCATTGCACATGTAGCCAGTTCTCAAGTAACATATACTTTAACAGGCCTCAATAAAGTTTTCCATTCCATGAATAAAATGGTGTACTTGTAATCATGCTGCAACAGTATTCTTCCTATTAGTATTATTCTGCTCTCATTAGGTAAAAAAAGCTAACAGGTGCTTAAACTTCTTGCACTGACAAGTCCACAGAAAAGAAAAAAATTATAGATCTTGTATCATTCAACCGTGCAAAATCATGCACTATTAAACTAGTTCCTGTGGTAGTGCTTGATCCCTTCAGTCTTCACTTGCCTGTGTCAACAACCCACTTAACCAATGATTTTGTTAAGAGGCAATTGGGAATTTGGGGTGGGTTCCTCCATGCTCTCATGGGCTGGATATGTATTAACTACCTATGGAGCTAAAAGCTTAATCACTTCTCCCAAATGAATGCTACCAAAGAAAACACAGCAGTTTAAATGACTGGTTAATAGTAAATCACAAGATATGTTTTAGTAAAATTTTAGGATTACTATACAAGACCAATGTTTCTCATATAAAAGCTGAAAACAGAAATGTTAAAATCCTTCTACTGATGTGGACAATAAAAATAAAAAATAGTTTTCCAAGCTAAATATATACCTCACTAGAAGCCACTGGTTCAGATGATGGTAATATGCCTGTTCTATAACAAAGTCCAAATGTGAAGATGGAGAGGAGGCCTTGAATGTAGGCTTTTAATGGAGATGCTCCTCAAAAACCTTTCCAATACATAAAACTAGGATGCTGTTTATGATCAATAGGAACACAAAAGGCTTAAATAGCTAGAAGACTAACCTTGGCAACAGAATAAGAAAACTTTGCAGTTGGTAAAGAAACAAGGTAACCTACAATACTTACTAAAGAAAATGGGTCTAAGCATCTGATGCTCATCTATAAGGCATTTTTTCCATTCGGGTAAATAATCAGCCTTAGTAGATTTTTTGTCTGGCACTGAAAGGAACCCAAAAAATCAAATTCAAAACCCAAATGATAAGGTTCAAGAACAATGCAAAATTCTGGAATCTTACAGGCTGCTCAACCAGAAGGTCTAGAGATAGCGATAGAAATTTACAAGACATATCACAGATGTTGAAGCTTAACAGGTCAAGGAAGCAGGTGACTAATGCTGTCTGGTCCATAAAAAAAAAAGCTAAGTGCTTTTTTCTGTTGTTCAAGATGGGGGGTGGAAGTTATGTGTTTTGTCATGATTCAGTTCCATCCATTTCAATCTTTAGGAATACCTACTGCAAATACTAGCCACTTAGCCCTTTTAAGACTCTCACACACACTATTTCCTTCAAGGCTCCAATAATGCTCTTCATTTACCTGTCTCTTCAGATTAAGATTGCCCACAAACAGCAATCACATACAAACCAAATTCAGTAATATGCATATCACAAATGGCAGCACCTCTTTGACATCCTTTGGACAAGGGTATGTTGAAGTGAACAATCCACAGCCATCCATTTCAATCTGTAGGAGAGAGTTCCTAACTTATCATCTTGGACAGAATCAGAACAGAATACTTTTTTAATAGTAAGCCCAACGTCCACCCACACTTTGAGATCATATCCATCTTAAGGCATCTTGAAAGAAGTATGAAGGGAAGCTCATGTCACAGCAGCACAAATGTCACCAACTGAATCATTTTTAAAAAAAGACTTTGAAAGTAGCCATTGCTCTAGTAGAATGTCCTTTACAATGGTCAGGTAAATCATTATAGTTACAAAAAAAGAAAAATATTAGAAAGCCACATGGACAGCCTGATTTTAGATACTTTGGGATCCAACCAATCCAGAGTGTGGTAGACAAAAGGTCTGATCATGTTTTAGCAATGACCAAATAAAAATGTTACTGATGATGGACACCTAAGAAATGCAGTAAATATTCCCCATGATTTAAATGCGGGGAGAAAATACAGGCAAACTATTTGATCTGCTCAGGTTTGACTTCTTGCCTATCTTTGGCATAAAGGACAGATTGGTCTGCAATGACACTGGCTGTGGAAAATGAGAAGGAGACTAAAACAAAAGTATCTGAAGCTACAAAACTCTTCTGAAAGAAGCGACCATTCACAAAAAAGTTTTCCATGTCAAGTATTTTAGCTCTACCATGTAAGCTAGTTCAAATGGAAAGGTTAGTTTTTCTAGCAAAAAAATAAGATCCCATGGATCAACTTTATAAACTGTGAGAAGCTAAAATTGTGCTTTTTATTCCATCCATAATACCCTTTTTCTAATTTTGTACATAAAGCTGAGGTGTCATATCAACAGTAGTCATCATCTAGAGGCAATGCTCATACCACTGGGTGGCTATTCTGCCTGTGTAATGGAATGAAAATTAGACATTGCAGTCAAATACACTTTAATGGAAATTCAATCCCTTATCAATAATTTGAGACAAATACTCTAAAACAGCCAAGACCACAGAAGAAAAGGGATCCAGTCCCTGGGCAGTTGCACAGGGAAAGCTTTCTCCACATAGTTCTTTGTATTAAGTTGATAGAAGGTTTCTCATAAGATACGATTTTGACCACTCTCAAAGGAAAGCAGATTCCCTGGCCATTAATGTAACTGCAGAAACCAAGTGGTTAAGCAGAGGGTGTGCACATTTGGGTGAGGCTTGCCTTTGGATGATTTAGAAAACTCTTGAAGGGTATCAAGCAGAAAGACTACTCCAACAGGAGAAGCAAAAGCAGGATGAAACATGCCTACTGAGGCCAAAAATGGGGCAATAAGCATTGCGTTGGTCTTGATCTACACGGCTTGCTTCAGGAATTTTAGAATAAGAGGAAATGGGGAAAAGTGTAAAGGAGACCTGGTGGACAATCCTCAACCACAGATTCCCAAAAAGGTATGTCCTCATAAGAAGGAAAAGCCACTGCACTTCAAGGTGGTTGTGGAGGAAGACAGGCCAAAGCTAAGCTTTCTCCATGGACAGAAGGCAGCTTTCATGGCCATTAGAGGGACCATTCATGCAGCATCAACAAAAATGGTTAAGTGTGTACAAGACAACCTGTCTGGGTATATGCACTATAAACTAGAAAGAGAAAATTTATTACCCATACCAACATTTCTCACAGGGGGCACTGGCTGGGTTGCTTCCTTTTTGTTAGAATACCATACCATACCATGGCCATGTGGTCCAAAGGGATGGAAATCACAACCTGAGGAAGGGAGTTTTGAAAGACTTGTAAATATAAAGACTGCCCTAATTTCCTGGATACTTACATGCAGATAGGCCTCATACTGCAACCAGGATTCTTGAACTGTGTGCCTTAAATAATTTCTTCACTTGAGGGCATTTACATCCTTCTTGACTGCTACACACTGGGTGGTAGAGAAGAAAGGAATACCCAAGGCCAGTTTGGAGTGCTGAAGCCTTCAAAAGAGATGCTGGAAGCACACATAAGAAATCTTTACCTGCATTGTCATGGGGACTGAACAATGAGACAACTGAAACCTTGACATTCGAATGCAGTAACCCCATATAACACCTAACCAAGGCTAGCATGCACATTGTTGCTTTTATCAGACCTAAAAATTTGAGACAAACACATTTTTTTTTTTTTTTTTTTTTTTTTTTTTTTTTTTTTTTTTTTTATTTTTTTTTTTATTTTTTTTTTTTTTTTTTTTTTTTTTTTTATTTTTTTTTTTTTTTTTTTTTCTTTTTTTTTTTTCTTTAAAAAAAAAAAAAAAAAAAAAAAAAAAAAAAAAAAAAAAAAAAAACAAAAAAAAAAAAAAAAAAAAAAAAAAAAAAAAAAAAAAAAAAAAAAAAAAAAAAAAAAAAAAAAAAAAAAAAACAAAAAAAAAAAAAACCAACCAAAATGAAAAAAACAAACAAAAAATAAATTATTAATATATACAAAAAAATAAAAAAGAACCCCCACACCCCTAAACCCACAGAGGGAAGGAGGGAGGACTGCGCAATGTATCCTTAACATCTACATTTATGGTAGGTACAAAACTGTACTATGTCCTTCATACATCTGCAGTCAAAAAAAAATGGGAAGAATCCAACCCAAAATAGGGAGGGGAAAAAAAAAAGGGGTGAATCCCTTGCAAAGCGTGGCAAACCCGCCGGGATTAAAATAAGAGGAAATTAATGCTTGGAAAGTATGCTTAAAATTCCTTGGTTGCCCCCCCTTAAAAAGCTGTGGAGTGGCGTACCCCTTTGTGAATGAGGCTTTTTTCGTGGAATTTTTTCCAGGGTGGCTGTGTAAAAAAAAAATCTAAAAGTTTTTGCAAAATTTTTTCCCTTTATTTTGGGGATCTGCATAGAAAGTAGGCAAATGAATAGTTTGGTTTAAAGCCACACTAGAAACCACCTTGGGCATAAAGGAAGGATTAGTAATGTAATGATACCCTATCCTTATGGAAAATCAGAAAGGGCTCTACTGCCATAAGGGCCTGCAACTCAGAAACCCTTCGCAGAAGTAATAGCCAACAAAAAGCAGTCTTCCATGACAAATATTTTAAATCAGCAGTACCCGCAGGCTCAAAAAGGTTGTAGAGTAAGTTTTTCCAACACAAAATTGAGATCCCAAGCAGGAGTAGGAGCTCTAATGGGGGTCTTATATTCTTTGCCCCTCTGAGAAACTGCTTGAACAAAGGATGCGAAAACAATGGTGGGTCACAATCATAGTGAGCTGAAATTGCTGCAGCATGAATCTTAATGGAAGAGAAGGACAAACCTTTGTCCAATAACTCAGTAAGATATTGAAGAGCCACACTCAAATTAGGCTCAGAAATCTCCAAATTCGGTTGCACTCCAAAATAAAAATCTCTTCCATTTTTCTGCATACACTTTCCGGTACTAGGTCTTCTAGCTTCCATAATCACATTTAAAACTTGTTGAGGAAGTTGAGACCGCTGTCTCTCAAAACAGAATATGCCAGGCTGTTAGATGAAGAGAACTAAGCTTGACATTGAGCAGGTGGCCTTCTCTGAGACAAAAGGTGTGGAATCAAGGGTAAAGGCCATGGAGGCTTCTTTTACTAGACTCCTCAGTAATGGGTACCAGTGCCGAGGCCAATCTGGAGCTATTAAAATCATCCTTGGCTTGTCTTGTCTGACCTTTAGAAGCACCTTTGGAAGAAGAGGCAGAGGTGGAAACGATACACATGAAGATTTTTCCAACTGAAAGAAAGAGCATCCACTTTCCAAGCTGTGTGATGTAACCTCTTTGTGCAAAACTTTGGCAGCTGGTGGTTTAGTGGAGAAGCGAACAGATCTATGTCTGGAGTTCCCAGGACACTGTCAACCTTTGAAATACATGAAGATCCAGTTTCCACTCGTGGGGATCCATGATTTGTCTGCTTAACACATCTGCTAAGGAGTTCTGTGCTCCCGGCAGAAACCTTGCCTGAAGAGTTAGTTGCAAGCTGAGCAGTCTCCCATAAAATCATTGCTTGCCTGCATAGAGGATAAGAATGTGTTCCCCTTGTTTGTTGATGTACCACATGACAGTTGTGTTGTCTGTTAGAATCAACACCTGCCCTGGAAGAAGTAATTCCTTGAAAGCCATTAATGCAAACTGGACTGCTAACATCTCCTTCATGTTGATATGTAGATGCTGTAGTCTGGCAGGCCACTTGTCTTGTATCCACTTTCCATTTAGATGAGCTCCCAAGCAATGTCCGAGGCATCCGTGGTTAAAATCTGACGCGCCTCTGGCCGGTTCACAGAGAGCCCCTTGTTTAGGTGACATTCCTGAGCGCACCCCAAACATTCTTTTGAAGGCAAGGTATTATTTGAATGACAGTGTCCAAATCCTGGCAGTGCTGTGTCCATACATTTTGAGATACCATTGCAGCTTCCTCATATGCAGTTTGGCATTGGGAAGCACCAGAATACAAGATGCCATGAACCCTAATGCTTGAAGGACTGTCCTTGCAGTCAGCACGGACTGATGAGATAGTTGATGGAAGTAAAGTGATAGATTCTTTTGTTTGTCCGGGGTTAAAAAGGCCATCTGGGCTGCTGTATTCAGTCTCACACCCAGAAAACACATGTCTTGAGAGGGTACTAGACTGGACTTTATTTCGTTCACAGAATACCCTAGGCATCTTAGCACTGCTATAACATATTCCAGATGCTGTAGAAGGTCTTCCGTTTCTTGAGCCAAAATCAGGCAGTCGTCCAAGTAAGGATAGATTTGAATCCCTTTTAGCCTGAAGTAAGCTATCACTGGAGCCAGAACCTTTGTGAATACTCTGCAGTAGATAAGCCAAAGGGCAATGCAGAGAACTGATAATGAGAATTTCCAGCTCAAAACGCAGATACTTCCTGCAACTTAGTCTTATAGGCACATGAAGGTAAGCTTCCTTGAGATCTAAAGTTACCATCCAGTGGTCTTTGCCCAGTAGAGGTAAAAGCTGTTGTAACGTCAACATCTTGAACTTGGGAATGTCCAGATAAGTGTTGTGGATAGATAAATCCAAAATTGGTCTCCACGTGTTCCCCTTCTTTGGTACTAGGAACAGGCGAGAATAAAATCCTAGGCCCCTTTCTGATACAGGGACTGGCTGAATGGCCCCTATTTGGAGTAACAGAGAAATTTGCTTGTGAGCCTCTTTCCTTTGTGTAGGAGGAACTTCTGGCATGCCCTTGAAAGGAGGCAATGTATGGAAATAAAACCTGTAACCGTGGTGAATGATATCCAACACCCATCTGTCTTGAGTAATTAAATCCCAATTTTCTTTGAAAAGAGACAGTCTTCCTCCCAAAGGAGCTGCCAGACGAGAATCTACTGGCAGCTGAAAAGGCAGGTCATTGGGTCTGTTTACGAAAGGACTGACCCTGCCCTCACCAGAAGTCTGAGCAGGTGAACTCCTGTTCTGGGCCTAAAAGAACCTTGAGCACTGCCGCCACCAGGCCTAGACCTACCCCTAGACTGGGAATCATAAGCAGGATATGTCCATCCCTTAGTAGGCCAATTTCTACTAAACTTCGGAGGCTGCACCTGCAAAAAATCTTTAACAGTTTGCATAGACTTAGCTTTGTCCTCCATTTTCTTCAGAACTGCTTCCACAGGCGAACCAAACAACACATCAGACTGTAAAGGAGCATCCAAAATCCTTGTCTTAACATGCTCAGCTAAATTCTGATCCCTCAACCAGGCATGCCATGTAAGAACAGAACTAGTGGCAGCCACCCTCGAGGAGGCCTGCACAGCATCAAAACCACATTGCAAAGAATGCTTACCCACTTGTTCAGACACATGAAGTAAATCCAGCAACTCTTTACACTCTATACCTTCCGCCAAAGCATCCACCTTAGAGTTCAATTGTGAAAGGAGATAATTTTGATATTTTAGCATGTGAAATTGACAATTCAACGCTCTCATGGCTAGAGTGGAAGAAGTATACACTTTCTTTCCCCACCTATCCAAAGCCCTTGCCTCTTTATCAGTGGGAACAGGATTTTTAACCACAGAGGCCTTAACACCTTTAGGCCCCTGAGAAACAGTTTCTGGGTCCGCCCTAGGACTCTTAAACAAATACTTATGAGCTTCAGGCACCCTATAGTACCTATCAGGTTTAACAGGAGCAGGAGGCAAAGAGTCAGGGTTCAGGGAAGCCTCTGCAAAAACATCTTCCACCACATTCAACACAGGAGGTATAGCTAAGGGCCTATGTTGTGGTAAAAATAAGAATTCCCTAAGCCTTTTCCTGGAGTCAGAGTAATCTTGGCCTTCCCATTTAAAGTGTTCCCTCATGGAATGCAGAGTCTCTGAAAATGAGAAATCCTCAGGAGAAGAAGCTGTAGGTGTGGAATCATCCACATCAGAATCAGAATAAGGAGGAAGGTCCTGTAAGTCTTCTGCAGAAGACCCGAAGCCTCTGAATACTGTTCCAAACTCTCAAACTCAGGTTCCCCTAGGCCTCTTATCAGGAGGGGGCATAGAGCCTCTAATCATAGTAATTAAATCTTCTGCCATTTTAAGCATATGTTTCTTTGGCACAGAACCTGAAGTGCTAGGAGAAACCCCCACTGTAGCTGAACTTGGCCTACCTCTGAAAGAAGTTTTGGAAACAGTAGGAGAAGCTCTAACTATCTTGGGAACAGAGGGAAGAACAGTCACCTGAGAAGCCCCCTCAGTCTGGCCTACTTCCTGAGAGGGCACATCCTGTAACAATAAAGTCTCTGCCTGAGACTCCAAAGAAACTCCTGGCAAAACCTCTGGCTCCACAGAGTTTTCTAAAGAACCGACGTCCGGGACTGCCGGTTCATCAACCCTAGGCTGCTGTTTGTCCTTGCGCTTCTTAGACGAAGCGCGCCGGAGCATCCGGCGGCATTTTGTAATTACAACGCTTCCCAAACACTAACCTGGCACAGTCTAACCTTCTCTTAATAGTGCGTTTATTAAATCTAGCACAAGAGCGGCAACCAACAACGCCGTGGCTCAGGCCCTAAACAAGGTATACACAGAGTATGGTAATCCCTATGAGGTATCTGTTTCCCACAAGAAATACAGTTATTCACTTTTTCTGACATCCGGTTAAATACTGAGGCAAGAAAAAAACAAAATGCTCCCCAACGGGGTACTTAGCCAACTTTGATTCGGTCTGAAACTCCAACTTCGGAAATATTTCAGAACGCCAACCTGCACTCGCAAGAACTGCTTCTGCATCGGACCATGCGGCAAAAAAGACTGAAGATATGGCGTCGGTCATGCGCATTAGTACCCTGACGTACTGACGTCAGTCTAATGCGCCTTGACCGACGTCAGCCATATACTTTGGTATTCGGGCCGACTGGACAGCGGACTACCCAATGGTTAGGACTGCAGCAATGTGGAATGAAGAACATCATTGCGTTGGTCTTGATCTAAACGGCTTGCTTCAGGAATTTCAGAATAAGAGGAAATGGGGAAAAGTGTAAAGGAGACCTGGTGGACAATCCTCAACCACAGATTCCCAAAAAGGTATGTCCTCATAAGAAGGAAAAGCCACTGCACTTCAAGGTGGTTGTGGAGGAAGACAGGCCAAAGCTAAGCTTTCTCCAGGGACAGAAGGCAGCTTTCATGGCCATTAGAGGGACCATTCATGCAGCATCAACAAAAATGGTTAAGTGTGTACAAGACAACCTGTCTGGGTATATGCACTATAAACTAGAGAGAAATTATTACCCATACCAACAACGTTTCTCGCAGGGGGCACTGGCTGGGTTCCTTCCTTTTTGTTAGAATACCATACCATACCATGGCCATGTGGTCCAAAGGGATGGAAATCACAACCAGAGGAAGGGAGTTTTGAAAGACTTGTAAATATAAAGACTGCCCTAATTTCCTGGATACTTACATGCAGATAGGCCTCATACTGCAACCAGGATTCTTGAACTGTGTGCCTTAAATAATTTCTTCACTTGAGGACATTTACATCCTTCTTGACTGCTACACACTGGGTGGTAGAGAAGAAAGGAATACCCAAGGCCAGTTTGGAGTGCTGAAGCCTTCAAAAGAGATGCTGGAAGCACACATAAGAAATCTTTACCTGCATTGTCATGGGGACTGAACAATGAGATAACTGAAACCTTGACGTTCGAATGCAGTAACCCCATATAACACCTAACCAAGGCTAGCATGCACATTGTTGCTTTCATCAGAACTAAAAATTTGAGACAAACACATGCTGTTGTCATCTGTACAGAAAAGAAAGGTATACACCTGAAATGGCAGAGATACAATACTGTCCTGTGAAAAACTGGTTGTGCTAAACAGAGCGACTGAAAATACCCTTCTGATATGGTGGAACATATTAAAGATGACGGGGCATCAGGCAAGGAGGGCATAAGAAAGGAATACTGCAGTTTCTGGATATGATTCCATTATCCACTGCCCTGTGTGATGGTCTCCCATCTAGGAAGGTGGAGGGGCATACGAACCCCAACTACATCTAAAGAATGACATTTAAGTTCCCAGAAGGAAGGCAGTGAAACCCCTTATTATACCAACCTTCTTTGCTTCATGGATGGTGTCTGTATTGAAAGCTGTTTATGGTCATGTTGACCACTTATCAGAAAACTGCCCCATATCCTACTACTGGTTCTTCCATGACCACGAGTTCTTAACACTTTTCTGGCTATGGAAAAATATCCTCTGAGGAGTGGAAAACTTGATGCCAATGGCTAAAAGTCTCTTGCCCTCCTCACTTTTCTGCATTTTGGCTTTCTCTCTAGAAATAAATAATTTATTAAAATTGACCGGGCATTACTGAAAGATGCCGTAAAGTTTTCAAAAAAGTAAAAATGTCTGAGAAGCCTGTCTCTGTAGCTTAGAGGGATAGAACCCTTGCTGTAACCCACACAAATTAATTTGCCCTGGCAATGGAGGAGTCGAGCAGAGAGGGGGAAGAGTGATGGGTTATAGCCTGCCTGTAAGGGGTGGGAAGGGTTCATGTGTACAGGAGGGCATACTGAGTTGTGCAATTCCCCTAGTAGGGACTGACAAGAATACCACTTGTGCACTGAGTAGAGGGGCACAGCTGTTTGGAGGAAATATCCCTTTTAGAACTGAGATGATGTTCCCCAGAGATGGCCTACTGCATGCCTACCCCTGGTACTTAGCAGAGTGGAGGCAAGTTAGAGCCAGGGAGAAAATATAAGAAACACCCTTAATGGATGTCTAAATGACAGACTCTCCTGGTTGACCCTGATCCTCCTGAAAGGGAATAAAGGGGTCACTTGGCCAGAAGGCAGTCAAGAGACAGTGTGGGCAGAGAGTTGAAAAAAAACGTTTGCGTTTAAACCAGGAGTTCATGTGAATTGTAATGCCTGAACTAGGTGCTCAGGCTTCTCTGTCAATGACACTGTGAGCAAGTCACATACAGAAACTAGAAACATATAGGTTCATAGGTAGGTACAAGGCTATTGGCCCTAGGGCCTATATAAGCCTAGCCAAAAAGGTACCCTGGCTTTCGCCACCGAAGAAAATTATTTTCCTGTGCCCCTGTTGAGCAGAGCTACAGAAGTGATCCCCGGGGTGAATTTCCTACTTCCCATCCAATCATCAAGATTTTTCTTGAAGAGTGCTAATGAGGAGCTCTGTTTAACATAGGTAGTCTGTTCCAGAGTAACAGAAGTCTCTGGGACAGGAATCTATCCCTCCAGCATGTTCTGTTTATTGTGCTGACAAGGTTTAGGTCCCTACAGCATGTAGCTCTGAGGGATTGGGATTTCTTTAAGTGGAGCATGTCCAACAGCTATGGGTTTGACATAGCTTTGTATGTTAGGCAGAGATCGCCTCTGAGTAGGCGAAATGCAATGGAGTAAAGCTGGAGTCTTTTGAGACGGTCTGCGTAGGGCATCTGTTTGAGGCCATTAATCCTCATTGTGAGGTATTTCTGTGGCCATTCCAGTTGTTGCAGATGTCTTGTGAGGTACATACCAAAGGGGGCATTGTACTCTATAATGGGTCTGAGTGATGAGTAGAGGGGGAACAATGACGAGAAACCTTTTGTGATGAGGTGTGCCACATAGAAGGATTTCCTGACCACTGTGGCGATGTGATTATCAAAGGAGAGACTACTGTCCAACTGTGTCCTAAGGTCTCATATCACACTTTTGGTGTTAAGTAGACTACCACCTATGTGGTAGTTCATGGGTACAGAGTTTTTACCAAAGGGGATGACAATGCACTTTTTGGCATTGAGCTTCAGGCCATGGCTTTGATAACAGGCATCTGTTTCAGTGAGGCCCTTTTGTAGTATGTCCATATCTTTTGGAGCTTTGATTATGGCTCCGAGTTTGCAGTCATCTGCAAACTTTGTTAGCCAAAGACCTTCTGTGTTAGCCTGTACCTTCAGAGAAGTAGATACCAAACAGGAGAGGACCCAGGACTGAACCCTGTGGTACTCCACTTGTCACTGGTCTGAAGTCGGATTTGGAGTCTGCTACTTTCACAGTGTGGGTTCTGTCTGTGAGCCAGTTGGCAACCTATCTGTGATATAGGGATTTTTACCTAATTTAGTGAGTTTATCTATAATTCCAGAGTGGGGGATGGTGTCAAAAGCCATGGCGAGATCTAGATAGGCTGTGTGAACCACCTTAACCTCATCTATGGCTTTGGTGACTGCTTCAAAGAAGTCTATCAGGTTTAGGAGACATGATCTGCCTTTTACAAACCCAAACTGGGTGGGGTCCAGAGTTTGGAGATTACCAATATCTTTGTTTATGAGTTCCATGATGATACGTTCCATGGTCTTGCAGACCAGGCTAGTCAGGCTAATGAGGCGGTAGTTCCCGGGGTCCATCATGGCTCCCTCTTTGTGGAGTGGGATAATCGTTGCAGTGCACCATTCAGTGGGCACAAATCCTGAGGTGAGGCTATGATTGAACATGGTATTTAGGTGGGGTGCCAGCTCATTCTGTAGTTCGTGTAGAACGCAGCCTGGTATATTGTCAGGTCCCATGGATACTGTGTTGAAGAGTATGTTTTTTACCTGTGCAGCCATGATTACAGGAACTCTGCATTCTTCCGGTATAAAGATGGGCACTCTAGGGGGTGAGAGGGGGGTAAAGTTACCACTGAACCTATCTGCCAGGATGTTGGCAATATCAGTTGGTTCTGTATATTTAGTGCCATTGTGCTGTTAACTCAGTGCAGATCTGAGTGTTGCCATTGAGATTCTTGACATAGCTATAAAATGCTTTGTGGTTGTCTTTAGAGTCAGTGGCAATTTTGTTTTCATAACTAGCTTTGGAGGATTTTATGAGGGATCTCAGCTTCTTACTGAGGCTGACCAAGGAGCTCCTCCAGTCATGGGATTTTACTATTTTTGCAACAGTTTCTTTCTTCTGTTGTAGAGTTTGTTTATGGCAGAGGACCACCAGATTGGCTTCCTTTTTTTGGAGGATAGCATCTTGGTTCTGTTAGGGATAACACAATCCATGCACTCATGTAAATGCTTATAAAGTGCATTTCTGTGTAGGATTCAGCAGTCGTACCTCTACTGTTCGTCTGCATGGGTGTCATGAAGTTTGCCACTTCCGTCTTAAGAAGTGTGAAGTTGGCTTTGGAGAAGTTTTTTACGGTGGTTTCCCTAATGGGGGGTGGGGCGGGATGTGGATGTCTAGGGTGATTAGCTTGTTTTCGGATCTGACCGAGGAATTGACCCTCTGGTGTGGAACACCAGTCGCCCATGTTGGTAATGGCCTGGTCTAGGATATTTCTGCCCCTGGTGGGGGTGTGAATAAGTTGATCCAAGGCGTTGGAATTTATGAATTCCAGAAAACTTTGAGCAAAAGAGTTGGTACATGAGTAGTTTTCCTAGTTAATGGTGGGGTAGTTGAAATCGCCCATTATTAGGGTGTTGGGTTGTACCGTAATATTTTCCAGTTTCTCAAGAAATGAGGAGTGGGAATCCTGGAGCATGGTGGGGGGTCTGTAGCAAGCTACAATTTGGATTGTGGTCTTTTCCAGAGTTAGTTGCACTTGGATAATCTCGGATGCATTATGCTGTGCAACTAGCCTGGAGGTGTGGATATCCTTAATGAATCTGGACACGCCTCCGCCTTTAGTGCTTTGGTCCAGGTTAGGTGGCCGAAAGGTGTGGTATGAATTATAGCCTGGTAATGCAGGGGTGCTCTCTGGAGCTTTGAACCAGGTCAGATGTCGATGTTCTCCATTTTAAGGAGTGCCTCGAGTGAGTGCATTTTGAGGTTTAGACTTCTAGCATTGAATAGCATTACCCTCAGATGTTGCTTGCTTCTACCTGTTATGGTGGTGAATTTGTCATTTGAACCTTACCTAAAAAGGCACTATAGGGGTGGCAAGAGCCTTAGCCAGTATCCAGAATACCAAGGGTGACAGATGCAGGTCATCTCTGGCAAAGCATCATGGTCTGTCGATCATGTCATCTCAGGCAGACAAATACTGGATCCCCTTAAAATGACACCAGAAGCTTAGCCAATTGTTGAAGTCAATAATTTTGTCCTTATACTGCGGTATCATTCTGGGTGATGGCAGGATGCTACTCAGGGCTAGGGTCATACCTGCCTGGGCTGTAAGATCGGAGAGCTCTTCCATGTCTCTTTTCATGTAGTCCAGGGAGGTACATCTCAGGTCATTCACACCAACATGGACAATGACAGAGTCATATTTGTACTTGTTGTGGAGTGACCTGAGTGTGTGCGTTATGTGGCGGATCCCGGCACCCGACAGGCAGCTGACAGCAACTTTCTCCTTGTTTAGCCTGGTGAGTGGAACATCAGTGCGCCTAACTATAGAGTCACCTATGACTAGAGTGTCGGGTATGTTGTTATGCCTTATGGGCTGTGGTTGGTGGGCTATGTGTCATTTGGTTTGTGTTGGGGGGTGGAGTTTGTTGGCATTTCTGCTTTGGAGGTCCCTGTTGCTTGGGTAGGTTTTTATTGAGAGCCCCCGCTAATGTAGGTTTGTGTTTCTGTGTGGGGTGTATGGGTTTTGGTGGTGTAGGTTTTGAGGGACTATGTGATGAGTGGGGTGCAAGTGTTTACCTTCTCCTCTTGACTGTCTGGTCCAGTTTTGGGTGAAGACAGCTTTGCTTCCAGTATGGCTACATAAGTGCATCTCTCAGAGGTTGTAGTGTTGGGTGGTAGGAGAAGAGGGTTGTCTGTGCACATGACGCAATTGCTGCATTGCCCCAAGATGCCCAGATTCATCAGGTATATCAGAAGGAACTAGCTCACAAAAAATTCACCAATGTACTCTACATAAAATGGAGATCTCAGCTAGGCAGCAAAACTAGTACTTTATTTGCAAAGAATTGGAAAAATCTGATATTTAAAGACCTAAAAGTATCAATGTTAAAGATATTGACAGACATAAAAATCTACCAATTTAATCAGTAACCACACAGCAAGTATGCCAAAAACAATAGCTTGGGGCTGTATCTCGGTGCACACTGAATTGCAGTAAGCAAGATCTGGTAAAACAAGAAAGCACATAACATTATGGGAGCTGCGGGAGGAGGTAAACTCTGGGAAAGTCTTGCAGAAATTGAGCAACAAGTGCTTAAGACATCTAGTTTGAGATGGTGAAGTTAAACTGAAACATGTAAGATTGTTGTTTAGCCTTAAGTTGGTAACTGATCCTTGTGAAGGTTCTCATATGATTCCCTATATGAACCATACTGAAAGACTGAAGCTCTGAAATGCAGTATGCAGAAGTGACTGAGAACAGAAAAAAACATTTAACCAACTGAACCACTGAGTTCAAATAAAAGATGAGCAAGACTGCTAATCTTAAGGTTCAGATCCATGCAGGGGAAAGTTCTTCAAACTGGGAGAGATGTGCAGCACTCCTTTAAGGAACTTAGGTTCATAGGAAAGTACTAGGCTATCTGCCCAAGGACATATGTAAGCCTAGCCAGAATGTGTTGGCTTTCGCCACCCCCTTAGATTAGTTCCTTGTGCCTTTGTCTGGCAGAGCCATTAGTTCCCTGTGCCTCTGTCCAGCAGAACCACTGCAGTGATCCCTGGGGTACATTTTCTGTTTCCCATCCACTTGTCAAAGATTCTCTTGAGTGTTAGTGAGGGGCTCTGCCTAATGTAGATTGGAATCCTGTTCCAAAGCATAGGGAGTCTCTGGGACAGAATCTATCCCTCCAGCAAGTCCTACTTATCATTATTGTGAGGTTTATATCCCTAGAGCGTGTGGCTCTCGGGGATTTTTTATTTTTTTTAGGTGGAGCATGTCCATCAATTCTGGGTTGGGCATGGCCTTGTATGTCAGGCAGAGATCACCTCTGAGGAGGCGGTACGCAACTGAGTACAGCTGGAGTTTCTTCAGTCGGGATACATAGGGAATCTGTTTGAGGCCAGTAATCCCCTTGGTGAGGTACTTCTGTGGTCTTTCCAGCTGTTGCAGGTGTCTTGTAAGATACATCCCAAGTGGGGTGTTGTACTCTACGATGGGTCTGATGAGTGATGAGTAGAGGAGCACAATAACCTCTTTTGTTCTAGATGCGAACCCTTTTGTGATTAGGTGGGCCACACAGAAGGATTTTCTAACCACCTTGTCAATATCATTATCAAAGAGAGATTATTATCTACTTGGGTTCCCAGATCCCATATTTCATTTTCTGTATTTAGGGGACTACCATGTATGTGGTAGTTTGCGGGTACCTTATTTTTTCCAAAGGGGATGACTATGCACTTTTTGGCATTTAGCTTGAGGCCATGATTTTGACACCAGGTATCCGTCTCAGTGAGACCCTTCTGGAGGATGTCTGTATCAGCTGGAGAGTCAATTATGGCCCTCGGTTTGCAGCCGTCTGCGAACTTGGTCAGCCATAGTCCTCCTGTGCTTGCCTGTACCTCTGAGAAGTATATACTGAACAGGAGAGGTCCCAAGACTGAGCCCTGGGGGAAGCCACTTGTAACCGGTTTGGAGTCAGATCTAGAGCCTGCAACTCTCACCGTGTGGGTTCTATCCATGAGCCAATTGCAACCCATCTTGTGATGTAGGGGGTTTATGTTCAGGCTGGTGAGCTTGTCTAAAATACCAGAATGGGGAATGGTGTCAAAAACCTTTGCGAGGTCTAGGTAGGCTGTGTGGACCTCCTTTCCCTCATCTTATAGGTTCATAGGCTGGTACTAGGCTATCAGTCCTAGGGCCTATACAAGCCTAGCCATAACAATTCCCTGGCTATTTCTTCCCGCATTATTTACTTTCCTGGACCCCTGTCTAGCAGGGCGACTGATGTGATCCCTGGGGTGAATTTCCTTTCTCCCATCCAATCGTCAAGGTTCCTCTTGAAGAGGTCCAAAGAGGCACTCTGCTTGACATGTATGGGCAATCTATTCCAGAGTCTGGGGAGTCTCTGGGTCAGGAACCTATCCCTCCAGCATGTTTTGTTTATTGTGATGACAAGGTTTAGATCCCTGGAGCGTGTAGCTCTGAGGGATTGGGATTTCTTTAAGTGTAGCATGTCCAACAGCTCTGGGTTTGACATGGCCTTGTATGTTAAGCAGAGATTGCCTCTGAGTGGACGATATGCGACAGAGTATAGCTGGAGTTTTTTAAGGCGGTCAGCGAGGGGCATCTGCTTTAGGCCTGTGATTCTTTTAGTGAGGTATTTCTGAGGCCTTTCCAGTTGTTGCAGATGTCTTGAGAGGTACATACCAAATGGGGTTGTATTCTATAATGGGTCTAATGAGGGATGAGTACAGTGGGACAATGACCTCCTTTTTCTGGATGAAAAGCCCTTCATGATGAGGTGTGCCACATAGAAGGATTTCCTGACTGTTGTGGTGATGTGGTTATCGAAGGTGAGACCACTGTCCACCTGTGTCCCTAAGTCTCTTATCACACTTTCTGTGTTTAGTGTACTGCCACCTATATGGTAATTCATGGATACATGTTTTTTCCCAAAGGGATAACAATACATTTCTTGGCATTGAGCTTGAGCCCATGGCTCTGGCACCAGGCATCTGTTTCTGTAAGGCCCTTTGTAGAGTATCCACATCATTTGGGATTCAATAATGGCTCCCAGTTTGCAGTCATCTGCAAACTTTGTTAGCCAGAGTCCCTTAGTGTTGACCTGTACTTCAGAGAAGTAGATGCCAAACAACAGCGGCCCCAGGACTGAACCCTGAGGTACTCCACTTGTCACTTGTCTGGAGCTGGATTTGGAGTCGGCTACTTTTACAGTGTAGGTTCTATCAGTAAGCCATTTAGCAACCCATTGGGTGACATAGAGATTAATGCCCAACTTAGCAAGTTTATCTATGACTCCAGAGTGGGGAATGGTGTCAAAGGCCTTGGCAAGGTCTAGATAGGCTGTGTGGACCACCTTACCCTTGTCCATGGCTCTGGAGACTGATTCAAAGAAGTCAATCAGGTTCAGGAGACAAGATCGACCCTTCACAAACCCAAACTGGGTGGGGTCCAGTGTTTGAAGGTTGCCAATGTCTTTGTTTATAAGTTCCATGATAATACGCTCCATGGCCTTGCAGATAAGGCTTATCAGACTGATGGGATGGTAGTTTCCGGGATCCAAGGTGGATCCCCTTGTGGATTGGGATAACTGTAGCTCTGCGCCACTCAGTGGGCACGAAACCTGAGGTGAGGCTATGATTAAACATGACACTTAGGTGAGGTGCCAGTTCATATTGTAGTTCATGTAGTACACAGCCCGGGATGTCATCTGGTCCCATGGATACTGTATTCTTGGCTTTAGAGAGTGCGTTTTGTACCTGTGTGGCCGTTATTACTGGAATTTGGCAATCTTTCGCTATTGAGATGGGCCATTTAGGGGGTGAGAGGGGGGTGAAGTTGGCACTGAATCGATCTGCCAGGATACTGGCAATATCCTTTGGATCAGTATATTTAATGCCATTCTGTTTTAGCTCAGCGCATTGCCATTTAGATTCTTGACATAGTTATAGAATGCTTTGTGGTTGTCTTTGGAATCTTTGGCAATTTTATTTTCGTAACTAGCTTTGGAGGATTTTATGAGGCATCTCAGTTTCTTACTGAGGCCAGTAAGGAGTTTTTGCATCCTGGGATTTTCCTCTTTCTGCAAAAGTTTCTTCCTTTTGTTGTAAAGTTTGTTTATGGCAGGGGACCACCAGATTGGCTTCCTTTTTTTGGATGAGAGCATTTTGGTTCTATTTGGGATGGCACGATTCATGCATGAGTGGATGTGCTCGCACAGTGCCTTAGTGTAGGATTCAGCAGTTGAACTTTCAGTTCCCGTCTGCATGGGTGTTATGAAGTTTGTCACTTCTGACTTGAGTAGCATGAAGTTGGCTTTGAGAAGTTTTTATGGTGGTTTCTTTACTGGGGGTGGGGTGGGATGTGGATGTTAAGGGTGATTAGCTTATGGTCAGACCTAACGAGGGGTGACCATAGGTATGGAGCATTGATTTCCCATGTTGGTAATGACCAGGTCTAGGATATTGGAGCCCTGGTGGGACTATGGATTAGTTGATCCAAGGCATTGGAATTTATGAATTCCAAGAACCGCTGCAAAGGTGTTGGGACATGAGTAGTTTTCCCAGTTAATGGCAGGGTAGTTAAAATCACCCAGTATTAGGGTGTTTAGTTCTATCTTAATATTTTCCAGTATGTTTAGAAAGGTGTAGTGAGAATCTTGGGGTATGGTGGGGGATCTGTAGCAAGCTACAATTTGGATTGCAGTCTTACCTAGTGTTAGTTGCACTTGGAGAATTTCAGACACATTGTGTTGGCCAACTAGCCTGGTGGTGTGAATATCCTTGGTGAATACTGACACTCCTCCACCTTTAATGTTTCGGTCCTGGTTTGGTGGCCGAAAAGTGTGGTAAGAGTTGTAGCCTGGTATTGCAGGGGTGCTCTCTGGAGCCTTGAACCAGGTCTCAGTTACTGCACAGATATCGATGTTCTCCATTTTTAGGAGTGCCTCGAGAGAGTGCATTTTGAGGTTTAGACTTCTAGCATTGAGTAGCATTACCTTCAGATTTTGCATGCTTGTACCTGTTGCAGTGGTGGTTTTGTCCTTTGAAGTTTGCCTAAAAAAGGCACTATAGGGGTGGCAAGAGCCTTAGCCAGTAACCTGAATCCCAGGGGCGACAGGTGCAGACCATCTCTGGCAAAGCATCGTGGTCTGTCAATCATGTCATCCCAAGCAGACAGATACTGGATCCACTTTGAATGACACCATAAGCTTAGCCAATTGTTGAAGTCAATCATTTTATCCTTATATTGTGGTATCATTCTAGGCGAAGGCAGGATGCTACTCAGAGCTAGGGTCATACCTGCCTGGGCCACATGATCCGAGAGCTCTTCCATGTCTCTTTTCATGTAGTCTAGGGAGGTACGTCTCAAGTCATTCACTCCAACATGGACAATGACAGAGTCATATTTGTACTTGTTGTGGAGTGACTTGAGTGCATGCATTATGTGGCGGATCCTGGCACCCGACAGGCAGCTGACTGTAATTTTCTCCTTATTCAACCTGGTGAGAGGGACATCAGTGTGCCGGACTATAGAGTCACCTATGACTAAAGTGTTAGGTATATTGTCTTGCCTTAGGGGCTGTTGCTGGGTGGCACACTGGTGTTGTAAACTATGTGACACAATGGTTGTGATTGGTGTTTGTTTGCGTTTCAGCTTCAGAGGTCTTTGTTGCTTGGGCAGGTTACAGTTAAGGGCCTCTGCATATGTGGATTTAGTGTTGCTATATGTGGGTGTTGGTGGTGCGGGTTTAGAAGGGCTATGTGTTGCTTGAGATGTAGTGTGGGTGTTAACCTTCTCCTCTTGACTGTTTAGCACAATCTTGGGTGGAGAGAGCTTTGCTTCCATTTTGGCTATGTAAGTGCATCTCTCACAGGTTGTAGTGTTGGATGGTAGGAGGAGAGGGTTGTCTGTGTACATGAGGCAATTGCTGCATTGCCCCAGTATGCCCAGATTCACCAGGTGGACAGGAGAAATCACCGGAAGCTGACCCTTGGACATGCTTGGTTTGGGGCTTTTTTTTTTTTTCTTTGTAAAGTATAGGAGCTGTTTACTTAGCAAGGTACTTTGCAATTATAGGCTGTTTAGTGCCTACTATTAATTTCTCCTTGTTAACAAGGAGAGTTCAGTGTTTGTATGAGTTTAAGGCTTCCTAGTGCTTTCCAGCAGGTATTAGAGAAAGTGCTAGTCACAGGGATGCTTAAAGGTAAGATTGAAAAGAATGCACTGCAGTGTGCACTAGAGAAGTTAGATGTGAAAGTAGGTAACTTGAGTTTTACCTGTTTAAAAAGTTAAGGTTTAGTGGAGAGTTACTATTTTTAAAACAGCAAGATGGATTGAAAGCGGTGGTCACTTTTATATTTTGGTACTATGAAATACTGTAGGGTGGCCAATAAATTTAAATAATTGAAGGGGTGGGATTTCAAAAATGATGATTTTGTGATTACTCACATAAGCCAGTGAAAGTAGAGAGAAATGAGATATATGGTCAGATTAACATAAGAGGCGGGCAACTAGAAAGACAGTGGTATATGAGAGAATGGAAATTGGGCATGGCAACAACATAATTGAAACCTCAGTTCTTGGGAGCAGGACTTATAGAAATGTGGAAGCAAGCATCCTCCACTCTATTAAAGGCAGTAATATCTTCAGAGTTACAAGCGGAGCTTTGAGAGGAAAAAATCAGTTATATTTTAAGTCTACTACAATGTTCCATATTCTATCAATCATTCTCTTGAATTAAAGATACTGTTAAAAAGAATCTTGACCATTTTAAGTGGTAGGGAACATACTGTGCTGCTTTCTTTTGGACTAACTACTGTACCAAGCTAAAGTATCCCGACTCTAATGTGAAAGTGTGTGTGGTTTTAGACAGGACTGGAGTAAAAGATGAAATCCTGTAGTGCCAAATACTCACTTGTCTACATTAATACTTTACAATAATCATAAAACAGTTTGTAAACTGCACCCCCCCCCCCGAAATATGGAGGAAGGGCTACACAGCAGACACAAGTAGTGGTCACCATGACCTTGTTTTGTTTCCCAAAGTATTTGTGCATATAGAAAGATACAGAATCTAGGCTTTATAATTTGGGCAGGCCTTTCTTCTTAACCAAACATGTCTCCTTAAAATTACTTGTGTAGCATGTGTTCTCGAAAATTTACCAACGCTATCATAAGCACATTTAAATATGAGAATTCCAACTTTATCAGAGACTGAGTTCAATTTTTTTTTCAGTTTTGTCCTTGGTACCCCTTCTGTCAGGGTCTGTATGAGTGCGAGCCATGCTGGTGGTGTAGAGGGATAAAGCCCCAACTATGGCCTAGAATAGACAGCAGCTCTGGAAATTGATGCAGCAACCGGAAAAATGGGTGTGCTTACCCAGATGGGCCCTAAAAAGATCAAACCACCACTCCTGACATGACCATTGCTGGAGGACAGGTGCACGGTGAAAATGGTGAGGGCTGGCACAGGACATGGCCATCTAAACTAGTGACAGTAAATCTTGTAAGGCCACATGAAGGAGTACATGCAAGCTGATAGCGGGATACAGCTGGTCCCTATGGTGATAGAGGTACCTGTGTCACCACCTATGGAGAGAGGTTAGAGCATTATTTACAAAACAGCTCTCACTTCCAGGATGCAAGCATGAACACCAACCTCCATGATCTTTGCTCAGATGACAGCCCCTCTGCATGCCTTTCATCCTTGGGGTTCTATCACCCTTAGGGAGCAAACAGACTGAAGTCCGACAGGGATAATTCAACAGGTGTCAGGTGTGTGCATGTGTGTGTGTGTGTGTGTGTGGGGGTAGTGGAAAAAAAGTCTGAATGAATTTCTCCATCTGATGTAAAACTAAAATTTGTCTTTGCTCATGTGCTAGGCAATACAGTGATACATATACATACATACAAATATTTCAAGCAACAGCTTGCCAATATACCAAAACACTTGTTCCCATAATAAAATGTCCAGGCTATTCTTAAAAATATCTAAACTAGTACTTCCTTTAATGTAATTTGGTAGTCTGTTCCATGCATTAGCTATTCTGTCAGAGAACCAATTAGTACACTTCTCATTCCTACAGAATCTCCTACATAAGTTGCCTGATGATTCTATAGTACTTTTTGTTAACCCCAAACATTCCCAGAGGTAGTTGTCACTAAATGCCCTATATACCTGAATAAAATCTCCTCTTGGATATCTGTAAGAGACACTGTACAAGTTCAGATAATTTAGTCTTTCATAATAACTTAAATTTTCACATCCTTGGATAACCTTGGTATATTTCCATTGTACTCTTTCCAGTTTACGCATGCTTGTTTTCCTACATTGCTTCCATATTGTTATTCCATACTCAAGTTTAGGTCTAATGTAACTAATAAACAATGACTTCATTATTTTTGATTTCCTAGACTTTAAAAATCTTTTTATACAACCTATAGCTCTATAACTATCATTAACCAACTGGTTGATATGATTAGAAAAACTCACAGCTGAATCTACCCATATACCCAGGTCCTTAAATGAGTCTACAGTTTCAATCACTGTATGTGATATTAAATATTCACCTTTCAATTTATGCCTACCAAATCTCATATGCTTACTTTTTGATGTATTTATCAGCATATTATTCTCCTGTGCCCAAATGGTCAATTTAGTCAAGTTATTTTGCAGACATGCCTTATCTGTACCGCATGTAATCAGTTTACCCAATTTCAGATCATCTGCATATAGACTGTAGAACACCTCAGATGAAAAAGCTAGGTCTGAAAAATACAACCTAAACAAGTAAGGGCCTAGGACAGAGCCCTGTGGGACACCTTAACTGTAACCAATGATTTCACCTGTCCAGTTGCTGTATGATACTTGCTATGTCCTATTTGTAAGAATTGCAGCTATCCATCTTATCAAGAATACATCAATACCTAGTTGTACTATTTTTTGATCAGTGTTATTTTATTTTTATTATTTTATTTTATTTTACATTTGTTGACCGGGTTGGTCCAACTGGATACATGTCCATTTTCAGTGGAGACCCGGGGAGAAAAGCTCCAAATAACAGAGGTACATAAACAAATATAGTGACATAAGTTAGGAAATTGAGACAGGTAACATTAAAATACAAAAATATAACAGTAGGTAATAGTATAAAAAATTTCAATTAGTGATATTAGTTAGTAAAGATGGATAATTAGGGCTTCATAGTGGACCCTTAAGTTAAGGGCTGGGTGGAGGCCTAGGTAGGCCAGGTTGAGCTGGGAGCCTGAGCTATTAGTCTGGATTAGAGCATGGACATAGCCATTGAGATTTTAATAGAGTTCGAGTTGAATTTTGAATTGGTGGAGAGTGGGTATAAGTCTAAGGTTGTTTGGGAGAGCATTCCAGGTTTTGCCAATGGAATTGGCACAGTGCTTCACCACCCGAGTTAGTAGATTTAATGGTTAATACTTGAATACTTTTGGATGACCTTAGGGATGTTAGATTGGAGTAGGGGTAAGTATATTGTTCAGTGAGGGAGTTTTTCAGGATGTTTTATAATTTTGAATGCCTCTGTAAGTTGGTTGAGTTTGAGGATGTTGGGCAATTCTAGCCATCCCAGTGTTTTTAGATTTAGGCAGTGATGGGTGCGGTAGGGCAGTCCTAATGAATCTGGCTATGTGGTTATAGGTAGTGGATAGTTTATTAAGCTCTTTCTTGTGAAGGAAGGAGAATATTGGGGAGGCATAGAGGAGTGTGGGTAGGAGGTGGGTACGGGCAATGGTTAGTTTGGTGTGGGGGGTTAAGAATTTCTTTATTTTATACATGGGCCCAAGTTTCTTGTTAAGTGATTTAATGGCCTGGTTTACATGGATGTCAAATCTCAGTTTGTGGTCAATTGTCACTCCAAGTAGTTTAGTGTGGGTGACAGGATAAATTTTGGTACCATTATTAGAGGACACAGCGAAGGTTGAGGTGGGGGTATGGGGAGGTTCCGTGCCATAAGAAGTCGCTGGGGAGGGGTAGAATACAAGCAATTTGGTTTTGGTTGGATTAAGTAGGAGTTTTAGATCTGAGAACCATTTTTCGACAATAGAAAAGCAGTTTTGGGTTGTGACTTGGAGTTTGGTGAGAGAGTCGTCTGAGCAGATAAGAGTGGGGTCATCCATATTGAATGCAGGTGGCTCTAGGGAGGATAGAGTGTAGACCATTAATAAAGAGGGAGAAAAGAAGGGACCGAGAATAGATCCTTGGGGAACACCGATATTCGTGGGGAGTAGGTCTGAAATCCTGTTTTGCCACTGTACCGCCTGTTTTCTGCCGGTGAGGTATGCGTTAAACCAATTTATGGTAGTTTTGCTAAGATTAAAAGTTTCCAATGTATGGAGCAGTTGATTGTGGTTGACCATATCAAGGCTTTCGATAGGTCTAGAAAAGCAGAGGAGATTAGTTTGTTATTCGGTTGAGGTTAATTGAATCAACAAAGGAGAGGAGAGCCGTGGTTGTGCTATGATGGGGGAAGCCGTGTTGGGTGTTGGACAGGAGGTTGTTTTGTGTGAGGTGGGTAATGAGTTGCTTGTGAATGCAGCGCCAAAATTTTAGATAGGGGAGAGTATGGCTATGGGTCTATAGTTTGTTGTGGCAGTGGAGGACCCTCCTTTGTGGAGAGGAATGATATACAGATTTTCCAGATTGAGGGAATAGAGGCGCGATTGACCGTTAATTAAGATTGATACAGGGTAGGCTATGGCATCAGAAGCGATTTGTAAGTATTTGGCTGGGTGTAAGACAGCCGCTAGGGTGGTTGGTTTAAGTTTTTTCAGGAGGGTACGAATGTAGTAGGTGGAGGTGGGTTTTAAATTGAAGGCAGTTTGAGTGGGGTAGTCGGTTGGGGTTGGAGCCACAGGGGATGAAGTGAGTTGACTAGCGAGGGACTGGATGGTCTCAGTAAAAAAGGAATTAAAAGAGTTAGCTATTTCACTTGGATTTTTATCCATGAGTGTTTCGGTGTGGGGGTAGTGGATTTGCCTGGATGGAGGAGGTGATTGAAACCTGCCCAGAATTTTTTGGGATTATTTTGATATTTGTCTTGTAGGTGACAGAAATATTGTTTTTTGTCAGACATAACGGCAGCTTTGTTGAGTTTCTAAGCTGAAGAAACTTGATGCGATCTAGAGGGGTTTTTGTGGTTCTCCATTTGTTCCAGGCCTGATCTCTGAGTTTAATTTTAGTTTTAGTATCTTTAGATAGCCAAGGTGCAATCGTCCTTAGTTCTAATGAGTCGCTTGGGAGCGTGAGAGTCAAGTATTTTGAGGAAGGTGTCATTAAAGTATGACACGCTCTGATCTAAGGGTAGAGTTTTTAGGATGGACCAGTTACATGCATAGAGGTCTGCAAGAAATTGATCTGGGACAAAATTCTTGCTGTTTCTGACTAATCTGGTGAGGGGGGGGTTTGTAGTTGAGCATTTGTGTTTAATAATAAAAGTGATAAGGTGGTCGCTAAGGTCGTTAGGGAGGGTCCCTGAGGTATAGTTGGAAGGATCCTTGTTAGTAAGGATCCAATCTATGATGCTCTCCTTTGTTGGGCATGTCCAATTCTAGTGGGGAAAGAATAAGTTGGGAAAATCCGTAAGTTAATGGGGAGTGGATTTAGTTGGGAGGAGTGGAGAGACCAGTCGATGTTAACATCTCCTAAAATAATCGCTTCCTGGGGATAGAAGGTGGAAAGCCAACTAAGAGTTTGTTCTAGGTATTCAGTATTGTTGCCTGGAGGGAAATAGATGACTAAGAGATTAATACTTTTTTGGTTGTTTAGGGATAGCTTTAGAGCAAGTAATTCCTGGTTATGGACTTTTGGAGGTTGGAGTGGATTCCTAATGATATTCAAGGAGTTCTTGAACATGACTGCTATTCCACCACCTTTTCTAGTGGTTCTGTCGGCTCTGAGGATGTTATACCCAGGTGGGATGACTTCCTCATCCTTAGTGCTGGGTTTGAGACAAGTTTCAGAGAGACACATGATGTCAGGGGAGTGGGTTGCAAGTAGAGCATGCAAGTTGTGTACTTTGTTATTAATACTTCTTAGGTTAAGGTGAAGCATATAGGAGCCTGCTGGGCTTCTAGCAGCATTCAGGGGGTTTGGGTCAATGTTAATGGTGGGGCCTGGGTTAGGGTGGATGTCACCATCTTTTGTTATGGATTTTTTTAAATAATCAAGAATTCTTTGGAGTTTCATTAGTAGTTTTAGATGTCCCCTTGTTGAGGATATTTTCGGGTACCAGAGAGTAGGGTGGATATTGTTGGAGCACGCATTAATAGCAGGGTGATGAGAGGGTTGAATGACTTTGGAGGAGTCATGGGAGTGCAGGGAGGTCTGACCATAAGGGAAGTAGTGTGTATGACCCTGTCAAATGCTGAAGTTAAATCTATATAAATTACATCACAGCACAATTTTTCATTCATAGCTGCTGTTATATTGTTATAGAACATAATGTTACAGGTGGTAATAGATCTGTTTTCAACATATGCATGCTGATATATGGTTTCAAGTCCCAACCTATCCATTTCTGGCAATAACTTATCCAATATTACCTTCTTCATTATTTTTCCATAACATGAAAGTAGACTTAAGGGTCTATATGACTCTGGGTTTGTCCTACTCCCCTTTCCCTTAAAATCTGGTTTAATAACTGCATGTCTCCAATCTTGTGGAATCTCCCCATATTTATATTATGTAGTGAATAATAGATATAATGGTACTGTAAGTTCTTGCTGAAGTGTTCTCAGGTCATTGTTACTAATTCCGTGTCCTCCCTGTGCTTTGTTTGGATCCAGTTTCCGCAGTTCTTTTTCAATATAATCTAATTTAATTCCAGTATCTGGGGTTACCTGGATGTCACTAGGACAACTTACCACCCCTTTTGTGGAGCCAAACTGTTTTGCATAAGATTTTGTAAATATATCTAAAATCTCTACGAGAATACATTTTAGAATCTGCGCACATTTTATCAATTTGTGTGTCTTTACTCCTTTCATATCTTATGTATCTATAGAAAGGTTTCCTATTATGCTCAATATCTTTATATAAATTTTCTTCAAATTTTTCTTGATCTTATCTCACACTATGCTTAATCTGTTTGCCCAGCTTTTTTATTTCAGTTTTCAAAGTTGTAGTTCGACTTCTCTTCCATTTCTTATCCTAGCAGGTAAACTGTTGGGAGGTGAACAACTTTTTCCCATAAACACCTAATTGTCTGGATTCCATATCAAATGGCAGAGAAGCCAGAAACAACTGTCATTCTCTGCAGAAAGGGTGAAAGAAAAGAAACAAATGTTAGCTCCACCCTCCATCTGATCACTGCATAGATCAGGCCAATCAGAAGAGGTCTAGTATAGCCTAGGTCTACCCTTTTCGATACAGAACTCTGTCTGGGTGTTGATAGTTGGCTTGTATTATATCTTTAAACTTTGCAAAAAGTTAGGTGAATGGACCATTTATGTTTGAGATGCATCATCTCCAAGTACCTTCTCTAAGGGGAAGACGGATTTCTCAGAAGGCCATGCAAAGAAATCAATCATGCAATTAATAGTTTCCCTAAAAATAATATTCCTGAAGAACAGACATAAGAGTAACAGGATGTACAATCAAGATTAGACTCTGGTTTCTGTTGGGAGCCCATATGTGAGACAAACACATCTTTCTTTTCAGAAGACAAGGGTAGAGTGAGCTTTTTCCCTTCTACTTCTATAAATTAACCTTTACTGGCACTGGTGAAAATACTTACGTCAATCTGAATAACAGATCAGTTTTCTCTACCTGTGGAACATAAGCTGTTTGCTGCTGGGTACAGCAGCTTCCTGCACTATACTGAAATATTCTGTGGTGAATAACTTACAGTTAACATCTGGTGGCATAAACTGTTGCAAGTTGGACAGGATATGCATCAGTCCCACCAGTGAACCGCAATTTTTCACTATGAGAGCTCCTACTAAGATATACTCTAGATCTTTATCTGTATTTCAAATACATGGAATGTGATAACTGGCTCTGGAACCAGGACCAGGGTTGGCACAGCCTTTATCCTTAACACTCCCTGAAGCAAAGAAATTGAGTCTTATTTTGGTGGCTTTGTGACCTGACACCTGTGCTGGGGCCTGAGAAAACAGAAGGCACACATCCTCAATAAATTTCAGTGAGGGCTTAAGCTTTTTTCTCTCCATTTTTCTGTTTTTCTAAGGTTGTTTCTTCCTCAACCTGTTTTTTAGATTTTCATCTTTCTCCTCCCTTTCAAGTTTGGGAGTTTCTTGACACATGACATTCTTTCATTTTTAGAATGTCTGTCTTACTTTTTAACCTTTTCCTGACTCTTATGATGACAATGCCTTAAGCCTGATAGATTTGTTAAACTTTAAACACAAGGCACTATCATTTGTCACAGTCAGACCCTAGGCAGAAAAGGCAGTGAATGTTAAAGTCTTTTGTGCTATTTGTCATTAAAAGTACACACATAATCAGGGACTCTGAGAGGAAACACATGCTCCTTAAGCAGAAAACTTGAAAAATAATGATTCTTCACAATTTACCTCAATATGAAGCAGACAAAAGAAATTACGTGTAAAGATACATGTTTTCAAACTACAGCTGAGCATTTAATGCTTTCCCATCAGTGAGAAGAGCTGGGAACCTTTTCCCACCTGCACCAGTACCTTTATTTGCGTGAGACCATCATGAAGGAAGGAAGGAACAAACACCTTCTAAAGTCACACAATCTAAGACAAATTAAATTAAAAAAAGTTGATTACCCATTTGACTGAACAGGTTTAACTGCATAGGCTTTGCTGAAAAGCGATTCAGGGGAAAAATGAAAAGACAGTCACATACCTTCATAACCATCTCTGCAAAAAACATGGTAACTATGACATTCAGACTGTTTTTTTCTTAAAAAACTTAATACGCTCTTAAGGTTTAAAATTACCTGCTGGCAAGCTGTGAAGAAAGAAATATATCTGATAAGAAAAGGAGCCTTTAATGATAAATACTGATATCTACCACTGCCACAAAAGTATGCTATCATAATTGTTTTCAAATAAAATCATGTTTTACTAAAATATTGTTTTTGATGTGAAAAGATTAACTGGGAGTGCAAGTCACAGAATCTTTGTAAATACTAACAAGTAAAAAACATTTAAACTCTTTTTATTATGCTTTGATATAAGATTTGCAGAAAAAACACCAAAATGATATTTACACAATGAAAATATTTCTGTATATAAAAAAGAAAAATAAAAATCTGTAAAGTACACCCTTCCCCACCATATTCCTGGATGACTACACTGGCAAAGTGCACTATATATATATACATATATGAAAACATGCACACATACATACAGCAACTTAATTCACTCGTGGCTTTAACATCAGTGGTTGTACAAACAGAGGGGCCACTACTAGAAATGTGAGCTCTTCTTCACTGTTTTAAGAGAGATCTGCAGGCTCGTATAGTGTTACAGTAACTCAAACAGTACAGCATGGAAGACCGGCTATATGAAACAATAACTTGTGTTATTTTCTGCATAATTTCATCTGTAAAATCTCAGGCATGTTATAATGAATCGGTGGGGGGGGGGGGTCTGCTCCTCCATTTGTCATTGTTCTATTCCTCCTAAACAAAACTGCAGTGCTTGCAAGTTCTGCTTCTGTCCATAGAAAAGAAAAGAAAGCAATGTTGAGGAAATCACACCTTCTAAAACATCTAGATAAGTCTTAGTATAACGTATCAACGTTCAAAGTCTAGTTATGCTGGTGCACCAGGGATCAGGTTGTCTTTAACCAAGCAGCCGGCCGTCAATATAAATGACTTCTTACATAGAACTTCTCGAATGAAATTACTTTCTTCTTTCATCTATTTTGAGGTCTGACTTCCCACAGCTATGGTTGTCCATTCTTGAAATGTGCTGCAATTCCTGCTCTGTCAGTATAACCACTGGTACTGACTTGCAGCAAATAAATACTACACACAAGAGGTCAGCTTCACTTTTCTGAGCTCACTCAGTCTGATGATCATGACATTCTTGCATTAAATGTTTCATGGCAAGTGATGGACTTCAAATGAAACCTGCTACGTTCAACTCATACCAGAAATACAAATGAGATACAAGCCTGCAACAACAGTAGATAGCACAGTCTCACAAACTTGAATGAACTTGACAGGATACTGGAATTCTTTCTTAGTTGTTCATTTTTTAAGGGGAGAAAAGTGGTTCATATAAGTTAGTAGATGAGTTAATAAATAAAGAAATCGATTTAAAAAAATCTGTAGAACAGTTTGTTGGCCAGTGAAAAAGTCAGAACCATATTGTCTGTTTTACAGTTGCCTGAAATGATGAGATAAGCACTGTTTCTCAGATAAGAACTGCATTCCCACAGCTGTATCCAGACTGAGATGGGTGCACTCCACACATTAAGGTCAATTTATTCTTGTTTATCCTCACTCTGCCAGAAGGGTGGGTACTACTAGTCAACAAAATACATTCCACATTCGGCAGACTTCCTCAGCCACCAAATGTCTTAAACAGTTTTCTTTAAAAAATACTACTTTGTGGAGGTATGAATCAAGGCTGTTGTCCAGAAAATTAAAATGGATAACCAATGGTATTACGGGATTCACTCAGCATCATTAGAGCCCAAATCGGGCAGGTGTCCTCCTTGGTGTCGCTGGGGTTCCCTGTTCTGTTCTTCCAGGAGTATAGATTTTGGTGGCCCTAAAAGTAATGAAAAAAGACAGAGAAAAATACAAGCTAATCAGTGATCATTAAATAGCCACAGTCTGAAGTACTATATAATATATATTTTATTCAATGTATTTTTAATAAACATTTTCAAACATAAAATTCCAGTCTCTCCAAACAGGCAACAGATTCTGTACTTTAAGAATTTATCTTTTTTTAACTGCTCTTCACTTCCAGGTATGCAGCCTTAGAAACCATAACCACAAACAGTATTCAAAGGTTAATGACTCACACAAATATTGTAGAACCTGAGAAATGCTTGCTGTAAAAGGTCTTGGTTCTAATTTTGGCATAGATTAGACATACTTTTCCATTTACTAATACTTGATTTCCTAGTAGCAATTTCTTTGCCTCCATTATATACCTGCTGCATATCCTCAAAAAATGCCTTGACCCGGTTTGGAATAAACTTGTTATGGTGGGAATAAAGGAAGATAGTATAGGAGAACTATATGGAAAAAGTCTGCTTTGACAGACCTTTTTTCTTACCTTCATAAGAAATGAATAACTGATCAGAATATTTGAAGGTTTTAGTTTTGTCAAGATAGTATTAGAGTTGTCCAGTGATACAGAGGTATGAAAAGTCCTTTTGCCCCCTCATTTTTAGTTTCTGGAGAGAAGGCAGGCAGATGGATAACTTGACTTAAAGTAAACTTGGATACCACTTTAGGCATAAATGAGGGGAGTAGTTCTCCAAAAAAAAAAAAAAAAAAAAAAAAAAACTATTTTACTGAAAAATGAAATGAGATAAGGTTTACATACCATTCCAGCTTGCAACTCAGAAAGTGTTCTTGCAAGAGTTAGAGGAATCAGCAGTAATGTTTTCCATGTTAAGAACCTGAAATCAGCCTGATGAGATAGTTCATATGGAGCACGAGTAAATTTTTCCAAAACAAAATTAAGTTCCCAAGAAAGAGCCACCTGTTTTCTAGGTAGACAAGTATGCATTACCCTTTCCAAAAACATTTTGACATAGAATTGCATTGAAAGAGGGGGGTCCATGGGCAAACATGCTGAAACGGATGACAAATGAACCTTGACAGAGGAGTAAGAAATGTCAGATGACAACTTGCACAAATATTGTAAAATGAGAGAAATACCAGCTGTAAAAAAAAGTCCTATTTTTTTGTTTCAGCACTGACTAGAAGCTCTTTTCCATTTAATATGCTTTCCTAGTAGCAATATTCTTTGCCTCCATTATACAGCTGCGGCACCTCCTCAGAAAATAGGTGCCTAAAAGTTATAAAATTCTATCATCCAGCCAGTTAGTTGAAGTTGTGTCAAGAAGGTATGCATCAAAGATCCCCTACCTTGTTTGAGCAGATCCAGTCTTTGAGGAAGTTTTTGTATTTGCCATTTCCAAAGAAGGGAGAACATCTGTTAACTAGGACAGAAGGGAGCTCACCATAGTGATCCTTGAGGAGTCCTTCAGAATGGACCTGGATATCAGTGGAAAGGGTGGGAAAGTATACAGGAACATTCCTGTCCAAGGAAATAAGAATGTATTTGTTTTCTATACCCACTTGTAAGGACTTCCTGAGCAGAATTTTGATAGTTGTTTGTTGTGATTGGAGGTGAAAAGATCTACATGAGGTGTACCCACACCTCAAGCAAATCATGGAAGACTCCCTGATTCAATTTCCATTTCTGAAGATCTGTCCCGATACTGTTTGGCTTGTTTGCCACAATACTTTGCTCTGATGGAATGTAAGAGGTGTTTAGTCCATCTTTTTCTCACAAAGACAGTGCATTTTTACCCCAATAGATACATCCACCTAAGGAAAGTCTAAGGCATCTACAGTTATTTACTATGCTGCAGCTGGAATGGAAAATGGGAGGCCTGGATTCAGATATAACTGGTCTCTCCAGGAAAGCAGTTCCCTTTTTGCAAATCCCAAAACTGGAATTTGAAAAGTCAGGAGATACTGATGTTGGATCCAAAACAATTTTCAGTATCACTGAATTTTTCTCAAGTGGAGTGTGGTGATTGGAATTGTGAAAATCATGAATGCCTTGAATCCTACTATCTTAAGAAATTTCCAAGCTGAAGTCCAGGACTGAGTGGAAAAATATAGCAATAGATCTATACTGAGATCTTTTTCTTCCTGTGGAAGAAAAGCTCTTTGAACTGAAGTATCTAGGAGACACCCAAGGAATACAAGTATGGGAAGAAGTCAAACAAGACTTTCAAATGTTTTCCTGAAACCCTCTCTGTGAAGGAGATCTCTTACCCAAGTGAGAGGTTCCTGACACTTTAAAATACTCTGCAAATGTAATGAAGTAGTTTACATAAGGAAAATGTGAATACCTTGTAGCCTCTGCAAGTGGATAAAACTAGAGCTGGACATTTTTTGAACACCCTTGGAGCAGTGGATACAGAAAACTTTATAAAAAAAAGTTGGAAATCTCAGGCAAAAGGGCTATGCATCTTTTAAATCCAGAGTTACCAAAAAAAAAAAAGAAAAAAAGAATGCGAGAATAAGAGCTAACATGTCGTGCAGGGATAGCGATTTGAACTTTGAGACTTTCACAAAAAAAGTAAAAAAGGAAATATTTAGGACTGGTCTCCATGTAGCTTTTCCCTTTGGTACCACAAATATTCCTGAATAAAAACCTTTCTCTATCATAGAAAGAGGAACAGATTTTATGACAGAATCAGCAAATGCTATACGACAGGAGGCAAAAAAAGAGGTTTGGTTTGGTGGATGAGGGGGATCTGCAGATTGGAAAGGAGGGACTGACACTGCTACACTGCTATCTGTACCCCTAATGAAGTACTCTCTGAAAACCTGTTTGTCTGAGACTGTCTGTTGCCAAAGTCAGAAATGGAGAGGAGATTTTGGGGAAGATTTAACGGTTTACCGGGAGGAGGTAGGAGGTTACAGTTTGCAGATAGTCATTCAGACTTGTTGGACTGTCCTGATTTCTGGAAAGCTTCCCTTTTCTTCTTTAGAGCCTTCTGCTTGGCAGAATTCTGCTGGATCTGCTAATATTGTTTTTTATAAAAGAACCTGAGGAAAATGAAAAACCTTTAACAGTTTTGGAGAGGAAAGGGTGAACATCTGAGTCATTCCTTGAATAACTTTTCCTCTCAAATCACACTTTTTTCAGAACCTCAGCAGCAGGTGGTCCAAAAGCAATCTCCTTATCCAAAAGAGGAATTCAAAATTTCAGCTTTTACATCTTTGGGTAAATGTTGAGAACACAGGCATGCAAGCCTTATCATAGCAGTTTTAGTAGCAGCTGTTTTGCATAAGATATTATCTGAGTCATATGCACACATGAAATAATGTTCACTTCAGACACAGAAGGAATACGTATTTTAAGAGAAGATTTGTACTCAGAAGAGTGAAAAGTGGCTATAATGATCCTCATATTCTCAAATGAAGAAAGCAAAACTTTTATATATAAACTTGACAGTTAATGATTCTAAAAATAAGTGTGTCGGATGTATATACTTTTATAGGTCCATAGGTAAGTAGTAATCTAGCTGCCCTAGAGAGCCATTTTCCCTTTTTGTGCTCAAATTAACCAATCTCATTTGGTTAGAGACTGGACTTACCCAACCCATGGTCGATAATTATATATTAAGTAGACCATACTACAGATAATTTGATGGGACCCATGCAATGGACAAAACATTTATGAGCTGCCTCTGTCCATTGGTAATGCAGGGGGCACTCCTGGGTTAAATTTTCTGTTTCCCTTCCACATAGCCAAACAGTTTCCAAGTATAGACAGGGATAAACCTTATTTTATTTGGATGGGGAATCTGTTCCAAAGCACACGAGATGTACCTGTCCCTCGAAACTGTTCTGTTGATATTGCAAAAGAGGTTTAGATCCCTAGACAGAGTATTTTTGATACCATCTGACTTGCTGACGTGCAGTAAATCCATCAATACTGGGTTGGAGGATGCATTGTATGCCAGACACAGGTCACCATGTAGCAGTCTGTGGGTTACAGAGTATAATGACAGGGCTCTGAATCTATCCACACAGGATATGCTGTTTAGGTATTTTATCCCTTTAGTAAGGTATCTCTGTGGGCATTCCAGTTGTTGCATGTTTCTGGACTGATGCATGCCACAGGGGGCACTATATTCAATAAATGACCTTACGAGGGCTGGGTAAAGGGGGGCAATGACATCCCTAGATCTAGACACAATGCCTTTGTTTATCAGCTGTGCAATACAGAAGGACTTTCTTACAACAATGAACACATGTTGGTCAAGTTAGGTCACTGTCCAGATAAGTTCCCACATCCTAAACTGGGTCAACGCTTAAGAGGCATAATGTTAATGTTGTAGGTCCCTAGGATATATGACTTCCCAAAGGAAACAATAATGCATTTTTTGGCATTTAGTTTCAGTCCATGGTTTTGGTACAAGTTATTTATTTGGGACAAACCTTCCTACAGGATGGCTAAGTCACTTGGGGATTCAATGACTGCTCCTAACTTGTAGTCATCTGTAAAGTAAGACAGATTCCTTTGGTGTTGGCTTTTACTTCAGAAAAGTAGATGCCAAACTGGAGAGGTTCTAGCACAGAACCCCGAAGGACTCCACTGGTGACTAATATTTTTGTGGAGGTAACCACTCCAACTTTGATTTCCTGCATCCTTATCTGTGAGACAGTTGACAATCCAGTGGGTGACAGAAGGGTTTACTCTCAGTTTATTTAGCTTTTATACTATGCCTGATTAGGGAATTGTGTCAAAAGCTTTGGTCAGGTCGAGGTAAGGAATGTGTACCACTTTGCCTTTCTCCGTTGTTTTGGTAACCCTTTCAAAGAAATCCACCAGGATTAGTAAGCACAACCTGCCCTTGACAAATTCAAACTAAGGTGGGTCCAGTGTTTAGAGGTCCCCTATGTCCAACTGATTAGTTTCACGATATGTCTATCCATGGCTTTGCATACAAGTGTGGCCAGATGGGTCTGTAATTGCCTGGATCTGTGGAAGATCCTCTCTTATGCAGACTGTAGTTCTTCTCCATTTGCTTTGGTACAAAACCTATATGGAGGCTGAAATTGAACAGTGTTGTTATGGGTGTGTCTAAATTGTGTTTTATACTATTTAAGATGCATCCAGGGATGTTGCCAAGACCCACTGATGTACTTTTAGCTTTTGACAGCATTTCTTCCCAAATCTATTAAAGGCTTTCCCATCCTTATCAGAGAGGAGGGATTAACGTTTACCAAATATTTAGCTACTGCAGCATTTGCCAAAGAAATCACAGCAGGATCAGATCTGGGATTAGAAAATAAAAATGTGTAAGTCATGGAAAACTTTATACAATCTATCTTCCTTCTTAGAGTCTGAGGGCAGATTGTCCTCCAAAACTGGAACAACAGGAGGAACAGGAGTGGGTTGGGAAAATCCCACTTGTAATTAATCATACCATTTCTTCAAAGCTATTGGAATGGTATTATGCTCCCAATAAAACAATTGGTTCATCCTAGACAGTTTTAGAAGAAGAAAATTCTTCTGAGGGACAATAAGAAGAAATACCTTCCTCTAAAATCAGAATTAGTTTACAGATAACAAAAAACAAAAGTTGTCCCGTCATAATCATTTTCTTGTTCATCACTCAGGGAAACCTCAAAGAAAAAAAAGAATTAAATTTTCCTTTTACCAGTTTAAAAAAAATGAGAGGCGTCAGCAGCATGAGCTAAGCCCGATAAATAATCCCTATCTAAAGTAATGGAGACAGGGGGCAAAGATAAATTTAACTTTTTGCTTCTTCCACAGAAGCAGACAGATTCCTGTCAGGGACATCACTCCAGGGAACAGGCATCCCAATCTAGCTAGGCAGAGAAGCATTCCCCGCGTCTTCCTCTGAAATCAACAAGACTTGTTGACACATGCTCACTAAGGACACTCAACAGCCACAGATAACGTGTCTGACCCCGACTGGGGAAAAAAGTTGGCAAACGAATGGTCTGGTTAAGAGCCACACTGGATACCCACTTTAGGCATGAATGATGGATTGGTCCTGAGAGATACCCTGTCCGCATGAAAAATGATGAAAGGCTCCACTGCCATAAGAGCCTGTAATTTGGAAATCCTTCTAGCTGAAGTGATTGCTAAAAGGAAAGCTGTTTTCCAGGAGAGAAATTTTAAGTCTGCAGTAGCAGCTGGCTCGAAAGGAGGGAGAGTGAGTTTTTCCAATACAAAATTGAGGTCCCAGGCAGGGGCTGGAGCTCTCCTGGGTGGTCTTAAGTTTTTGGCCCCTCTGAGACACTGCTTTAGCAGAGGATGAGAGAAGTGGGGAGGTTCTGTGCTGTAATGAGCTGAAATGGATGAGGCATGTTTTTATGGAAGAGAAGGACAGGCCCTTGTGAAGCATCTCAGTTAAGTATTGTAAAATCTGAGGAATATTGGGCCTTGCTGTGCTTTTCCCTTGAGATTGATTCCAGGCACAGAATCTTTTCCATTTGTCAGCATATGATTTTCTAGTACTAAGCCTTCTTGCCTCCAAAATGACATCCATCACAGGTTTGTTGAGGGATGCTAAGGGTGAATTTAGGTGATTAGCCATGCTGCAAGATTCAAAGTTTGGAGCGGAGTGTGCAGAATTTGGTAGAACTTTGGAGAGCAGAGGTACAGGGGGGAAAAGCATAGACTGATAGTTTTTTCCAGCTGAAGGATAGAGCATACATTTTCCAGGCTTTTTTGTGATGAGTTCTTGTGCAGATATAATGACTGCAACAGTGAAACACGAAGAACATCAAGCATCCCAATATAGTTAGGCAGAGAAGCATTCCCCGCTTCTTCCTCTGAAATCAACAAGACTTGTTGACACATGCTCACTAAGGACACTCCAACAGCCACAGATAACGTGTCTGACCCCCCAGTACATGGTGGCTGAAGGGACTACATGAGAGGAAGTCGAACAAGAAAAAGAGTGGTCTGAAATGGTCACTGTAGTTTCTCCCATTTGCAGTTAAGGCAAATTCATTGCCTCCTGAAGGAGCAAAGGCTGCTGGGAATTTTCTTCTTTTGTGGACAAAAAGACAATTATTGAAGAACCAGTAAGCTATTAGATGGTAAAGCTGAAAATTAAATTCACAACACTTACCCCAATCCCTAATCATGATTTAATAAAAGTTTTTTTTTCACAAAACCTAATAAAACATTACTTTAAACCCGTTTTACATAAATGTGAAAGCCGACTAAAAAGTCATGTGACAGTCCTAGAAAAATAAATTCCCTAGCATAAAATCAACAATTTCTCTGAAAAAGCAAAGGTTTTAGTCATAATATAAACTGTAGAACTTTTTTTTTTCCAAAGGTGAGTTATCTGACCTGCAATGGAGAAATTCTATCTGAATATTCATCCTCGAAAGCCCACAAAAGTAGCACTCTTTGGCAGCAGGAAAGCTCTGAAGGGCTTGAGAGATCACTGACTTTCTACAGTTTTGCTCCAGCTGTCAATGGTCTTGGTATGTGGAAGGTGCCCTTACGCTACAGAAGCTAGCCATCTATTGCATTCTATGCAGGATATAAACCATATAGCTAAGTGTAATGCAGCAGTGATTAAATTAAGAATATCAACTCAATCTTTATTTAATGTGAAAAGTGGAAAGCAATGTGTGTGTTGGGGGATAAGATTAGTAAGTTACCCCACAACGGTGTGTCATAATGGAAAGGAAATTACTATACATGGCATACCCAAATATCTTAAAATTTGAGACTTTTCTCATTATTGGTAAGAAATACATTCTAAAGTTTTCTTATGAAACGTCCATACAGGTTTTAATAAATTATAACAAAGATCTGGTTAGGACTACATTACTAGGATTATACTAGTATGCATTCATGACTAATAAATCATAATATTCTAGAAAAAGATGCAAAGAATTATGTGAGAAAATTGCAGTTACATATTAAATTGCTTCACCCTGACAAATTATAAGTCTTGAAGGACGGCACAATGATGAAATATGGGCAAAACATCCAGATGCAAAATGTGCAACATTCGGCATTATGCCTGCTTCATTTTTACCACAGACTGAAGAATGCAAATTGAACAGATTGTTTGTGACATTAATTTTGGCTGTTGAAAGTCAATTCATACAAGTCACATAAGCACTAATTTTTTGCTTTGTTTTTTTGAACAGAGACCTGAGTATGGAAAATTAATATAAGCACTGCACAGCACTTTTACAAGAATGATGAGTGTATCCTTCCATCAGTCAAGACCTTTTGATAAGAAAATCATAGCTTTAGATTCTTCTACATTCATGCAGAGGCCAGGGCTGTGTATGCACAACTGCAGAAAAGCAAAGCTATTCAGCAGATTTACTGCCTTGTGTAGGAGAAAAAGGATCACAAAACAGTCAAGCCACCTGCATTCAAAACCACTCTGGCATCACCAGTGTCCTGATTACATCATCAGCATAGACTGGACCAAGTACGGTCAACTATTCTGTCTTCACTGCCTAGGTTTGTGTATCATACAGAGTTGTCACAATGTTGCTTTGTACACATTACTTCTCAGCTTCTTCGCCACTCTTCTGTCACGCATTACCTCTGGCACTTTGTGCCATTCAGCTGCAGCATATGTGATTCTAGCTCTGACCTCCTCATTCAGATCCCTACTCCACAACCACCAGTCCCAGACACCTGAAGCTGTTAAGCTGTTCACCGACTTTCCTTTCCATCTCAATTTCCACTTCTTCTGACTTGTGAATGAATGAAGTGAATGAAGTGAATGAAGACAGCATAAATCTTCAGGCTCCAGATCCAGCCGTTTGGACTTAAAAGGTAGTGGAACTGATGTTGTGATTTCATGAATAGCTGCAACCGCAATGGAAAATACTAGTCTATGAGTACACTGTACTTTACAAAAGGAAGGTAGCCTCTCAACCAATCTAAGCTACAGTTAAGAAATTTCCTGGGAACTTCTAAACAGACCTTAGCAAAGATTTGCTCCTAAGGAGAACAGAAATAAGAAGCGTCAACCATAGTTCCTGATGGTCTAGTATTCTGTCATCTCAGTTTAATTTATATAAGTCTTTTGGGTTTCTAATACCATGATGGGAACGGGCTCCATTCCAAAGTCAGAGTATAATTAAAGTTCATGAAATTTGCAGTTTCAAACTTTGATGTTAGCAAAAAGTACTCTTCGCAGTACCTGCAATGTTCCCAGAACTGACTCCTGCAATTCATATGGGGTCACATGTACTGGCAGCACATCTACGTACGAATGTAGATTCTTTTTTAGTAGACTCATTACTCCTATTTTTGGAACTGTGTGGGTATCTTTCTTCCACATTGCTCTCACTAATACCTGCAAATCCTGATCTTTTATGACTTTGTGTCTCTGTACTTAGAATGCTGTAATCACTAGGTGCAGCAATTTCAATGACCGATGCTACTTTTGCCTGTTTTCTCATGGACTACTATAACTGGTTTTCTTGCATCTATTTTTTGAACTATTGATAATGAATGAACGAACAGAAAACCCTTTATTAAGAATTCATTATTGCAAGCTAAAAGTAATCATCCTTCTTTTGTTATTAACAATATTCCCAAGTCTCAGCTTAATCGAGTTAAACAAATTTGCTTAGAGCAAAATGATTTAGATAAACAAATACAAGACCTTACACAAAGATTTACTGTTAAGAGGTTATAATTGTTCATCTATTTTGTGAGCAAATGAACATGTTCAATGTGTTAAACAAATTTACTAATGTATAAAACTTACAAGGAAACTAGGGACAAATGTTTACGTTTGTCACAACACATGGTAATAATTTGAAATAATTTAGACAGGTTATTAATAAATATTGGACTATTTTGTTGGCTGATCAGGATATAGCTGCTACTGTGCCTTCTAACTGTCATTTTAGTTATAAAATAGGTTTCACTATACGGCAGGTTATAAAGCGATTCTCCAGTTTAGAATATCATATGAGTAACAAATTACTTTGGAGTACAGAAAAGTTGTTTTCCTTGTGACCATTGTTCTGTTTTTTTAGCTTTCATACAAAATAAATAGAAGTTATGTCCTTACCATAACGTTCCATGTGGAGTGTTCATCTCGCCTTTGTTCTTACATATGGGTTCGGAGCCGATCCTCGGCTCCGTGCCGGCCTCTTGCAAGCTCTGCATCGAGAAGAAGCTCGAGACAATCTAATACCCACAATCCCCCTCTGCCTTTACCTCAGATCTAGTTTGCAAGCAAACCAATCTCTAGAGAGAGCACATTCATGCTTACATCACATATGCACAGAATAGGAGTCTATACATAACTATATATATATATATATATATAAGAACAAATAGACATATATATATACATGCCAACTATGTACACAACATCTGCAAAGCAGAAGCAGAATGCTCCCGGCCAGGCATCAAAAGAACGTTCTTCTTAAGGGCGGGAGGGTGGGAATGTAAGAACAAAGGCGAGATGAACACTCCACATGGAACGTTATGGTAAGGACATAACTTCTATATGTGATAGTGTTCAATCTCGCTTGTTCTTACACATGGGTAGCGTCCCTAGCTCCTTGTTCCTGAGGAACTCACGGAAGGACGTTCTTGAGCACAGTGGAACCAAAGGTTGCTCTGTCCCTAGAAGCCTTGTCTACCTTATAATGAGAAATGAATGTATGTGGCTTAGACCAAGTAGCAGCTGCACAAATAGCGTCTAGTGGTAGGCGGGCTGCATGAGCCAGAGATGTAGACACTGACCTTGTGGAATGTCCTTTGGGTTTGTGTAAGAGAGTTAGATTTGAGGAATCATAGACATAGATTATACAATCCGTTAGCCACTTAGAAAGAGTTCTTTTGGTAACCGCTAGTCCTTTCCTGCTATCAGCAAAGGCCACAAAAAGTTGATCAGTTTTTCTGTGATCTTTTGTTCTATCCAAGTAAAATCTTAGTTGTCTGTGAACATCTAATTTGTGCAACATATACTCCATTTTGTTGGAGTGATTTTTGAAGAAAGTGGGTAATTCAATTGACTGATTAATATTGTTAATAGAACACACTTTAGGGAGGAAGGATGAATTAGTTCAAGAGAAACTCTGTCAGAGTGAAAGATCAAATAAGGGTGCTTGATGGAGAGAGCCTGAAGTTCAGATACCGCCTAGCGGAAGTAATGGCTACCAAAAGAGAGTCTTCCAGGACAAACATTTTAATGGGCAAGAAGAGGCAGGTTCAAAGGGGGGCAACATTAATTTAGATAACAACAAGTTTAGACTCCAAGGTGACGTAGGAGATCTGACTGGTGGTCTAATATGAAAACCCCCTTTTAAAAAGGCTTTACAAAGTCTGTGGGCCATAACAGGAGCCCCACATTCTTCCACATGGAAATTTGAAATGGCAGCCAATTGAACTCTTAGTGTAGCAGGAGAAGCACCCTGATGGAATAAGTCCGTTAAAAACTCTAATATTTTATTCAAAGGAGCTATAAAAGGATCCACTTGCTGTGTATTCGCCCACAATACAAATCGCTTCCATTTACTAGAATATGTTTTAGTAGTGGAAGCTTTATGAGAAGCCACCAATATATCCCGAACTGCTGGCGAAAGAAGATCAGACCTGGCTAAGTTGGGAATTGGAGCAACCAAGCTGCTAGATGGAGGGACCGGAGCGTGGGATGGGGAGCCCCTGACGAGTGAGTCAATAGATCTGGCTCTGGGTCCAGAATCCAGGGTCCCCGAATGCAGTGTGCCTTCAGGAAGGGAAACCAAATTTGACGAGGCCAGAATGGGGCAATGAGGATTATTGTCCTGTGAAGGTTTCTGGCTTTCTGGAGAAACTTTGATATCAGGGGAAATGGAGGAAATGCGTACAGGAGTCCCGGGGGCCAATCGTGAATCAGTGCGTCCCTGGGGACTTCCCCTGGAGGGGGTAATAGGGCAAAGTAACTCCTGCATTTGGCATTCATTGGAGACGCAAACAGATCACAGGAAGGCTGGCCCCACGTGCGAAAAATCCTTTTCGCCACTGACTGTTTTAGGGACCACTCGTGCGGTAACAGAATTGCTCTGCTCAGCCTGTCGGCTATGACGTTGGATGACCCCGGGATGTGCTTTGCTATTAGAAAGCGACCCGTGGACTCCGCCCACTGCCAGATTCTCATGGCCTCTCTGCATAGCTGATAGGACTTGGTTCCCCCTTGCTTGTTTATGTACCACACTACCGACATGTTGTCCGTCTGAACTGCAATAGTTCCTAGAGGAAGAAGGGGAGCAAAGTGTTGCAACGCTAGAAACACTGCCCTCAACTCTAGAACATTGATGTGCAGATTGTACTCCAAATTGGTCCATTCGCCTTGGACTGTCTGTCCCTGAAAGATGCCCCCCCACCCTATTAGGGAAGCGTCCGTGGTCACCGTAACTGTAGGCGTGGGTAGCACAAATGGTCTCCCCTTGGAAAGGTTGCACATTTGAAGCCACCAGTTTAGATGTGTCTTGCATGTTTTCGTTATAAGAATCTCGTGTGTTAGAGGTAGTTGTTGAAACGACCATTGTGCAAACAGTAGCCATTGAAGGACTCTCATGTGCAGCCTTCCCAAGGGTATTGCGATATGGGAGGCTGACATGAGTCCCAAAACCTTCAGTACCAGTTTTGCTGGAGATTTCCTTGACAAAAGTAGAAGACGTATGTGAGTCTGAAGTGATAGTATCCTTTCTGGGGGAAGTCTTAGAATTAACTGACGTGTGTTTAATTCAGCTCCTATGAACAAAATATTTTGTGATGGCTGAAGCAAGGATTTTCCGAAGTTTACGGAAATCCCTAGGTGAACACACAGTTGAAGAGTAAAGTCTCTGGCCTGTAATAGTTGACGCTGGGTGGTGGCAGAAAGGAGCCAGTCGTCCAGATACGGAAACACCTGGAATCCTTGGCGTCTCAAGTGAGACGCTACCACTGCCATGCATTTGGTGAAGACCCTGGGGGCTGAGGTCAGACCAAAGGGCAGGGCTCGAAATTGAAAGTGACTGGCCTCCAGCCGGAAGCGCAAATGATCTCTGGATGCCCTGGCCATTTTGATGTGGTAGTATGCATCTTCTAGATCTATTGAGCACATCCAGTTGTCCTTCTGTAAGAATGGAAGGATCGATTGAAGCGTGACCATTCGGAACTTTTCTTTCCTGACGAAGGTATTGAGGTAGCTTAGGTCCAGGATGGGCCTCCAGTCCCCTGTTTTCTTTGGAACTAAAAGAACCTTGAGTAAGTCCCGAAGCCTTGCTGGTCCGCTGGGACTGGTTGGATGACTCTTTTTACTAGCAGCTTTGAAATTTCTATAGCTGCTGGCTCTCGCAGATGGGGCGGTACATCTGGGAGTCTTTTCTTTGGAATGGGATGGGATAGAAAGGGTATGTTGTAACCTCTGGTAACCACGCTTTTTACCCACTTGTCTGTAGTTACATTTTGCCAGGCCTGAGGGTATAAAGCTAAGCGACCCCTGACTGCCTCCAGAGCAGGACAGCCGGGCCTCCTCTCAGGAGTGCTGGAAAGGTTTACCAGGGAGTGTATCCCTGTCACCTTGATGTTGCGGACCCCCTCTGCCGACTGGGCGGCGTCTTCCACCTATGCCCCCTCCTCTGCCTCTAGAGGGGGCATCTCCCTGTGTGCCTGGGAAAGATCCTTGGGGTTTTCGAAACCACATTTTTCCACCACGTTGCCCTTTGGGGTACGGTCTGGTTGGGGTGGAAAAACGGACTCAGACAGCAGACAGAGTCTTTCCCTCCTGTTCACACGGGGTAAGGGTCTCCTTTACTTTGGGGCCAAAGAGAGTGGCACCGTCAAATGGGGCGTTAGTAAAGGAAGACTTGAAGGCTTCCAAAAGGAACATAAGCGCATCCAGGATTGTCTGCGAAGAGCAATCGCTGAAGCTGCTGCCCTACTCGAACCTTCGGCTGCGTAGGAAATCAGCCTCATGGACGAGTTCACAATGGATGTAAGGGTATTAAGTTGCGCTGTCACTTTGTCTGAGACAGCCGCATCTGTAGTACCCTGGAGGGTATCTCCCAACTCTTTGACTAGATCCCTCTGTAGACATGTAAAATGGGTCAAATAATTCAGGGATCGCATGGAAAAAGCCGCTGAACTAAAAATGCGCTTCCCGTACCTATCCATCGTCCTAGAATCTTTATTAGGGGGATGGACAGATGAGGAAGATTCTGACATCTCCTTTTTCGTGGCCGCTGCCACCACCATAGCGTCCACTGGAACTCCTTTTGTTAAGTAGGTCTTGTCCTGAGGTGCCGTGATGTATTTATTGGGTTTCCTTGGGACTGGTTCCACTGTGTCAGGAGCCTCCCACGCCTTTCGAGCAATTAGTTCCATTAATTCATCGAAGGGCAGAGTGACCCAGGAGGAGGAAGGGCGAGCACCAAATGCCTTCAGCAAAACTGACTCATCCTCAGAAGGGGGAAGGGACTGCCAGTCACCTCTCTGTTTCAGGATCTCCAATATGTCTGAAAAAGAGACATCTTCTGAAGGTGACTTAGGGGACCCTTCTGACTCATCTAAGTCAGTATCAGATGTCAAGGATTCTTGTGGAGAATCCAAGTGTCTCCTCTTACACAATCTTATCCTAGGGACTTCTTCATGGGGAGCATCCGAAGAAGCCTCCGAGGAAGAGGGGGCACCCTCCAGGGGTGGCTGAGACACTGGTGCCCGACGCTTGGATGTGGCCGTGGGTGCGGAGGAGGATAACGGCCCTTTATGGGGAGGAGAGGTTGCTTCCACTGATGTGGTTGTCTGGGTAGACAACACCTTCCTCATTAGGTCGAACGCCCGGTCCCGATCGAAGAATCTCCCGGTTCAAGAAATGGGAAGAATCCCGAAACAGGCACCGAAGGCATCGACCGAGGACGGAGCCGAATCGATCCGTGCTAAGGCCCGAGGGGAAGAGTCAGAACCAAACGCCGGTTCGACTCGCCCCGGAACCAAGGACAGATCGTCGGCTCCGAGACTCCGGTATCGGGTCCAACGGAGTCGAGGTGAGAGGAACAGACCGAGAAAAAGACGGTTCTGGACCCGAGGGCTCCACAATCAGAAGATCAGCCTCTTCCGGCTCCAAAGACTGAACAGGTCTCGGAGGAGGAATGGATGGAGACACTGGGAGGCCTTCAAGTTTCGACACCAACTGGGTGGAAACCGAAATAAGTTTGGACAGGGCCGAATGCTCCAATAACTTCTGCACCACACGATCCACATCGATATCGGAGAGTTTGGAAGAAGAACGGGTCGAAGGAACCGAAGACGGAGCCGACCTCAATAAGGTAAAGGAGGGAGCTCCATCACCGGTTCCAAGACTCGAGGCTCAGGAACCGATACCAGTTGAACACTCGGCCCAAGTCTGTGGAACCGGTGATCTAACTTTTGCTGAAGAGCTCGGAGCCGATGACTTGGGCTCCGACGTCTTCGATTCCTTAGAGGATTTCGATGCCTGGTCAGAAGCATCCAGAGCCTCCTGAAAAGAAGGTTTTAATAAACCTCTGTCCATAAGTTTCCTGCGCCTATCTGTCATGACCCTCCCACTAAAAGAGTGACAGATAGAACAGTCCTCTTGCAAGTGGAGAGGGCCAAGGCAGTAGACGCAGGAACTATGGTTGTCAGTCACTGACATTTTCTGGCCACAATGACAACGCTTAAATCCTGATTTTACCTTATCAGACATTTTACAAGAAAAAGACAAGTCCAGTATTATAGTCAAATCCGAAAAAAAAGTGTCAAATCCGATTTAAATGTCAAATCCGTTTAAATTTAAGAAGGGTTGGTAGGCCCCGAAAAACTCTAACCGATTAATAAGATTAACGGTACCGAGAATTTAACCCACTCAACACACAATCACTCAGTATATCAAGTTATATCAAATAGAACAAAAATATCCAATAAAATATAACAAATTTAGTTATATCTTAACTTTAGATGCTCGAGCTAGCTCCCAGCGATGCGAACGCAGCAGTGGCAAACTAGATCTGAGGTAAAGGCAGAGGGGGATTGTGGGTATTAGATTGTCTCGAGCTTCTTCTCGATGCAGAGCTTGCAAGAGGCCGGCACGGAGCCGAGGATCGGCTCCGAACCCATGTGTAAGAACAAACGGCGAGATTGAACACTATCACATGGAATTTTCATCCTCTAATATCAGTTCTGTTTTCTTTACACATCATTTGATCACTTGTGACACAGATATGTATATGTCCAGCTTTTTATGTTTGTCAAACACCTAGAACTTTTAGTTTGCGAATTAGAGAGCATCTGAGTGACATCTAATTTTATAAAGTTAATAATGCATTACTTAAACATACAAAAGTACATCCAACAGCTTCTTACAGGTTGGCAGACAAGGATAAATTGGTTTACAATACACCTAATAAATCAGGTTGGCATGATATTTTAACAAAGGTTTTTGGATGATTAAGCTGGGTTCTTTATTTCATCCAAGATTGAATGAATACTGCTAAAATAAGGAATAAAGAGTTATGTAGTTACCATAACTTAGCATCTGCGTTATCATATGTCACTATTCATCACTTCTGGGTCGTAGGATGCATCATTGGTTCCGAGTCGGCAACTTTTCAGATAGATCTTGGGCTCGAGTTCCTCCCACTCCCATAATCTTTTTGCCCTCTAACCCCTCAGATCAAGTTTGCCCTAGAGCTAGAAGACAGACAGAGTAGACCTGAACTACCAGATGGGACAACTCCGCCTCATCTAGATCCAACAGGATGGGGGAAGGAGGGATGGATAATGATGAATGGTGACAAAGGATAACACAGATGCTAAGTTATGTTAAGTACACAACTCTTTATCTGATGTTATCCAAGTCACTATTGCTCACTTCTAGGTCACAGTCTCCAGCTACCACACAATCCTGGGTGGCCTCATGGAAGGACATGCCAAAGAACTGTGGAGCCAAAGGAAACGCTTTTCCTGGAAACTAGGTTGACCTTGTAATAAGTAATGAAGGTGTGAGGAGTAGACCAGGTGGCTGCAGCACAAATCTCATCTAAGGTATGTTAGGTTAAATAGGCAGCTAACATAGCCACAGATCTAGTGGAATGAGTTTTGACAGGTCCTGGCAAGGGTAATCCCTTAGAAGTGTAAACAGTAACAATACATTGGGATATCCAATGAGAAATTGTAATCCTGGACACCGCCCGATCTAGTCTGTTAACACAGTAGGCCACAAACAGTTGGTCAGATTTACGAAAGCTCTTTGTTCTGACTAAACAGAACCACAACTGCCTATGTCTATCAAGCGTGAGCAGCATGTGCTCTCCTTTGTTGGAATAGTTAGGAAAGAAAACTGGCAATTTGTTTCAGAGGCTGCCTTGGGCATGAAGGAGAGATTAGTCCTGAGAGCTAATTTCTCTCTATGAAAAATCATATATGGAGGCTTAATGGACAGAGCCTGCAATTTAGAGACTCGTCTAGCTGTTGTTATAGCCACCAAAAAGGCAGTCTTCCAAGACAAAAGCTTAATGCCGCAGGTTGCAGCAGGCTTGAAAGGACTCTGTGGAAGAGACTGTGGCACAAAGGAGAGGTCTCAAGGAGGAGAGCAATCTTTGATAGGAGGCTGAAGCAGGAAGACACCTTTCAAAAAGGTAGGCTTCGTCACCTACATGAAAATTAGAGATGGCCACCAGCTGCAGCTTAACAGTGGAAAAACTGGCTCCAGCCTGAAAAAGAGAAGACAAGAATAATAAGATGTCTGGAATGGAAGCCAAAAAGGGAACCAGATTCCACTGACTGGCCCAGACAGAAAACCTTTTCTGTTTACTACCACAGACCTTCCTGGTGGAAGCCTTTTGAGAGGTCAGAATGACATTTTTAACGGGAGTAGTGTACCCCAGGGATCGGTCTTGGGGCCTTTGTTGTTTGGGATATACTTTTCTGAGGTGCAGGCCAAAACCAGTGGCCTATGGCTGACCAAGTTTGCAGATGACTGCAAGCTGGGCGCTGTCATCAGTTCCTTCTAGTGATGTGGACATCCTCCAAGAGGGTCTCGCCCAAACATATGAATGGTGCTAGAAACATGGCCTCAAACTGAATGCCAAAAATGCATCACCATCCCCTATGGAGAGAGTGATGTTCCCACAAATTATCACATTAATAACAAGGTCCTAAGCACACAATCAGTTGTGAGGGACTTGAGCACCTAGGCTGATAGCAAACCGACTTTTGGCCACCATATTCCCTCCGGTGTACGGAAAGCTTTCTACACGGCCCACCTCATTAGTACAGGTATCTCATCCAGGGACAAGGTGGTTATAACATCCTTGTATTCTTCTCTTATAGGATCCATTACTGAGTACAATGCCCCTTTTGGCATATACCTTACAAATCACATGCAGCAGCTGCAGAGACCACAGACGTTCCTCACTAGGAAAATCCAGGGCCTCAAACATCTACCCTACACAGAAAGGCTAAAGGTTCTGTCCCTCTCCTCAGTCTCCTACAGACTTCTCAGAGGTGACCTCTGTCTGGAATACAAAGCAATCTCAGACCCTCTGCTTTGATGGGACTGTTGCATATCCGCAAGTCAAACTCCACTCGAGTAACCCAAACGCGTGACCTCAACTTGGTCTGTGACATCAATAGGACTTGTTGGTGGGACAGATTTGTGTCCCAGAGATTCCCCCTTCTGTGGAACAGACTCCCCCCTCCACGTCAAGCAGAGTACCTCATTAACCCTTTTTAAGCACAACCTGGATAACTGGATGGGAATCAGTAAATACACCCCTGGGATTCCACCTGTGTCCCTGCTGGACAGGGGCATTGGGTGCTGACTTGTCGGAACAAGGGCTAAATTCTTGGCTAGGCTTTTACGGGCCTCAGGGCCAACAGCTTAGTAACCTTCTATGATCCCATCATCCTATGAGAAGCAAGCCTGGGCTAGTTTAGAATTACAGTAAGTGGACGAAGCACGTGGTCAGACAGGGTCTGAAGGTTTGGGATCAGAAGGCAAGAGGGATGAGATATCAGATCTGGAAGGGGATCCAGTACCCAAGGGGGTACTTCAGATGAGACCTGAGGAGGGGAACCACACCTGCCGAGGCCAGAAGGGGGCAATGAGGATCAATGGAGCCTTGAGGCGTCAAGCTTTCTGGAGCACCCTGGAAATGAGAGGTATAGGGGGTAAGCGTAAAAAAGACCCGGGGCCAATCATGAACCACAGCATCCCTAGGGGACTCCTCGGCTGAGGGGATCAGGGCGAAGTACTCACTGCAATTTGTGACTGACAGGGGAAACAAACAGATCACAGCTCAGTTGACCCCAGCAAAGGAAGATCTCTCTCGCCACTGAGGGATTCAGGGATCACTCATGGGTACTCAATATAGCTGGTCTAAGCCTGTCTGCCAGAACGTTGCTCTCTCTGGGAATGTGCACTGCAAGGAGAAAGCTCCTAGAGGACATAGCGCATTCCCACACTCTAATGGCCTTGCGACAACACAGAGAAGAAAATGTGATGCACCATACAACCGCCATGTTGTCCATGCACACTGCAATGGTACCCTGAGGAAGGTAGTCCTGAAATGCTTGCAACGTGAGAAGAACTTCCCCCATCTTTTGTAAGTTTATGTGCAGATTGGTCTTTACTTGGCAATGCCCACCCCAGCAGGGAAGCGTCCGTGGTCACCATGGCCCAGGGAGGAGGAGGAGGAGAAAAGGGTCTGCCCACAAGGAGATCGGGAGAATGAATCCACCAAAGAAGATGACGCCTGCACACCATTGGACTGCTACAGTTTACTGTAACACCCTTATATAAAATCTGGCTAATGGCACCAGATAGACTGCTGCTGCCATGGACTCCAAGGCCCTGAAAATGAAGCAGACCTGAGGATGAGACAGGTCTAGGAGACACTGAACATGGGATCTGATTAGTTGTACATGCCTGGGGGATAACGCTGCAATCTCTGACACAGTGTCTAAGTGGATACTGATACTGATAAACTCCAAGTTCTGGGTCGGAATCAGATTTGACTTGGGTAGATTCACAGAAATTCCTAGTTGGTCAAACAGGCAAAGATGGCACCGAGTGGCCGTGGCCAGATGACAGTTCGTGACAGCTGTGAGGAGCCAATCGTCGAGGTAAGGAAACACCTGGAATCCCTGTAGTCTCAGGAGAGCTGCGACCACTGACATGCACTTCGTGAACACCCAAGGGGCTGTGCTGAGACCAAAGGGCAGGGTACTGGACTGGCCCCTACGTGAAAACGGAGATGTCTCCGGGAGCACGTCTACTTTTATATGATAGTACGCATCCTGAAGATCTACAGAGCACATCCACTCTTCCTTGTTCAGAAGGGGCATGATGGACTGTACAGTGACCATCTGGAACTTCGACTTCTTAATGGAAAGAAGTAACTCACTCAAGTCCAGCATTGGACGTAGGTCCCCTATTTTCTCTGGTACCAAAAAGAAGCAAGAGTAAGTTCCAAATCTTCATTGTCCTGGTGGGACCTTTTGGATAGCTTTCATCTGAAGACGCTTGAGCACTTCTTGTTGAGCTAACTCCACCTGATGGGGTTGTGTATTGGGGAGAATTTTCCTGCTTGGTGGGGTGGGTGGGAAAAAGGAATAAAATAACCCTGCTAATGCTTAGCACCCACCAATCTCTTGTGATGTCTGCCCAGGCCAAAGACAAACGGCCTCTGACTGCCTCCAAGAAAGGACAGCTGGGCAACGCATCAGGAGCACTGGAATGGCTTCTCAGAGAAGGGTTCCCTGGAGCCCTGATTCTGTGGACCACCTCTGCCTCTCAAGTGGCATCTACCATTGAACCCTCTTCTCCAACCTCTAGAAGAGGGTTCATCCTGAGCCTCTTGAAGGGAAGACTGCAACTTCCTGAACCAAAATTTCTTACTCGCTCGTTGCGTCTTAGAAAAGAACTTCTGAGGAGTAGAAAACTTGATTCCCACAGACGACAAGGTTATCCCTTCTTGCTCACTGTGGGTCAGTGTGCCTTTGACGGACCAAAGAGTGTTGGTCCACTGAAGGGGGCATTGGTGAAGGAAGCTTTAAAAGACTCCACAAACCCACATTAAGTGCAGCCAGATGAAAGCAGTATACCGATGCCTGTGCCAGCCGCTCGACAGGTGCCTTCTGCAGCATTGGAAATCAGCCTCGTCAAGGAATTAGCAAGGAACACAAGAGTGGATAGCTTGGAAGTCACTTTAAGTCCTTGCATCAACTCGGAAAGGGAAGTGGTGAGCTCCTTAACCAAATCCCTTTGGAGGCAGGTGAAATGTGCCAAGTAATTAAGCGCCCGCAGACAGAATGTAGCTTAAGCAAAAACTCACTTTCCATGTTTGTCAATCGCCCGGGATTCACGACTGGGAGCATGGACAGACATACTCTGCTCCACCAACTCCTTTTTAGTGGTAGCAGCTACCACTATATCGACTGGCACCCCTTTGAACTAAAACTGTCTGAGGGAGGACTTAAAAATCTGTCTGCTTGTTTGGACACTGGCTCTACAGTATCAGGCCAAAGGTCTGGATGATGCCTCCTCCCTGTTCCTGGCGGAGAAGCCCACCTGAGAAGAGGGAGCAGAGCATGCCACCATCTCAAGACCCCTGGATAATACCGGCCCCCAAGTTGTGGAGAGCCGAAGCTGTGAGGGGCAGAGACCAGTGCGAATAAACTGGACTGGAACATTCCCCCCAGGACTCCGGAGGGGCTGCTCAGGTCCAGGACCCAGTCTGCTCCAAGGGAGGAAGAGCAGAGCCGGTCAGAGACTTGGATGAGGTAGACAAAATGGGCTTTGAAAATCCCCACCAACTCCTCACTATGCCCCTGGTCCTGGTAGTCTGAAACCGCCTGGGTCGGACGAGGAAAGAGAAGTGTAGGAGCAGGGGAAGGAGCCCTGGCCAGATGGGCAGGGGATGAAAGAAGACCTACCTCTATTTGAGCCTTGAGGAAGGACCTCATCATCCTGTCCATGTTGGATGGAAGCAAGCTGCTGGAGGACCTAGAAATGGCAGATGATCTAGCTGGGGACACGTGCCTAGACCCCAAAGACCTCCTAAACCTATCTGAGAAACAGCCCCTGCGCCCAGGAGCAGTGAAATACTGCTCTGAGCCAGTAACAAAGGAGAGTCCATGATCAAAATGGTGGGATCCAACATGGGTCCCAGATCCATCCACTTCTGATCTGAGGTTGCCTGAGGATCCAAGCGTTTAAAACTCTAACGCCACAGATGCGAGGAGGATGGATCTGTAGCAGGCTTAGTTAAGGTCTGGTCTGAAGGTCATGATCCGTAGGCCTTGGATCCGGGCGTAGACTTCTGAGACCTGGAATCCAAAGGCCTCAAGCTGGAGGCCTTGGATCTGGGAGTAGATTTGTGGGATCTCAGATCCGAGAGTGCCAAGGATGGAGTTGGATCCAAGGAGCTAGGATCCGACAGCTTAGACTTCTTAATGGAAGAGGACCCTGAAATGGAAGGAGAATTCCTTCTTGTGGTCAGAGGGACTCAGCTTGGTCAGAGACTGGACCAACGGTCCATCCAAGCCATGCCTTTTAATAATTTATTGGGACACTCGACCAAAGCCCTGGGGTTGAATGTGGCATAAATGCTGCATTCAACCTATAAGTGGTTGGCACCCAAACAATAGAGGCACTCCTCATGTGAGTCGGAAATGGGCATTTTTGGACCACACAAGGAGCACCTCTTAAACCCTGTTGGTTTATCAGACATAATGGGTTTAACAGATCAAACACCAAATCCAATACAGAACTGAAGCTGTAAACCACAGAAAAAAGCCACAGACAAAAAACAGTGAAAATGAGCAACAGTCCCAAAAACAACTATTATACACAAGAAAGGAACTAAGACTAAGGGGTTTGAAAAACAGAAAAATGGCATCAAAAGGCAAGCCAAAGAAGAAATATAACTTGCAAGGGAGGGGGAGGCTAGAGGTACAAAAAAACTACCAACTAATTGAGCAAAATACCAAAAAGTTAGATTTAAAGTTAGAAAAACAAGCAAAATGTTGAAAAATCACTTACCCCACAAGGAGGACTCAAGCCAGTAGGGACTGCTTCAGTAGTGGTGAGCAGCAAATGAGATCGGAGGGGTTAGAGAGCAGCAACGGATTACAGGAGTGGAAGGAACTCAGGCGTAGGATCTGTCTGATAAGTTGCCGTCTCAGATCTGATGTCGGATGCTACGACCCAGAAGTGAGGAACAGTTACATGGTGGGAGATGACATAATGGTTAAGGTGTTTACCTTACAGACACAAGGTGCAGGGTTTGATTCTCACATGAGGTAATTGGCTAGGCTTAAAATGGCCCACAAGGGCACTTAGCCTAGTACTAATCTATGAACCTATGAACATCAGAAACTATTTTTTGTTGATGCTTTGGTGCCTTTAGATCACAGATGTATAATTATGTCATTTCCTGATGTTTGTCAGCACAGAAGACATGATGTGCTGAAACTTGTTAACAAACTTTCATCTTTAGAACTTGTATAATAAAGTTAATTTGAATCTCTGTTTTTTTTTGTTTTGTTTTACTTGGGGTCTTGATGGTGCTTTTCGTGGTTTTTAAATTCTGCATTACTCACACCCAGTTATGGACTACTGGTAAAACTTAGATGTATACTAGTCCTATGTAAGTAGGTGATGCAACTAGATTATTTTTATGAACAGCAATCATATGTCTATTCTTTTTTAGCATTAAGTGAATATATATAAACAACTGTGATGTCTTTCAATATGATCAATTTAAACATAAAAACAGACGTACTCTCAATAATATCATGGGTGCCATCCCATAACAAAAATGACTGTCCACAAAACACTTAAACTATAAAACTTTACCATAAAAGAATAGTTACTAGCAAAAACATGACATCATGTTTTCAAAATGAAACTGCATTAATTGCACATCTATTAGCTTTTCAGTATGTCTCAGCCTGGAAAAGAAATATATTATTTTCTAATACAAGTAATAACAGTACACATTACACAAATAATATTAATGTACTCATCACCAAACTCTGAAAATCTACATACGTAAGATCCTAGTTATACGAGTTTTTCTTTAGCTGTTTTTTCTGTCCACTTTGTGTATCAATCTGTGAGTTCATGGATGGTTGTTCAGAATGCTGACTCTCACAGGACATCTGTTAAGCAACTCAAATATTATTCCAGTACACAAATAGTTAAAAAATAAGTACACTAATCAGATGTATAATGCATACTGCTGCATGTAACAGGCAACACCTTAAAGGCACTCTCACCTTATACTGTTTAGAGTGCTTTTTCTTTCATGTTCTTCTCGCCTTGCACGGAGTTGCTCTTCTGCAATGGCCATTTCCTCCTCCATAGCTGATATCTCTTCCTTTGCACGACGACGATTTTCCTGCATGTACAAAAATGTAGTTAAATAAAAGCAAATCTGTGTCAAACACTCACTATATTCATTTCAGGTTTTCTGGTAATCATAACCTGTTGGTAATGCACATGTAAAGGACATTCAACAAGCCCCATTTTCTGTAGCAACAGGCAGCCCCTCTATGTAATGCTTACAGGTCCTGAGCACCACAGGCAAAAGGCTGTTCATTTCATAACTTAATGGTGAAAAACCTTTCAAGTTTTGGAACCACAATCCTAAAGAATCAGCTACATTGAAACTATTTGGTATCACAGAAAAAAGTATGCAAACTCCACCCTCCATTTAAGTCAAAATCTGTTATCTTCTTCAGTATCTGGTGGTATCAAGTAGAGTAGCTGCATGAATTGGTATTTACCATCAAAATAAGACCGAGCACTGTAATAGTAAATCATAACAAATGGGGTTCTTTCCACCTTAGAAGTCTTCATTCCCAGCTATAAATTTCATCTTCTTTACCAAAGTCCCTGTGAAGACCTGCACAAGCCTCATGCCGGCATTTAATTGAACTTGCATTGTTGCATGGAACTCCTATTCAAAGTTAGCATTAGTATGAGTTCACTGTAGTTCTTAAGAGTCCCGTGTGATCTTTAATTTAAATGTAGTTGGTCACTATCCTTTAAATTATTTACTTTATTTTATTTTACATTTGATTACTGGGAACGTCCGACTGGACACGAGTTCTTTTTCAGCGGAAGCTCGGGGAGAACTGCTCCACATTTAGTAAACATCACATTGAATTATAGGATGATGATACATTGCAGGACACAATTTATACATGTTCACTAAATACATAACATATACAAGTACAGAAATTGCATTATGATACAAGAATGAGAAAACATATAGAACATATCTAATATTTAGTATATCAGGTAGATATAGAGCAATACAATATGTAAAATGTCAGAGATACAAACAGTAAGAATCAAAAACAATAAGAATTTTACAAATCCTGTTATTTACATCAGCTAGAGTTGTGTTGGTTAAACTATGGAGATGATGAGAGAGGTAGGAGAGAATAGAAAGCAGATAATTTGCTAGTTATTAAGTTTGCGGAGGAGCAGCAGAAAAAGGTGAGGATAGCCTAAGAGGATCAAGGTATGGGCTAGCCAGGATTGTTGCATGAACAGAGCCATCCATCTGCCAGGTGAGCTTTCAGTGTTTATTTGAATTGTATTATGGAGGATATAGTTGTTAAGTTTGTGGGTAGTGCACTCCATATTTTAGCTATAGGATTTGAAAAGCGGGATTCACCAGCAATATTATTTGCTTTAGTAATGTCTACGAGGAATTTATTACTGGAATGGAGAGTCCTATAGCTGGTGTAAGGACGAAGTAGCCCCTGCAGTGCAGGGGTGTCATCAGGGTGATAAAGAATTTTGTGGGCTAGAGCAAGTTGGTTGTAGAGGATGAGTTGGGGAGTTCTAGCCATCTGAGTTGCTTTAAGGCTATAGAATGATGTAACCTATGTGGAGACTCTGTGGCAAACCTAGCAATTTTGCTGTAACAGGACTCAAGTTTTGCTATGTCAGTTTTTCTTAGATTAATGAGCAGTGGTAATGCATAGAGAAGTGTTGAGGATGAGGTGAGTAAGTGCGATTGTGGCCTAAGTGTTTTTTGTGAGAAACTGTTTATTTCTGTATAGAAGGCCCAGTTTTTTTTATGCACCTTCTTTATGGTGTTAAGAGATGTGGATGTCAAATTTCATATTATAGTCAATCTCAACCCCTAGTAGTTTAGTGCGAGTAACAGGAGGGATGACTGTATTATTCTTGGATGTGATATTATAAAGGGAGAGTAGGTGGTATATATCTTGTTGGCAGGAAAAGCAGAAGTTTAGTTTTACTTGGGTTTAGAATTAGTTGGTAGTTAGAAAGCCATGTTTTGACAGACAGAAAGGAAGATTGTGATTGTGAATGGAGTTCTTGAAGGGAAGAAGCGCCACATACTAGTTGAGAATCACCTGCATATTGGATGACTGAAGCATGTGGTGTAGACATATGTATGTTGTTAGTAAAGAGGGAGAACAGTAAGGGTCCTACGATGGAACCTTGGGGAACGAGTAGAGTTACCGGAAGAAGAGAGGAGAGGTCCTGCTGCCACTGGAATGCTTGCTGTCAACCTGATAAACAGCTTTGGAACAAGGATAGAAACAGTGGATTTGCTAAGATTTAGGTCAGAAAGAACATTAATGAGTTTGCTGTGTGAGACCATGTCGAAGGCCTTAGACATGTCAAGAAAGAGAGCAGATATGAATTTCATGATGCTTCTGTGTTTACTGTGTTTGTGAAAGACATTACAGCAGCAGTGGTATGTGATAAGATCAGAAGCTGTGCTGTGTACTGGATAGTACTTTATTAGTATTTAGGTATTCCATGAGCTGTGAATGCATACACCTCTCAAGGATTTTTGGATAGAGGTGAAAGGATAGCAATGAGGCGATAGTCGGTTAATTCGGTTGAACTACCTCCTTTGTGTAGTGGGACAATATGAACAAATTTCCAGATATCTGGGACTAGACTTTCAGATATGGATCTGTTGATTACAATGGCTACTAGGTAGGCTACTGCACTGCAGGAAATTCTTACAAAGTTGTCTGGTAGTTTGTCTGCAGCTAATGTTGTGGGTTTAAGATTTTTAAGTAGTTTTTTTAATCTTGTCCATAGAGACTGGTTGTAGGGTGAAGCTATAGTTGTTATGTGATGTCAGTGGTTCACTGGAGAAGGAGGAGTTATGAGGGTTAGAAAGGGCTAAAATGGATTCTGTGAAGTCTTGATTCAATTGGGTGGCTATACTGCCTGATGGAGTTGACAAGGTTGGAGTAGGTGTATTATTTTTACCTGGGAGGAGCATGTTATTAATGGCTGACCAGAACTTTTAGGTGTTGTTTTGGTGCTTCATTTGGATATTGTGGTAATAGCTCATCTTATGTAATTTGAGATAACCAGGCTGAAGACCTGGAAGTAGACTGGAGAGAATGTACGAACGTTCAAGGAATTACTCAGGGCTCTAGGACCCCAAGAACAGGAGGAAATAGGTGGAGGTGAAGGAGAATGGCAGCACATCAAAGCAGCATGTGTGAGGACTACAGAACATATGTGTGTCTGAGCCAGGTATGGAAATAAGGTACATAAGGAACGCTGGTGGTGGAATGCAGATATCCAGGAAGTTATCAAAAGAAAAAAGGACAGCAGGAAAAAGTGGGAGACAGAAAAGTCTGACCAGACTACGAAGGAATATTGGTTGGCTAAAAAGAAGCTAAGAAAGGAATTGCAATAGCAAAGAATATGGCATTGGAGGCACTCTACCAACCTTTGGAAAGTGACTCAGTAGGTGGCACAAAGACACTATATCAGGTTGCAGGGCAAAGACAGAAAGATAAAGAAGAGAGTCAGACAACCTTCCAAGGGATGCCAGCAACAACCTGCTCACCAGTCCACAGGACATTAAAGACAAATCGAAGGAGTATTTCCAGCAGCTTCTGAATGAAGACAACCCCACAGAAGTTGCACTGCCCCAGAAAAAGACTACAACGAGAGAAGAGGAAGAGCCCAGCCTAGAAGAAGAACAGCACTAAGGAAAATGAAGTCAGGGAAAGAAGCAGGCTCAGATGAGGTCACGGTAGATATGATAAAAATGCTGGATGAGAAAGGGAAGAAATGACTCCTGAGGATACTCATAGCAGGTCTATATTACAAGATTGAATGCTTAGGTGATCGAACACCTAAACATTAAACTTGTAATATTGAAAGCAAAAAACAGCGAATGGGTGATTTAATGCTAGGAAAGATTTCCCTTGGCCATTCGTCAGATTTTTCCGTTTTGTCTACTGTAGACCGATCTCGGAGTTGGTATATTTAGTTAGGTGGGTGTGAGGGGCACAGCCTTAGTGTGGAGAGAAAGGCATATCCCACATTACAAGAGAATAAGCATACTTGTGCCAGCACACTAGAACAAAGGGGACATTCGCAACTGTGGGCAGTACAGAGGCATCAAATTCCTATCACACTGCATGAAAGTTCTGGAGAGGGTGATTGATAAACAGACAGAGCAGTAGAATTTAAAATGGGAGATGAGCAATTAGGATTCATGTCAGGATGCAGCACAACTGACCTGATGTTTGCAGTGAGGCATTTAGCTGAGAAGAAACTAGACATGAGGAAAGAGTCCAACTGGGTATTCCTAGACTTGGAGAAAGCATATGACAAGGTCTCAAGAAAGCTGATCTGGGCAGTACTGCGGTTGTTCAAAGTCCCAGAAACACTGGTAGAATTAGTGTAGGCTATGTACAAAGACCATTTAAGTCAAGTACGAATAGTGTCCAGCCTCGCAGAGGGGTTCCCAGTGGGAGTGGGTGTACACCAGGGTTCAGCTCTGAGCTCACTGCTGTTCATGCTGGTGATGGACTACATTAGCAAACAGGTTGGAGGGGACAGATCAACAAAGTTACTGTATGCAGATGATGTGGCAGTACAGGCAGACTCTGAGCAAGAACTTCAGCAAAGGATAGGGGAATGGAATGCTAAACTGAAGGCACATGGGATGAAATAAGCAAATATAAGACGGTTGTAATGGCAGGAAATTGGGGAAACCACAAGAAGCTAAGAATTGAGACATGAGAGAACTCAGTGGAATAGGTAAATAGTTTCAAGTATCTGGGAAAGGTGGTTGAGGAGAAGGGAAGTCTGAATGAAAAGGTCAAAGCTAGAATCCGAGGGGCTGCAGCCAACTGGCATAGAGTCTCAAGTGTAGTATATGACAGAAGAATGACAAAGAAGCTGAAAGGTAAGGTGTACAAGACAGTGGTATGACCAGTATTACTGTATGGTACAGAAACCTAAGCAGTAAAGGCAGAGCAGATGAAGAAGCTAGAGGTGATGGAAATGAATTGCCTGAGAAGGTGGTAAGCCAAATTAGCTCCAATTGCAGAAAAGATCAAAGAGAACAGATTACAGTGGTTCAGACACGTGCAGAAAAGCAAAAGATAATCTGGTAAAGATGATTTGGGACAGACAGGAAGAAGGTAAGAGGAAACGAGGACATACAGCAAAGAGGTGGATGGATTGTGTGAAAGAAGATCTGCGACAGTCAGGCATGAATATTGAAGAAGGCAGGAGTGTGGTACTGAATCGGGAAAGACAGCAACAGTTAACACAATACTTTGATCCCCATGGAGAAAAATAGCAAAAAAGGGGGCTGATGCTGATGGCATAGCTGGAAAAAGTGAAACATTTAAATCATATATCACACCTCTGGTAAAGCTACATCCCTCTTAAAGTAAAATAAAACTATATAAATAAATAATAGACATGTACAGACATGACTTTAGGTCTGCTTTTCGGAAGCTATAGTTGCCTGCATCTTGTTTTATGTATACTTGACAATGCTTAATATAGCTACTAGCATCTGTAATGTCTCCCTCCTTTAAAGACCTGTTTGATCCTCTGTCATAATAATAACTTTTGTCTCATTTGGCATGTTTTCAGTAAAGCAAGCACACTACTTTGATTCCCTTGCTGTAAAAAGCAGCAAGTTGGCTAATGTTTTGAGTTCAGTCTCCTTTCCATTAGTAACTGAAACAGTAATAAGAATATACTGTGAGCAGTGGCAAATTTCTGTAATCTAACAATAATAAATGGCAGCTTTTGCATTTTCATATGTTTTCCAGCACGTTTTAATAGTTACACCAGTCCTTCTTTATGCAAAGTACTCGAGTAAGTGTGTGGACTTGCAGTATGCATGAATTTCCAGTTGTTAATTAAATTACTAGCTTGAAAAAAAAAAAAAAAAAGAAACATTAAAAATATCTTCTGGAATACTGTTTTAAGAAAATATTTTGAGGACATTAACAATAAGACTAGTTGTGTCTCAACGATATAATTTCTGGACATTAATATTCTACATACACTATAATATGATTATACTTGTAATGAAATAAATCAACCCCTACTTTATGTACAGAGTATCATGAGAAATCAGCTAATGAGCTTGTTTATGAGCAGATTTACACTTGTCATAATTAAGAATAAATTTCTTTACTTTCTACAAAATTATATTTTGGAATGAATGCATGCACGCACAAACAAACACAGTCTTTACTGACTGTGTTAGTCCCACAAGACCAGTGATCTCCTTTCAGCCGAGACCTGAAGAGGCACTCGTACTGACTAGGGAAAATTTGACCAAGGCACCAGGAAACTTCCTCTACTCTTTTTGAGCACTAGGTGGTACCAGAGGGTTGTTACTAGAGCTTGGAGGATTCCAAAATGGAGGAAGGAGTAAATATTGTTGCTGGAGAAATTTTGGAGATAGAATCAGAGTAAAATGAAATCCTAGTTAAACAATTGTACAGTGGAGGTGAGATACAATCAGAGTGAGATGAAATCCTAGTTAATTGTACTGTAGAGATCTGTAAACAAAGGAACTGCAGAATTTCATGAAAGAAGGAGAACAAAATGAAGGAGAGGAGGAGAGAGAGAGTGCTGTGATGGACTGAGTGTTACAGGAGTAGTCAGATAATGAAGCCCGTAATGTGGTAGAGAAGCGGAATACAGAGCCTGAAAGTTCACAGGGATGTTTCGCTGATGCAGTAATCAGATTTTAAGAATATGATTCTGAAAGAGGGTAGAGTGGATGTGATGTAAATTAAGGAATACGAAGCATGAAATGCATTTATCAGAAGTGCAGCATAGCCAGTTTTAGGCACCAAGGAACCCTGCGGTTGCTAGGAGCCCCCCCCTGTTTCAGGGGGACCCCCCCCCCAACCACACCAAGTTTTCTTACCAATATTTTGCAACGTCTATCAAACTAACAAAAGTTAGTACTGCAATTGTTTATACTTAATAAATCCAGTGAGTAATAACTCTTATTATCTACCATAAAATTCAAAGACATGGATGTCACAGTGGTGCAGCAGTTAACACTGTCACCTCACGGCAAGAGGTTCTCCGGCTCGATTCTCGACCAGGGTGCCCTTCTGTGGAGTCTGCATGTCATTCCTGTGTTTGTGTTGGTTTCCTCCCATGTTACAAAGACATGCATCTGGAATGTTTCTACCCAGGCCTCTGCTGAAAACTGGCTTGTTCCAAGTTGGACTTTCCCGGTAAACAAATGTTAAATAATGATATATCTGGTTATAGTAACAGTATTTTAACAAGTAACAGGCTTCACAATTCCATTAAATATTTTACCGCTGGCTTAGTCAAACCCTGCTTGTAGACATTCTGTCCTCTAAAACCAACAGCATAGCCAGCTTTAGGTACTTGCAATATCTGTGGCTGCAAGGGAGGGCCCCATTAATTATCCTTGACTGTGTGGGGCCCACAAAAGCTGCTGCTGTTTGGCGAAAATAAGGAAAAAAGTGCATTAATTTCCTGATTATGTTCTTTAACTGCAGGGCTGTGATATGACCCTATCAGGATAAAGCTGATGATGAACATAAGTAAGGCAAGCACTAGAATGATCAGCAGCCCAGAGTGACTGAACTTAGTGCAAATCTTTTTAATTTTAGGAAGAGCCTATGCTTCCAATCTTCAGGAAAGTTTCTTTTTTTCTTTTGGGTAGTTTTATAAATACTGGTAGAACCACAGATACTATAACTCTTAACTTCTTTGCTGAACAGTTCACTACAGTACCAAATTAATAGCAGAATGAAAGCTCAAATCAGGAACATGTTTTAAATATTACTCTAATTCACTTAAAGTTAATAGAATAATACCTGTTGCATCAACATTTATTTTTTGACATTAAGAAATATAAAACTCTAATGTCTGGATTAACTGACTGCCTGTAATCCTGAATGATTTACCAGCAAAACAAACATTTTACAAAGGACAGAGCAAAACTATGAGCAAAATCAGGGAAGGTCTGTGAAATCAGAGACAGTGATGGGTATGCATTACTCCTCACGGAGATCAATAAAACTGACTTACCCTTGCTACTGGTTGACAACTGCTAAACAGCATTCACTCTATGGCTTGTGTTGGTGTGGATGTGCATACATCCAATAATGCCAGGACACATACATTATTCTTCTGGGTATCATTAAAAATGTATCTAACAAGTAATTATATTTCAAATATAATGCATAAAATATATCAACAGAACATTCAGACATTTCACTCTTCGAGGAGTCTGGGCCCCCATTCCCCAAACTGTATAAATTGATCCAAGTGGCTCCCTTAATTACCAATGACTGCCCCACAAAAGCATTGCTGGTTGGAGAAAAAAAATGAGAAACAAATGTACTGATTTTCTAATTATACTCTAACCTGAACAGGGCTGAACTTGTTGGGATAAAGCTGATAATCGTCTCTGCTCTCAACCGAACCCATTCTAAAACCAGCCCTGCTCAGATGTGTGTGTGTTCTGAAAACTGCTGTAGGTTATGTGGGGGAGGGGAGGCTGTGTGGTTATTACTTCTTTAATTTTTATCACAGTCAAACCACAGAGGTGTGCACATGTGGTCATTATAGCTTGTGTTTGGGCTGAAGACAGTGTGGTCATTGTTTACTTTTCTATTAACAGACATCAGTAGTGTACAAAGGAGGTTACTATAGCTTGTGTAGAGGCAACGCACTATCTAGGAGCAACGAGGTAGCATACATTACTGTAACTATTTTATTACTGTCACATCAGACCAGGGTTGCCAGATTTCCAACCAGCCAGGTCTGGACAAAAAAAAAAGTTCTTTCACGGCAAGTGAAGACCAAAAAAGGTCCTTAATGCGGAACAGAGTTCCATATTAAAGAACAGTAGCTCTGCACTAAACATAGAGCTTCTCGTGTTTAAATGCATTGCAGTTCCGCATTCAACACAAGTAGCTCTGTGTTTAGCAATTTTTGATTAGCCAATTAAAAATCGTTAAACACGGAGCTACTTCTGTTTAATGCGGAACACAAGAAGCTCCATGTTTAGTGATTTTTGATTGGCCCGTATGCCAGGTATACGGGCCAACCAAAAAAGCGGAGGCTGGCCGGGATTTAAACCGGCAGGGTGGGACTCGGGATCAGGCTGCTGATCTCGGGACAGTCCCGCCCAAATAGGGACATCTGGCAACCCTGCATCAGACACATATACAGGTAGCTGCCTTTGATGTTTAGGCTTGAAGACCGAGGATGCATACTATGTATATGGGGTTAGGGAGGCAGGCAGTATTCTCAGACAACTGGCTTGTTAGTTTATTGTGAGCCACTATTTTGTCATCTTTAAACATTAAGCCTTGGACACAACTTATGTTTTCCCTGAAAGAAAAAAAATAAAACTGGGACTCTTTTCTTACTCACAGTTTTTGTTTGGGACACCACTGGATTAAAAGGTTGGGAAAATCCTCTAAAATGCATCCCAGAACAGCTACAACACTATGGCTTCTTGGGTCCTGGCTATTCTGAGTTATTTCCTAAATGATTACTGTGCTGTCTTGGTCAGAAAAGGTGTGCTGAATAGATGTAAGGAAATCTAAAGCTGAACAACAACACTGAAGGTATTTCCTTAATTGTAATTTCTGTGCAATCCAAGTGTTATGTAGAAAGAGAAAAAAAACCTTTAAAAATGCACTTCAGAACATATAGACAGTTACGGCTTCTTGTAAAAGCTGAAAAGTAAGGCAAAATGTGAGAAAGGAAAAAAAAAGTAATACACATGGTATAGGGAGCCCAAGGTGAGGGGAAACACAGGGGAGGACTGGAGGGTGTTTGTATGGGGGGGGGTGTTGAAACAGTAGGCCTTGGGCAATTACACCTAAGTCCAGACCTGTACATAGAGTTGCTGTAATGTATCACTGTTGCAACTAAATGCCAGTAACTATGAATATCCCTCTGTGAGATGGGCAAGCATAGTGTGGTACACAGGCCTGTTGCACTGCAAGAACACTGAAGCTACAGGTCAGTCTGTGCCTACTGCTCCTAAAAGTTGCAGCATGAACTAAAAGAGGTTGCTTAGGAGGGGTGGCAGTAAAGGGTGATACTTAGACTGGAAGTGCCTAGGGGGCCCTCCCAATCTGACATTTGCTTGGGGCCCCCAAAATGCTAACATCTGCCCTGAAGGGCAGCGGCTACAGAAGAAAAAAAAGACTGATGGCAGAAATTATGTACATTACCTTATATTATATTATTATTATATTATATTGCCATCAGGATTTCTTTTAACAGACGTAAGAGTGCTGATACATTTGAGATAGGAACACTTCTGTGAAATAACTTTTGAGACTTTTCAGATGCAGAAAAGTTTATGGGTGAAAGAGAAAAAAAATATAATCTGATAAAACAAACCCTGTACCAACAGGCACACTAAACTTGTAAATAACGAAAAAAATAAAAAATATCACCAGCCGCAGTAATAAAAACGAGTCACAGTTTAATGGTTCAATTAAAATCCAAACGACTAAGCGCTTTCACCTTGTTCAATATTAGGCTTCTCAGAGTCATCTGAAATCATGTAAAATCCACTTTTTATACACTGACGTTATAAAAGGCAACCAATCACAAACAGATGTATCTTTCTTCTTTAAAGACATAGTCCAGATTTACCACAAATACTACTTATATTGTGTTTCCAATGTTACAATTTAACAGTAATACCTTGAAAATGCAATGTTTGTTTTTACCAATGCAATGTATGCTACAGCAGCAGTGACAAATGTTGTATATACAGTCAAGGAGGTTGTTTTAATTTATTTATTTTCTCTATACCTCCAAAGTTCTATGTTTCAAAACTGCAGCTAAAGAAATGCTATCATTTAAACCAGGTGAGGCAGCAGAGTTTAATCTCAGCTGCTATTTCACCTCCCTGGCTTCCACTTCTAGCTTGTCATCATCTTCTCTTTCATTTGGGAAAATTCTGTCAATTACAAAAAAAAAAATAAATCTTTTAAAATAAGTACATTTAGTACTGTGAAGAAACAGGGCATTGTGTGCGTCTTTGTTCTTGATTGACCTCAGATGTTCACTTATCCTGTTCTTTAACCGACGTACTGTTTTCCCTACATAACATCCCGGGCCATGACGTACAAGTTGCCAAATAAACTATCATGGAGGTATTAAAATTGCACCTCTCAGGAAATAACTGCAGGCACTGACTGAAACACAGCGGCCGTCATTTATAAATTTACAATATTTACATCCACCACATTTAAATACTAATGACTTGTACCCTGTTTTTCTGTTTTTACTAACATGGCCCTCCAAAATGTTTTTGATGTTCTTTCCTCTGCTATATACAACTTGGGGTTTTGAACCTAATCTCTCCTTTGTTTCATGATCTAGGCAAATAATCCAGTGTCTGTAAATTATTGAGACTAGGCCCCGCGTCTGGTCATTGTATCTTAGTACCATTGCATCCCCTTCTTTAATTTTCCGGTTCTTTTGTACCAACCCATCACTAGTTCTTAAGACAGGGCTAAAGGAGGTATCTATTTTAACTAGTACTCGCTTGGTGTTCACCAACAATTTGAGGGGATCACCCCTCTCAATGAACATACCAATCAAAGTGTGTAACTCACTCTTAAAAATTCTGTCATCACTAATTAAGCGAGAGAGGCTCACCATTTGGCCCTTTACAATACTTTTCCTTTGATGGGGGGGTGGCAACAGGCAACATTTACAGACACTGGGACATGCCTTTGCATAGTTGTTATGTTTTACATTACATCAGGGACAGTATTCTCTAGTTACATTAGGAAAGTTTAGTTATTTAGACAGAGTTTTTCTAAGATGATGGATTTCTACAGTTTAATTTTATATTTCTGGTGATTGAATTCTGGTGTTTATTAAATATTATTGACTTAAATTAATGTAATCATTTTACTTATTATTAAACGTTTTTTTCATTACTTTACATTGTGGCTGGACAATCAAGTGTGTTCTTTAGAGATTAGAGAGTGTTTACACCTGATTGATTCTCCCCAGGTCACCTCGAATGCCTGGCGGCTTCTGGTCATAGCTCTCATTTATTTTGATATTTAATTTTTAATAACTGATCACCCTTTGAAGGGTGTGTAGACCTTTCTGACTCTGGTGGCAACGTTTACCATTTGTATTGGGGAGGGGACACAGATGGAAATCTGTGTCAGGCTTCCCATAAGTGTTTGAGTGCGTGAGATTTGAATTTATTCTGAGTTCAGAGGTCTTAAACTGGAACACATTGCTCTGAAGTGTATAATAAGAGGATACATCCAGTCCTGTTGTGCTCTTAAGGGAAATTGTGGAATTTTATTTGTGTACTCTGTGCTCTGGTGTTTTCCATGACACTCTCGCAATGGAGTCAGTGGTGAGGATTGAGGCTCCTTAATTACCAAAATTGGTTTTAAGTGGGATATGTCACTTATTGGTGGCAGTCTGGTGGGATATTAACTGGACATCACAGATCACTTATGACATAAGCATACATACATTAACAGAAAAGAAAACAAACCATAATAACGTGTTTTCATCCACTGCTTTGCTGACCTTTTCAAAAAATCCACCAGAATAAGTATGACCTGCCCTTGACGAATCCAAACTGAGATAGATCCAGTGTTTGGAAGTTCCCTATGCCCTGAATGATTAGTTCCATGAAAGTCTTTCTTTTTTCCCCTTATAAATTATATTACAATTTTAGAGCTTGTGTATAATTAAATATTGCTGCTAGACTATTGATAACAGCTTTGCATCCCAAACATCTGTAATTTCATGTTGTTCTTGACCTTTCACACTTTGCACATATGAATTTGGTTTACTCTAAATTTTCAGGATGTCTATACTTCTGTTTCATTTTTCTGCTACATTAATGCAGCTACTATGTTTTAAACATTATTTGCTGTGGTGAAGCTGTCCTCACACGGCGATTTTCTTCCTCACAATCCGCATGGTAAAGTAAATTTTCCCAGTGAATTTACACGGTTAACATACACATAAAATAAATATGCAAATTATCAGCTTACTTTCCAAGCTACACTGCCAGCCTCAAAGCAAAATACGTAAAAGCCTAGAAATGAACATGCAACAAAGACCTTTTAGGAAGAAGCATACATCACCACATAATACTAGCAACAAACCGTGGTTTGTTAAACAGTGACTTCCATATCGGACTACACATACCACCTATGCCGTCAGCCAACCTTCACCCTGCATCTATCACTCTCAGCCTGTCTCAACTTTCAGAACACCTCTTCAATGTAGCACTAAACCATGCAAATGAAGGAACAACATTCCATTTCAGAAAATCTGTAACCTGTCCTTTCTCTTCAGCTGCATGCTTCCACTTTACAAAAGAAATCTGTAACTTAACGATACGAATTGCAGGTTTAATCTTCAAGCTCATATTTTACACTCCTCTAACCATCTATTTACGTTGTTAAATGTTTCTAAACTTAGTCCACCGATCTAATATACTTCTTCAGGTATGGTTTCCAGCACTGCATGCATTACTCTAGATGGGGATTCAATACTGTTTGCTTTATGGAAGATCATTCATCTCATCTCTCCCTGTTTTGGAGGAAGGTTCCTATTTTAGGGTTTGATTTACCCCTTCACACAATTTTCTGAATCCCTCTCATCACGTGTGATTTCTGAAGCCATCTAGTATATAAAAAAACACACTACATGATCAACATACTACTGGCAACAATAATTTAAAGAAAGAGAGGACACACATCCTATAACTCCTGTTTTCAGAAGCAAAATAAATGATCTTGTGTGGTAAAATTTTGCAATATAGTTCATTAAAGTCCAAGTATCTTGCACTGCCTCTGACAACATGCTTCTATTTTTACAACATTTTTGTCATTCTCAGTATTTTAAACATGTTTCTGAGTAGTATCCCACTTAACTACTGGAAGTGGGAAGAGTTATGTGATATTTGGTATTCAAATTTTATGCTAATTAGATGTCCAGATGTTGTGCAGGACGTTTCTATTTTCAATACCTACTGGTTGAGAGGTATGAGGAAGACAGCTCTCTGATTTCTTAAAGACTATACCTTCAGTACTTCACTCTAAGCCCCCAGGATCTCCTTGCCACAACCCAGTTGTGCTAAGAAGAGAGTGACTTATTCATGGCACAATTATTACTCTCAGGTCTTTCCTCCAACACAACTTTTCCAAAACTACCACACCCTTCCCAGGATGCAGTTCTTCATATTCTTCTTGCCAAAATATGAGGTTTTGTAATCTGTACAAATGAATTCAGCATGTCACCTCTCCAACTGCTCTTTAAAATAAATAATCTTCTTCCAAAATCCTAGTTCTTCATCCACAGCAACAGCCCCAACCTTTGTAACACCTGCAAACAGGCTTGCCCTACTGCTCAGGTGATGAATGGTGTCCAATATGCAGCCACAAACACAAAAGAAGATCAACACTAAACTTGAAAGACATTTTTAACAAATATTAACTTAACAGACATATATTATTAAACAAACAATAACATAAAGCCATCATCACCAAGACAGTACACAAGCTAGAGACTGCATTTGAAAAGAAAAAAAATATCAGTGTAGCACACCTATTTATGCCAACTTACATAAGTATTACAGGGATTAGAAGGGCACTACGCCTGACAGAAAATCACTATATGCTTGCTTTTGATACTTCAGAATCAACAAGTCTGTGTAGACTGTACAATGGTAAATGTATTGCTGCTATTATGTGTGTGTGTTCTTTATATGACACAAACTAATATCTTAAGTATGTTTTTATACTATATGACAAACCAGTAGACAGGAAGTAATTCAAGATGGGGCATGTGGTAATGCCACAAAAAAGGGTGTCCTGAATGAGGCTCATATTTTAGGCATGCAAATTAATCACCAAATAATTAAAGTACTGCATAAAACTGCATGTAAATAAAGGTACTGCACTTCAATCATACATATTTAAGACTTAAAAATAATGTAAAGGATTTTGATCAGGAACATCTTTGAAGTAATCAACAAAAAATACGTGGAAAGGAAAATACTACTGCACAAGGACAACAGCAACATTTAGAAACTCAGAGATATTTTTATAAATAAGGCCACCCTAAAAAACAAGCAACACATGAAGTGGAAAGCTAAAGCTTGAGTGAATGGATATGTGTAGTTCATAGCAGTTCTAGGCTTGAAAGCATACATACCTGCCTGGTTTTCCCAGCATGCTTGATGCTGTAAAACATAGGTCCTAATTCAGCAAGCCACTCTCCATCTACAGCTGTAACACATTGCATATACTCCTGAAAGACAAAATGAGAGAAAAATAATGATTGTGGTCACAGTAACAAAGATTAGCTTCTATATAGAATACTTAAGACTTAAACTGCATGTGACACAGCCAAAACAACACTATCTGTAGAAAATAAACATGCCCACTACCCCCCCCCCCAAACAAAACAGCTGTATATATGATAAATTTTCAGGGATTACGAAACAAGTGGAGTTTATAACAGTATGATGCATTATGACAGACATGTTCCCGGTAAAAAATGATGGCTTTTAAAAGCATACAATTACAACATATTTGTTTGATGGAAGAATAAGACAATAAGCTTGCTGGGTCTGCCTTTTAGCAGTTTCCAAGCTGCTGAGGTGCAAAGACACATTTATAACAAATGTTACTGTTATGTAAATAGGCAACTAAAAAAATAAACAAATGTAATATGTTCAGAAAGAACGACTACCCCTGTAAATTAGTTTGTAACAAATGATCCTGAAGAAGTAAAAACCGTTAACTACAGTAATTTTAAATCTGAACTTTAAACAGTTGTTAAAATTTTGACCACTAGATGTCAGCATATTAACTACAGGTTAAGCTAGAACAAAATAAAACAGCAGTCCAAAGAGGTTCAAGTGACAAAATTATGACATTCACGTCTTTCAAATGTTTTTTCCAGTATGAGAGAGAGTTCAAAACATTAACAAACAGCAGCACTCCAGCTCATACCTCTCAACCCCTTAGTGCAAAAAATCTGGAGAAAGCCCAAAATACTGGAGGGGAAAAAGGCCCAAAATAAGGAAAAATTTTAAATACTGCTCTTATAAACTTAAAAAATTGCTAAAATTATAGCTTTTGTGAATTCTGGGTCTGAAACTCAAATGTGTCATTATTTAGTGACTTCAATCCTCAGTGATTTGCCGGAAAAACAGAAATTTTATGAGGAGCAAACCAAAAATATGACTCAAAAATCTGGACAGTTGAGAAGTATGCTCTGATTAATTCTACTAAAATGAAATGTATTGCTTGTATGAACTGCTAAGAAGAATGTTAAATGTCAATCTGTTATACAGAAAACAATATAAACTGAGTTCTAAAGCATGCAATGGTAATAAAGTATTTGTGACTTTTTTCCAGTTCATTTGTTGAATATGAAAGGCCAATTGGCAGAAATGCATATTTCTAGACGGTGACCTTGGAACACATCCTGGTTAAACAACTTGCTCAGAATTATGTACAATTTGCAAGTGTGGACCGAAAGAATAAAATTTGCTCACGTGCAACTCACAGCCTTAACCACTAGTACTCAGTTTGTCTCTTCTGTTTCAAATTTTCAGCAAATCACCTTTATAAGTACAAATAAAGTTTTATAGAGGTATAACAGATTACACCTGTCACAGTTATAAAGCAACATGAATAAATAATAATGACATTCTGGCTTGAAATAATTAAAAATGTCAAGAGTGCAAGGAAGCATTTCTCAAACTTCAGTATTGACTCCCACATTCAGTGTTTGTAAATATTTGTGTGATGCTAGAGCACAGCCTACCTGCAACTTCATTCCATTAACAACTACAATTATAATTTTTACTTTCTACTAATCCACATCATACCTGTATGTATGTAGTCCTAAAGATACCCTTCCAGATTGGGTAAAATGAGGAAAAAAATGACAACTGCCATATTTTTATAAGGTACTTAGGACAAACACCAACTGTAGTATGAAAACTGCTGCAAGATATACCACATGCTTTAAATACCTTTTATAAAAAGTTTCTTCTCATGTACTCAGGAAGGACGAGGAAGTTATAGTGCTCGACTATCACATCGGCATGCTCAGTTAGTGCAGGTGGTATCACAAACAAACCTCATGACCCAAAAACATCATGGCACAAGTTAACTTTTTTAAAATCAAGGTTTTACTGAAATACTAACAATTGCCAAGTTACCTGCACATTCACTGCGCAAATATAGTCATCTAGAGCAAAGCTGCCACTAAAAAGAAAGTACAGTTGTATAAGCAAACTTACTATAACAGTTGATGTTATAACAGATCACTGTTGCATTAGCCTTAGCTCTATGGGTCTTACCTCCTATACTGGCCAGCCTATCAGAGTCTGGGTGCCTTCTCCATACTCTAAGTAAAAGGAGATCACATAGGGCTCCATATAAAAAGCAGATGGAGCACAAAAAAATCAGATCATTTTTTAGCTGGGAATCAGGCAACAGCCCTGAAAACGTATGGTAGAAAACAAAGTCAACCATAAGCTATATGCAAAAGGGTGAAAACAGTACTACCCCACTAAGATAAAAAAATACCATCAAGAAAATGGGGCTGAATGGCAGGATAACTACTTTAATGGTGACCTATCAGAACATCTACTGTTGGTTAAGTTTACTCATACAGCTGTATTATGTTCAATACACAGATTACCACTGCAGCAGCCTCTGGGGAAGTATGTGGTAACTGCCCATGGCCAGGTTGAAATAAAGGGATAACCACTGTGTTAATGGCCAAAAAGTCACCGTCACAATTTTTTGGAGAGTCCTTCTGACTCTTTAGGGAATGTTCAATCTTTAGTTGTGTTCTCTGAAAAGTAGGCAAACAGATCTACTTGAGGTGCAACCCACAGTCAGATAAATTTTTGCAAGACACCAGGATGAAGTTTTTCAGATGTGGGGGGGTCTGTCCTGCTGAGCATGTCTGCTGCAGGTTTTCTTCTCAAATTGAATATATGAAACCTGAATAGTCATACTTAGATGAACTGCTACCTCTTCCAATCTAATCACAAAGACAGTAAGACCTGGTTACCACCCCCCTTTATATACCACATCACTGTGGTGTTGTCTGTGTACACTTTCAGAGGTCCTATGCAGCCAAAATGGTTCACGTCCTTCAAAGCACTGATTACAGCCATCATCTCCCAGAAATTTATGTGTTTCTGTCTGTCTACAGGACATCAGAGAGGGACTGCACTTTTAACCCTTTTGAAAACACTGTCCACATTAGATCTGAAGCATCTGTGGTGAATGACTGGAGGGGTGGCTGGAAAGGAAAATAGAAGACCTGAATTGCAAGCTATCTACTCTACCCACCATCTGATCCCTGTCTTAAACCCGTGAACTGGGATCTGAAAGGTCTAAGGGTGACGATGCCATGTCCACACTAATCTGAGGTACCACTGTATTTTCCTCATGAGTCTTGAATAATAATCTTTGTCTAAGACATTGAGAGAGACTGGTTTTAGGACTTCCTGAGACAGTACATTGTGCAGGATGGGAGTAAGGACAAAAGTCTAGCAAAGGGAAGCATGATTATTATCGATGCCATGTACCCTATAATCTTGAGAAATTCCACTGCAGATGCTTGTTTTTGGATGGAGAAACTCAGGTGGAACTGATAAAACATAGCTACTTTATTTGGAGGAAGAAAGGCTCTTCTCAAAGTGGAGTCCAGCAAACATCTTAAGAAAATCATTTTTGTGAGAAGGAATGACAGAAGAATTCTGCAAGTTGATTTCAAAACCCAGATTCAGAAGAAATTCCTAAACAGGTCCTAGACATTCTTGTCAGCTGGAAATGGAGTCTGCAAAGAAAAGACTATTGCAAAAATACAAAAAAAAGTGAATGCCTTGGAGTCTGCAGTAAGCAATGACTAAAGCTAGACATTTTGGGAATACCTTTGATGCACTGGTCAGGCCAAATAGTAAGACAGAAAACTCCTAATGTAAGCCAGGTACTGCAAATCTTTAACTCCTAAAATGCCTGGTGGTAGGACTGTAATGAAAGGTGTCTTTTAGATCCAGCACTACCATGAAAGCTAGAGGAGGGATCAGAAGTACAAGAGACTGAAATGCTAACATCTTGATCTTTGGAATCCTGACAAAAAGGTTTAGAAATGAAAGATCCAACAGTGGTCTCCAGGGATCTTTCAGTTCGGCAGCTAGAAAAATACTTGAATAATAATCTTTGTCTGGGAGATCAATAGGCACTGGTGTTAGGATTCAGTGAGTGTATATTATACAGGATGGGAGTAAGGACAAACATCTGGTTCACTGGACAAGAGAAAAGGACAACCACAAAGCATTCTATAGCTACGTCAAGAATCTCGATGGCAATACCCAGATCTGCTCTGAGTTACAGCACAAAGGCAAAAGAATTACAGAACCAACTGATATTGCCAACATCCTGGCAGATGGGTTCAGTGCTAACTTTACCCCCCTCTCACCCCCTAAAGGGCCCATATCTATACAGGAAGAATGCAGAGTCCCTGTAATCACAACTACGCAGGTAAAAGCTGCACTCTCTCAAGCCAAAAACACAGCATCCATGGGACCGGGCAACATCCCAGGCTGCATTTTACACGAACTTCAGAACGAACTGGCTCCTCACTTAAGCACCATGGTCAATAATAGCCTCGCATCAGGCTTTGTGCCCACTGAATGGCGCGCAGCAACAGTTATCCCACTCCACAAAGGGGGAGCCAATACTGATCCCGGGAACTATCGACTTATTAGCCTGACGAACCTGGTCTGCAAGACCATGGAATGTATCATCATGTAACTCAAAGAAAGACATTGGTAACCTCCAAACTCTGGATCCCATCCAGTTCGGGTTTGTGAAAGGCAGATCATGCCTCCTGAACCTGAGAGACTTCTTTGAGGCAGTCACCAAAGCCGTAGATGAGGGTAAGGTGGTTCACACAGCCTATCTTGACCTCGTCAAGGCTTTCGACACCATCCCCCATTCTGGAATTATAGCTAAACTCACTAAACTAGGTATAAATCCCTACGTCACAAGATGGCTTGTCAACTGGCTCACTGACAGAACCCACACTGTAAAAGTTGCAGACTCCAAATCTGACCTCAAAGCAGTGACAAGTGGAGTACCACAGGGTTCCGTCCTGGGACCACTCCTGTTTGGTATCTACTTTTCTGAAGTACAGGCTAACACAGAAGGCCAGATGACTGCAAACTAGGAGCCATAGTTAAGTCCCCAAATGATGTGGACATCCTACAGAAGGGCCTCGCTGAGACAGATGCCTGGTGTCAGAGCCATTGCCTCAAGCTCAATGCCAAAAAGTGCAGTGTCATCCCCTTTGGTAAAAACTCTGTACCCATGAACTACCACATAGGCAGCAACCTACTTAACACCGAATGCGTGATAAGAGACCTTGGGACCCAGGTGGACAGTAGTCTCTCCTTTGAGAGTCACATTGCCACAGTAGTCAGGAAGTCCTTCTACGTGGCACACCTCATCATAAAAGGGTTCACATCCAGGAACAAAGAGGTCATTGTTCCCCTCTACTCGACACTCATTAGACCCATTATAGAGTACAACGCCCCTTTTGGAATGTATCTCACAAGACATCTGCAGCAGCTGGAAAGGCCACAGAAGTACCTCACAAAGAGGATTACTGGCCTCAAACAAATGTCCTACACTGAACGCCTCAAAAAAACCCCAGCTTTACTCCATAGCATATCGCCTACTCCGAGGTGATCTCTGCCTAACATCTAAAGCTATGTCAAACCCAGAGCTGTTGGACATGCTACACTTAAAGAAATCCCAATCCCTCTGAGCTACACGCTCTAGGGACCTAAACCTTGTCACCACAATAAACAGGACATGCTGGAGGGATAGATTCCAGTCCCAGACACTTCCCATACTCTGGAAAGTACAGTTGTGTACCTACCATAAATGCAGATGTTTGAGTGTATTCACTGTTGCAATCCTTACTCTTGGGTTATCCTGCTGGCAGGCTACATGCAGTCGGCCCGAATTCCAAAGTCTAGGTCTGGCGTCTGTTGCTTTCGCCTCTTCCCTGATGTCAGTTCGCCAGGGGTATAAAAGATGCAGCCGACGCCATTTTCTTCAATTTTTCTTGCCCCAGATGTCAGGTGCCCCCAAAATGGTAGGCTAAAAAAATTATGCCAATAATTATGCATGCAGTAAAATAAACAATTCCTTCATCTACAAGCAAATGCATCACATAGGTTGTATAAGATAGAGAAGTATAGGTAAGTCCCAGCAAAGAAAAGGGGGATGGTGGGTGGGTAACCTGGACTGCAACAGTGAATACACTCGAACATCTACATTTATGGTAGGTACCCAACTGTACTATGTTCATCGTGTTTCACTGTTACAGTCATTACTCTTGGGTTGAATCCCAAAACTGAGGTTGAGTGGCTGGGCCTAAATAGGATTAGGAGAGGCTATAAGGCCTTGCAGAACTGCAGTGGCGAAGCCTGCTCTGGATTTAGAGTAGAGAGGTAAATGGTAGTGTTTTGTAAAAGTGTGCACTGAATGTCAAGCTGCAGCCTCTAAAATGTCTTTGGTTGGTACTCCTCTGAGAAAGGCTGCTGCCCTGGTAGAATGAGGCCTAATGCCCTTGGGCACTGATTTGCCATGTTGTGAGTAGCAGAAATGAATGCAGTGGCCTATCCATTTTGAAATAGCCTGTTTTGAGATAGGCTTTCCTTGAGATTCTGCAGCATATGCCACTAAAAGTTGCTCAGTTTTTCTGAAGGCTTTAGTTCTGTCCAAGTAGAAGCGTAGTTGTCTGTGTATGTCCAAGGAATGCAGAAGTCTCTCACCCTTATTCTGTGGATTTGGATAAAAGGTAGGAAAATGAATGGTTTGGTTATTTGCCACACTGGACACTACCTTAGGCATAAATGTTGGGTTCATCCTTAGAGAAACCCTGTCTGGATGGAAAATGATGAAAGGTTCCACAGCCATGAGTGCCTGTAACTCTGAAACTCGTCTTGCAGAGGTTATTGCTATGAGCAGAGCTGTTTTCCAAGATAAAAACTTCATATCAGCTATATTGGCTGGCTCAAAAGGCGGCAGTGTGAGTTTTTCCAAGACATAATTGAGGTCCCATGCAGGTATTGGGGCTCTCCTTGGAGGTCTTATGTTTCTGGCCCCTCTGAGGTACTGCGTTAGCAATGAATGGGAAAAAATAGGAGGTTCTGTATTGTAATGAGCTGAAATGGCAGAGGCATGAATTTTAATTGATGAAAAGGATAGGCCTTTGTCCAGCATCTCAGTTAGGTATTGTAAAATCTGAGGAATATTTGGAACAGATGTGTCAATTCCTTATGCCTGGTTCCAAGCACAGAATCTTTTCCATTTTTCTGCTTAAGATTTTCTGGTACTGGGCCTCCTGGCCTCCAAAATAACATCCATCACTGCTTTAGAGAGAGGTGTGTTTTGAATGGTTATATTATCTGCCATGCTGCCAGATTTAGGGTCCTGAGTTGGCTGTGCAGGATCTGATTGTTTCGCTGGGTCAGTAAGTGTGGAATTACAGGCAATGTCCAGGCTGTGCCTTGAGACAAGCTTTTTAGGATTGGGTACCAGTGCTGGCGTGGCCAGTCTGGGGCAATCAGAATCATTCTTGGCTTCTCTTGTCTGACCCTTAGGAGTACCTTGGGGAGGAGAGGCAGAGGAGGAAAGGCATATACTGTTAGTCTTTTCCAGCTGAATGACAGAGCATCCACTTTCCATGCTTGCTTGTGATAAGTCCTTGTGCAGAATTTCTGTAGTTGGCAGTTGTGAGGGGAGGCAAACAGATCTATGTCTGGGTATCCCCATTCCTTTATCATCATGCTGACGACTTGTGGATCCAGTTTCCACTCGTGGGGATCCGTGAGGTTTCTGCTTAGTTTGTCTGCCAGAGTATTGTTCTTTCCTGGCAGGAATTGTGCTTGCAGGTGTACTTGATAAGTCAATGCTGTGTCCCACAAAGTCATGGCTTGTCTGCAGAGGGGGTAGGAATGTGTGCCTCCCTGCTTGTTTATGTACCACATGACTGTAGTATTGTCCGTCCTTATCAGTAGTTGTCCTGGACGGAGTAGATCCTTGAAAGCTGTCAGGGCATTCTGAACAGCTAGCATCTCTTTTTGATTGATATGTAGATGCATTTGGCTTGTGGACCATGTGCCCTGAATACATTTTCCTGCCATGTGTGCTCCCCAGGCATAATCTGATGCATCTGTTGTTATTGACTGCCTGGCTGTGGGTTAAGTGAATGGCTGTCCCTTGTTGAGGTGACAGGCATGTGTCCACCATCGAAACTCCTGTTGCAGGCAAGGAATGAAGGCAATTAATGCTTCCAGGCTTTGACAATGTTGAGTCCAGACACTTTTTAGGTACCATTGAAGTTTCCTCATATGCAGTCTGGCATATGGAATTAGCAGAATGCAGGATGCCATGAAGCCCAAAGCCTGCAGAATTTTTCTTACAGATAACTGGGTCTTTGTTGCCAACATTTTAAAGTAAGAAGTTAGTTGCCTTTGTTTGTCTGCCGTGAGATAAGCCATCTGGGCAGTTGTATTTAAGCTTGCACCCAGGAATATTATCTCGAGAGGGTACTAGTTTTGATTTCTTTTCATTTACTGTATACCCTAGGCAAATTAATAATCTTTTTATGAACGCCAGATGCTTTAGTAGAGTTTCCTTGTTCTCTGCTTGTATAAGGCAGTCGTCCAAGTAAGGATATATTTGAATTCCTCTTTGTCTGCAAAATGCAATTACTGGTGCCAGGCGTTTTGTGAAGACCCTGGGCGCAGTAGATAAACCAAAGGGCAGTGCAGAGAATTGATAGTGCATTGAGCCAGCTATGAATCTGAGGTATCTTCTGCAAGATTGTCTGATTGGGATATGCAGGTATGCCTCTTTTAGGTCCAAAGATACAAGCCAAGCCTTCTTGCCCAGCATGGGCAGAAGCTGCTGCAGAGTTAACATTTTGAATTTTGGAACGTCCAAAAATGTGTTAAGAATAGACAGGTCCAGTATTGGTCTCCAGGCTTTATCCTTTCTGAGAACCAAGAAAAGTATTGAGTAAAATCCTTGTCCCTGCTCTTGCTGTGGTACTTGATGAATGGCCCTCATGTTCAACAGGGACGAAACTTGTTTTTGTGCCTCTGCCCATTGATTGTGTGGCAGGTTGGGCATGGCTTTTGCCTTTGGCAGGGTGTGAAAGTGGAACCTGTAGCCCTGGGACACTATATTCAATACCCATTTGTCCTGGGTGATCATGTGTCAATTTTGAGAGAAAAGTGATAGTTTCCCCCCTAAGGGGGCTGTAAGAAGATAGGTGCTTGGTGCTGGCAAAGGCAAGTCATTGGGACTGTTTCCTGTATGGCTGTGCTTTGTCTTCTCCACTTTTGGAGGTAGAACCGTCCCACTGTTTAGGCCTGTATGAGCCCTGGGGCTAGGATCTGCCTCAGGGACGTCTGTATCTGCCTCTTTGTGGCCTGTCCGACACTGGAAAGGACCAATTCTTTGTAGGTCAGTTCCTGCTAAATCTTGGTGGCTGAACCTGTAAAAAATCCTTTACTGTTTGCATAGATTTCGCTTTGTCCTCCATTTTCTTCAAAACCTCCTACGCTTTAACACCAAGTAAAGTATCATGCTGTAATGGAGCATCTAATAATTTTGCTTTAACATGATCAGGCAGATTTTGTTTCTTTAACCAAGCATACCTCCTAATGACAGTACCCGTAACTGCGGCCCTGCAGGAGGCCTCCAGAGAATCAAAACCACATTGCAATGTATGCTTTCCCACTTGTTCAGTTGCATGCAATAAATCCTGCATTTCCTTATTTTCTGCACAATCAGAATTGGCCAACATTTTCTGTTTTAACAGTGACATTAAATATTGCTGATATTTAATCATATGAAATTGACAATTTAAAGCCCTCACAGCCAAAGTAGCAGTAGTGTAAACCTTTTTCCCCCATCTGTCTAGTGCCCTTGAATCCCTGTCAGAAGGGATAGGGTTTTTTGCAGTAGCGGCCGTAACCCCTTTGGGACCCTGAGAAATAGTTTCTGGGTCAGCAGCAGGGTTTTTATAAAGAAATTTATGTGAATCCGGAACCCTGTAGTATCTGTCTGGTTTAACAGGAGCTGGAGGCAAGGAGTCTGGAGAAAGGCTGGACTCTGAAAATACATCTTCTACAATGTCTAGCACAGGGGGAATAGCAAGAGGCCTGTGCTGAGGAAGTAAAAGAAAATCTCTAAGCCTTTTCTTTGATTCTGAGTAATCTTGGCTCTCCCAGTGGAAGTGCTCCCTCATGGTTTGCAGGGTTTCTCCAAAAGAATAATCCTCAGGAGGAGAGGCTGAAGGAATGGATTCTTCAGCATCAGAATCCTCATAGGGAGGAAGAGAGTATTCATGTACAGAAGAGGAGTCAGAGGAAATGGAAACCTGATCTGAAGAGTCATAGTCTGTCTCTTGCCTAGGCCTCCTATCAGGAGGGGGATGGGAACCCCTGATCAAGGTAATAAGGTCTTCGGCCATTTTGAGCATCTGTTTCTTAGGCATGGAAGTTTGTCCTGGAGAATGCTGTACTTGTTTCTTTGTCTTTAAAGCTGCTTTAGTCTTTGCTTTAGAAGCTGAAGTAGGCTTTACATATAGCTGTGTAGGTCTGAAAATACCCTCAGAAGCCGATGCCTGCTCAGCGGCTCCGGACCCATCTGATGGAATGATTTCCGAGTGTCCAATACCTTGAGTATCCAGAGGCCTAACTGGCTCCACGTGGGAGTCGTCAGTGGCCTGTGGCTATGAGGTAGCAGGGGCTGCGAAAGCGCCTCACTGAGAACCAGAGACTGGCTTTGCGGAAGCCTCGTCGTCAGTTTTGGATCTCGGATGCCTGTCCTTCTCTTTTTCCTTGCATTTTTTTAGAAACTCCGGTCGTTGTCTGTTCCAACGGCATTATATAATTGAATTTTCGGCCAAAGTAATGAAAAGCAAAATCAAACCGATGCTTAATAGTGCGTTGTTGAATCTAGCACAAAACCGACAGCTAGCAACATTATGATCAGGGTCTAGGCAAGGAATACAGTAAGAATGAAAATCCTTATGAGGTATTTGCTTCCCACAAGAAATACAATTGTTAACTTTTTCTGACATCGGTCTGGAGCAAGAAAAAAGTTTCCCGAACGGGGTACTTAGCTTTAATGAAGACTTTGGATCTGAAATTCATCTGTGAAAATCTCAGGAGTCGGCCAACCGGCACTTGCGAACTGCTTTTGCTTCGGGCACCGCGCAGCAAGAAAGACTGAAGAAAATGGCGTTGGCTGAATCTTTTATACCCCTGGCACACTGATGTCAGGGAAGAGGCGACAGCAACCGACGCCGGACCTAGACTTTGGAATTCAGGCCGACTGCGGGTAGCCTGCCAGCAGGATAACCCAAGAACATCAGGCTACCCCATCTATGTCAAGCAAAGTTCTTCATTAGCACTCTTCAAGAAAAATCTTGATGAGTGGATGGGAAATAGGAAACACACCCCGGGGATCACTTCTGTGTCTCTGCTCGATAGTGGCACAGGAAAATAACTTTCTTGGGTGGCGTAAGCCAGGGATCCTTGTTGGCTAGGCTTACGTAGGCCCTTGGGCCGATAGCCTAGTACCTACCTATGAATACTCTGGGAAGGAGGAAGGGATTCCCACTGGCAAGTGTACCCCGATGAGTTACATTCAGAACCCAATCATCTGATATAATCTGATGCCAAAACGGATGATGAAGTCTCAGAGACATAGAAAGGTTGCCAAAGTGTGTGTGTGAGGGGGAGGGGTTTGCTAAACAGGTAGATAGTTATGCTAACTGACAGGACTGCCCTTGACTTTTACATTCCTTTCCTTTATTTTTTTGAGCCTCTTTTTTTTTTAATCCTGATTACTGGCCCCTTGCTGCTTAAACTGCTTACTGGAAAAGGGAGCTGAGGAGGAAGGAAAAAGAAAAGTTATGTACCCACCTTAACTATAGATCCATACTGTCTGTCACTACCTGGTTCAGCCTGCAAGACTTTGGATCCAACACCAACCAGTTCTAAAAGTCTGTAGCTCACCTGGCTCCACCTCCCCTCCCCATAACTCTCCACTCCTCCTTCAGTTCCCCACAAAAGAAATCACCAAGAGATAATCATCTAATTCTGACAAAGCTATCTCCTACAAAATGGATTATGACAACCAAAATAATGCGAGACTCCAAAAAGTGGGTGCAACAACCTCCAATGTCTGGTTATCTAAGGAGGGAAACTCATGAAGTCAATAAGGTGGGGACAGGAGGGCAGTAATGTTGAACTAGACGGAGACAGACAACATGGATCTATCATTATGGTGAGTACATAACTTTTGTATCCAATATTGCCTGCTCCATCTGGCTTCAACCTGTGGGACAGAGTCCACAGCCAGGGAAAGATTCCTCAGGAAGAACTAAGGAAGTCTATTCTGCAACACAGTGGAGCCAAAGGAAGCTCTGTATCTAGACTGAACATCCAGCTTATACTGTGATACAATGGTGTGGTGATCTAGCCAAGTAGAAGCTGCACAAATGCAATCCACTGACACTAGAAAAAAAAGCTGTGGAAGTAGCCATAGCCCTTGTAGAACGAATGAACAACAAAGCAGGACCCAAATTGTTACACCACAAAACGAAACAACGAAGCCAGTAAAAAAACTTTATTCTCTAGTGCCTCGGCCACAGTAAGCCTTCAAGGCGTAACACATCACATTTACAAAAAAGTTTATATAGCACCAGCTACTTCCATCAATCACCAAACAAACAATTAAACAATTAAATCATTAAAATAATTAAAAGTTAATAAGAATACATCTCAAGCAGTATTTTAAAAAATACTTCTCCAGCAACAATCTGTATTCAGACCCCTAAGAATCAGGGTTTCATACTTCAAAATAAAAATAGTTTCTTTCTTTAAAAGTGCATTCTTAATCAAATTATCATTAAATTCACTTATGAAAACCTGTTCTAAAATAGTTGCTGACAAACTATCACATTTTCCTTCATGAAATTCATAAAAATGCTGAGCTAAAGGGCTCTCTAATGTTTTTACCCTAATGCCCCTCAGATATTCCATTAATCTGGTCTTAAACATTCTCTTAGTTTGACCAATATAAAACTTATCACAACCACATCTGATGGCATATATATCTCTCTCAGTTTTACAATTATACTGGCCATTTGCTCTAAAATCAATATTGTTTATATAGGGGAAAAAGTTTATTACATATGGACAACCACTACATTTTCCACATAACGTCCCTCGTGTAGCAATATGGTAATAGAATTTCTCATCAGGTTTATAAAATCTAGTATGTACTACCATATCCTTAATATTTCTACCCTTCTTGTAAGAAAAAATTAACTTCTTCTCAGTTAAACTTTTGAGTTCAAAAAAATTTTTTAAGAAATGCCAAAAATGCAATATAAATTTTTTAATATTCTCAATACAGATATTATAAGTAGAAACCATAAATATCTTTTCCTCATTATTATAATTCATGATATAATTCTTACATTTGTTTTTATATAATGGCCTATTATTATATCTATTATCAAGTACCTTCTGAATATCTGATTTAATTAATTTGACATCATATTGTCTTTTTTCAAACCTATTCCTAGTACTTTGTATTTCATTCATAAATATATTATCATCATTACACAACTGGGAAATTCTCAAAAATTCACCATACGGTAAGGCTTCGATAGTATGTTTTGGATGACAACTAGTGCCCATCAAAAATTCATTCAGTGAGTCAAATTTTCTATGGATGCTTGTAATAATAGGTTGGCCCACAATACCCTGTAAATTAATATCTAAAAAGGAAACTCTTGATCCACATTGTACTCCATCAAAGGATATATTAAACCTATTTGTTTGAATATCCTGTATAAAGTCATTCACTAAATGTTTGCCCCCTTCACATAAAAAAATTAAATCATCAATAAATCTAAAATAAAGTTTTACATAATTTTTAACAAAGCAATTACTATAAATACATTCTTGTCCGACTAATCCCATAAAGATGTTGGCATACATTGGTGCGAACGGCGCACCCATTGCTGTACCTTGAATTTGATGAAAAATTTGATTATCAAAATAAAAATAATTATTTTCCAAACAAAACTTCACTAAATCTAAAACATAATGTGTTAATGGGTAATCTCCCATCCGTTTATATACTGCCTCAATTCCAAATACATGTTTGATATTAGTGTAAAGACTCTTCACATCCATTGTCACCCAGTACATGTTGTCTTTCCATATTACATTTCTTATTTTATTAAGAAAATCAAAAGAATCTTGTATATAAGATGGGAGTTTCTGTGCTTCCTTTAACAGCACTTGATGCAAAATGACTCCCAAATTATATAGGAAATATCTACTGGCAGAAACTATAGGTCTACCCGGAGGATTCCTAACATTTTTATGAATCTTGGGTAGGCAATAAAAATAGGCTGGACCAGAGTCTTCTACATTTAATTTATTCTTAACATCAGCTTCTAACCAATATCCTAATCTCAAGCCTCTCCGTATTAAACAGGTATAATTATTTTTAGCCTGTTTAACAACACCTTCTGAGACTACACAGTATGTAGTTTCATCCCTTAATAAATCTAAACACATTTTATAATACTGTGTATAATGCATAATTATTATTTTATTCCCTTTGTCAGACGGTTTGACAATTAATTCTTTCTGTTTGGAAAAATTAACTAATTCAGACCACTCCCTTTTAGATAAATTATAATTAACCTGTGTCAAATCTAAACTATTTAACAACAAATTAACCTCAAATTCACCATTGCATGAAAACTTTTAATACCTTCATGTGAAAAAGAGGGCATAAACGTACTTTTTGTAGTCACTCTGGAAGTATCTATGACACAATAGGCATTTAAATCACTTTCACAGGATACAAAAGATTCACTTGTATCTAAATCTGAAACATATTCATCAGTGATATGTGTATCATCAAAAACAGTTTCCACACCAACATTCAAAAATGGTGAACAATGAAAATAGTACCATAAGTGCAATTTACGCACAAATCTAAACAATTCTATTTTACATTCATATTTCTTTGGTAGAACAGTAGGTACAAATTTTAACCCATGATTCAATACTGTATAAATGCTGTCATTAATCTGACAACCAGATAAATTAATTACAGCATTAGAATCGGAACATAATTCAATACCATTTAGTCCTTTTATTATCGCGCCATTGGCGTGGAGGCCCTCCTCTGTGTTGTTCCTGCTCCGAATAACTTCTCTTTTGTTGCCTTCCATAAACCCTTTGTGGACGAAAATGTTCTGAGAAATAAGAGTCATCCACCGGAGATGGTAAAGGTGGAAAGTCATTGTTCATTATATTATCACCATATTGTCTATCGTGTGTACTGGCAGGTATGGTGACATTAGTCATACTCACAGTTCTTTCTTTAGACCAGCCAGCTTCACTTTGACGACGAGGTTTAGAACGTGAACTCTGATTGGATCCCCTGAAAAAGGCAGTGCCTTTTTCAAAATCACGGAGGTCCCTTTGTATTTTATGCATTTTTTGCTCAAGAACTCTTTTTTCTTGTAAATTTAATTTGTCTCGAATATCACATAGACAAGACTCAAATTTAGCCCTGTCTATAACAGACATTAAATTAGTACACACCATGTTAATATCTTTTTTTTATACTGGACAATTTAATAATGTCTCTTTCAATTAGAATATTAAGCCATTCCCTAGAGCAGAGATGTGCCGCTTTTTCCCATCTCTGCTGAAACACCTTATCAACTGCACAAGTTCCAATGAATGGCTCAGAAGGAAATTTAACAGCTCTTAACCCTCGTGGCACAATCTCAAGGTCCAAATATCTTTGCAAGCTCGTATAGTTATAAAAAAGTAAGCATATCTTTGTTCATTAAATTACTGAGCTTTGAAATTAATGTCTTTACCTCCACCGGATAGTGAACGGAGTGTTTATCAATGTTAGCAAATGGATTATTTGCACGCTTATTCCATGTTTCAGCTAAAAAATGCTCCCAGACTGATATACCCGAAATATTGTCACCACCATTGTTCATATTGGAACGGTCACGGTCCCGCTCCAAATTAGTATATTAGATGTATTCTTATTAACTTTTAATTATTTTAATGATTTAATTGTTTGTTTGATTGGTGATTGACGAAAGTAGCTGGTGCTATATAAACTTTTTTGTAAATGTGATGTGTTGCCCTTGTAGAATGACCCTTAGGCTTGTGTGGAAGAGTCCTGCCTCTCAGGGTGTATAGAAATAAAATACAAACTGACAGCCACTTGAATAAAGTTACTTTAGACAGAGGTGAGCCCAGCCTGGATTTTGAAAAGGAAACAAACAACTGGATTTTCTGATGGCTTTGGTATGGTCCAAATAAAATGTCAATCGTCTATGTACAAACAATGCAAGAGGAGCTCACCTTTGTTGAAGAAACTGGAAAAAAAAACACAGGAAGGTGACCAGAATTGTTAAGACTATTTTTGGAAGCTACCTTTGGCAGAAAAAAAACAATTTGTGTGAAGAGAAATCCTATCTTTATGGAACACCAAATAAGGTGGTGAAGAATTAAGACTGTGCAACTCAAACTCTTCTTGCAAAAGTAACCTCCACCAAAAACGTTTTCCAAGACAAGAGCTTGAAGTCCAAAGTAGCTGAAGGTTCAAATGGAGGGCCTACAAGGATCTGTAGTATGAAGAGCAGATCCCTGGGAGGAAATGGATTCTATACTGAGGGATGGAGTGAAAATGTACTTTTGAGGAATGCCTTGGAGGTCTTGAGTGAAGCCAGACGTACGTTATTTCTGGCAATATGAAACTTAGAAATGATAGCTAACTGCACTTTAATAGCAGAAAAACGGAGAACAAGAATGAAACAACTCAGTAAGAAAATCCAAAATGAATTCCAAAGGGGCAGAAAAAGGGTCAAGTCCCCAAGCCTCTGCCCAAAGGACAAACCTTTTCCTTTTACTGAAATACATTTTTCTAGTGGTTTGCTTCTGAGAAGATATGAACAACAGCCTGTGAAAACTTGGGATTTCTAGCCATCAAAGGAACAGCAGGAACCATGCGGTCAACTGAAGATGGGGGATTCAGGCCTGCTGATAGAGAAATAAGATCTGGAATAGGATCCTTTACACGTGGGGGGGGGTCTCTTCAGAAGGGGCCAAACGTAGGGAAACCACACCTGACAAGGCCAAAAGGGAGCAATGAGGATCACTGTAGCTTTTCAGCAGGCTTCTTTCTGTAGAAACTTTACCATCAAAAGCATGGGGGATAAGTGTAAAGAAGCCACAGGGGCCAAGGAAGTACCACAGCATCTCTGGCTGACTGTCCCAGAGGTGGAATAGATGCAGCACTTTACTGTTGGATGGGGAGGAAAACAGATCACAACACAGAATGCCCCAATGCCAAAAAATCTGAACCGCTACTTTCAGATATAGGGACCAGTCATGAAGCATCAGAATGTTCCTGCTGAGGCTGTCAGCAAGATTGCTAGACTTCCCTGGGATGTGCACTGTCACCAGAAAATGGTGACAAGATATTGTCCACTGCTAAAGTCTGATGGCCTCATGGCAAAGAGGATAAGAGCGTACTCCCCCATTTGTTGAGATACAAGATGACAGACACACACTGTCTGTACTGCAATCACACCCCTGGGAAGGGTGTCCAGAAAAGCCTGCAATGCAAGGAGGACTGCCCTCATCTCTTCTGCAGAAGACCAGGACCCTTGAACCATCCTCCTTTCAAAATGCCTCCTCAAACCCACCCTAGGAGGGTGGTGTCTGTGATGATCGTGGCAGCAGGAGAAGGGATTACAAACGGTCTCCCTTTGGTTAACCAAGGGACACTGTAACCACCAATGACTCTCCTCTGCTTGTTACACATTTTCATTAACCAAATTGGGAAATCGAAAGAATGAGTAAGGAAGGACCAATGAACAGCCAGAGTCCAATTGCAGAGCCCTCATGTAATATCTGGCAAAAGGAACCAAACCTATTGAAGCTGCCATATGACCCAGAAGCTTTATAACTGCATGTGCAGGGGGCTTTGGAGCTGCAAGCACTGACAGGGACTGAGCCAGAAGGTCAAAAACTCTGGAGACTGTTGATTTGATTGACCATGTCTAAATGGCACCCTATGAACTCTTAAGTTTGAAAAGACTGAAGGCTCGATTTTGGATAATTGACTGTGATGCTTAAGTTGTCATGCAGTTGGAGTAGAGAGTCCCTGGCCGACATCAACAATGCCCTTGTGGGGGCAGACAGGAGCCAATCAGCGAGGTACAGAAAGACCAAAAAACCCTGCAGCCAGACTGCGACCACTGCCATGTGCTTGGTAAGCATCCAGGAGGCTATGTTAAGAACAAATAGCAGGGCCATGAACTGGTAATGACTGGCCCCAGCCAAAAGCATAGAAACCTCTTGAAATGTCTGTCTATCTTGATGTGATGGTAAGCGCCCTTGAGTTCTACTGAGCACATCCAAACATCCTTCCTCAGGAGAGGTAAGATAGATTGACTGCACTGTGACCATCTGGTACTTGGTCTTTTTCACAAACTGCTTCAGCTTGTTTGAATCCAAAACTGGTTTGACTTCCTTTGTTTTCTTTGGAACTAAAAAGAAGCTAGAATAGATCCCGGATCCTTTTTGATCTGGCGGGACCTACTATATAACTCAATGTATAAGCAGCTTTTGAATCTCTAAAGCTGCATAAAGTCTGTGATGGGGAGGAACATCTGGGAAATATTTTGGGTGACAATTTGGAACTTCTAAAAACAAAATGTAGTAACCTCTGGATACGACTCTCAGCACCTAGGCATCTGAAGTAATGGCCTCCTAAGCTTTTGGGTGGACAGTCAGATGTCCCCTGACTGCATCCAGAGAAGTGCAGCTAGGCAACCCTTCAGGATCGCTGGAAGGGCCTGCTAGAAACAGCTTCACAAAGCACTGATTCTGCGGACTGCCCCATGTGTGGCATTCATTATGATCCCCCATCTTTGGGAGAAAGCCTTTGGAGGACCGTCCTGGGAAGAGATTTTCTGAAGATGAGATGCTCACCCCCTTTTGATTCCTTGAAAGGTCTGTTGGGTGGGGAGCAAAGAGTACTCCAATGGAGGACAGTGTCTTCCCCTCTTATTCACTCCTTGTCAAACCGTCTAACTTTTGGCCCAAACAAGGAGGACCCATCAAAAGGGACATTAATGAAGGATGCCCTGAAGCAGTAGTCGAAGTTACACAAATGTATCCAAGCATGGCACTGAAGAGTAATATCGAATCCTGCCTCTCAAGATGCCTCATTGGCCACATTCAAGAGAAACCTCATGCAAACGTTGGTGATGGAAGAATAAGCAGACAACTGAGTTTCCAGCAATCTTCTGTGTTTCTGGAGACTTCTGCATCTTGAGGGTGCCTGACACTTTAGACACCAGGTCCTGTTGAAGTCTTGTCAAGTGTGGAAGGTAATTAAGGGTTAAATAAGTGCAAAAGTGGCTGTGGCATAAGAACATCTCCTTCTTTATGGCTGCTGCTACCACAATGGTATCAACAGCCAGACTGGTACAACAGTGAAGCCTGTCTTTGAGGGCAGCAAGAACTCTATCCAGCTGTCTGGGAATGGGCTCCACTGTGTTGGGCTCCTTCCACGACTTCCAGGATGCCATGTCTACAGGGGCATTCAGAGGGGGTAATCACCCAAGGTGTGGATGAGCCTATGGCAAAGACCTCCACAAATACTGTCTCCTTCATAAATGATGCTTCGGTTGTCTAATCACTGCAATCATGCAGGAGATTAGGGGATCACACTACATTAAGGTCAGTATCCTCCAGAAACCCCTCCAGGGAATCCAGATGTTTCCTCTTTTACGTTCGCTTTTCTGAAACTTCCCATTCTGACAAAGCCACGGAAGGAAGATGAAGAGTCAGGAAGTGCCGCCAAGAAGACAGACTGGAGGCTGGCTGATGCAGACTGCCCAGGTGCAGACTGGTGACTGGTCACAGGTGCTGATAAAAAGGAAAGGGGATATCGGCTAGAAAAATCTGACCCTTCTCCCTAAAGGAAAACATCCTCTCTACAGCAAAGGCTGAGGTGGAGGCCGGACCCAGAACCCGAGAGTACCACAGCCAGCCCCAAAACCAGGGAAGCCACACTTAGAACTGATGTTGAGATTAGCACTGAGCTGTCTAAAGCTGAAGCCCCAAATGGAAGCGACGATCCCAAAGCAGAGACCACTGACCATCACCTAGAAACTCCTGCTTCAAAGCCAGAATTCTAAGGTCCCAACAGCCCCGAACAAGCTGGGTTAGACGCTACCAAGGAAAAGGACAATGCCAAAGATGGTCAAGCCATTGTTTCTGACCCAGAAGGTGGAAATTCTGCTGGCCCCAAAGAGCCTGGATCTGAAACGGAGGAAGTCAGAAGAATGGAGCTGCAGGTCCCAGTTCAGGACCTGGACCCAAAGGGATAAGGACTAATTGCAGCTGTACCTGCAAAAAGGACCTCATCACTTGCTCTAAGTTAAAGGTTTGGATGTTGTCCACTGACCCAGATGTCAGGTGCCCCGAAAAAGGAAGGCTAAAAATATGGCAATAAAACATGCATGCACCAAAATATATTATACCTTCATCTACAAGCAAATACACCACACAGGTTGTATAGATTGGAGAAGTGCAGCTAAGTTTCAGCAAAAAGAGATGGGGGATGGTGGGTAACCTTGACTGCAACAGTGAATACACTCGAACATCTACATTTATGGTAAGTGTACACAACTGTACTATTTTCTTCGTGTTTCACTGTTGCAGTCATTACACTTGGGTTGAATCCCAAAGCTATGGTTGGGAGGCTGGAGCTAAATAGCATTAGGAGCGGCTATGAGGCCCTGCAGAACTGCAGTGGCAAAGCCTGCCCTAGATTTAGAGTACAGTGGTAAATGACAGTGCTTTGTAAAGGTGTGCACTGAACTCCAGGTAGCAGCCTCTAAAATGTCTTTGGTTGGTACTCCCCTGAGGAAGGGTGCTGAAGTGGCTGCTGCTCTGGTTGAATGGGGCCTAATGCCCTTAGGCACTGGCTTGCCATGTTGTGAATAGAAGAAACGAATGCAGTGACCTATCCACTTTGTAATAGTCTGCTTTGAGATGGCCTTTCCTTGTGATCCTGCAGCATATGCCACTAGTAGTTGCTCAGTCTTTCTGAAAGCTTTTGTTCTGTCCAAGTAGAAGCATAGCTGTCTGTGTATGTCCAAAGAATGCAGAATTCTTTCCCCCTTATTCTGTGGGTTTGGATAAAAAGTAGGCAGATGAATAGTTTGGTTAAGGGCCACACTGGACACTACCTTAGGCATAAATGTCGGGTTTGTCCTCAGAAAAACCCTGTCTGGATAAAAAATGACAAAAGGTTCCACAGCCATGAGTGCCTGTAGCTCTGAGACTTGTCTTGCAGAGGTTATTGCTAGGGGCAGAGCTGTTTTCCAAGATAAAAACTTTATATCAGCTGTAGCGGTTGGCTCAAAAATAGGCAGAGTGAGTTTTTCCAAAACATAATTGAGGTCCCATGCAGGTATTGGTGATCTCCTTGGAGGCCTTAAGTTTTTGGCTCCTCTGAGGTATTGCCTTAACAAAGGGTGAGAAAAGATTGGTGGCTCTGTATTGTAATGTGGCATGAATTTTAACTGATTAAAAGGATAGGCCTTTGTCCAGCATCTCAGTTAAGTATTGCAAAATCTGAGGAATATTTGGGACTGCTGTGTCAATTCCTTGTGCCTGGTTCCAGGCACAGAATCTCTTCCATTTTCCAGCATAAGATTTTCTAGTACTAGGCCTCCTGGCCTCCAAAATGACATCCATCACCGCTTTAATGAGAGGTGTGTTTTGCATGACTATATTATCCGCCATGCTGCCAGATTTAAGGTCTTGAGTTGGCTGTGCAGGATATGATTGTTTTGTTGGGACAGTAGGTGAGGTATTTGTGGTAAGGTCCAGGCTGGGCATTGAGACAAGTTCCTTAGGATTGGATACCAGTACTGGCGGGGCCAGTCTGGGGCAATCAGTATCATTTTTGGCTTCTCTTGTCTGACCTTTATTAGTACCTTGGGGAGGAGAGGCAGTGGATGAAATGCATATACTGTTAAGTTCTTCCAGCTGAAAGATAGGGCATCCACTTTCCATGCTTGTCTGGGTTAAGTCCTTGTGCAGAATCTCTTTAGTTGGCAGTTATGAGGAGAGGCAAATAGGTCTATGTCCGGGCATCCCCATTTCCTTGTTATCATGTTGAAGACTTGTGGATTCAATTTCCACTCGTGCGGATCCATGAGGTTTCTGCTTAGTTCATCTGCCAGAGTATTTATCTTTCCTGGCAGGAATTGTGCCTGTAGATGTACTTGTTAAGTCAATGCTGTGTCCCACAAAGTCATGGCTAGTCTGCAGAGGGGGTAAGAATGAGTGCCTCCCTGCTTGTTTATATATCACATGACCGTGGTATTGTCTGTCTTTATCAGTAGTTGTCCTGGATGAAGTAGGTCCTTGAGGGCTGTCAGGGCATTCTGAATAGCTAGCATCTCTTTTTGATTGATATGTAGATGCATTTGGTTGGCGGACCATGTGCCTTGAATACATCTTCCTGCCATATGTGCCCCCCAGGCATAATCTGAAGCATCCGTTGCCAATGTCTGCCTGGCTGGGGGTAAGGTAAATGGCTGTCCCTTGTTCTGGTGACAGGCCTTCGTCCACCATCGAAACTCCTATTGCAGGCAGGGAATGAGAGTAATTATTGTTTCCAGGCTGTGGCAATGCAGAGTCCAAACACTTTTTAGGTACCATTGAAGTTTCCTCATATGCAGCCTTGCATATGGAATTAGTAGAATGCAGGATGCCATGAAGCCCAAAGCCTGCAGAATTTTTCTTGCAGATAACTGGGTCTTTGTTGCCAACAGTTTGAAATAGGTAGTCAGTTGCCTTTGTTTTTCTGGTGTGAGATAAGCCATCTGGGCAGTTGTATTTAAGCTTGCACCCAGGAATATTATCTCTTGAGAGGGTACTAGTTTTGATTTCTGTTCGATGACTGTGTACCCTAGGCATGGTAGTAATCTCTTTACAAACGCCAGATGCTGTAGTAGAATGTCCTTGTTTTCTGCTTGTATGAGGCAGTCATCCAAGTAAGGATATATTTGTATTCCTCTTTGTCTGCAGAATGCAATTACTGGTGCCAGGCACTTTGTGAAGACCCTGGGTACAGTAGATAAGCCAAAGGGCAGTGCAGAGAATTGGTAGTGCATTGAGCCAGCTTTGAATCGGAGGTATCTTCTGAATGTTTGTCTCATTGGGACATGCAGGTATGCCTCTTTTAGGTCTAAAGTCACAAGCCAAGCCTTCTTGCCCAGCATGGGCAGAAGCTGTAAGGTCAACATTTTGAATGTTGGTATATCCAGATATGTGTTTAGAATACATAGGTCCAGTATTGGTCTCCAGGCTTTGTCCTTTCTGGGTACCAAGAACAGTCTTGAATAAAATCCTTGTCCCTGCTCTTGTTCTGGTACTTGTTGAATGGCCCTCATGTCCAAGAGGGATGAGACTTGTTTTTGTGCCTCTGCCCATTGGTTTTTTGGTAGGTCGGCCAACCGTTTGCCCTTGGTAGGGTATGAAAGTGAAACTTGTAGCCCTGTGACACTATGTCTAAGACCCATTTGTCCTGGGTTATTATGTGCCAATTTTGAGAAAAAAGTGCTATTTTTTCCCCCTAAAGGTGCTGCCAAAAGATAAGTGCTTGGCGCAGGCAGAGGGAAGTCATTGGGGCTGTTTCCTGTAAGACTGAGATTTGTCTTCTCCACTTTTGGAGGTAGAAGCACCCCACTGTTTAGACCTGTATGACCCTTGGGGCTGGGATCTGCCTCTTGGGCATCTGTATCTGCCCCTTTGTGGTTTGTCTGACACTGGGAAAGGACCAATTCTTTGTAGGCCAGTGTCTGCTAAATCTTGGAGGCTGTACCTGTAAGAAATCCTTGACTGCATAGATTTAGCTTTGTCCTCCATTTTCTTTAACACCTCTTCTGCTTTAACACCAAACAAAGTATCATGCTGTAATGGAGCATCTAATAATTTTTCTTTAACATGATCTGGTAGATTTTGTGCCTTTAACCAAGCATGCCTCCTAATGACAGAAACCATGACAGCGGCCCTGCAGGAGGCCTCCAGAGAATCAAAACCACATTGCAAAGTATGCTTTCCAACTTGCTCAGCTGCATGCAATAAAGCCTGCATTTCTTTGTTTTCTGCACCTTCAGAATTTATCAACATTTTCTGTTTAAGCAGTGACATAATATATTGTTGATATTTTGGCATTTGAAACTGACAGTTTAATGTCCTTATAGCCAAGGTAGCAGAGGTGTAAATCTTCTTGCCCGATCTGTCTAATGCGCTAGAATCCCTGTCAGAGGGGGTAGGATTTTTTGCAGTGGATTCCATGACCCCTTTGGGTCCCTGAGAAATAGTTTCTGGGTCAGCAGCAGGGTTTTTGAAAAGGAATTTATGAGAGTCAGGCACCCTGTAATACCTGTCTGGCTTAACAGGAGCTGGAGGTAGAGAGTCAGGGGTCAGACTGGACTCTGAAAATACATCATCTACAATGTCTAACACAGGTGGAATAGCTAGGGGCCTGTGATCCTAGATATCCACATCCCACCCCCAGCCCCAATTAGGGAAACTATCGTAAAAAAATTCTCAAAAGCCAACTTCACACTTCTTAAGACAGAAGTGGCAAACTTCATGACACTCATCCAGACGGACAATAAAGGTATGACTGCCAAATCCTACACAAATGCACTTTATAAGCACTTACACGAGTGCATGGATCATGCTATCCCAAATAGAACCAAGATGTTATCCTCCAAAAAAAGGAAGCCAATCTGGTGGTCCTCTGCCATAAACAAACTCTACAACAGAAGAAAGAAACTGTTGCAAAAAAGAGTAAAATCCCATGACTGGAGGAACTCCCTGGTCAACCTCAGTAAGAAGTTGAGATCCCTCATAAAATCCTCCAAAGCTAGTTACGAAAACAAAATTGCCACTAACTCTAAAGACAACCACAAAGCATTCTATAGCTATGTCAAGAATCTAAATGGGAACACTCAGATCTGCTCTGAGTTACAGCATAATGGCACTAAATATACAGAACCAACTGATATTGCCAACATCCTAGCAGATAGGTTCAGTGCTAACTTTACCCCCCTCTCACCCCCTAGAGGGCCCATCTCTATACCGGAAGAATGCAAAGTTCCTATAATCACGGCTGCACAGGTAAAAAACACACTCTCCAAAGCCAAGAACATAGCATCCATGGGACCTGACAATATCCCAGGCTGCGCTCTACACGAACTACAGAATGAACTGGCACCCTACCTAAGTACCATGTTCAATCATAGCCTCACCTCAGGCTTTGTACCCACTGAATGGCGAACCGCAACAGTTATCCCATTCCACAAAGGGGGAGCCACGACAGACCCCGGGAACTACCGCCCCATTAGCCTGACGAGCCTGGTCTGCAAGGCCTTGGAACGTATCATCATGGAACTTAAACAAAGACACTGGTAATCTCCAAACTCTGGACCCTACTCAGTTTGGATTTGTAAAAGGCAGATCATGTCTCCTAAACCTGATTGACTTCTTTGAAGCAGTCACCAAAGCCATAGATGATGGTAAAATGGTTCACACAGCTTATCTAGATCTCGCCAAGGCTTTCGACACCATCCCCCACTATGGAATTATAGATACGTTCACTAAACTAGGTATAAATCCCTATGTCATAAGATGGGTTGCCAACTGGCTCATGGACAGAACCCACACTGTGAAAGTAGCGGATTCCAAATCCGACATCAGACCAGTGACAAGTGGAGTACCACAGGGTTCAGTCCTGGGTCCTCTCCTGTTTGGTATCTACTTCTCTGAAGTGCAGGCCAACACAGAAGGTCTTTGGCTAACAAAGTTTGCAGATGACTGCAAACTAGGAGCCATAATCGAAACTCCTAACGATGTGGACAAACTACAAAAGGGCCTCACTGAGACAAATTCCTGGTGTCAAAGCCATGGCCTGAAGCTCAATGCCAAAAAGTGTATTGTCATCCCCTTTGGTAAAAACTCTGTACCCATGAACTACCACATAGCTGGTAGTCTACTTAATGCTGAAAATGTGATAAGAGACCTTGGGACACAGGTGGACAGTGGTCTCTCCTTTGATAATCACATCGCCACAGTGGTCAGGAAATCCTTCTACGTGGCTCATCTCATCACAAAAGGATTCTCATCCAGAAAAAAAGAGGTCATTGTTCCCCTCTACTCATCACTCATTAGACCCATTATAGAGTACAATGCCCCTTTTGGTATGTACCTCACAAGACATCTACAACAACTGGAAAGACCACAGAAATACCTCACAAAGAGGATTACTGGCCTCAAACAGATGCCCTATGCAGACCGTCTCAAAAAACTACAGCTTTACTCCATCGCATATCGCCTACTCAGGGGCGATCTCTGCCTAACATACAAAGCTATGTCAAAACCCAGAGCTGCTGGACATGCTCCACTTAAAGAAATCCCAATCCCTCCGAGCTACATGCTCTAGGGACCTTAACCTTGTCACCACAATAAACATAACATGCTGGAGGGATAGATTCCTGTCCCAGAGACTTCCCATACTCTGGAACAGACTACCTATCTATGTCAAACAGAGCTCCTCATTAGCACTCTTCAAGAAAAATCTTGATGATTGGATGGGAAATGGGAAATTCACCCCGGGGATCACTTCTGTGGCTCTGCTCGACAGGGGCATAGGAAAATAATTTTCTTGGGTGGCGAAAGCCAGGGTACATTTTTTGGCTAGGCTTGTATGGGCCCTAGTACCTACCTATGAGTAAAAGGAAGTCCCTGAGCCTTTTCTTAGATTCAGAATAATCTTGGCTCTCCCAGTGGAAATGTTCCCTCATGGTATGCAAGGATTCCCCAAAAGAGTAATCCTCAGGAGGAGATGCTGAGGGGACAGATTCTTCAGCATCAGAATCCTCATAGGGAGGAAGAGAGTATTCCTGATCAGAAGAGGAATCTGAAGAAATGGAAACCTGATCTGAAGATTCATATTCTGTCTCTTGCCTAGGCCTCTTAACAGGAGGGGGATGGGAACCCCTGATCAAAGTAATTAAGTCTTCGGCCATTTTGAGCATCTGTTTTTTGGGCATGGAGGCCTGACCATGAGGCTGTTGTACTTGTTTCTTTTTCTTAAAAGATGCTTTAGTCTTTGCCTTTGTAGCTAGTGTCGCTTTAACGTACAATTGAGTAGGTCTGAAAACACCCTCAGAAGCCGATGCCTGCTCAGCGGCTCTGGACCCATCTGAGGTAATAGTTTCCGAAGGTCCAATACCTTGAGCTTCCAGCAACCTAGTCACTCCACATGGGAGTCTATAGCGGCCTGCGGGTCCAAAGTAGCGGGCGTCAGAGGCTGTGAAAGCGCCTCACTGAGAGCCAGCGAACTGGCGACTGGCTTAGAAGCCTCATCGTCGGTTTTAGACCTCGGATGCCTGTCTTTTTCTTTTTCTTTGCGTTTCTTGTGAACTGCGGTAGTCGGCTGGCTATCCGACGGCATCATGTAATTAAATCTTCTGCCAAAATAGTGAAATGCAAAATCGTACCGGCGCTTAATAGTGCGCTGGTTAAATCTAGCACAAAACCGACAATAAGCAAAGTCGTGGTCAGGACCTAGGCAAGGAATACAGCAAGAATGAAAATCCTTATGAGGTATTTGCTTCCCACAAGAAATACAATTATTAACTTTTTCTGACATCGGTCTGGAGCAAGAAAAAAGTTTTCCCCAACGGGGCACTTAGCTTTTAATGAAGACTTCGGATCTGAAATTCGAACACGAAAATCTCAGGAGTCAGCCGACCGGCACTTGCCAACTGCTTCTGCTTCGGGCACCGTGCGGCAAGGAAGACTGAAGAAAATGGCGTTGGCTGCATCTTTTATACCCCTGGCGCACTGACGTCAGGGAAGAGGCGACAGCAACGGACGCCAGACCTAGACTTTGGAATTCAGGCCGACCGAGGGTAGCCTGCCAGCAGGATAACCCAAGTGTAATGACTGCAACAGTGAAACACGAAGAACATCTGGGGACGAACTTTCTGTAGTACCCTGTTGTCCCTAAAAATGCCCTCACCTGCTTTTTAGTAACAGGTGCAGGCCATGCCTGAATAGTTTTAACTTTGGCAGATTCCGGCCTTATCTTACCACTCCCCAATCTATGTCCTAGGTAGGATACCTCCGCCATACCCACCTGACATTTGCTCGGCTTAATGGTCATCCCTGCCCTCTGTAGTCTGCCCAGCACCTCCCTGACATGCTGAAGGTGCCCTGGCCAGGAATGGCTGTAGATGGCAATATCATCTAGGTAAGCAAGGGCAAACCCTCCAGCTCCTACTAGGATATGATCTACCCAGCCTCTGGAAAGTCGCTAAGGTATTCTTCATCTCAAAGGGCATATTTGTGAACTCGTACAAGCCAAAGAAAGTCACAAAGGCTGACTTCTCTCTAGCACTGGGAGTCAAGGGCACCTGCCAGTAACCCTTGGTAAGATCAATGGTAGAAAGATACTTAGCCCCACCCAGCTGCTCTAGGGCCTCACCTGTCCTAGGCATGGGCTAAACATCTGACTCTGTGTGACTATTTAATTTCCTGTAATCCACACAGAACCTGGTGCTGCTATCCTTCTTTGGCACCAGCACCACTGGAGAGGCCCAGAGACTGATGGACTCTTGAAACACCCCTAGTTCCAACATCTCCTGTACATCCTCCCTCAGAGTCTGTTTGACTCTCTCAGGCACCCTATAAGGGGCCTGCCTAATAGGCCTTTGGGGTCCTGTATCCACCTGGCACTGCACCAGGTGGGTGCACCCTGGTTTCCCAGTGAACATGTCCCCAAATACCTGCAACACTGCTTGGATTTCTCAAACCTGGGTGGGAGATAGCTGCTTGGACATTGCTACCCCTTCCACTGAGGTGGAAGCCCGAGCCTCACTGAGGAGATCAGTCCCCAGCTCTCCCTCAGACTCCTCCTGCAATCCACTGCAAATGCTCAGCACAATGGCCTCCCTATCATGGTAAGGTTCCATCATGTTAACATGGTACAATTTGTGCCCCTGCCATCTGCCTACCAGTTTCACCATGTAGTTAACATCACTTACTTTTCTTACCACCTCGTAAGGTCCCTCCCCAAGCTGCTTGCAGCTTGTTGTGTCTGACAGGAATGAGAACCGTTACCTGCTGCCCCACAGCATACTCTCTAACTCGAGCATTCCTGTCATACAACACATTTTTCTGTTGTTGGGCTTCTGCCAGGTTCTCCTGGGCCAAGCCCATGAGTTCCCTGAGCCTTGTCCTGAGGTTGAGGACATATGCCACAACAGACTCCTTGTAAGACTCAAACTCAACTTCCCACTCATCTCAAATTAAATCTAGAGGTCCTCTCACCCTATGCCCATACAGCAACTCAAAGGGTGAAAAAAACCTGTGGATTCCTGGGAAACCTCTCTATAAGCAAACAGATGGGGAAAATATTTGTCCCACTCCCTCTTAAACTGATCTGCAAATGCTCGTAGCATGGACTTGATTGTAGAGTTTAACCTCTCAACAAGACCATTCGTCTGGGGATGGTAGGGGGTGGTCTTCATGTGCTTCACCCCACAGGACTTCCAGACAAGCCAGCAGGTCTGACATGAAGCCAGCACCTCTGTCAGACAGTATTTCTTTTGGGAAACCCACCCTGCTGAAAATATCTAACAAAGCATTTGCCACCTTCTCTGCCTCAATGGAGGACAAAGCTACTGCCTCAGGGTATTGTGTAGCATAATCCACTACCACTAGGATATACTTTTTCCCTGTGGAACTTGGGGGTCTATATTAGATCAGCGAACGCTTAAAGCAAATGCTGATTGACTGAACTTATGTAAGTGAAAGCTTATAATCTCGAACTGTCAGAACAGCGATTTTTTTTTCCTAGGGAAAAAAATCGCTGATCCAAAACACATCCACACAACACAAGCACACCAACAAAATAGCAATCCACACACATACACCTAAAATCTGACACCTAACCCTACACTACATTATACACACACCACTAACTATCCACATACCTTAACCCAAACCCTAACCCTAAGGTCTTTCACTATCGTACACTCACCTCACCCACTCCCTAACCCTAACCCACCCTAACTCTCACATCCACACAATCGCACACATACCTAACCTGCACCCTAACCCTAAATCACCTAACCTGCCCTAACACTCACATCCACACAATCGCACACTTACCTAAACCCGACTCATAACTTTCCACCACAGCACTGAAAATACCGAAGCAACAGAAACGGACAACTGAATTCTTTCCCTAGGAAAAAATTGGGGTTTCTGTTGCTTCGATATTTTAAACATTCACTTGCATGAGTTCGATCAATCAGCGTTCGCTTTTTTAAGCGTTCGTTGATCTAATATAGACCCGAACTTGGGGTACCCAGAGAACCCACAATATCCATAGCTACCCTCTGAAATGGCTCCTCAATCACAGGCAAAGGCATCAAAGGAGCTCTCACCTCATCTCCTGCCTTGCCTACCTTTTGGCACTGCTCACAGGTCCTGCAGTACCTGTTACATATCTGGAAATTCCAGGCCAATAGAAGTTCTGCATAATACGCCTCTTTGTATGTTTTATGCCCATATGACCTGCAAAGGGAATATCATGGGCTATGGCTAGAAGTCCCAGACAGTAGGCTCTAGGCACTACCAAATGCTATACTCTCTCACCTTCTAGCTCTCCCTCAGGGGTCCACTCTCTGTACAGTAACCCTTTGTCCCAGTATACAGATTCCCCCTTTCCTTGAGAATAAGGTGCCTCCCTAGCTACCTGCCTCAGGCCTTGCAATGTAGGGTCTGAGAGCTGAGCCTGTCTCAAGTCTCTCCTTGTAACCCTTCCCAGCTCCCCTTCCCCAGGAAGTCTGGTATCCTCTGACAGTGGTGCCTCACTGTCAACGTGGGTACTACTATTCACCTCTACCTTTGTAATTACCCTGTCCAAGGGAACATCAATACCCACAAGCAGCTCTGGCTCACATTTTCTCACTGCTACCACGTAGCTCACTCCCTGAAATAACCACCTCACCAGTCCTGGCTGCAAGTATGCAGTCTGTCTGGGTCTCCCCCAGGCTACGAGACCCACATGCTTGTCTCCTAGCCTCACTGCGTGTAACTGCATAAGTACATGATACTGCCTCATCCAAATCCTTCCCTCTCAGGACATCTGCAAGATAGTAGTTTAGTACCCCTGTTGTCTCAAGACAACCTACTATTGGCATTTTGTCTTTCCCATTTACTGGCTCCCTCACCTTTGGTTCCCCACGTTGCCTCCGTGGACACCTGTATGCCACCACTGGTTGCATTCAAAACATTTAACCCTAGCTCCTGGATGTGTACCTGGACTAGTGGCTTCCCCTGCTACTGGCAGATTCTGTTGTGGCAGTCTGTGCTGCCCACCATGGGTTCCTTTAGACCCATGAGCAGTACTGGGGGTCCCCTTCCTGTGCAGGGCTGCCCTGCTGTCCAGGTATAGGTCTCCCCTTCTTCCCCAATTCATCTGAAGTAGCATATTGTCCATCAGCTAACCAGATCCTCGTCCTCAGACAAAGTGCTTAGGGCTTGTTCTGTCACCAAAAGGTCTGCCAGCCCTTCAAAAGTGGTGACCTGACCATCCACTCACCCAGCTATGAAAATAAGTGCTCAGTTCAGCAACATATTCACACACACTTTCATCTGCCTTGCGTCTATGCTCACAAAACTTTTCCCTATACATTTCAGGTGTTAGCTTAAAACATTCTAAAAGACATTTTTTACAGCAGTATAATCAAAACAGAGTTGGGCATTTTTGATAAAACAAACAGTTACAGCTTTCCCATGGAGTAAGGGGGTCAGGAACCATACCCAGAGCCTTTGGTCAACACTATATTACTATCAAAATTATCCCGCTCTTTAAATTGCGGAAGAAATTTACTGACCTGTTGTGCTTCTGGGGTCCAGTTACTCCCTTCCCCATTACCTCCATGACTCTGGTGAAGAGTCAGCATTTCCCTCTGATGCTCCTTTTCTTCGGCTTCTATCTCCCAACGCCTGGCCTCCAACTCAAGTCTCTTTAGCTCCAGCTGGATTTTTAAGTCCACTGCAGAAAGGTTGAGCTGTCCATTCTCCGAGGATATTGTACCTCCACTGCCAGTCTGACTGTCCTTCGCAGAAAGGTTGAGCTGTCCATTCTCCGAGGATATCTCCACTGCCAGTCTGATTGTCTTCCTTGATTTTGTTTTCTGATGCAGCTGTAACCAAGGCTGCAATCAGGTCTTCCTTAGTCAGGTTTCCATGCACCAGTCCCCTAGCCTGTCCCATCTCCACCAGCTGGCTCCTTGTCAGCTTTCCATACTACTCTGCTGTCATGCTGCCTGCTCACCCTGACAACTAAGCTAACAAAAGAAATAAAACAATTGTGATCTCAACTCAGAGTATTCACTGTGTGGCTGATTTAGAGTACAAAACACCTTCAGAGATCACTGTACATAAGCTACAGGATTCACTCTACCCGCACCACTACAAGCCAATTAGTATTTGCCAACTAATTAATACGTGATGTGGATATCCAACTCACTGCAAACCAATTAATATGTAAAGTGGATCCCTCCACACTGCCACCAATTAATATGTGAGGATATCCCAACCACTGCCACCAATTAATATGTGATGCCCGCGCCCTGGCCCAGCAATCAAGGAGCCTCAATCCTTACCACTAACACCAGAGAGGGTGTCTCATATAGGAGAAAAGGATAACAAATACACACAGTAAAGTACAATTTCCATTAAGTGCACACAGACATCACAGTCAGTCTGGGGCTGGTTGCTCCCTTGCTCTCCAGGTCCCCAATAAGACTCCCCACTGGCACAGCTATAGGGTCCAGATCTCAGCCTAGCTGGCAAGCTAACCTCCAAGACCCTCTCTGTCCAACCAGTGCTTCATGTCCTTACACTTAGTCTGGAGTTCCCAGGCCAACAGGCTACATTATTTAACAATCTTAACACCTGCTCAGGAAACTACAACAATAAAAGACATTTTCATATGTACACTCTAGTAATTATTCCTTAAGTTAAAACAATAGAAAGAATGTGATAGCCCAGAACAAATGGCTCTTTGCTCTGGAGATCAAAGAACATACAAAACATAATTTAAATTTCAAAGAACATTTTAAATGCTTGGCTTAGTTTTCCTTACAGCAGATGGCAATATTGCTACATTGTTGAAACAGCACTTCTTTACATTTAAGACATAAGCTTGTATTTTACATTTACATTTACAAATGCCAGAATTAAGTATCAAATTATATTTGGCTAGGCTGGCAGCCTTCACCCATCTCTACCAGTCTTCACAAGTAGGAAAAGCAGTTAGGTAACACAAGCCAGTTAAGTTGCATGTTGATTGGGTACCCCATACGAAATGCTGGCAGCAAATGAATCTATCTTGTTGTAACAAAATACTAACTCGCCTTTGTGCGTAGTGTTTAAGTTTCTGAGGCTACGGAAAACATATGTAAGAGGGATGGAAGTAGGTAGGTTAAGGCTAATATTTTCCTTACTGCACCACTGGAGTACTCTTTGGCCCTAAAGACAAATCCTAGTCTCTGATATTTTTTTTAAACGGGATGAAGTATATGTTAATTAAATCTGACACTGTCATCAATTATTACACACAGAAACTTGGTTTGGGTTATTGGTTCAATTTTAGTGTTACACTGGCTATAATTACACTAAAAACTATTTCTGATTAGGGTAGTGTTTTGGAGTGAACGACATTAGATTTGTTTTAGTGGGATTAAGAAATAGATTAGAATGTTTTAGCCACATGCAAACCACAGATGAACAAGAACTCAGAAACATTCTGGCCACCTAAAACAATCCACGAACCCAACTCTACACTTACATTTAAAGAAAAGGTAAAAGAAAAGTTAAAAAAGAAAATACAGGCTGCACTCCTGATTCATTTCAATATAAAAATAGGCAACTTGATGCATAGCATATAACTCTACCCCTAAAAAAACTGTTCAACTATATCAACACCTAGAAATTAAATTTATTCATATTAGAATGAAAAATATAAAATAAAAATACTATAAACCAGTTAACTGCAGCAGATCAACATTAAAATAGGTGAACATGGACCTGAATTTAGCTAAAATACTCTTAAAAATATAAAACTAACAAATCCTATCCTAACACAGCAATCACTGCATCAAAAAGTGAACTGATGGTACACAAATGATGAAAAAGTATTTCACAGCCTGACAAAAAGCCATCCATGAAACACTCCACTCGTAGCCTATTCCACCAATATTCAGGCAATTAATGTAGCCCGCTGAAGGCAATAAGTACTACCCTACTCAAAAAAGATAAAGTAGAAATGGATAATGGGAATACATGGGAGTCTGTGTTTGGGTGATTCTTGAAGTTTCCTATACTGCAGGACTGTGGAATCTGTTCACAACTTGTGGCTGGAATATTTACAGTTGCTCAAAATCTAAGTGACCAAAAGAATATTGAATGAAACTAACTTCCTGAAGTGCAACTAAAAGCATGATTTTTGCATTTCAGGAGAGTGTGGTTCTGGAAGACTATACTTCACACTTACTAGGCGATTTCTCCTGACAAGAATATTGGGTGACCATGGAGTTAGTATTTACAAGTAAGGAGGTGAAGTGCAGGGAAGCTTTCCACTGTGCAAAAAAAAAGAGTTTTCTGCTTCTGCCTGAAAGTCCGGTTGAGTCTGCAATGGGTGTTTTCTTTATGGTGAGTTCTCCTTTGAAAAGTCTTAGCAGATCCCTCCCTTGCGGCTTCTCCACTCTTCATAATCCTTCAGTACTGAACCCACAGTACAAGATGCCATTTTGCAAAATTGCCTGCTGGAAGTCTGCAATGTCTTTTATTTTTTGTAATGAAATACAGAGACAAAATACAGACGAGACAAAACCTGTGCATAACCTTCACTCAAAACACAGAATATTCACACCACTGGATAACACTCTCTTAGTAGAATACGTCTATAATAAAGAAGTGCCTTTTTTGTGAATTATTGTAGTCACTGTAGAGCAAAATAGTTACCCTGTTAAAAAATTCAGAAAACTTTGAGAAAGATCAGAATTGTCTAAGACTTACCTTGCTAGTCATGACAAGTTCATGGTAGACAATGTAGTCAGGAGTATAGCCCATTCCAAACAAAGAACTGGTTGGATGAAGGTGGCAAGGCATTCCTGTCCTAATATTCACATATTCTCCAATGCCCTGTAAGATAAAGATTACATCATTAAACAAAGCAAGAACAGCTTCCTTAAATAATTTTTACTGAGGCAGTATTTTGTCAAAATATGTGAACAATGAGCTGGGCAAATAGACTTGTACCCCATAACTTGCACAATACAAGCTGACCGGAAGTTCCAGTTCAGACTAGAAATATGCAAACAAACAGGGTTCTCATATCAAATAAGACAGTGCACCTCATCTGACATGTTTTGGAAAGAATAACCTGTACTTATGATAGACAAGTCCTATACTGAAGCTCCACACACAGTTTGCTGGAAATTACTGAAAGTATCTTATCAGTTTGCAATGGTATTAATTATCCATTAAAACACAACTCCAACTAAAATACGAGATGTTACATGTAAAACATCTCTGCAGTACCCATGCAGAGTTATTACAAGCAGAACTCTGACAGCACTGACTGAGAAAACAGTACCAGAAATTTAAAAGACTTAACAAAAAAAAAGTACCTTTTCCTACTTCATTTTGCTGCTTGTGCTTAGGAGTTCAACTGCATTTAGTTTGACATATTTATTACTGCTTGTTGGTAGCCTCATTAAATTGATGACAGTATTCTACTGAGTTGCTGCTTTATTTATGCTGTCTGTTACTGTTGTGACTGTGAGCTACAGTTTTTTCAAGCAATCTACTGACTAACTATATTTCATTGCTGTCTACTACAATTCATTACTGTTTATCTGCATTTTACTGCATTGTGTTGCTGTGTAACTGTATTTTTTCATACTGCGAGTTCTATTCTTTTGACTATAAATGATTAATCTATGCTTCATGTGAGTTTTTTTAACTGTGTTCTTAATACTGGGTCTGCTGCATCCAGAGCTTCAGCTGCACGGTTTTTAACCCTTTTTGACATATTCCAGCTACAAATTTTCCTTTAGTAGCACTTGTGTTATCATCTAGTAGTACTTTTCTTAGACTTTCCTTCCTTTATCCTCTTAGCTCTTTCAGTTTCTGACAAATATGGATGGACAATTTCCTACATTTTCTCCTGCCATTATGCTTGATATGGGCATCCTGAGACAGTGTAGCAACTGCCTCGTGTACACGGACAACCTTCTACTACTACCACCTAGGAACACAATTTGTGAGAGATGCAATTACATCAAGCACCTAGTGTCACTGCTCTCTCCCCCACAAACCAGTACATGTGGCACTGAGAAGGCTGGCAACATGGCCACCACACCTCAAACACCACCCATACCTAAACAACACACCCCCACATATGCGGAGGTCCTCAACAAAAGCATACCCAAACAAGAGAGACCTCCGAGGCATAAATACACGCAAAGTCCACGGCCATCCACACCACACACAGCCCACACACCTGTGTCGCACAGCCACTAAAGCCTAAACATAAACCCAACATATTAGTCACAGGAGACTCCACTGAGAGACACATAGATGTGCCCCTCACCAGGCTGGATAAGGAGAAAGCCACAGTTAGTTGTCTGTCAGGTGGCAGAATCCACCACATCACCAATGCACTCAAGTCTCTCAACAGGTACTGTTATGACTCTGTCATAGTCCATGTTGGAGTGAATGACTTGAGATGCATCTCCCTGGACTATATGAAGACAGACATGATTGAGCTCGTTGAGTATGTGCCCCAGGCAGGTATGTTCCCAGCCTTCAGCAGCATTCTACCATCACCCAGAATGATGCCTCAATGCAAACAGAAAATGACTGACTGGCTTAGATTCTGGTGTCATTCCAAGAGGATCCAGTACCCGACAGCCTGGGATGACATAATTGACAAACCATGATGCTTTGCCAGAGATGGCTTGGATCGGTCTGCCTTGGCTTTGGGCTCCTGGCAAAGGCTCTTGCCTCCTCCACAGTGCCTTTTTTAGGCAATGCCAGGACGTCAAAACTACCAACATGAAAATTTCATCAAAACATAAATTAAAGGTCATACTGCTAAATGCTAGAAGTCTAAACATGAAACTGCACTCATTGCAAGCATTCTTAACCCCGGAGGAAGATAACATTTCTGCAGTCACTGAAACCTGGTTCAAAGCTGAAGAGAGTACCCCAGCCATACTAGGTAACTCATCCTATTATTCATTCAGACCCCAAACCATGGGCAGCAACACAAAAGGAGGTGGAGTTGCAATATATATAAAATACATACACACCTCTAGGCTGGTCAAACAGTATGATGCACAGGAAACACTCCAGGTGCAGTTAACAACTGACAAGTCCCCTATTTGAATCGTAGCTAGCTACAGGTCTCCAGTTCAGATTCCAGATGCCCACTCCACCTATCTGGACCTCTTTGAATCTATCAAGATTCAACCCTTTACCCTGATCCTGGGTGACTATCTAACCACAGATTGGAAGAAATACTCATGCCAAAAAGTACAGTTGTGTACACTTACCATAAATGTAGATGTTCGAGTGTATTCACTGTTGCAGTCATCACATTTGGGTTATCCCTGCCAGGGTAGCCCTCGGCCTCCCTGAATTACCAGAGGCTTTGTATTTCTGCGTTGGCTGCTGTCGCTTCAGGTCGCCAGTAGTATAAAGTAAGGCAGCCGGTGTCATTACATCAGTTTTTCTTGCCCTAACCTGTCAAGAGCCCCCAAGTAGAAGCCAGGTTCTGGTGGAAGAACCCCACCAGTAGAAAGTGAATACCAATATGTCTTTTAGAAAGGAAAGAGAAGAAAGTGGGATGGAGGGAGGGAAACCAGGACTGCAACAGTGAATACACTCGACCAGCAACATTTATGGTAAGTGTACACAACTGTACTATGTTCTTTGTGTTTCACTGTTGCAGTCATCACATTTGGGTTGATTCCCAAAACTGAGGAAAAGGGTGGAGGCAGTCAAAGAAATTAGGGGCTTGGCTAGGATGCCCTGCAAGACTGCAGAGGCAAACCCTGCCCTGGATTTGGAGAAGAGAGGCATGTGGTAATGTTTGGTAAAAGTATGAATATATGTCCAGTTCGCAGCCTCCAGGATGTCCCTGGTGGGGACTCTTCTGAGGAAAGCTGCAGAGGTGAAGGCTGCTGTGGTGGAGTGAGTCCTGACCCCCTTGGGGGGAGGCTTTCCATGTTGTTTGTAGCAGAAGTGGATGCAGTGTGCTATCCATATGGAAATGGTTTGTTAGGAGATGGCTTTGCCTTCTGCCCCGTAGCAAAGCTAACCAGCAATTGATCAGACTTTCTGAAGGATTTAGTCCTGCCTAGATAGAATCTGAACTGTCTATGCAAATCTAAAGAGTGCAGAATCCTTTCCTCCCTTGTTCTGAGGATTAGGAAAAAAGGTGGGCAAATGAATGGACTGTGAGAGCAACGCTGGACACCACCCTGGGCATGAAGGATGGATTACTTCTGAGGGATACCCTGTCAGCATGGAAGATGATGAAGGGTTCCACAGCCATGAGCGCTTGCAGCTCGGAGACTCTTCTGGCTGAAGTGATGGCCAGAAGGAATGCTGTCTTCCAGGAGAGAAATTTAGCTCTGCAGAAGAGCTTGTTCGAAAGGAGGCAGGGTGAGCTTTTCCAAAACATAATTAAGGTCCCAAGCTGGGGTGGGTGCCCTTCTGGGTGGTCTGAAGTTGCTAGCCCCTCTTAGGAACTGTTTGATCAAAGGGTGTGAGAAAAGGGGCTGCTCAGTGGGAAAATGAGCAGAAATAGCAGAGGCATGATTTTTTTTAGCAGAGAAAGAGAGGCCACTGTGTAGTAGGTCAGCTAAGTAATCCAGGATGAGAGGGAGGGAGGGTTGTGCCATTTTGGCTCCTTTAGCCTGGATCCAGGTGCAGAACCTTTTTCCATTTGTCAGCATAAGACTTTCTAGTGCTAGTGTGTCTGGCCTCATGGATAACATCTAGAACCTGTTTACTGAGGTTGGCATATTGATCTGGGGTTAGGGAATAAGCCAAGCTGCCAAACTGAGTCTCTGCAGTTGGGGATGCATTAATTCCCCTTCCCTCTGGATCAGGAGGTTTGGAATCTGAGGAAGATGCCATGGTGGGAGTGGTGACAGGCTTGCGCAGCAAGGGGTACCAGTGCTGGTGAGGCCAGTCTGGAGTATAAGAATTGTCCTTGTTTTTTCCTCCTTTATTTTGAGCAGAACCCTGGGGATGAGAGGTAATGGAGGAAAGGCATAGACTGATAGGTTGGACGCAGGGGAAGGACAGGGCATCCACTTTCCAAGTCATGCAGTGATGCTCCCTGGTGCAGAATTTGCTGAGCTGATGGTTGGTGTGGGAGGCAGAGAGGTCAACCTTCGGGGTACCCCATTTCTGAGTTATTAGGGTGAAGGTTCTTCTGTTGAGCTGCCACTCGTGTGGGTCCAGAAGACTTCTGCTTAATTTGAGTTGAGAGAGCCTGGTAGGAATTGTGCTAACAGGTGCAGTTGCATGGCAAAGGCTGTGTGCCAAAGGGTCATGGCCAGCCTGCATAGAGGGTAGGAGTGAGTCCCTCCCTGCTTGTTGATATACCACATCACAGTGGTGTTGTCTGTTTTAATCAGGAGAGCCCCTGGGGCAAGAAGTGGTTTGAAAGCTATCAAGGCATGCTGGACAGCCATCATCTCTTTTTGGTTGATGTGCAGGGGGATTTGCTGTGGGCTCCATTGGCCCTGTATGCACCTGCCCTCCAGGTGTGCACCCCAAGCATAGTCTGATGAGTCTGTGGTGAGGGTCTGGGTGGCGGGGGGTGTTGAGAAAGGCAGTCCCTTGTTGTGGGAGCATGCTGTTGCCCACCAAAGAAAATCTTTTCTGAGGCAAGGAATTATAGGTATAAGAGTTTCCACGTCTTGAGTGTTGACACCAACAGCTTTTTAGGTACCACTGAAGTTTCCTCATATGCAGTCTGGCGTATGGAATGAGTAGTATGCAAGATGCCATGAACCCCAGAGCTTGCAGGATCTTCCTTGCAGACATCTGGGGTTTGGTGGCCAGTTGAGAGAAGCAAGCTGTCAGGAAAATTTGTTTTTCTGGTATAAGGAATGCCATCTGGGATGCTGTGGCCAGGCTTGCTCCCAGGTAGACAATCCTTTGGGTGGGCACCAGTTTGGATTTCTTTTCATTGATTGTGTACCCTAGGGAGGTCAGTAGGGTCTTTACAAAGGCCAGGTGCTTGAGCAGCTTTTCCTGGCTGTCTGCCTGAATAAGGCAGTCATCCAAGTATGGGTAAATCTAGATATTCCTTTGTCTGCAAAAGGCAATGGCTGGAGCCAGACATTTTGTGAAAACTCTGGGAGCAGTAGATAAGCCAAAGGGAAGCGCAGAGAACTGAAAGTGTTGAGATCCTCCCCTGAAACAGAGATATTCCCTGCATGATTCCCTGATAGGAATGTGGAGGTAGGCCTCTTTTAGATCCAAGGTGGCTAGCCAAGTGTCCTTGGAAAGCATGGGTAGCAGCTACTGGAGGGTAAGCATTTTGAATTTTGAGATCACCAGGAAGGTATTTAGAATGGATAGATTGAGGATGGGGTGCCAGGTGCCCTCTTTTCTGGGCAGCAGAAAAAGTCTGGAGTAGAAACCTTGGCTTATCTGTTCTGCAGGAATGTGTTCTAATGCCCTCACAGAAAGCAGGGAAAGGATTTGCTTTTGAGCCTCTGCCCACTAGTTTGGGGGTAGATCTGGGAACCCTTTTGGGTTGGAAGGGTGTGGAAGAAAAATTTGTATCCCTGAGACACTATGTTCAGAACCCAGTGGTCATTGGTAATGGTGGCCCAGGTGCTTGCGTGAAAAGAGAGTTTTCCTCCTAAGGGTAAGTGAAGGTGGGCAAAGGGAGGGGATGGGGGAGGTGAGTCATTGTGAGTTCTTACCATATGGGGTTGGCTTAGAACTCCCTGGTTTTGAAGTGGAGGTAGTCCACTGGTTAGATCTCTGCATTCTCTGTGGCTGCTGTTTGGGGGGGTCTGGTTCCCCGGGGCCTATGCTGGACTGGCTTGGAGGGAGCAGGAATAGACCAGTGTTTGGTGGGACAATGCCTGCTGAACATGGGTGGCTGGACCTGTAAGAAATTCTTCACCGTTTGCATGCATTTTGCTTTTGCTTCCATCTTTTTTAAGATCTCTTCTGCCTTAGTGCCAAATAAGTTATCTTTGTGCAGGAGGGCATCCAACAAATTAGATTTGACATGGTCTGGCAGGGGCTGTTCCTTAAGCCATGCATGCCTTCTGACAGATCCAGTGACTGCTGCCCTGCAAGAAGCGTCTAGGACATCAAAACTACAGTGGAAGGTGTGCTTAGTTACTTGAGTTGCAGAATGCATTAACTCTGTAATTCTTTAGATTCTGCCCAAGCAGGAAAGGAAAACATTTTTGTTTGAGGAGTTCCAGGGTATGTTGCTGACATTTTAGCATATGGAACTGACAAGTTATTGCCCTGATAGCAAGAGTAGCTGAGGTGTATACTTTTTTACTCCCGCTGTCTAGTGCTCGGGAATCCCTATCTGAGGGGGTGTGATTCTTAGCAGAGGTTGTTTAATCCCTTTAGGCCCTTGAGAAATTACCTCAGGGTCAGCAGCAGGATTTTTAAAAAGAAATTTGTGTGAGTCAGGGACTCTACAGTACCTGTCTGGTTTTCTGGGTGCAAGAGGGAGGGTGTCAGGAGTCGAGCTGGATTCCAGGAAAACATCCTCCACAACATCCAGGACTGGGGGGATGGCCAAGGGTCTGTGCTGTGGAAGATCTACAAATTCCCGGAGTCTCTTTTTAGACTGAGGGTAGTCTTGACTTTCCCACTGGAAATGCTCCCTTAAGGTATGCAGGGTTTCCCCAAAGGAAAAATCCTCTGGGGGAGAGGCTGAAGGGATGGAATCCTCTGCATTAGAATCCTCATAAGTAGAGAGGGGGTTGCATGTCTTCATATTCAGAAGCATCAGAGTCATCTAACTCTTGTTCAGACAGAACTACAGTGGACACATCTCTTTTCCTTTTGGAGGAGATAGCTTGGCTTCCACTGATCAGCATGATAAGGTCTTCTGCCATTTTAAACATCTGAGACTGAGGCAAGGAAACAGGTGCCTGACAGTGGGTCGTCAGTTTCTTGAGTGCGGTTCTTACCCCGGGCCTAAGAAACTCGGTCGTTTTTGAAAGAACGGTAGTCACAAAGACGACGTCGGTTTGTGTCGACAATCGGTAGTGCAAAGGACTTCCTTGGAAGCCGGTGCCTGCTCAGTGGCTCCGGACCCATCCAAGGTAGAGACAACCACAGGATCCTTAGTCAAAGAAGAGTTTTGCGGCATACCGAAAGGGTCTCAGTAGTGGCCTGCGAATCCACACAAGTAGGTATCAGGGGCTGCGAAAGCGCCTCACTGAGGACCGGAGAACTGATGACTAACTTAACGGAAGCATCGTCGGTAGGTTTGGACCTGTGCGGTCTTTCTCTATCTTTACGTTTTTTTTCGGACGATCTGCTGTCAGATGGCTTACCAAAGCCAAATCCTAATTTGAGGACTGTAAGTGAAAATATATGGCTAAATAAGGGCCTGACTACAGATATTTCTGGCATTGAACAAGGCACAGAAGCGACAACAGGGGACGTTGCGGTCTGGGCCTAAGCAAGTGACGCAGTAAGAATGGAAGTCTCAGTGTGGAATTTGCTTTCCACAGGCGAGACAATTATTAATTTTTTCTGACATCTGTTAGTGCAAGAAAAAAAGGATCCCCAATGGGGTACTTAGCTTCAGAAGACTTCAACTTCAATTCAGTAGACGAAACTCAGGTAGTGTTCAACCGGCACTTGTGCGAACTGCTTCTGCTTCACGCTCCATAGCAAGAAAGACTGATGTAATGGCATTGGCTGCCTTACCTTATACTACTGATGACCTGACGTCAGTCCTGAAGCGACAGCAGCCGACGCAGAAATAATAAGCCTCTGGTATTCGGGCCAACTGAGGGCTACCCTGGCAGGGATAACCCAAATGTGATGACTGCAACAGTGAAACACGAAGAATACCACAAATGCCCAAAGATTCCTAGATTTTATCATTGCAAAGGCCTTGGACCAGTTGGTTGACACTCCCACAATAGGTGAAAATATCTTGGACTTGGTATTAACCAACATGAGTAACCACTGCAGCAACCCTACAGTGTCATCATCCCTGGTAAGATAAGACCACAAAGCAGTCACTTGCAAAGTTACCATCTCCCCCGACCCCCCCAGCTACGGTATTAACTAACATGAGTAACCACTGCAACATCCCTACAGTGTCATCATCCCTGGTAAGATCAGACCACAAAGCAGTCACTTGCAAAGTTACCATCTCCCCCGACCCCCCCCCCAGCTACGGTCAAATAAAAAAACTTCTCCAAAGCTGATTACAACCTCCTGAGGGAAGGTATAAACAGCTCAACAGCCAACTCCCCTTCCACGGCATTTTTTCCCTTTTGTTATATGAAAAAAAATGCTTTCCAGGACCAAGAAGGAGCAGGTGCCTTACTGGAAGCAATCTCTCCTTAGCCTGAACAAGCAAATAAGAGCACTAGTGAAATCCTCCAATGAAAACTCAAGTCCAAACTGGCCACATCTACCAAAGACGATCATAAGGCCTTCTTCACATATGTCCGCAATCTCAAGAGAAGCACCCATATCTGCTCAGAACTGGTGGTTAAGGATACCACATACACAAATGCTGTAGATATAGCCAACCTGCTGGCGGACAGGTTCAGTGAAGACTTTACTCCTCTGATCCTCCATCAGTAAAACAGGACAACCCCAGTACCTGCCCCCCTCCCCTTATCTCTAGGGAGCAAGTCATCACTGCCCTCTCAAAGGCAAAAAATACAGCTTCCATGGGACCTGAGAACATCCCAGGCTGTACCCTACATGAAGTCAGGCAGGAACTTGCAGCACCATTAGGCACCCTATACAACCAAAGCCTGCGTACCAGCTTCGTCCCAGCTGAGTGGAGGACAGCTACTGTCATCCCTTTGCACAAAGGTGGAGGTCTACCAATCCAGGAAATTGCAAACCCATCAGCCTAACTAGCCTGATCTGCAAGGCCATGGAACAGATCATGGACCTCATTAACAAGGATACTGGCAACCTCCAGACACTTGATCCCACAGTTTGGTTTTGTCAAGGGGAAGTCATGCCTGTTAAATTTCGTTGACTTCTTTGAGACAGTCACCAAGGCCAAAGACAAGGGGAAGACAGTGCACACCACCTACCTTAACCTGGCCAAAGCCTTCCATACTGTTCCCCACTCAGGTATAATAGATAAACTCTCTCAACTAGGCATGAATCCATGTTGCTACATGGGTAGCAAACTGGCTGACTGACAGAACCCACCTACTCAAAATAAGGGAAGCCACCTCAAGTATTAGACCCATAACAAGAGGTGTACCCCAGGGATCGGTCAAGGGGCCTCTGCTGTTTGGGATATACATCTCAGAGGTGCAGGCCAAACCTAGTGGACTATGGCTGACCAAGTTTGCACATGACTTGCAAGCTGGGTGCTGTCATCAATTCCCCTAGTGATGTGGACATCCTCCAAGAGGGTCTCACCCAAAGAAATGACTGGTGCCAGAAACACGGCCTCAAACTGAATGCCAAAAAATGCATCATCATCCCTTTTGGGGAGAAGGACGTCCCCACAAATGATCGCTTCAATAATAAGGTACTAAGCACGCAATCGGTCGTGAGGTACTTGGGCACCCAGTTTGATAGCAATCTGACTTTTGACCACCATATTGCCTCCGTTGTGCAGAAAGTTTTCTACATGGCTCACCTCATTAGTAAGGGTATCTCATCCAGGGACAAGGTGGTCAAAACATCCCTGTATTCTTCCCTTATAAGACTAAGTATCGAGTAAAATGCCCCTTTCAGCATGTACCTCACAAAGCACACGCAACAGCTGGAAAGACCACAGAGGGTCCTCACCTGGAAAATCCAGGACCTCAAACATCTTCCCTACACGATAGGCTAAAAGTCCTTCCTGTCCCTCTACTCAGTCTCCTATGGACTCCTCAGAAGTGACCTCTGTCTGGCATACAAAGCAATCTCAGATCCCGCCCTGATGGGATTGCTGCATGTCCACAAGTCAAGCTCCATTCGAGTAACCTGTATGAGCAACCTCAGCCTGGTCGGTGACATCAATAGGATTCGTTGGTGGGATACCAGAGACGCCCCCTTTTGTGGAATACCCCTTCTCTCCACATAAAGCAAAGTACCTCAGTTAAACCTTTTTAAGCACAACCTGGATAATTGGATGGGGAAAAGAAAATACACCTGTGACCCTGATGGACAGTGGCATAGGGTGCTGACTTGTTGGAACATGGGCTAAATTCTTGGGTATGTTTGTAAGGGCCTCAGGGTCAATAGCCTAGTAACTTCCTATGATCCTATGAATATAATCCTCAAGCAATGAAGAATTTCTCACTCTCAATGACAATTATGTATGTAAAAAGGCATGACAAAATAAAAGGAATAGCAAAGAACCATCAAATATATATGTGGAAGCAAGCATATGAAACAAAAATACAGTGATTTACACAAAATAAGAAAATGGGAATCAAAAGTCACTTTAAAGAAATGGGCAACTTAGCCTGAAACATATTAAAATTGAAAGGTTAAAACCACAATTGGCTTTCTTTCAGTGTCAGAACTGTTAACATATTCTTTAAATTGGGTAATAAAGAAGCTGTCACCTTACAGTAAAAATAACATGTGTTTTACACTTAAACAGTACACCATGGGACTATGCCCTGCAGTACATCAAGCAGAACCAGACATGAACAAGCTTCATTACATCTAATGATTTTAAAGTGGTTTGAAACTATGGAAAAGCAGCATGCTTGTTTCAGAGAATGCTGGGATGAAAAACTGGAATCTGTATTGATGAACATTCTTTATGCCTTTCTGGATACTGTGGTAAACCTTAATCTGGATGCAGAGTTATAGTCTGATACGAAAGCAGGTTCACCTCCAAACCAGGCTGGCTGAAGTTCTTCAAGAATATATTTTCATCTACTGTACAGCAACCAAGTCCACATCCATTTCTTTAAATACGTCTGAAATCTTATTTTCTTAACCTCTTCCAGCCCTCCATTATCATAACTCCCCTGATCCCAGCTCTCTCTCTCTCATCCTACAATTAAAATGCCTTTTCCACATACTGCTGGCTTTTGGCAAAGGCAGCACTTCTAGCAATACTACCAAACTCCCTGCAAATAGCCACTACTTGCTTGGTCTATCTACTGCTCTTCTGTGGTCCCTTCTGACAAGTCATTAGCTCTCACGGCGAAGGCATATCCATATTTATTGGGAAATCTCATACGTACATATCACATCCCAAATTACCTCAACCTTGAACTAGAACAGGTTCAAATTACTATAAACAAATATTTACTTTATTGGCAATTACTGGTTCCCCAATATGTACCCAGAGGAATACATCAAATACCTAAACATGTTCTCCCAGCTGGACCTCAAACCAAGCACTTTTTATTATGTAACTTTAATTAGCTAAATACCTTTGGGTCCCTGTATGCACCCAACAACTGCGACAGCCCTGCCTTTCTCAACATCATCAACTTCATATCATTGGACCAAACAAACAGTTACTCTGCATAACAGAGGCTCAGACCTCCTCTACCTAATCATATCTAACTTCTCTCCTCTCTGCTCAACCCCACAAAAATTTCCTTTACTAGTTTATTTTATTTATTTATTTATCATTTGTTGACCGGGAAAGTCCGACTAGGTTCCACAGAGCCTGTTTTCAGAGGAGGCCCGGGGAGAAATGCTCCAGATGCATGTCTTTGGAATGTGGGAGGAAACCGGAGTACCCGGAGGAAACCCACGCGAACACAGGGAGAACATGCAAACTCCACACAGAAGGCACCCCAGCCTTAGTTAAATCAGATCATTTATCCATCACCTTCTCCCTTAAGATTAGCCTCCCCAAGCCAAATAGTCCAGCTACATTCAGGGACTTCAGCAAAACTGCCTTATTAGATTTTACTGACCTTTTCTTAAAAAAAAAAAAAAAAGAAAATGATCCAATCAACCTGAACCCCAGAACAATGACACTCCAGTCAAAACCAAGGTATGTTATGACCTACTAAATCACTACAGACGGCGAAATGTCCTAGCCTATCACAAGCAATATAATAATGCAAAAAAAAATGTCTAATCCAGTGGGGTAACAGAATCGACAAATTATGCAACAGGAAATGTTCTAGGTTTTGTATAAACGTTACCCCTCCCAGTTCATAAAACCAAACTTAACTAAATTAGTAAGGAACTCTAGAATACTACTAGTATCATGGCTGTCCAGAACCACTAACACTACAGACAACCGTAAAGCCTTTTAAGCTCTGTACATAAACTCTGCAATACTCTTCCATATGCTAAACTCATCTTTGAAAAACCACCAAAGTCCAAGAAGAAGGAATTCCCATCCACACTATTTATGTGGTCTTAGCCAAAGCATTCAATACTCCCCCTTAATCCTCCTCTGGTATCTTAAGTAAGTTGTCCTAACTAAATGTCACCTTCTGTGGTTTACTGAATCGCTAGCTGTCTATTAAACACAACACACTTGTTGAGATTAAATAGTACCCTTTCCAAAAAAATATATAACTAGTGGCATTTCTTAAAGGCCCATCCCATGTCTTCTCCACTCTGGAATCTACCTCTCTGAAGTACAGGTAAAGGCTAACAACTTCTGGCTAACATCTTAAATACCCATTTTTATTCACAACTACTCTAACAATGCCTTGATCACAATAAAGTACAGTTGTGTACATCTACCATAAATGTAGATGTTCGAGTGTATTCACTGTTGCAGTCATCACCTGTGGGTTATCCCTGCTGTGGTAGCCCTCGGTCGGCCCGAATACCAGAGTCAATGTTTTTGTGTTCCGGATGCCATCGCCTGTAGTCTGACATCAGGTTATTAGTGCTATAAAGCAAGGCAGCTGACATCATTACATCAGTTTTTCTTGCCCTAAACCATCAGAAGCACAAGGGAAAAGAGAGAAGTGGTCCTGGTGGCTAAGAGCCACCTTGGGAAGCTTGTGTCCCCTTAGGGGAAGATATTAAATGGGAGATGGATGGAGGGAGGGAAACCAAGACTACAACAGTGAATACACTCAAACATCTACATTTAAGGTTAAGTATACACAACTGTACTATGTTCTTCATGTTTCACTGTTGCAGTCATCACCTGTGGGAGGATTCCCAAAGCTGAGGAAAAGGGTGGAAGGATAGGTTACGTCTTAGGTATTGGACAGGAGGTCCTGCAGAATTGCCGAGGCAAACCCTGCCCTAGATTTAGAAAAGAGAGGTAGGTGGTAATGCTTTGTTAAGGTATGGACAGTAGTCCAAGTGGCCGCTTCCAAGATGCCCCTGGTAGGTACTCCTCTGAGGAAGGCAGTGGAAGTGGAGGTTGCCCTACTGGAGTGGGTACAAATAGACTTAGGGATGGGTTTCCCATGTAGTCTGTAGCAAAAATGGATACAGTGTGAAATCCATTTGGAAATGGTTTGTTCGGAGATGGGGGTTCCTCTCTGCCCCTGGGGCAAAGCTTACAAGAAGTTGGTCTGTTTTTCTGAGTGGCTTAGTACGGTCCAGATAGTATATGAGCTGTCTGTGCACGTCTAGTGAGTGTAGAATTCTTTCCCTCTTGTTTTGAGGGTTGAGAAAGAAGGTGGGAAGGTGTATGGCCTGGTTAAGGGTCATATCAGATACCACACCTTGGGCAAAAAGGAGGGGGTTAGTCCTCAGGGAGAGACTGTTTGCATGGAAAATTATGAAGGGCTCGACAGCCATTAAAGCCTGAAGTCCCGAGACCCTTCTGGCTGATGTGATAGCTAGTAGGAAGACAGTCTTCCAAGAGAGGTATTTCAATTCTGTTGAAGCAGCAGGTTCGAAAGGAGGCAAGGTTTGTTTTTCTAACACGTAATTCAGGTCCAGGGTGACATCAGAGGCCTTCTGGGAGGCCTAATATTAGAAGCCCCTCTGAGGAATTGCTTAATCAAAGGATAAGAGAAGAAGGGTGGGTCTGAATCATAATGGGCAGAGATGGCCGAGGCATGGATTTTAATAGAGGAGAAAGAGAGGCCAATACTGAACAATTCTGCTAGATAATCCAGGATGAGAGGGACGGAAGGATGGGAGGTACTGCCCTCTTTTGATTGTTTCCAGGAGCAGAATCTTTTCCATTTTCCTGCATGTGATTTTCTTGTGCTGGGCCTTCTGACCTCTGTGATGATGTCCAGGACCTGTATGCTTAACAGGGACTTCTTGTTAGTTTTTAGTGTGTAAGCCATGCGGAAAGTTTGAGAGTCTGTAGGTCTGGGTGCAGTACTTCCCCTTCTCCTGGGTCAAGAGGTCTGACATCAGGGGAAGCAGCTTTGGGGACTGTAAGGTCAGACTGCATAATAAGGGGTACCAATGCTGTCTGGGCCAATCTGGAGCAATGAGGATGGCCTTTGGTCTCTCCTCTCTTATTTTGATGAGAAACTTGGGAATAAGGGGCAGAGGAGGGTATGCGTACACAGAGGGAGCTCCAGGGGAAGGTCAAGGCAGCCACCTTCCATGTTAGGATGTGATATTCCCTAGTACAGAACTTGTACAGCTGGTGGTTGAGGTACGAGGCAAAGAGGACCACTTCTGAGGTCCCCCACTCCTGGGTGATTTGCAGAAAGATTCCTCTGTGGAGCTGACATTCATGGGGGTCCAGTAAGTTTCTGCTTAGGTGGTCTTCCAGTGTGTTGCTGGCCCCTGGTAAGTATTGGGCAATTAGGTGTAGCCCCATGGAGGTGGCTGTAAGCCAGAAACTCATGGCTAACCTGCACAGGGGGTAAGATTGGGTGCCCCCCTGCCTGTTGATGTACCACATTACTGTGGTGTTGTCTGTTTTTATAAGGAGGACTCCTGGTCTGAAATGGGGTTGGAAGGAAATCAGAACCTTTTACACTGCCATAATTTCTTTTTGGTTGATGTGCAAGTGAAGTTGTTGGGCATTCCAAAGGCCTTGGGTACACCTGCCTGCTAGGTGAGCTCCCCAAGCAATGTCTGAGGTGTCAGTGACGATGATCTGGCTGGAAGGGTGGGGGATGAAGGGAAGATGCTTGTTCATGGCACAGGCCTCTGCCCACCAGAGAAATTCGACCTTTATACAAGGGATCAGAAGGAGAGTGGTCTCTAGGGACTGAGAGTGCTGACACCAAAGGTTCTTTAAGTATCACTGAAGTATTCTCATGTGAAGCCCGGTGAAGGATGTAAGATGCCATATATCCCAGGGCTTGCAGGAACTTCCTCACAGTGAGGTGACTTCTGGAAGCCAGCTGGGTGAAGCAGAGAGGCAGGAAGCTCTGCTTTTCTAGGGACAGGAAGGCCATTTGGGTTGTTGTGTCTAGCATAGCTCCTAGGAAAACAATTTTTCTGTTGGGGTTTTGCTTTGATTTTTTTCTAATTGATGGTGAACCTTAGGGAAGTTATGAGTGATTTGACAAAGAGAAGGTCCTGGAGCAGCTTTCCTTTGCACTCTGCAGTCGTCCAGGTAAGGGTAAATCTGTATATTTCTCTGAATGCAGAATCCTATAGCTGGGGCCAAGCATTTGGTGAATACTCTGGGAGCAGTAGATAAGCCAAAGGCCAGTGCAGAGAACTTAAAGTGTTGACAGCCTGCTCTGAAGCACAGGAATTTTCTGCACAATTCCCTGATGGGGATGTGGAGGTAAGCATCTTTTAGGGCTAGTGTCACAAGCCAGGCATTTTGTGTGAGCATAGGCAGGAGGTGTTCAGTTTGGATAGATCCAAGATGGGATGCCAAGTGCCCTCTTTTCTTGGAACAAGGAATAGTCTGGAGTAAAAACCTTTTCCTGTTTGATCTGGAGGGACAGGTTCTACTGTCCCCTGGGATATTAGAGTTTGGACCTGATTCAATGCCATTGCCCACTGGTTTGGGGGGGCGATCTGGGTACTTTCTTGGAAAAGAGAGTTTGCTGAAGGAGAATCTGTATCCCTGAGAAATGATTTTTAAGATCCATTGGTCCTTGGTTATAGAGATCCAACAGTCCTTGAAGAGGTTGAGCCTTCCTCCTAGTTTTTGATGAGTGAAAGGAGGGCAGAGAGGGGAGGGAGAGACATTGTGAGTGCTTGCCATAAAAGCTTGACTTAGAACCCCCTGCCTTAGAGACAGAAGTGGTCCATTGTTTGCTCCTTTGCTGGCCCTGGGATAGGGGCCTGGATGACCTGTCCCTGCGGGGCTTGCCTTGGCCATGTCTGCTAGGTGCAGGGAAGGCCCAGTGCTTAGAGGGAAAGTTCCTGCTGAATCTGGGAGGTTGAACTTGAAAGAAATATTTTACTATTTTCCTAGATTTTGCTGTCTTCCATCTTTTTAAGCACCTCTTCTGTTTTTTCCCCAAACAAGCGGTCCTTATCTAGGGGTGCATCAATAAGTTTAGACTTGACATGATCAGGGAGAGGCTGTTCCTTCAGCCATACAGGTCTTCTAATAACAGATCCTGTCACTGCTGCCCTGCTAGAGGTTCTAGGGCATCATATCCACATTGTAATGAGTGTTTGGCCACTTAACAAGCACAGTGTAGTAATTCTGTCAGCTCTTTTGAGTTGGCACCATCAGGAGAGGTAGCAATCTTCTGTTTTAATTGTTCCAAAGTGTGTTGTTGATATTTTAACATATGGAACTGACAATTGAGTGCTCTGACAGCTAAGGTTGCAGAAATGTATACTTTCTTACCCCATCTGTCCAGAGCTCTGGAGTCTTTGTCAGAAGGAAGATGATTCTTGGCAGAACTAGTCTTTGCTCCTGTGGGTCCCTATGTAATGACTTCAGGGTCTGCAGCAGGATTCCTGTACAGGTATTTGTGAGAATCCGGTACTCTCTAGTACCTGTCAGGTTTAGTTGGAGCAGGAGGCAGGGCATCAGGAGTTAAGCTGGATACATGGAAAACATCATCCACCACTTCCAAAATAGGTGGGATGGCCAGGGGTCTCTGCTGGGGCAGGCCCAGAAACTCTCTAATTTGTTTCTTTGACTGTGGGAAGTCTTGAGATTCCCAGTGAAAATGTTCCCTGAGGGAGTGAAAGGTTTCCCCAAAGGAGAGGTCCTCTGGAGGGGAGGCAGAAGGGATGGATTCCTTTGCATCTGAATCCTCATAAAACAGTTAAGGGATGTTGTTCCTCTTCAAAAGCAGAACAACCAGATTCCTCAGACTCTTGGTCTGTCAATTTCTGGAGAAGGATTCCTTTTCCTTTTTGGAGTGGGGGCCTGAGTACCTCAGATAAGGGAGATGAGATGATCCACCATTTTAAGCATTTGAGCTTGGGGTGGGGGAGCAGTACCAAGATGGTGGCTAGAATCAGATTTCCTAGGAGTGGCCTGGCTTCTAGGCCTGAGAGAATCCGTCAGTCTCTGAGAAGTGGTAGTCAGGTGTGACAAAGTAATTTTTTGTCTAGAATTGGTAGTGCGAAAGGTCTCCTCAGAAGCTGGTGCCTGCGTCTTGGCTCCAGACCCAACCGATGCAGAGACAGCCAAAGGGTCGGAAGACAAAGTGGATTTCTGCGGCATACCGGACTCCGAAAGGGTCTCGGTAGAGGCCTGCATAGAAAGCGAGTCGGGCATCAGGGGCTGCGAAAGCACCTCACTGAATTCTGGAGAACTGATGACTTGCTTAGTGGTAGCTTCGTCGGAAGGCTTAGCCTTGTGTGGCCTGTCTATATCTTTATCTCTAAGTTTTTTCGGAATGTCAACAGATTGTTGGCTGACGGACGCCATATCGGAATTCGAAGGCATCTCACGAAAATAATTGTCTACAAACAGAGCTCTATGGCGAATGGTTCTCGCATTAAAGAGGGCACAGAACTGGCAACAAGGGACGTTGTGGTCTGAGCCTAAACAAGTGATGCAGTAAGAATGAAAGTCTCGGTGTGGGGATCTGCTTTCCAAAGGTGAGAAAACTGTTAACTTTTTCGGACATCAGTTAGAGCAAGAAAAAAGGGTCCCCAATGGGGTACTTAGCTTTAGACATATTCTGCTGAAATTCAAATTCTGGTAGTGACCGACCGGGACTCGTGTGAACTGCTTCTGCTACGGGCTCCACAGCAAGAAAGACTGATGTAATGACATCGGCTGCCTTGCTTTATAGCACTGAACACCTCACGTCAGACTAAGGGCAATGGCAGTGGGCGGACAAAAAGATCAACTCTGGTATTCGGGCTGACAGAGGGCTACCACAGCAGGGATAACCCACAGGTGATGACTGCAACAGTGAAACATGAAGAACATCAACTAGTGCCCTAAACACAGTCTCACACTAAATGCAAAGAAATGCAGTGCTGTCATCACTCACAATAACAGTGCACCTGCACAGTATCACATTTATTTATTTTCATTGATCAACATGGGTAGTCATATGTTCGTACCTAATTACTAGGCTAGCTTTCTGAATAGGCCTTTCTAAACTTAAGTCAATTTCCTTCCCCAAGGTGAGAATCAGACACTGTATCTTGTGACTGTGAGTCAAACACCATAACCATTATACCAAACTAAAGGCTAAGGATAGAGCTAAACCTCTCCCTGAGCTTCATTCCTCAAGGAAACAAGAAACCAGCTCTCCAACCTGCCTGTCCTGTATAAGGAATTGGGGACTTGCCCCATCTGAAGCCAAGAATCCTATTTTACCTAACACTAGGCAGCTAAGAATAGAGCTAAATCTCTTCCTGAGCTTCATTCCCTGAAGGAAACAAGAAAGTACGTTTACCAGAACACTGTGTGTACTTAATAGATTTGCCTAAACATATACCTAAAGTAAACTGCAGGTTAGTGTACACTCCCTAGCCAGGACAGCCAGCAGCCAAAAGCCATCTCTTCTCCTACCTACCATACCCTTCCCTCTCATTACCTCTATATTTTTTCTCCCTCCTATTACTTCTTGCCCTGCTAGCCCCTACGAATAGCCACGATTGCAATATATCCTACTGACCAGTAGGTGGTAACCTCTTCCCATGACTAATCTCCTTGAACACATATCTTACTATCTTAACATATACTTTTCCTACACTTATATCTCCTGCTGTCCCACTCTATTCCTTCTACTTTACTCTGCTTATTTCTCTACCAATCCTCCCAACCATCTCTCCCAAACTTACCTTACAGTCAGCACTCTACTGATTGTTCTCCTAGGGTTTAATCCTTCACTGGCTCCTATTCTCTATTTTTATAAATGGCCTATACTCTGTTATACCTCAAGCTACTTGTATCCAATATGCAGACGATTCCACGCTAATATGCTCTGCCACCTCACCATCTGTCTTACAGTCCATAACCCAAAATGTGTCTAATATAGTCGAAAAATGGCTCTTACATCGATGCCTCATTCTGAATCCCAAAAAAAAAAAACTGCTACTATTCACTCCCACCGTCGGGCCTCCGCACTTACTTTTACTGTCACATCAAGCAATGGCATTATTATATCTCCTGATTGTACTACCAAACTTCTTGGGGTTCTTATTGACAATAACCTTACCTTTGATTCCCATATTAACAGTACTATAAAACAGTCAACAAAAAACTAGGATCCCTATAACAGTACTATAAAACCAGTCAACAAAAAACTAGGATCCCTATATAGGATTAAATCCTTTTTGTCACCACTGCCAGTACCCACTTAATCTCTACCCTCCTCCATGCCTCACCTATATATACAAAACTATGTAAAAACAACATCAACAAGCTAGCAATCTCTTATAATAATATTGCCAGGTTTGCAACTGGATCTGCCTTCAGAGAACACCACTGTGATAATCTTAAACAGCTAGGATGGCTAGAACTGCCAAATATAATACTATTTAACTAGTTAACAGTTGCCCACAAGATCCTGTACCAACCTACTAACACACCAATACTTACTAACCTAATCACCCCCTATAACAACCCGCAAGACCCTTTGCTCATCAAATAAACTACTTGTACAAATAGGTAAAGCTAACAACTTGGCTGGTGACTCCTTGTTTGCCAACACAGTTGGAAAAATCTGGAACTACTTCCCAAAAGACCTATCCACCATTACCTCTACAGCATTATTTAAAAGCAAATTGAGGTCATACTTCAAATCACAGTGGTTATGCCCTTGTTTTAACCCAGACTAACTACCCCTAATTTCTCAAAGCATTATTGCCATTACTGTACAAACTAGTTACTTTTCTGTTAACTTCTAAGAGAGTGTATAACCTAGTTACTTTTTTTTCAGTCAAATAAAACGAAAGTATTCTCTTCCACTAACTTGTTAGCAAAATATTTGCAATGCTAACCATAGTTGAAATATATCATGATTCTGTTTACAGAAATGTAACAAAATGGAATGTATAGGATGATTATCTGTACATTTAACTGTATTTGTAAATGTCTCATTACATATGATAGTGTGTTTTTTTTGTTTTGTTGGAGCTTTTCTACCTCGGGCCTCCACTGAAAATGGACATATATCCAGTTGGACTAGCCTGGTCAACAAATGTAAAATAAAATAAATAAATAAAAATAAAATAAAGCCCCAACCATTTGGCACATATAAATACATATAATCCCTTTTAAGTGGAGGCCCAGGGAGAAAAGCTCCACTGATGCGATATAATAAAAGATAAAATGTAGATTACCACAAGTAAGATACTAGAGTCATCTTGGACAGCATAGTATTAGAAAATGACACATGGTAGCATACTGAATTGGTTTACATTACACAAAAGCATAGTGAATAAATGTGTACATTCACACAAGTTCAACCATAATATCATGCTGAAATGGATCATTTTAAATGCAACCACTTGTAGTGAAACAGCTGAAAGCATGGATATGCATGAATAAACACATAAATACCTGTATTAAAGTGGTAGTTACACAAGTTACTCGGGTTGTATTATGGCAATGTACCCTTTAGTGGATAGAGAAGAAAGTTATAGATATGCTAATGTCAGTATCAGGAAGTGTTACGTCTAACAGTAGAGATACTGAAGTGTTTGTAAGAAACTAAACACTGTATGCATTTTGTAGCGAAAAGTAGGAATGTGAACCAAACCACAGCAACAGCTTTAAGGATACATAGCTATTCAGCAAAAAAACAGTCCAAAGTGTTCAAGTAATCCAAGTTTATTGTGAACGTTTTCGCACTAATCATTACTGCTTCATTAGACAAAAAATACACTTCAACCTTTCCCTTTTTTAAAACACACAACAACATTTAAAGTGCTACAGTACTAAGAAATTCATATATAAAACAGAATAAAAATTGTGAATAAAATCCAAACATAACATCCACGTGTATAAATATGCTAAAAAATACATACATACATATATATATATATATATATATATATATATATATATATATATATATATATATATATATATATATATATATATATATATATATATATATATATATATACATATATATATTTTATACATCTGTGTGTGTGTGTGTGTGTGTGTGTAATATATATCTACAGTAGACAGTCTCAATATTTATCTTTTCCTTCTTGGTCTTACTTTTAGTACAGGTTTAATGGATATTTTATCATTCAGTCCACTACCTTTGTTTGCCCCCAATCTAATGATCCATCTCATCTCACTTGTTTCAGTTATATTGCTTACATCTCCCCCTCCTACACTAAGTGTTATAGTGTCAATAGCTAAAAACGTAAAGCTATGACCTGTTCACTTTTATATAACATGTTTTGCCAGAGCACTGGTACCAATTCCATTATTAATGTTGTAAATATGTTCTCTTATTCTGTCTCAAAACCTTCTGTCTTACCTATACAGAAGGCTGGACAAACTACACAGTGGGCTAAATAAACTATATGGCTAGTATTACAAGTGGCTGTTACTCAAAGTTAACATCCTTCCTGTGTCAGGATGAGAAAACATATTTGAAGCATCTATAAACTCACAATACTTGCATTTCTTACATGAATGGGTTCCAAAAACATCCTTTAATTCCATCTGTGAATCTAATGCTCTAGGATAACAATCTCCTCTTTAACGACTTTTGATTCTTAAAAACAAAAGTCGGTTTACTGCACTCATCTCCTTTCAACCCTACTATACGCCTCCCCTATATTTTCCTTCCTCAATAAACGTGAACTCAATAACTTTTCTACCACCTACCACCATATAGCCAGATTCATTACAGGAACACCATATCGTACCCACCATTGTCTCAACCTCAAGAAACTAGGCTGGTTAGAACTGCCCAATCTTCTTAAATTCAATCAACTCACGGAAGCATTCAAAATAATTAATCAACCAGACAAAACCCCCTCACTGAGCAAAATCCTGACCCCATACACCAACTTAAGTTCCCTTCGGTCTTCAAACAGTAATCAAGTATTAACCATCAAATCTAATAACTTGGGCGGCAATGCTCTTTATGCTAACTCTATTGGAAAGCAATGGAATTCCCTTTCCAACTACCTTAGACTCATGCCTTCACTTAAACTATTCAAAAACAATCTCAGAGAATATTTAAAGTCCCACTGGTTGTGCCCATGTCTAAACCCAGACTAATTCCTATATGTCTCATAGTATCCTACACTCTTCTCTCTCACAAGCTATTATCTAGCATTTTACTTCCTCCACATGTACCCTTGTCATCTTACCAACTTAGCTTGTCCTGCCACCTCCTTAACTTAAGCATTTTTTTCCACTAGCATGTATATACCATGTCGTATTGTTTTGTTATCTTTATAATGTTGTACCTTTATTTAATTGTAGTGTGTTTCTTTTCTCATTATTGGGAGCTTTTCTCCCCGGGCCTCTACTGAAAAAGGATATGTATCCAGCTAGACTAGCCCGGTCAACAAATGTAAAATAATAAAATAAAATAATTTCAGGGTTAGTCAATGAAATATTCCAATGCTCATTAAAACACTCTTTACTCTGGCAATATTGCTGGAGTAAACCATTGGTACCTTCACAACAGATTTATCCATACGTGAGGTTTCATTACCCCATGGACCCACCAAAAAATATGGTTTTCCCTCTTTCTAGGAAAAACCAAAATGCAGAGCCAGCCAACAGTGACATACGAGTTTAATGAGGAGAACAAGACAACAGACCGGTTTCGGCTATGAGTTTGTTAAGCCTTCATCAGTGTAGTAAATTCTGGTTACATCCATTCTCTTTTTATAATGTATCACACCTAGAGGCTAATTGAAAGAACTGCACATTAAAAATATTCATTAACCCTGGTGAAAATAAAGCACCCAGTTTAATGATCCATTTTTTCTCCTTGTTTAGAATTTGGTGAGAACCTGATTGATTATTTCTGTTACCTTGTATTTTGTTAATGATGGTAAAATTGAAAACTGCATTGGGATGTTTCTCGGTATGTTTGTATACGGCATTTGTTGGTTTTCTAATCCTGATATCACTTATGTGTTCCGAAATTCTAAACTTGACTGGTCTTGAGGTCTGTCCAACATAAAAGGTAGAGCAACTGCAGGTGGCCATGTAAATGAGCCAATCTGACTGGCAGTTTGCAAAAAATGCAATACTGAACACTTGCCCGGTATTCTTGCTAGTAAATTCCCTGGTCTTCAGCATCCTTTTACAATGAGTACAGTGACCACATGGAAAACAACCTTGTAAGACCCTGCCTTTTAATACTGTCTGTGTTGAGTGCGTATCAGATGTATATACATGTTTGTAATGACTCATATGTGAGCCAAGATTTTTGCCCCTTCTGAAAGAGAATTGACATGTGTCATCTACAATTTCACTTAACATGGTATCTGCTAAGAGAATATTCCAGTGCCTACATACACTGTTGAGTAGGACATCCGCACACCTACCATATGTGGTGATTAATTTGATTGGTGGATTATTCTCCGCTGTTCTGTCCCTATACTGAAGTAAATTAGACCTGTTTTGATTAGATGCCCAGTGTTTGGCCTGGTATATGTCCCCTCTTTTGTAGCCTCTCTGCCTGAATCTCATGACTAGATCTTCCTCATATAAATGATGAATAGCTGCATCTGAACATATCCTTTTGATATGTAAGAACTGTGACTTTGGAATGTTTCTGCATATATGAGGAGGATGAAAGCTGGTAGCATGGAGTAAGGAGTTGAACTGGGGGTGTTTACGGTAAACTTCAGTTGTTAGTGTGTGATCAGCATTTCGGGTTATTAATACATCCAAGAAAGTGATTCTGTTGGTATCAAAGGTAACCGTAAATTCATTACCCCATTTATTATCATTCAAGTATTCAACAAACTCCTGGAGATAAGTGCTATCAGGCCTCCATACTAACCAGCAATCATCCAAATATCTCCTCCAGATGTCGATCTCATCAATGTAGATGTTATGGGCCCTATCATAAATCAGTTGTTCCTCAATATAGGCCATGAATAGATCGGCATATATGGGGGCAAAGGAGGCTCCCATGGCAGTTCCTTTGACCTGTAAATAACAGTTGTTCTGAAAATAAAAAACATTTTTGGTCAAGGCATGCTCTGTAAAACAGAGTAAGAATGTATTGAAGCCCGGTAGGTATAATTCGGACCTCTATAGCCTCCAAGCCCGCCCAATGGGGGATATCTGTATATAATGCAGAAACATCCAAAGTACACATAAGCCACCCTGCTTCCAACTGCATGTCGGAAATTACCCTTAGGAACTCAGTGGTATCTTAAATCTTTGCTCTGACCCATTTGAGCAAGGGTTTTAGATGTAATGTCAGGAACTGGGATAAGGGTTCAGTAATTGAGCCTCTACCAGAGACAATTGGCCTACCTAGTGGATTTTGTAAGCTCTTATGGATTTTGGGTAAAAAATATATGTACTGGCGGGAAAGGTCCCAAACTGTTAGGTGGTGCAATGTGTTGTCCGTTATGATCTCCTCTTCCTTAGCAGAATTCAAGAAGCAATCTATTTGTTTCTTGAAACTGGCAGTAGGTTCACAAACCATTTGTGTACAGTAACGTTTATCAGAGAGTTGTCGCATTGCTTCCATATTATACTGTGACCAGTCCTGTACCACTATAGCCCCACCTTTGTATGCTGGCAATATCACTAGTTCATGATTAGTACCCAGTTTCCGAATCATGTCCATCTCATGTTTCGATAGGTTTTTGGACTTTGCCTGGTGATCCCTGTAGTTAAAGTGTAGATCTTTGAGAATTGAGTTTTGAAACATGAATACAGTGAGATGCATGGGTGGAATGAAGTTGGATTTATGGTATTTAAATCCATGTTGTGGTTCTGATTCAGATGCTGTATGGAAAGAGAGTTTCAGGTTAAGGCTTCTACAAAAAGATGATATATCCTGTGCAAAGGTGTCTTCAGGCACATAAAAACCAGGTACAACATTTAATCCTTTATTAAGTAGTTTGACATGAGAAGGTGACAATTCAACAGAGGAAATATTGAGTACATTATTCTGTTCTACTTCTGTACAATGAGTTTGAGCAACTCTTCCATACTGTCTACCTCTGTTTCCTGCCCCCCCCCCTGCTTTTGTTTACCCCTAAAGGGACAGGCATGTTGCTTTTCTTTGACAGTGGTGAGTCTGTGACATTTTGTGTAGAGGACTCTAAACCAGAGGAAGATTCTTCACCTGAATCCTCACAACTACATAAGTTGATTTATTCAGTATAGACCGTGACCTCTTTCTTTTGATAACCTTCCTATTCATAGGTTCAAATCTCACATGTTTGTTGGTGGCATAGGGATGTCCACCCTCATAATCCATTACAGCTCTATGAAATTTTTTTATCTTTTTTTCTTTTAACTGCTGCTCTAATGACAAACGATCCTGACTCAATTTCCTCAAACAGTTGTTGTACCCGTCTTGACCCTCATATTGTGCAATGTCAATGCACATACGTGTTATATTAGAAATGTTTTTATCTATGGTCCTGTCATAATATAATGCTAGTGTTTTAACAAATTCCATAAATGCTTTATGTTGTACCTCAGCCCATTGTTCCAGAAGGGTAGTATCAGCATCAGGAACCAAGGGTTGAGTTCGTACCCTCAAACCTCTGGGGGAAATGTCTTTGGCTATATATGCCTTGAATAATTTGGGATGCCATACATTGGCCCCTCAGGGCCCTCATATTTTTACTAAGTTTATGAAATTCCACTTCACACATTTATTTGCGTGATGCCCTCAAATCCATTCTGTATGTTACTGTTTAGTCCAAAAATTGCTAAGTCATCCCTATCTGATGATAGACCCTTGAGTAAGTTGGTGACATCCATCTGTGGGTCAATCTCCCATAAAAATAAAAAAACTGTATAATAAACTATTGGAGTGTGATATTGCCCTAAAAAATCCAATTAGAAAATTATATATAGCGAGTGGCAATCCCAATAACTAGCACATAAATATTATGTTTAGGGTGTGATAAGCACTTGTACAATTACAAACAGTACCAACCACTGAAAACTCTTTCCGGTATTTCCCACTTTCTCTCTAACTCTGTGTACCCCATTCAATATTGGTCTACTTCACTAACATCACATCCACGAGACTCAAACCTATCCTTTAAAAGATCCAAATTCAGTACTAAAACCTTCATTACTTGCATTTAGCCTGGATGCACGTAGTCCTTGACTTTTTATAATGTTTTTAAAAATATGGGGGGATGCATACTACGTCTATGTAAAAATTAATTTCTATAACATGGCTTCCTACAAATTTTAGTGTTTATTCTTCCTAAACCATCCTTCATTATGCTGACATCTAAGAAATCTATGTTACTGTAAGAGCTATTCATTGTAAACCTTAAAAATGAGGTGGAGTTGTTCAAATAAGTATAAAATGATGAAAGTTCATTATCACATCTCCATATTAAAAACAAATCATCCATGAATCTCCGGTAGAATATGAACTTATCTTCGTAGGGGCCTCCTAAAACATGAATCTCTTCCCATACGGCCATTACAACATTGGAGTAGCTATGGGCATGAGAAGTGCCCATAGCTATGCCATCTTTCTGTAAGTAAAATACCTGATTAAGCAAAAACACATTTGTTTCAAGTACTATTTCCATAAGTAAACACAACAGATCTGTAAACTTCACATCATATGAACTATCCTTTTTCAAGTACTCCTTTAACATATCTAGTCCCATATCATCAGGAATCAAAGTGAATAGTGACTGAACCTCAAGAGTCACAAATGTACACATCACCATGTTCTAACTCAGTATAGGTCATTCAAAAAGTGTTTAGTATCCTTTAATACACGAGCACTCTTATCTAATACAGATCTTGAATGCTTTTCTATAAACACTGAAATGAAGTCAGTACACCAATTCATGCCGGAGATAATACTTCTAAATGGTAGACATGAAGGATTTTTATGTATTTTGGGAAGACCTTGTATAGTAGGCATCAGAGGGTCATCAGAGGCTGCCTCGTGGTTTTGGCGTCTTTTCAGGATTGCTAGTTGTTGCTGAAGCACCTACCAAGGGGAGAAAACGCTGAGAGAAGAAAAGGAGCCACTTTTGTGATTTTAAGTATTTTCTTCTGATTTTTTTTTTAAGTTTGACTGCTTTGCCGCCTACTTTTTGGCATTTTCCGGCTTGCTAAAGTTTATATCTGTAACAGTAACAGTACTTGGAACACATCTAAAGCCTGTTTACTGCATTTCCTGTGTTGCACTTAATTTAAAATCGTTTTTTTTCTCTAAAAACTGCATTTTACCTGATTTTGGCCTAGCACTCAAGTGTGGGGTCATTTATTGCACTGTTGTGATTATTTTGCTGCTTGTGTATCTCTGCTACCTTTAAACTACAACAAAAAGAAAAAAAAAAAAATCTTGCTTTTTTCCCACTTTCTAAAAGTTAAGAAAGTTCAGTTACAGATTTGCTGTTCTAAACTGTTTGGAAGTTTCTAGAAGGCCAGTGCATGCTTGGGCCAAAGGGAAGTCTCTGTGTTCACCAGTGGGAGTGGTTAAGACTGAACAGCCTGCCTGTCCCTGGAGGAGTGGTTACTACCTAGAAGCTGTAGTTTTATTGGCCATTTTGGGACAATTCTAAACTCCTTGATCTGTCTCTCTTAAAACCAGGCTGCCTCGTGGTTTTGGCGTCTTTTCAGGCTTGCTAGTTGTTGCTGAAGCACCTAACAAGGGGAGAAAACGCTGAGAGAAGAAAAGGAGCCACTTTTGTGATTTTAAAGTATTTTCTTCTGATTTTTTGTTAAGTTTTACTGCTTTGCCGCCTACTTTTTTGGCATTTTCCGGCTTGCTAAAGGTTACACCTGTAACACTAACAGTACTTGGAACACATCTAGAGCCTGTTTACTGCATTTCCTGTGTTGCACTTAATTTAAAATTGTTTTTTTCTATAAAAACTGCATTTTACCTGATTTTGGCCTAGCACTCAAGTGTGGGGTCATTTATTGCACTGTTGTTATTATTTTGCTGCTTGTGTATCTCTGCTACCTTTAAACTACAACAAAAAAAAAAAAAAAATCTTGCTTTTTTCCCACTTTCTGAAAGTTAAGAAAGTTCAGTTACAGATTTGCTGTTCTGAACTGTTTGGAAGTTTCTAGAAGGCCAGTGCTTGCTTGGGCTAAAGGGAAGTCTCTGTGTTCATCCGTGGGAGTGGTTAACACTGAACAGCCTGCCTGTCCCTGGAGGAGTGGTTACTACCTAGAAGCTGTAGCTTTATTGGCCATTTTGGGTCAACTCTAAACTCCTTGATCTCTCTCTTAAAACCCTACAACTCTCTTTTTGCGCGTTTTTGTGCACTGAGCAGCGTCGGGCAGCACCGCCTAAACAGGTTTAAACTATTCCAGGCTCCACAAAGTCTGCTCTTCACTTTTTCCCTTAGAACTGTTCAAACTCTCAAAGTAATCACTCTATTCTCTTTCTAAAGCCCTGCACTTGCTCAGCTCTTATAAGGAAACACTAACTAAAGCACTACACCCTCCTAGACTCCCAATTGGTCCTTCCCGATAAAGTGAAAAATCAGTTCCCTTCCCTAATCTGATCAGTAAAAAAACAGTTCCCTATACTAATCTGGTATGTCCAAGGGTCAGTTTCAAAGTTACTCTCCAGTCCAGCTGGTGAATCTGGGAATTTTGAGGCAATGTTACAATTGCCTTATGTACACAGACAACCCCCTCCTCCTTCCAACAAACTCTAATACATGTGAGAGATGCAGTTACACAGCCAAACTGGAGGCAGAGCTCTCTCAACCCAAGACTGACACAGTCAGTCAGGAGGAAAAGGTAACCACCCACACCACAAATCCAGTCTCACACAGACCTATTGCATCTGCATACCCAACACATAAACACACAAAAACATACTCGGAGGCTCTAAATAAAAATCTGCCTAAACAGCAAATACCTCCTAAGCAGATATCCAAGCAACAGCCACCCCTCAACAATACCTATGAATCACATATCTTACAAAATCAGTGTGCCTCACAGTCACAACCCTTAAGGCCAAACAACACACCAAATACACTTGTTATAGGGAACTCTATTGTCCGGCACACTGACATCCCGCTCACCAGACTGAACAAGGAGAAGGTCACTGTAAGCTGCCTGTCGGGTGCCAGGATCCGCCACATAACGCAAGCACTCAGGTCACTCCAAAGCAAGTACAAGTATGACTCTGTCATTGTCCATGCTGGTGTGAATGACCTGAGACGTACCTCCCTGGACTACATGAAAAGAGACATAGAGGAGCTCTCTGACCATGTAGCCCAGGCTGGTATGACCCTGACCTTGAGCAGCATCTTGCCCTCACCAAGAATGATGCCACAGTATAAAGACAAAATGATCAGTTTCAACAATTGGCTAAAGTATTGGTGTCATTCAAACGGGATCCAGTGTCTGTCAGCCTGGGATGACATGCTCGACAAGCCACGTTGCTTCACTAGGGACGGCTTGCACCTGTCACCCTTAGGCTTTCGTATACTGGCCAAGGCTCTTGCCACCCCCATAGTGTCTTTTTTAGGCAAGGCTCAAAGGACAAACCCACATCCATAGACAACCAAAAGATAAAAAAACTAAAGGTAATGCTACTCAATGCCAGAAGTCTAAACCTCAAAATGGATGCACTCGAGGCTCTCCTCAGTATGGAGAAAATCGATGTCTGTGCAGTAACAGAAACCTGGTTCAAGGCTCCTGAGAGCACCCCAGCACTACCAGGTTATAACTCATACCATGCGTTTCGGCACCAAAACTCGGACCGAAGCACAAAAGGAGGGGGAGTATCTATATTCATCAAAGATACCTACACCTCCAGGTTAGTGGCACTGCACGAAGCATCGGAAACCATCCATGTGCAACTAACAGTGGGCAAAACTGCCTTTCAGTTTGTAGCCTGCTACAGACCACCCTCCCTATTACAGGAACCCCACTTGGCACTCCTGAGAACACTGGAGAATATGAAGGTCTCTCCAAACACTATGTTATTTGGTGACTTCAACTACCCAAACATTGACTGGGAAAACTACTCAAGCCCACACACCCTCGCCCAACGGTTCCTTGAATTTGTAAACTCTAACGCAATGGAACAACTGGTCACCACTCCCACAAGAGGGAACAACATATTGGACCTGGTCATCACCAACATGGGGACTCTATGTTCCACAACAGAGGTAAACCCCTCATTGGTAAGATCAGACCATAAACAAATTTCCCTGGACATCCATATCCCGTCCCCACACCCAGCCAAGGAAATCACTGTAAAGAATTTCTCAAAAGCCAACTTTGCACTTCTCAAGACTGAAGTGGAATCCTTCAAAGCCCCTGGGCCAGAGGATAATACAGCCCAATCCGCAGAATCCTTTACAAATGCATTCTATGAGCACCTGCAGGAATGCATGGATTGTGCTATCCCAAATAAAACCAAGACTCACTCCTCCAAAAACAGGAGACTGGTCTGGTGAACCCCGGCCATAAATAAGCTATACAACAGAAGGAGGAAGCTACTACATGATAGAGCAAAATCCCAAATAGGGAAGGCATCTCTGATCAGTATTAGCAAGAAACTTTGATCCCTCATAAAATCATCAAAGGCCAGTTTCGAAAGAAAAATTGCCCTAGACACTAAAGATAATCACAAGGCCTTCTTTAGTTATGTCAGGAACATGGGCGGAAACTCCCACATATGCTCTGAATTGTTGCATAACGGTACAAAATATACCGAACCTACAGACATAGCCAACATCCTGGCAGACAGATTCAGCGCAAACTCCCCCCCCCCCAAAGGAGCAAATGCCTATCCCAACTGAATGTAACCTCCCTGACATCATAGATGCACAGGTGAAAGCTGCCCTCTCCAAAGCAAAAAACACAGCATCTATGGGACCAGACGGTGTCCCAGGTTGTGTCTTACATGAGCTCCAAGAAGAACTGAACCCTCACATTAAGTCACTGTTCAAACTTAGCCTTACTACAGGATATGTACCCAAAGAATGGCGTACAGCTACAGTGGTCCCACTCCACAAAGGTGGTGCCACAACGGACCCCGGAAACTATCGCCCCATAAGCCTGACTAGTCTGGTTTGTAAAGCTATGGAGCGTATTATAATGGAACTCATAAACAAAGACATTGGGAGCCTCCAGACACTGGACTCTACCCAATTCGGCTTTGTTAAGGGCAGATCTTGCCTCTTAAACCTAGTTGATTTCTTTGAAACAGTTACCAAAGCCATAGATGAGGGCAAGGTAGTTCACACAGCCTACCTGGACCTCGCAAAAGCCTTCGACACAATACCCCACTCGGGCATCATAAATAAGCTTACCAGCTTAAATATCAACCCCTATATCACAAGATGGGTTGCAAACTGGCTCAGAGATAGAACCCACATGGTCAGAATCACAGGTGCCATGTCCGAATCCAAACCAGTTACAAGTGGCGTCCCACAGGGCTCAGTTCTGGGACCTCTCTTGTTCGGTTTATACTTCTCTGAGATTCAGGCTAACACAGGGGGATTATGGCTGACAAAGTTCGCAGATGACTGCAAATTGAGGGCCATAATCGAATCTCCAGCTGACATAAGCATCCTCCAAAAGGGTCTCACAGAGACGGATGCTTGGTGCCAGAGCCACGGCCTCAAGCTAAATGCTAAAAAGTGCATAGTCAACCCCTTTGGGAAAAACAAGGTGCCCACAAATTACCACATAGGTGGTAATCCATTAAGTACGGAAGAAGTAAAAATCTCTCCTTTGATAATCACGTTGCCAAAGTGGTTAGAAAGACCTTCTATATAGCCCACCTTATCACAAAAGGGTTCACCTCTAGATCAAGAGAGGTCATTGTGCCCCTCTACTCGTCACTCATCAGGCCCATAATTGAATACAATGCCCCTTTTGGGATGTACCTTACCCGACACCTGCAGCAACTGGAGAGACCCCAAAAGTACCTCACCAAGAGGATCATGGGCTACAAACAGATGTCCTATGCAGCTCGACTAAAGAAACTCCAGCTCTACTCAGTTGCTTACTGCCTACTCAGAGGCGATCTATGCCTGACGTACAAAGCCATGTCAAACCCAGAATTAATGGACATGCTCCACCTCAAAAATCCAAGTCCCTTAGAGCTACACGCTCCAGGGACCTAAACCTCAGCACAAAAATAAATAGGACATGCTGGAGGGACAGATTCATTTCCCAGAGGCTTCCCTCACTCTGGAATAGAATCCCAATTCATGTTAGACATAGCCCCTCGCTGACCCTCTTCAAGCGAAATTTGGACACGTGGATGGGAAATCGCAAATTCACCCCTGGGATCTCTCCTGTGTCCCTGCTAGACAGAGGCACAGTAAACTAATCTTAAAAGGGTACCTTCTGTGACCTACTTTACAGAGGCACAGTAGGCTAATCTAATAGGGAGGCGGAAGCCAAATACACTCTGGCTAGGCTTATAAATGCCCTAGGGCAGATAGCCTAGTATCTACCTATGAACTAATAATCAAATAATCATATAATTCTAAACTGATGTGTCTACTTAAACTATCATGCAGCGTTTCATGTGTCCTGTTAACCAACCTACATACATGTTCCTCAGTTATTTTCTCATACGTACTACTATCATCTAATAATTGCTCCATAGACTGGAAATAAAACACAATCCATAACTACTATGGGTCCTCCTTTGTCAGCTGGTCTAATTACTATGGAGGGTCATTTTGTAACATGACTAAAGCCTCTCTTTTCTAGCTTACTCAAGTTATCAGTGTCCACATCTTTTAGTCTCAAACATAGCTGTTATTTCATCTTCACATCATCTTCTTTTGGCTGTTCCCGTTAGGGGTCGCCACAGCGGATCACCTGTTTCCATTTCTTCCTGTCCTCTGCATCTTGCTCTGTCACACCAACCACCTGCATGTCCTCTCTCACCACATCTATAAACCTTATCTTAGGCCTTCCTCTTTTCTTGTTACCTGGTAGCTTCATCCTTAGCATTTTTTTCCCAATATACTCAGCATCCCTCCTCAGCACATGTCCAAACCAACGTAATCTTGCCTCTCTGGCTTTGTCTCCAAACCTTCCAACCTGGGCTGACCCTCCAATATACTTATTCCTAATCATGTCCACCCTCGTCACACCAAGTGCAAATCTTAACATCTTTAACTCTGCCACATCCAGCTCAAACTTCTGCCTTTTTGTCAATACCACTGTCTCCAATCCATATAACATAGCTGGTCTCACTACCCTCTTGTAGACCTTCCCTTTCACTCTTACAGGTACTCGTCTGTCACAAATCACTCCGGACACTCTTCTCCACCCACTCCATCCTGCCTGCACTCTCTTCTTCACCTCTTTTCCACACTCACAGTTTACTCTGAACTACTGACCCCAAGTATTTAAACTCATCCACCTTTGCCACCTCTACTCCTTGCATCCTCACCATTCTTCTATCCTCCCTCTCATTCACACACATATATTCTGTCTTAGTCCTGCTGACCTTCATTCCTCTTCTCTCTAGAGCATATCTCCATCTCTCCAGGGTCTCCTCCACCTGTTCCCTATTCTCACTACAGATCACAATGTCATCTGCAAACATCATAGTCCATCTTCACATATTTTTTCAAATGACTGTAGTATAGGATGACTTGCAGGAGTACATACACTAGGTTTATGAAATCTCAGCTGTTCATCATTACAATTTTTTTAAAGTAATTTTTAAAAGTTAGTTTCAACATAGTATTATGACTAAACTGTTTTAGATCAACTATAGAATCAGTCAAATCAGTTCTGCATATAGGTATAAATCCTAGACCTTTATTCAACTGTGAAATCTCACCTTCCGTTAAAGGTCTCGAAATAGTCCAAATTAAGGACTGATTAAGGACTGGTTCCACATTTTTTCAGCGTCCTGCCGTTGTGTATATATTTTATTTAAAATTTGTTTTTTAGTATTTATTACGAAGGCCCAACTGTTTTGGACAGTGATAAAAATGTGGAAAAGTGGTGTGAAAGGGCAGTCTGTGTCAGAGGCAATCTGGTGAGGAGCAAGAGCGCAGCCAGGTGTCCCAGAAATAGTCTAACAATTCATCTTTAAAAATGGGCAGGTTGGTACTGAATTTAAGTGATAGAGGTGGCAAGTTCCACAGTTTAGGGATATGAACGGAATAAAGGTCTTTCCCAGTTGAGTTACTAGCTTTATGATTGGAAAGTAAGGCTTTGTTTGCGGAGTATACGCTTATAGGGGGTGTGTAGGGTTGGAGGAGACTTGTTGGGTTTATGAACAAGGTTGTGGGTTTTGAGTAGCAGAGGTGATGAGGTAGTTTTCAGCCAATTAGGTTTTTTGAGGGCAATGCAGTACTGGGCCTCATCAGGGAGGTTGAAAGCAAGCCTGGCAATTTTGTTGTACCATTGTTGTATCCTGGAGGTTTGTCTGACATTGAGATTTACAAGTATTGGGGAGGTACCTTGCAGCGCTGGTAGTAGATAAGTGGATGCTATAGTTTCTCTACTAGGTTTTGTGAGACACTGTTTCAGTCAGTATAATGTTCCCAGTTTTTGATGCGTCTTTTTGACTACTATTTGTATATACAGGTCAAATTTTACTGATACCTAGCAGTATGTGTACCCTTTGAATCTATGTTCCTTAAAGAATTTACTGTTGAAGTCCATATTGGTGTTTGAGCGAGATTTAGGGGTAACAAGAAGCAGTTTTTTAAAGGGTTTAGCAGAAGTTGTGATAGACACTTGAGTAACTGTTTGGAGTGTAGAGAGACAAAGATGAGTGTCGAGCCACCTACATACCGAATAGGGGATGCATGCATGCAGGCTTTGTGGAGGCCATTCATAAATACATTAAACAGTTGGGATCCTTGGACAGAGTCCTGAAGCACCCCAACAGTGATGGGAAGAAAGGAAGATATATCTGACTGCCACTTTAAAGTTTGGTGTCGGTTAATTAGACAGCTGTTAAACACCAGGAGTTTGGTATGCCACAGACCTACACTGAGTTTTTATAACAGTTTGTCATATGAAACAGTGTCAAGACCCTTTAACAGACTCAAGAATAGTGAGGAAACCAGTTTGCCATTGTTTCTACAATGGATGATGATATTAAAATCCAATAGGGCAACTAGTGTGCTGTGATTTCATCTAAATCTATATTAGGTAGAAACAGGATACGGTTATCAGTGAGGTTTGGTAGCAGTTGAGTGTGAATGCATTTTTCAAGATTTTTGACAGGAGAGGGAAGATATCAATTGGCCTGCAGTCTGATGGTACTGCAGCGTTTCCTTCTTTATGAAAGGGCAGGAATTTAGCTTTTTTCTAGCTAGATGGAACAAGTTTTCTTGAACTGATCTGCTGATTAATTTGTACACAAGGTAGGATACTGTGCTGGCAATGATTTTAAAATATTCTGCAGGGAAGTTATCTATGGCTAGGGTTGTCGGTTTTAATTTCAGTAGAAACATTCTGATTGTGGATGTAAGGATATGTTTCAAAATGAAAAAAATATTGTGGATGTCAATGAACAAATAGTGGGGAGGGTTAATATTGCTGCTGGTTTTAATGAATTAACAGCTTGGATGGACTGTTGAAGTTAATGGCAATAGCTTCTGGGGGAATGCTCAGCTTGGGGTTGGTTGCTTGACTCTCTTGGGTTGTAGGGGCTTACTCGTGTTGGCCTAAAAACTTTTAAGGTTGTTTTGGTTACAGTTCCGAGTGTAAGGTATTTTTTTTGTCTGTGCTGACATTACTTTTAGTGAGGTTATGGAGTTAATTAGACATGAGCTTAAGTTCTGGAAATGAACAGCAAATTTATTTATTTATTTATTTATTTATATTTGTTGACCGGGAGTGTCCGACTGGACGTAGGTCCATTTTCAGCGGAGGCCCGGGGAGAAAAGCTCCACAGTTAAAATAAACAGACAGTAGTTACATTGGATTACATAGCGATTAACAATTTACATAGCAATTACTTACAACATATTTACAGATGAAGAACATAGTACATCAGTAGACAACTAGAATCTGTATCTGTGAAGTACATAACAGACACTAACAAATGTTACAAGAAGAAGTTCCTGCTGTATAATAAATACTGGCTTATGAGCATCTGAGCTTACTATAATCAAAGTAGTTAGTGGAGTGGAAAGAAAGGTAGTGGTTGGATTGGGAGGGTGTTATTAGAGTGGGAGTTGCAAGGGCATAGCCAGCATGTTTTTAGGTGCGCTTTTAGTAAAGTTTTGAAGTGGGTGCATGATGGTACGGAGGCAATTGTGGGTGGGAGGGAGTTCCATAATTTGGATATGGTGCAAGAGAATAGTGCTTCACCAACAGAGTTATTGGCTTTAGTGATCTGCAAGTAATTTTTGTTGCTGGATCTTAGTGGTCTCGTGGTACAATAGGGTTGGAGTAGATTCTGGAGGGATGGGACATTTAGTGGATGATTTACTAGTTTGTGGGCGAGTGAGAGTTGATACCATTGAAGGAGGTGAGGGAGTTCAAGCCAGCCCAGTTCAGCAAGTGAGAGACAGTGGTGACTATGGTAGGATGCCTCTGTGGCGAATTTGGTGATTTTGTTGTAGCAGGTCTCTAGCGTGTTTAGATCGCATTGCCTTAGGTTGGTATATATTGGATAGGCATAAAGTAGGGTGGAGATAAGGTGGGAATTTGCTGCTTTGGTGAGAAGTTGCTTATTTCTGTATAGTGCTCCTAGTTTTTTGTGGACTTTTTTATGGTCAAGGATATGTGAATGTCAAATTTTAGTTTATTGTCTATTTCCACTCCTAGCAATTTGGTGTGTTCAGTTGGGTATATAGTGGTGTTGTCTTTTGCTGTGATGTTAAAGTGACAGTTATTTTGAGTATGTTTGGTGGGTTGGAAGATGAGTAGTTTAGTTTTGTTTGGGTTGAGCATTAATTGGGCATTGGATAACCAAGTTTCAAGAGAGGAAAAGGCTTCCTGTTGGGTTAGAGGGGTTAGACCTGGTAAATAAAGCACTTGAACTATGGAGAGAAGTCTGTGATATTTTCCAAGAGCAGTTAGATACTTTGTCGTCAACGCACATGAACAAATGTGGCAAAGAAAGCTAACAGCTTTTATAGCCACATTCCTCAAAGGGACACTTGTACCCACTGTCTGTGAGGCAGTGCTAAGTGATTCATGGCTTTCAGAGCTGTAAAATATTTTCCACCCCTACACTGTTTTTCTATAAGTGCTAGCACATGCAAACAGACAGACCTCTGTGTACAACAAAGAGCTAGTCAGGTTTCTCCAAACATAACTCAACAAATCAGGTTGCTGGAATCAATACTGCTGGGAGAAATATTAACAACTTTAGATATGTAGAGATCCTCTCAGATTTCTAAAACTGCGAAAGAGATAACTGACAAAGAAACTGCAAAAAGTTGGTTTGCTGCTCAACATCACAAAATAAAATTATATCATATAGTTCCATCTAGAATTTGCTATTAAATGGGAAAAAATGGATTCAGTGACAATTTTTATTTTCCTGTGCTAAGAAATCTCTGCAGATGGCGACTGCAACCATGAAATTAAAAAAAAATGCTTCCTTCTTGGAAGGAAAAACATGGCAGAGCTGGATAATATTGTAATGAGCAAATACATAACAGTGTTAACATAGTGCAAGCCAGAAAATCAATAATTTTGAACAGTGGTGTTGTAAAAAACTTGAGAATTCCATGAACTGCAGGAAACTAAAGACAGATAGATGCTAAAGGAAACAATAGATGCTAAAGGAAACAAACCCAAACTGTTCACTGGAAAGTCTGACAGCAGACTTAAAACTCAAATACTTTGCCCACATAATGTGAAAATATGATTCACTAGAGAATATACTGATGCTCAGAAAGACTTACAGGAGAAGAAGAGGAGGAAGGCAGAGGTTAAAATGGAAAGACAGCATTACTGAAGTAATGAATATGAATTTACAAAAAAACTTAAAGCAGCAGCTGCTGTCAGACAGGCCACAGGCCTGGTATGTTAAAGCCCTTGAGGTCAGAGAAGATGACATGGATTTCACAAATTACTGATGTCTCCTTTATCAAATTAAAAACAATTCTGAATGAGAACACTGATGCCGTATCTGTAAGAGAAAAGATAATGCAATATTTTAAATAAGAAAAGATTATATACAGCAACAGGGGATCTCCAAGATGAGACCACCATCATCTATCCAGCCCCTCACAAAACGTAACACCCTCCCCCAAGACTCATCTCATCAAGTGAAACATGGCTAAGAAAATCTCAATTCCTTCAAAATCTAAGAACATAAAACAAAAAACAAATCCAATGCTCTTTACCACAAAACATTTCTCATTCCAAAAACAATCTTTCATAATAATGTCCAAAAATACAAGAAATATTACAATGGTGAAAACTACTGAGAGACACAATAGTTGAAAGCTTAAACCTTATCTACATGTTTTCCAAGCTGTCATAATACTCTACCAGAACTTGGTTTATCATACATCCGTAAACATTTCTGCATTGACAGCACTAGAAAAACATTCCCATTAACCTTACAACCATTTCTTCTTTATGCCTCACCCATCCTAACCTTTATAGCACTCATAAAATAAAAATGGTCAGCTGTTACAACAAAATTGTTAGATTTGCCAGCAATCTACCTACAAAAAGCCACCACCGCATAGCCTTAAAAGAATTATACTAGCTACAGCTCCCAAAATATCTCACCTACTCACAATTACTTACTGCCCATAACCTAATATATAAACCAGAAAACAGCCCAGCACTACAACACCATAAATGTAACACCTTTATTAAAATTGCACTTAAGATATAGGCAAAATACATGACGAGAAAAGAAAACAAACCATATTAACATCTTCCACTTACACACATTATAAATTATATTTTCTTCAATTAAACCTAACTCCTAAACCTCCTCAACATTATTCTATTTTGCTCCCACAAATTCCAATTATTTGCATGTAATTTGTTCACTCCCTTTTCTAAAGATCCATGTTCCAGTTCTTTTATTTCTTTTACAATATCTAAAACTTGAAATATAGTTGGTTTAGACTTTGATTTCTGTTTTCTAGTAATTGCTTTTTTTGCAGACATCAGAATTAAACTTATAAGGCATTACTATGCCTAAGCTTAAGTAATTCAGATCCCATATCCCAGACTGAATATTTTCCTTAGTTAAAGCGATTTGCTCCACCATTTCTGACGGAGAATTCTATAGGCAACTTTTTAAATATGCCAACTCATTATACTCCCAAAAACAAGTCCCCAGTTATCTCTTTCTTTGCCATTACAACTACAAAATTTGCTATCTATCCATGGAAAAATTATTTTTTGAAGTCTGCTTGGGGAATAAAATACCTATGCAAACACTTCCAAGCAAAGATCCTAAACATTCTCATCTGTGTTGCACACTTGGGAGCTATACGTATGTCCTCTCATTGTTCTCTTGTAAATTGATTTTTTAGTCTCTCTTCCCAATCTTTTCTAACTTCATCTGACTGATTATTAGAATTATCATGCAATATGTATATGCCCTACTAACTATCCTTTCTTAACAGCAGTTCCTCTCCTAGATTTGACTAAAATTCCACCACAGCATGTCTTTGATGCAAGATTCCCCTGTCCCTTTTTCTTTGCCTACACTGAGATATCAATCAGTGGTAGCGAAGGCAGTCTCTAGCCTGCAGTTCAAACATTTTCTTGGTCTCATCCCACTCATATTACCTCTCCCTCTCTTGTTATTTGCTCTCAATACCTTGTTTCTTTTGCTAGGTTTCTCCAGTAAATTCCAGCCGCCTTTTTCTTATCTTCTGTAGACCAAGTTACAACCATCCCTATTGGCAAAATCAATCTCCTCTTGTCATTCTCATGTTGGCTTAGTTCTTAGAATACTTTCTGCTACTTTATGAATATAACATGCTATATGATTGTTATTCTCCTCATCATCCATTTCCATTATGAATTATAACCTTCTGCTTTTGTTATGTATAGGAGCCTTAATGGCATAACTCTAAAATATCCCTTCAAATCAGATAATACTAAACCATCTTGGTGTATAGGAAGGACCAACTTATCTTTAAACAGCTCTTCTTGATAAGCCTGATACTCACCCAAGCTTTTCTTCATCTCAGTTGTATCAGTTCAGCTGAATTGCTAGTTGAAGCTTCCTCTATTTTTTCCAGGCTTTTATCTCAGTTGATATATTCTTTCAATGTTTCTTTTAATCACCTCTGAGCAGATCTGATTGATTTTTTCGTCTGGTTGATTTTCTTTCATGTTTGCCAAATTTCCTCTTTGCTGGCATCATGGCAATGTATTTACTAGGCAGTAACCAAATTTTACCCAAATAACAATTTCAATGGGACACCTTTTTCTCAGTTTCTGTTTTCACACTGCGAGAGCTGAAATTAAGCGGTTGATCAGTGTGCTGCCATCTTCTAAGTCCCACAACACAATAACATATTATTCTTCAGCCAAGGAATTACGCTGTCAAAATAAATCACTTTTACTCACCAGTAAATCTAATAATACCGCTGGTGACTCACTCTACCCTTGCAATGTCTCAAACTTTGGAATTCCCTATCACTAGACTTGAAGCAAACTGGAAAGCTAAAAAGTTTTCAAACATCATCTTATAAAGTACCTAAATAACTCCTGGCTATAATCCTGATCCAGCACAAGCTAATACATTAACTGTAAGCAAGCACTTAGAACCAGAAAAGGTGGAAACACGAGGCAGAACCACTTATTTTTCCACTTTGTTTAGTGCTTTCGTCCTCTCAGAGCAGGACTTCATCAAAATAAAAGCCAAAAACTCGCACTTAAGTAGAACCAATCATCTTAAATGGTTAACAGTAAAAACTGCCCTTTCATCATATTACCTACTAAATATATAAAAAAGATGTAAGAAATACTAAAAAACAGACACGTACATAAAAAAACTGAACTTGTAAAACCAACATAAATAGGTGGTCCTATACAATAAATCTGACCTGTCTGCAAAAAACTTTTACTAAAAATGTTTTATACAACACTAGCAGCTTTTAACCTTAGCACTGGACTAAAGATATGTTCACATTCAGACCTGGATAAATAGTTGCACTGGTGTGTAGTTGCCACTGTAGTTCTCTGTATTCAAAAAAGTCATCTGTCAGTCCAGCCCGCTGGCCAAGGTCAACGTGGTCAATGATAATAAATTTAAAAGAATACCCATCACATTCAGAAATATGGCGGTACAAAGCATTGTTAAAATCCTTTTTGTGGATGTCATACATATGTTGATAAAACATTTTTCTAAAACTATTTTTAGTTTAGTCAGATCCACCGGATTTGCATAACCAGATAAATTATGTCAGAGAAGTGAGCGGGCCCTCTTAATGGCAACAACTCTCTAAAAGAATGGCTTGATGGTGGATTTTTGCTTTCTTCTGAAACTAACCAACAAAATGAGCACTTTAGGACAGCTGACAGGCAGCTTAAGCTTTTGGAAGAAGGTGTTTTTAAATTTAGGAAATTACAACTGGAAAACAACTACTTTAAGGAGCATCTACAGAATGACTTGATTCCTAAGGGCCTAAGAACATGGAAATTTCCCACGGGGCTTCAGTGTGGCTCTGAAATTCACACTGAGTTACTCAAAATGTTTAACACGCAGAGTTGTGAATTGTTAGACTTGTTAATCACAGAAAATTATAAAAAAGTGGCAGTACTGACTGATATTTCAAATTGACAAAAGTTTGCATTCAGACCTGTTGTCTGAACATAGAAAAGTTGAGTACAATGCTGTGTTTACTAAAGTGGACAATTTGTTAGTTGAACTAAAAGCCAATAAAGTCAAGAAACTGCTAAGAGATCACACAGACTATAAGAATAGTACTGATTACCCTCTGACCCCCCCCCCCCAACTAGAGGTTCTATTAACTTTGTGGAGGCTGGTGTGAATAATTTTAACAACAACCATAATGACAATTCTGCAGACCTGTTACCAGAAGAACCTGTCCCTTCAGACCATCCCCCCCGAGGAGGTCAGAGCGACTTATGAACCAGGGGAGGGGGTATTCAGGGGGCTTTGTGAACAATGCATGGGGCCACCGCCAGGGATCGAGAGGGAGGGGGACGGGCCACCCCCACTAGAACTAAATGACAACAATGGTTTAAAAATTGTTTGTAACAAAAAAGATGATTTTAAAATACACAACTACAGTAATGTCTCTAGTCAAACTGTGCATACTGATTTGTTTGAAAAAGGTATGTCTTTTATTCCTGGCAGGAAGGCAAATATTGATGAAGTACTGATTAATTTTAAAATGTTTACTAGAACTCTGAATTTTGGCTTCTTTTTTAAAGGATGTGAGAACAGTAACCCGATGTCCTTAGGATGTGTGCGGCCTAGTTGTTTTAATTCAGCCCACCATTTTATAGTACCTGTGTTCGAAAAGCTTTGTGAAAGTAAAATTTGTGAACATTTTAAATAATGTGAATGGAGACATAGTTCTCTGGTTAATTTAAGTATGGACGAATCTACAACACTTAAGGGGATATGTGAGAATGACATGATTAGGGTTATGAAACCCAACAAGGGAGGGGGCTCGTCATTATGGACATTAATGATTACAATAATAAGATGTTGTCCATGTTTTTTACAGATATTTATGAACATACAAGTCTGAATGTTATGAATATTGCATACCAACGTATTGATGTATTACTTGAAGACCTCCTTTCTAACAACCAAATCTTCCCCTCACAGTATAACTATTTGAAGGTAGTGCAACCGAGAACCCCTACAATTTTTGGGATCCCGAAGACACAAAGACCTCAGGGATCCACCTCTTAGACCAACAGTTCATGCAAAGGCATCAAAAACATTCTTTGTAGCCAAGTTCATAGATTACTACACTAAGAATGTTTTATTAGAGTATCCTTATTGCTTTAAGGATTCATAGGAATCTTTATCAAAGGTTTCCCAAGAACTCTAATGAAAACCTTACTTTCATCACTACTGACATCAAAGACCTGTTCTCAGTGATTCCACATGACTTGGGGATCGAATACCTTATAGAACCTGTCTGGGTCCTTGGGAGCAGGGGACTGTGAATCTATGCACTTGAGAGCAGCAGTAAATGCATTCAGGAACACAGGCAGGACTGGGGGAATAGCAAATTTTCGAATCCATCTGCAAGAGGTCATGATACCTCTTTTGAATATCTGAGACTTGGCAGCAGTCCCATCTGAAAAATTATTTCATTTCTTGGATAGTTTCAACAAAGGAAATATCCTCCCCAGGGGAATCTGTATTATTGGATTCCTCTTTTGGGGAGGCATACCATAGGGGTGATGCTATCTGGGTGGAAAAGGCCAATAAGTCAACATCAGGGGATTCCTCCTAATCAGAGGAGGAATATGTAGCTGTCCTTTTGAATGCAGTGGAGGGAGAAAAGGACTGCAAAGAGAGAGAGGAAGGTGAGGACTGGCACAGGGCCATGAAGGCATTGAAAAGGCTTTGTGAAAAAGCCTGCCAGTCGGGGGGGGGGGAGTTCTGGCAGAGCAGAAGCCAGATGTTTAGTCTTCACTTTTTTCTTTTTGGGAGCTTCCATGTGATGGAATGTGGAAGGACCTGACATCGGCCTACATTCGACTATGTCAGTAAGCACATCCTCATGCACAATGATTTCAGTGACACCCTAAGGACCCTCAGAAAAAACGAGCTGCGGTTCCCCTTTTTGCCCAAATCAGACACCTGTACTTCCCTCTTGGATGTGCTGATAGACTCCTTCAGGGCTTCCCCTGCGTTACCCACCGAACAGACATCCACTGACTCCAGAATGACCTCTGGGCCTAGCTTCAGGAGGGACACCCGACAGAAAGGATGCAGCTGGTAAATCATGAAGAGATTTCTTGGCCTTTTTAGTTTGTGGCTCATCAGAAGAACTAGATGTCACCTCCATCTCCCGTGCAAGGTGCTTAAGATGCTGGTTCACTAAACACAATTTAAGCAAAGCTAGACGGTGCCTTAAGAGTTTTGGGAATGAATGATTTACAAACATCATAGGCGGTATGGTCGTGGTCTGGCCCTAGACAGAACAAAGGTCATGGGCGTGTTTATGTGGAATCTGCCTTCCACACTGACACCTGCCCTTCCTAGCTGACATGAAATCATCACACAACAAAGCAGCAGCAAAAAACAAAAAATAGAAAAAACCCTAAAGGGGTACTTATCTGAACAACAGTTCAACATTAATCTGGTGAGTGAATGTCTGGAGTAGGTGATCAGACAGGCGGCAGAAAAGTTCTGAGGTTGGCGAGTGCTGACGTCTGCTTTATACCCAATGTCCCATTATGACCGACGTATGAGAGAGGATGTGCGGTGTCACACATACCTCACAGTAGTATGTAGCCTTTTGTATACTGACCAGACATACGAGTTAGACGAAGGTGAACTCCCATATGTGATGAATACTGCAGCATATAAATAGAAGGACATTATTAGATATGGGAGATGTGAAATCAGTAATAAGAACTCTGACAGAATTTACATATTATTCCCCAAGGTACAATGAGTCTATATTATATCAGCAAACACTTGAAATTGTGAACGTTGTATAATCGACCCAAACACTTTGAAAATCCAAAATGGGGAGCACACGGATCAGCGATTTTTTTTCCAAGGGAAAAAGAATCGCTGATCTGTATAAAAAAAAAAAAAACAAAACAAAAAAAAAACAAACCCCAAACACAAAATAAACTGTGGGGGGGCTGTGCCCCCCCCCCCCACTTAAATATACCAAATCCGAGATCTCATCACAGTGAAGGAAATGGTGAAGTCCCAAAAACGGGCCAGTGATTTTTTTTTCCCTGGGGAAAAAAATCGCTGTTCAGTGCTTTCAGATTCCGCTATTTTGGGTAAACACGTTCGATTAAACAGCATTCGCAACTTTAAGCATTCACTTACACAATAGGATCACAGGTACAATAAATGGGCTAGAGTAAACAGAAATATTTTACATGACCATGTGTATTTAGTCTGTATCTTTCAGATACATCTTTTTTGTCTGTGGTGTACTACACACTGTATGCAGATGACTTGAAAATGGGTAAACTGATTATATGTGTTAGAGATAGAGCATGTCTGCAAAACAGCATGACTAAATTCACTACTTGAGCACAGGAGAAAAATATGCTGATAAATACATCAAAAACTATAAAGGGACGGAGCCTAGATGGCCAACTGAGAGCAGTGAATTTTGAGAGCTTAAACTAGCATAATAATATAGGAAAATGTTATTATTTTCAAGTTTAAAATGTCAGAATTCTATGGATAAACTACTAAACTACATAAATATAAATTTTGGTGGAGATGTACAAAAAATTTCCTGTCAGGTAACTTGGAGATATATTACGTCACTGAATATGAACAACTCAAGGAATTTTCATCCATATGCTGCTTTGAGAAAAAAAATGCAATTGATGATATCTACCTTACAGGAACCATCTTTGAAGATGGATGGCTTTAAAAATGACTTAGAAAACCTCAAATTTAATTCTCAAAAACAGAATGGTACTCTTAAGCAACTATTACAGCAACACCATACAAAAATAACAAATGTAGAGACTTATCTAAATGACACTGAAGGGAGACTCAAAGAGGAAGAATTCCAAAAAGAATTTCTGCTTAAACAGAATACATGGCTGCTTAACAAAATAGATGACTTAGAAAACAGGGAAAGGAGAAACAACATAAGGATCTTTGGTCTGCCTGAAAACAATGAAGGAGAAGACATTATTTCATTCTTAACAAGGATTCCTGTATTTTTAGACTTGAAAGAGGGACTTTCATTTGGAATTGATAAGGTAGATAGACCACTGAGGAAACCTGCTTCTAACTCAACAAATACTCCACCTAGGTCCATAGTTATAACATTTCTTTCATTTCTGGAAAAGGAACTAATACTAAAATCTGCTTGGAGAAAATCACCCTTAAAATACAATCAAAGCCTGATAAGGTTTGACAATGATTACTCTTCCAGAATACCAGAACAAAGGAAAAAAAGTCTGGCCAATAATAAAACTGTTGAAACAAAACAACATTAAAGCACAGCTGGCCCTTCTGGCCAAGATAAAAATACTTTTTGCCAATGAGATGAGAGCCTTTAATGACTTAGAAGAAGCTACTATAGTCATCAAAAACAACAACATAGTGTCTATCACAGAAGAAATGGGATGGCTAGCCCCAACTCTTAAAAGAATAAAAGAAACAAATCCTTGGACTGATACTAGAAAGAAGAAAAAAAATGATTCCAAGACAGCTGTCCCAAAAAAATAACTCTTACAACTACATCTCTCAAAGTGTCAACTGATATAATACATCACTTGTTATCTGTTTTTATTTTAAAAAAGGGGTGTTTCTAAAACAACTGAGAAACAGTAATCATTTATTCAGAATGTTCAGAGTCCAGTACTTCTTCCCAAACAAAAGTAGGTCAAGATGGGTTACTATTTACATTACATATAAGCCAAACAAAGCAACATATAATATAAACATAGAAGTTTCTATTCCTCTACTTGAACTCAGTGAATACTTATCTTGTTCATTTTTCATTGTTTTTACTTATAACAATTTAAGTAATTAATTAACTAATTCAACAAGGTACCATTCATCATAGTTCAGACTCAAATGTAACAAATTAACATCATATACAACAGCAGTAACAGTAGAGTGTTTTGAAAAAAATGCTGTCAAGGAGACTAATGCCTTCTTCAGTTAAAGTATGATTTAGAAATGTCATATATATCCTGGATGAATAATAGTAGCAAGCTCTTAGTACAAATGTCATCATTATTCTGTCTAAATATAGTTAATATCAATTATGGCAGATATCACAGCTACGAGTGCTATTTGATCAATCTGTGCATGGATGCAGCTATGTCTGGCACCAACTACATCATTATTATTCTGTCTAAACATAGTTAATATCAATTATGGCAGGTATCATAGCTTCGAGTGCTGTTTGATCAATCCTGATATGGTGTTCGTGGATGCAGCCGTGTCCGACAGCTAGTACAAATGTCATTATTATTCTGTCTAAACATAGTTAATATTAATTATGGCAGGTATCATACCTTCAAGTGCTGTTTGATTAAGCCTGACCAGGTGTGTGTGGATGCAGCTGTGTCTGGCAGCTGCTGTATGTTGTCGTTTTCATCTCCGGGAAGCTGTGGGTTGCAGCTTGTGATCGAGGTTTACTGATGCTTGTGTATTAGAAAGAGACACTTGGTGCTTTAGCCTGGATCCAGGGGAAGGGGGTGAATAAAACTGTGATTTGGGATATTTTGGCAGAGAATAGTTTGTTTATACATCTGCTGAGTGAGAGGTGGGAAGAATGTGTTATCTTTTGTTGTGGCAGGTTGTCTGCTCTCTGTTCTTTTCCTGGCTGCTGTCTCGCTGAAAGGGAGGGAATGTAGGCTTGAAGTTGCAGTGAAGTGAAGCTTTGCTTCAGGTGCATCGCGAGCCTCTGGTATGCAGTACATAGGCACACTAACAGAAACAGACGCTTCCAGGATGCTATGGTAACGGAGACAGAGTGATGATATTGCTTAACGGCTCTGAGGAGCCTCCGAGATGATTCTTGGCAATGTTTTTGGTTTAAAAAATACACACACATATATATATATATATATATATATATATATATATATATAAATTAAAGGGCTGTTTTAAACCACATGTACAAATATTGATGGTCTCCCAACACTTCATTTGGCTTACTAAGTTGATTCTTGATAAAAAAAAAATAATAATAAGCGCAACTTTATATTTAAAAAGCATTTTGGTCCAAACACATTAAGGACTTACATAAGAGTGGACGTTTGATTTATTGTGAAAGACTAAGAGCACTTGGCCTTGAGCAGAACCCTTTGCAGTGGTCTGGGAGGTGAGCTTGTTTGGACTTGTTGGGCATATGGGGATAGCTGATTCTAGGGGTGTTTGTGGTTGCCAGGAAGTGCTAGAGTAATCAGATTTCCTTCGTGGAAATATCTGTGGGAATGGAAGGTGTGTTGAGAGGTTCACTGGCAGAGTGGCCACTGCATAGAACAGGCTGGTAAAATTGAACAGGACAAATATTGGTTTGGATATTTTAAGAACAGCCTAGAAACATGCCACATGAACTAGTGAATGGGATTCTGGCAAAACTGGATGGGTATTGTTGCCCGTGCTTGATGTGTGTGTGTGTGTAAGGATGGAAATTTACTTATAACAAAATAAGAAACTAGAAAAGTCTCATAATTTAAAGTCTATGGACTGTATAAACATGCTTGGAAGGAGCTAATAATAAGAATATGCATCACAGCTTGTGATCTCTCAAATAACTAAGCAACAGCAAAAAAAAAAAAAAAAAAAACACAATAGTTATGTAATGTAGGATTTTACTAAATCTAGACATAAAACATATAATCGTCATATAAGATGAAGCAGTCTACTGAATTTAGATATTAAAGACAGGATTTAATAACATGGGCTTGTGTATAATAACACTACTGTCTTAACTTGTCATAAATGACATACACTATGTTGAACATCAAGGGGAAGCATGACGATTTTCTCATATAAGTAAATGTGCATACCAAGTCATATAATTGCTTTAACTTGAATTGTGGTTCTGTAACCCATCTTGACCATACATAATACTTAAGCTGTTACCAAGGTAACCAATGTTTTATACATGACATCAAACTGACAAAGTTGTTCAAGAGGAAACAATAGAAGCCTGAACTTGAAATGTCACAGAACGTAACAATCATATTTTGAATAAATAGTATTAAATTGGCAACAGACAGTTTAATAACATGGGCTTGTGTATAATAACACTATTGTTTTAACTTGTCATAAATGACATACACTATAATGATCAAGGGGAAGCATGATGGTTTTCTCATATAAGTAAATGTGCATAACAAGTCATATAATTGCTTAAACTTGAATTGTGGTTTTGTAACCCATCTTGACCATACATAACACTTAAGCTGTTACCAAGGTAACTAATGTTTTATACGTGACATCAAACTGACAAAGTTGTTCAAGGGAAACAGTTGAAGCCTAAACTAGGAATGTTGCAATCACATTCTGAACAAATTATTACATTGACATTAATAACTCAGTTTAACCTTTGCTGATTATACAAAATAGAATGTTGCCATTTAAATCTAAAAACTTTCAGTAAATGCCATAAAATGGCAATTTATGAATATGGAAAGGGAACTTGGAATCATTAATCACAATAAGTGAACTTGTTTTTAACCTAGAATTTCACTCATTTTATAATAAGAAATGACAGATATGAAAATCCTTGTGTGTGGGAAATGGGGGGGGGGTGCACTGATAATTAAAATGCACTAACTTTCATCAATGTTCACATAAAACAAACTTGATGCTTTAAGTAAGTTAGCAACAAACAAAGTGATTACTTAAATGCTGGCAAACAATGAAATATAACTTCTGATATATCCAGTAAAATACATTGTATTATAAACATTAGGTATAATTATTATTACCATCTATTTATATTGAGTAATAAGTTTGAAAGACTTCATCAATAAGGGCGAATATGTTAAATAATGGTGTGCTATAACTTTTACTGAGGTTTTATATATGATGCATCCTACTTTACTATGACTGGATTGCTTGTCATCTATCTTTCATGTAAATATTAATTGCTTATACAATAAGTAGACATTTATATTGTATTAGAATTCTGTCTAATCTACAACAGTACTCTGTTTGTTCAAAATAATATAAATATTGCTTATTCTTATTACAAATATTCTCCATATGATAATTCAATTTATGGAGCTCAGATGTTCTGGATTGTCAAGATATGCGTAATAATCTGATGGACTTAGGTTTATACATCAGATTAGGAATGATTTTCATTTCATGGCTAGTGCGGATCTTAGTTTTGTTAACATGTATTAATTTAAATTTATTTCACAAAAACATTTTTAGTATGCCTGACCAAAATATGACTATTTGTAAACACTCAACGTATAAAAATGATAATTTCTTTTAAAGGCTCAAACATATACTTTATAGTTATCAGAGGAAAATGTTTTAATAGTCGCAATAAAACAAAAATACATAGTCTAAATAGCCTAAGATGCATTTAACTTTATTATCTTTAAATACCAATGGCTTAAACAATCTTAGCAAGAGATAAAATCTACTGAAATATTTAAAATTGAACAAAGCACAAACTGTCTTCCTTTAAGAAACTAATTTCAAAACAAATGGCAATTACAAATGGCATCCTTAGGAATATATGATATTGGAGCAATCCACTTGTAAGACAAAGACAAAAAGGGTAATAATTTTATGGAAAACAAATGTGATTAACCCAGAAATCATTTATAATTATGAAGATAAAGAAGGCCTTATGGCATTAGTAATAGTTAAATATAATAACAGAATATGGACCCTAGCCAATCTATACTGGTTCCCAGGCATTGGGACAGGAACTGTTAAAATCACTTGGATGCCATTTCCAATAATTATAAAGGCAACTTAATATTAGGAGGAGATTTTAACTGTATATTTGATATTTCTGAAACTACAAATAAAATATCACTGCGTACATCTGCTGTATCAAAAGCTTTAAAGAAGTGGGTAGAATCATTTCATCTTGTAGATACTTTCAAATTTAAAGAAGATAGATCTTTGTTGTTTTCCCATCAAGATCACAGATTTGGTACCCAAACTAGAATAGATAAAATATTTGCTGCCCATGACTTACACTCTAAAATCATTAATTTCTCAATCACTCCCTGCCCCTTTTTTAGACCACAATTCATTGATACTAAAACTTTAAAATGGGTACAAACCATTAATCTTTAACTCCAGAATTCCAGTATATATAGCTAAAATTTAAGAGTTCAAACCCTGGTTATTATCTGAATTACAGTTCTTCCTAGATATTAATTACACCACAGAGATAAATATAATAATGATACGGGACTCATTAAAAGCTTACATATATGGTAAAACCCTAATTTGGTATAAAAAATCAGAGAATGGGATTCTGAATTATTAGATCTACAAACTAAACTTTTGTCAGAAAAAGCTGAAAAAAAATCTAAATAATTTGGTGATTAAAAAGAAAGTATAAGTATTAAACAATAAATACAATTAAATTGTAACACACAAAACCAGTTTAGCTTTAGAAAAACTAAAAATGAATACCTTGTCCACTTCTCCCAAATGTCTACATAATTTATCCACAAGAATCAAAATACAATCAAAAGCTAATAACATTAAAAGTATCTTCCATGAAAAGAAAGGGAAAAATGTCTCAGATATAGGTGACATTCTTGATGCCTATAGAAATCACTATATGGAACATTTCCAAAAGGAAAATATACATATCGAACAATTAAATTTAGATGAGAAATGTTCTAATATAAAAAAATACCAGAAAAATTTAAACTAGATCTGCAAGCACCCATATGCTACAAAGAAATTACAGATACAATAAAAGAGGGTAAAAATAATAAAGCTCCAGGTATAGATGGCATAATTATGGAAATATATAAACTTTTTCCTTCAAATATACTATCCCTCTTCCATAAAACTCTTATTAGAAATTTTTTCACAAGCTTTAATACCACCCTCTTCTTGGAAATATTCCTTAATCACACCAATCCTAAAGGAAAACAAATCCCCAAACCTCTGTACCTCATATAGACCTAGATCATTTTTAAATAATGACTATAAGATATTTATGACAATATTAACTAACAGAATGAAAATACCACTATCCAAAATAACAAATAATGATCAAACTGGATTTATATATCATAGACATGCACACTTGACAATATTAAAAGAATAATTTCTCTTATAGATGTTAAGAAAATAAAGAAACACTCATAATTTGGTTAGATATAGAGAAAGCCTTTGATTCCTTAAATTGGGACTATTTATTCAAAATCCTAATGCTAACTGAATTTCCTGCATCTTTTGTTCACTTCCTAAAGAATATATATAAAAATAATTTAGCGTATGTCAAGTTAGGTCCATTTACCTCTGAATCTATACATATAACAAAAGGCACTAAACAAGGATGCCCAATGTCACCGATTCTATTTGCTCTGGCTATTGAAATATTGGCAGATTCAATTCATAACACTATAAAAATCAAAGGTATAGATGTTTATGAACAATACAATTCTAAAGTAATACTATTTGCTGATGACATATTACTAACATTATCTAATACAAAAGAGAATTAGAATAATTAGATATATTAATTGACAAATTTCACATGACTTTAGGACTCCATATTAATAAATTAAAATCAAAATTTTGATTTTTAAATAAAAAAAAAAAAAGAACTGCAGACTAAGGGGGATTACATCACAGGGAAACAAGAATCTACCTTAAAATATCTAGGAATTGAGCTATGCAAAGATAATAATGAATTAGTCTAAAAAAACTACAATACATCAAGACAATTAAAATCTCTGTGGAAAAATGGAACAAAATAATATTAACATCTGAAGACAGACTACATTTAATAAAACTGGTTTTACTGCCCAAGATCCTATATATAGCCTTGGCAATACAACTGTTACCAGAAAGGAATTTACTTAAAGAAATAAATTCATGCCTAATAAAATTTTTTATGATTTCCCAAAAGAAACAGAATAGCTTTAATACATTATGTCAGACCATGGAAACAGGGAGGATTAAACGTTCCTGATATAGAAACATATATAAAAGCATCAATATCTAAAACAATCTCAGATTGGATAAGTCCAAATTACTCTGCAAATTGGAAAGAATTACTAACTTTAATATCAACAGATAAAAACAATTTGCCATGGCACATATGTATTAGTATGCAATATAACATAACTAAACCCACTAAAACTCGTATGATCAATTATTACATTGACTCATTTAAGAAAATTATTAACGCAAATATAGATTTAAAAATCTGGCTTGATCTTTTAACACCATTTATAGTTACAAAGAACTTTCCACATAAAATATATAGAGAAATTATTAATTCTTGGGAACAGAAAGGATTTGTTTGTTGGCTCCAATGTATCTAAGAACTAAAAGTTTTAGATATGCAAGTAATAAAAACAACATACAAAATTCCACAACAGGACTGGCTAACTTTACAGCGTATTCTATCATATTCACAAGATTTAAGTAGTATAATTAACAATTCTTCATTTAAAGATATACCTAAATTTATGAAATACACATATAAAATCATATATAAAGATTCTGACATGGAAACAGTATTTCAAAATTTTACAAAACATTGATAAAATATAAAACAACACCCAAAACCTCATATTGGAAATATATAACAAACGGACACTCAATACAGTTAACTGAAGATAGTAAAACAAATATCTTATTATCGATAAAATATACATCCTTTATACAATATTGGAAAGTTTTTAATTGGAAATGCTTGCACAGTGCATTCTTAACCCCAGACAGAATCAGTAAAATTAGTTCTTCCATAAAAAGAATATGTTGGAGATGTGAGCAAGTACACAATGCAGACTGGAACCAGATTTTTTTGACTGTGTTAAAATTAAGCCATTTTGGAATGGTATTAATAACTTTCTACAAGCTTTGCTTAATGAATCATTTTATTTAACTAAAGCTCTTGTATTATTAATGTGAACGAATGTCCTCATTTCAGTAGGTCAAACATGTATCTAGTATGGACTATACTTGCAATTTCAAGGAAGTGTAAAACAAGAAGATGGAATACAAGCACAATACCAACTTTGGAAGACTTCTACAGCCCACTGAAGACCACAGCATTATTGGAAATTAAAATTAAAGAACTAAGAATTTATCCAAAGCCATTTATCAACAACCCTTGGGGGGAAAAGTCTCATCATTGATTGACACTATACAATAATTGATCAGACCCTCTGATAATGGATTGGACATACTTATAAAGTAACTGTATACATTAAGATCTGTTATAGTGTTAGGCTAATGTAAATAGTGTACATAGTTATTTAAGATGTTATGTATAAATACTATGGAATTCATTCAAATGTATCTGAAAAATAAAAAAAAAATTTGAGGAAAAACTATATTTAATATAATACACAATGATTGAAACTGTAGATTAATTTAAGGACCTGTGAATATGCAGAGATCCAGCTTTGAGTTTTTCAAATTACATCATTTCCTGATGAATTTATATGTTCTCCAACAAGAACATCCTTCATTTTTTTTCCAAGAGTGATTTCCAGTGGATGGAAGAAAGGATAGCACAAGGAACAATACACATTACTGGGAGGCCATATTAATGTTAACCTTCATCATCATCTAGACAAATATGGCTGGGAGGTTATTTTAGTCCCACTTTTGATCATCTTCTAGACAGACATGGTATACATACATACAGGGAAATACCACTCCCCAACAATAATAATGAATGGGGTTGCTACACCTCATCAATGGCTCTTTTGCCAACTGTAAACTCACTAACAGCACTGGAGATCAGTGTGTATTTTGTACCTAGTCAGCCACTAGTTGTTAGAGAGAACGTGCATAGAAGTTACTGAGTACGTGCGAGATCAGTGCCATTTTGTATAGACATTCAGTGCGAGTGCAAGCTTGAATGGAGGATTCGCATGTCAGTGTGTTAGAAGTAATAAGTCAGTAAACATATGAAGTTTGAAGTATATGTTCCAGTTACAGTCCTGATGTGTTTACGTACAATAAATGACTTGAAAAATGTCTGAAATGGCGACATAATGATTAAAGTGTTTGAAATAATCTCAAAATTGTTTAAAATGTTCAAAAATGCTAAAATGTTTGAATTTTTTCGCAATGTACAACTTTTTTGTAGTCGCTATGATTTCTCGAAATGTTTGAGATATTTGCAGTGTTAAAAATAAAGCATTTTCAGAGAGACTGTTGTGTATTTGAGCATAATTACAAGTACCAGGTCTACACTTGTGTCTAAAATACATTTGTGGTTTTGGCAGACCAATTTTGCAGACTTAAACGCCTGAGGTTTGATAATAATACTGCTTAGAACTGGCAAACGTTTACCAAGAACATAATATTTGCATACAGGCTGCATTTTCTGATAAAGACACACATACAAGGGCATTTACACTCCTCAATTTAGCTGGCTCAGAGGCCATTAAGCCAGAAAATTCATTTGTGTATGCACTTGCTATGTATGCAGGGGAAGGGGAACCACCATACTGTGATACAGGCTGAAACGTGGGAAGACCCAGAGAGCTTAAAACGTTAATTTAGAGAAATGTGCAACTCCTAAATGAATATTCATAGAATCGTATGAAGTTACTTGGCCAATGGCCCGAGGGCCCCTACAAGCCTAGCCAAGTTCTACCCTTATTTCCAAGATCAGCACCGATTGCCCCTGTCTAAGAAGGACACAGCTGGTACCCCTGGGGTGAATGTACGGTTACCCAGCCAATCACTAGATTGCGTCTGAAGAGGGTCAATAAGGTGCTCTGTGTGACATGTAGTGGGAATCTGTTCCAAAGTTGCGGTAACCTCTGGGAGACAAATCTGTCCCTCCAGCAGGTTCTATTAATGTCACACACCAGGTTAAGGTCTTTAGAGCGAGTAACCCATGTATCATTTGACTTGTAGATATGCAGCATTTCCAATAAAGCAGGGTCAGAGATTGCCTTATATGCAAGGCAGAGATTGCGCTTGAGTAGTCTGTATGAAACAGGATAACGTGACAGTGATTTCTGACAATCCACATAGGACAGATGCTGAAGACCTTGCATTTTCCTTGTGAGGAACCTTTGTGGTCTCTCCAATTGCTGCAGGTGCCTGGAAAGATACATACCAAAAGGGGCATTGTACTCTACCATTGGCCTGATGAGGGAAGAGTACAGGGAAGTTATCATTTCTTTTCTTCTGGAGGCGATGCCCTTACTTATGAGATGAGCAATACAGAATGCCCTTCTTACCACTGTGGAGACATGGTGATCAAAGGTAAGGTTGCTTTCAACCTGTGTGTCCAGGTCTCTCACCAGTGAGTGCATACTTAGGGCATTGCTACTGATGAGGTAGTTAGCAGGAACATCACTCTTACTGAAAGGGATGATAATACATTTTTTTTGCACTGAGTTTAAGGCGATGACTTTGGCACTAATCATTTGTTTATGTAAGACCCACTTGTAGGATGTTGACATAATTTGGAGATTCTATGACCACTTCCAGTTTGCAATCATCAGCAAACTTTGTCAGCCATAGACCTTTAGTTTTTGCTTGTACTTTGGAGAAATAGATTCCAAACAGTAGAGGTCCCAGGACTGATCCCTGTGGAACACCACTGGTTACAAGTCTACTGTTGGGGGTGGATTCCCCAATTTTTACTGTGTGTGTCCTATCAGTGAGCCAGTTAGAGATCCATCTAACGATATAAGGGTTCATATCTAGCTGGGGGAGTTTGTCAACGATGCCTGAGTGGGGGATAGTGTCAAAAACCTTGCCTAAGTCTAGGTAAGCTGCATGCACAGATTTCCCCTCATCTAGGGCCTTGGTGAATGTCTCCAAGAAGTCCACCAGGTTTAACAGGCATGATCTCCCTTTGACAAATCCAGACTGAGTAGGGTCAAGTGTTCGGAGATTACCTATATCTTTGTTGATAAGGTCCATGATGATTCACTCCATGGCCTTGCAAATAAGGCTAGTCATGCTAATAGGTCTATAGCTCCCATGGTCAGTGGAAGCAAAACCTTTGTACAAGGGGATATAACGGTGGCAGTTTTCCATTCAGCTGGGATGAAGCTAGTGCTAAGACTATGATCAAAAACAGTACCCAATGGTGTTGCTAATTCTTGTTGAGCCCATGTAGGACACAGCCTGGGATATTACTAGGTCCCACATATGCTTTGTTTTCGGCCTTAGAGACAGTGTTTATGACCTGCTCTTTAGAGATACAAGGTAAGGGACAGATGGTAGGGATGTCATGGGGAACGTGTGGTGGGGACAGGGGAATGAAGTTTTCACAGAACTTCAACAGGTTAGTTATGCTCACAGGCTCAGCATATGTGGTATCATTAACTACCAGTTCAGCATAAATCTGGACCTTTCCTTTTAGGTTACAGATGTAACTAAAGAACACCTTATGGTTGTCTTTAGATGAGGAAGCTAATTTGGATATGTAGTTTGCTTTGGAGGATTTCACAAGAAGTCTTAATTGCTTGTTTAACCTGAGGAAGGAGTGTTTCCAGTTTAGAGCTCACTTCCTCTTACAATTAAAAAGCAATTTCTTCCTCTAATTGTACAGCCTGTTAATGGCAGTTGTCCACCAGGTAGGTTTGCTCTTCCTTGAGGAGTTTGTTTTGGTCTTATCAGGTACGTCTGAGTCAATGTACTTATACAGGTGTTTGTACAAAGCATTGATGTAGAACGCTGCATAGCTGCCAGTTCCATCGGGGGGGGGGGTGCAGTGAAGCTATTTATATCATCCTGTAAGAGGTTATAATTTGCTTTGGAGAAGTTTTTTAGTTTAGTTGCTGCTGGGGTGGATCAGGTGTGACAATTCCTTCAAATGAGACTGATTTGTGGTCAGATCTCACAGGGAAGACCTCATAGTGGGGGTGCTATTGTGGTCCCCCACATTGTTAAGCAGCAGGTCCAGGATGCTGGCACCCCTTGTGGGGGTGTCAACCAGCTGGTCCAGGGGATTGGAGTTAAAGAAGTTGAGGAACCTCTGGGCAAGTGAGTTTGAGCACAAGTAATTTAACCAGTAAATGGATGGGCAGTTAAAGTCGCCCAAAACCATGGCGTTTGGATGTATCTTGATAGAGTTAAGTATATTCAAATAGGCAGAGTGGGTGTCCAGATTCATTGAGGGTGTCCTGTAGCTGGCAATGATTTGAATAGGTGTCCTACCAACAGCTAATTGCACCTGAAGTATCTCCAGAGAATCAGACTGGTTAACCAATCTCAAGGTGTATTTGTCTTTAATGAATATTGATACACTGCCTCATTTAGTTTTCAAGTGTTCAGTTTGTGGTCTGAACGTGTGGAAGGAGGTGTAACTCAATATGGCTGTGGTACTCTCCACAGCCTTGAACCAGGTCTTGGTGACTGCACAAATGTCTGCATCTTCCAAGGTGAGGACTGCTTCTAGTGAGTGCAGTTTCATGTTAAGACTCATAGTGTTTACCAGCATAACTTTGAGGTTGTTTTCAGATGGAGTTTTTACATTGGGAATTTTGTTCTTGAGACATTGCCTAAAAAAGGCACTATTGGGGGTGGTAAGAGCCTTAGGCAGCAGCCGAAATCCCAGAGGTGACTGATGAAGACCACCTCTACCAAAGCACTGATGTCTGTTGATGTCATCCCAGGCTGACAGATACTGGATCCCCTTAGAATGATACCAGAAACTAAGCCAATTACTGAAGTCAATCATTTTCTGTTTGTATTGAGGCATCATCCTAGGTGAAGGTAAAATACTGCTTAAGGACAGGGACAAACCTGCCTGAGACACAATCTGAGAGCTCAGTCATGTCTCTCTTCATATAGTCCAGACATGTATGTCTCAAGATGTTCACACCAACATGGACTATAACAGGTCATAACAGTACCTGTTGTTGAGAGACCTGAGTGCATGTGCGACATGGCGGATCCTGGCACCTAACAGACAGCAGACTGTAACCTTCTCCTTATCCAGCCTGGTGAGAGGGGCATCTGTCTCTCTCACAATGGAATTACCAATGACTAATATGGTTGGTTTTCTGTTATGCCTTAAGGGCTTGATAGGTGAGACACTGGTGCGTGAACAAATGTGTGTAATGTGTTCTGCAGAGGACATATGTGTAGTGTGCTTGGGTTTGTGTTTGGGAGGTCTCTGGTGTTTAGGTATGTTTCTGGTAAGGACCTCCGCATATGCAGGTATGTGTGATGTGGGTTGGGTGGAGGAGGAGGTGAGGTGTGCATGTTGACAACCCACTCATTGTCATATGTACTGACTGGTGTGTTTGAGAGCATGGATTCAAGGTTCTTAATATAGCTGCATCTCTCACATGTTGAGTTTGTGTGGACTAGGAGTTGAGGGTTGTAGGTGAACATGAGGCAGTTGCTACACTGCCTCAGAATGCTAATGTTAACCAAGCTGGCAGGAGAAATTGTGTTGATATAACATTTTAACTTAGATTTCAATTATATTACAGTGCAAAGGCACAAATTTGACAAAGTAAAAAAAAAAGTCTGATGAAACTATTGCAGCATATATTATTGACTTAAGAAATAAAGCAAAAACGTGCAGATTTGCTGACCTATGAGATGAGTTAATAAAAGACCGTCCTGTATGTGGGGTTAATGATGCAGTGAGAAAGATTTTGCTTTGAGGCAGTGAAATTACATTAAACAAAGCCATAGAGATTTGCCAAATACATGAGCTTACAGAAAAGAATACAAATATGCTTACAAATGAGAAAAGTATGTTTGCAGTATCTGCTAGTGTGAATGTTGACAGTATGCAGCAGAAAGTTAAGATGAAAAAGAAATATAAACAGAGAGGTAGTGCCCCACCCAGCCTCATTGTTCACTGTTGCAACTGTTGAAGCAATAATGAAACTAAACGGTGAAAGTGTTTAGCTTTTGGTCAGTAACGTCACAAATGTAAAAACTGGAATCCTTTCAAAAGGATTTGCAAGTCTAAAGTGTCGCAGATTTATGTTAGAATATCCGAAGAAGCAAGTAGATTAGATAGAGACTGTAGCAAACTCTGAAAGCTGTGAGCAAACTTTCTGTATTGATGGTGTCTCTGTGATAGATGAAAAAGTTAATACAGTAGATTATCATTTGTCAGCAAAGAGCAAAATATTTTGTACTGTACAAATTAATGGGAAACCTGTACAGCTTAAAGTAGACACTGGATCTAGGTGCAATGTTGTATCAGCACAAATGTTTGCAAAAGTAAAAGCTGATGAGAAACTTGGTTCAGCAAAGTGTGCAAAACTAGTTGCTTATGGTGGTGAAGAGATTCAAACTGATGGCGCAGTAGTTATTTCATGCCATTTTGCTGGAAACAACTATGACTTGCAGTTTTATGTAGTCAAAAGACACGTGCAGTCATTATTAGGCCTCAAAGACATTCTGAGAATGGGACTGTGTTCATTTAATAAAGATTTTCACCATATAAGTATGGACAACGATAGTTTTGCACAGAGTATTTTTAGTGAACATGCTGACATTTTCAAAGATGAGTGCGGTAAACTTCCAGTCACATACTCCATGAAGTTAAACCACGAAATAAGTCCAGTTGTCAGTCTAGCAATGAAGATTCCAGTAGCAATTCAGAGTAAAGTAAATGCAGAACTAGACAAAATGGTGCATTTAGGTGTCCTACTCCAGTAGCAGAACCAACTGAATGAGTATCCTCCATGGTCGTAGTTCATAAGAAAAGCTCATATGATATTCGAATACGTATTGATCCAAGAGACTTAAACAAAACACTTAAGTGTCCTCATCATCCAGTGCATACTGTAGAAGAAGTAGCCGCTCTCATGTTTTTTCAGTCTTAGATGCAAAAAATTCCTTTTGGCAAATTTCACTGGATTGCAAATCTTCATTGTTAACTAACTACATTCAGTACATCATTTGGTAGATACAGATTTTTAAGAATGCCATTTGGAATCAATTCTGCCAGTAAAGTCTTTCAGTGTGCCATGGAACAAATCTTTTCTCGTTATCCGTGTGCTATTTAGTAGATGACATTACTGTTGGAGTTAACAGTGAAGATGAACACGACAGAAATCTCAGTAAAGTTCTAGACCGTACATGTGAAGTAAATCTTAAAAAGAATCCTCAAAAATGTAAATTCAAACTGAAAGAAGTTACTTATGTCAGATATTTGTTTACCAGTTCTGGCTTACAACCAGATCTGTCTAAGCAAACAGCAGTTCTTGAAATGCCAGACACGCAAAAATGTAAACTGGTCCTGGATGGGACAACACCAAAAACCATTTGATATTCTGAAGAAGAAAACTGCCAGTCCACCCACACTGAGATATTATGATATACGCAAAACTGTAACTATTTCTTGTGATGCCTCAAAGTACGTTCTTAGTCTAGCATGTCATCAGGAGGGCATAGCAGTAGTCTATTCGTCAAAAACTTTAACCCAAACAGAAATGCATTAAGCACAAACAGAGAAAAAACTTTTGGTAGTAATGTTCGAAGTTCAGTGATTATACTTACAACAGACACATCCAAATAGAGACTGATTACCAACCACTAGTGACAATTTTGAAAAATCCAATGCATATTGCCGCAGCACGATTGCAACACATAATGGTAAAAATTCTAAAAGTACAATTTCAATATTGTTTACAAAGAGGGCAAACACTTGTACCTTGCTGATGCTTTATCACGTGCACCCAGACAAATGGCAGAGCAGCATGAAAATGAAACAGCAGAATTTGAAGTCAGAATTTTTTCATCATCACAACTGGATGAACTAAGAAATCAAACAGCTTCAGACCCAATACTCCGGAAGATGAAAAACGTCATCAGTCAAGGATGGCCAACATGACAAACCAGTTTATCGCTTGACATTCAGCAGTATTTTCCTTACAGAGATGAACTCATAATGGAACATGGAATCATGAGGTGTACAAAACTGATAATTCCTACAGCATTACAACAGGAATATATCAAAATCTTGCATCGTGATCGCCCAGGAACTGATTCAACCAAAAGAAGGGCAATCATTGTATTTTGGCCTTCTATGTCTAAAGATATAGAGAAGGAAACTCTAGTAAGTTCAATTTGCAACAGTAACAAACCGCATCAACAAATAGAACCACTTCAGGTACACCAAATTCCTGAATTACCATGGTCGTAGGTTGCCACAGATATTTTCGAATGGAATGCTCAACATTACTTAGTGTTAGTAGACTCTTAATCAAACTTGTTTGAAATGCACCTATTTCCTAACTTGACATCCAATACAATTACAAATTTGTTGAAACATTTTTCTGTCCATGGTAGTCCACACAAAGTCATGTCTGACAATGATGCACAGTTTTTACAAGTCAGCGGTTTAAGAAATTTGTTCATATTACCAGTACTCCCGAGTATCCACAATCCAATGGGTAAGCCGAACATGCAGTTCAGAGTGCATAACGTCTGTTGGAGAAATCCATGAGAGATGGTACCAATGTTTTCCTTAACTTACTCAATATGAGAAACATTCCTTGAGACAACTTGCCTGGTTCGCCTGCTCAGAGATTAATGTCCAGACAGACTAGAACAACTCTGCCAATCTGTAAACAATTGTTAGTGCCACATACAAAGAAAAACAGAGTTGTCAAGGCTCAACTTTCGAGAAAATGTCAGTCACAAAAGTTGTACTACAATAAGATCAATGAATCCCTTAGACCATTACTACAAGGAAAAGTTGTGAGAATGCAAACATCTAAAGGATATGACCAAGTGTGAACCATGAAGAACATTTGTGAAGAACAGAGATCTTACATCAATCAGAAGTAATGGATTTCAGGCGGAATCAAAGACGTGTTACCTATCTCCGAACCAGACGCAGCAGATTGCCTGTGCTGACGACGACTAATTCGCAGAGTGACTCTACACCTGTTCGAATTCAAAAGGACAGTGTGCTTCCTTCAAATAATTTTGATTTCATTCCTAATATTCCAGTAGTGAAAGAATCTCTAGATACTACCCCTGTTGCTAAAACCAGTCAGAGTTTCTATGCTACCTGATCGGGTAGAATTTCCAGACCAAATCCAAAATACACACATAGTGACTAGGACTTGAACTCAGTTTTGTTTGTTAATATGTTTATGTTGACCTAATGTTTATCTCTCAAAATGTCTTTGTTCTCCTATTCTCCTACTTTTGCATGTCAAACAAAATTAACGAGGGAGGATATAGATCAGTGTGTATATTGTACCTAGTCAGCCACTGTAGTCAGAGTATGCGCGAGATCAGTGCCATTTTGTATAATCATTCAATGTGACTGCAAGATTGAATGGAGATACACAAGTGTGTTTGAAGAAATGAGTCAGTCAGTAAGCATATGAAGTTTGAAGTATATGTTCCAGTTACAGCTCCTGATGTGTTTATGTACAATAAATGACTTGAACCCATCTCTTACTTCAGTGTCTCATTTGAATAAATGATACAGGCAACAAGCACCTCAACAAAACCCCAGCTTGATGAACATGTCTTAAATATGGTTATACGTGTGTAAAGTCTATGGTCATGCATCCTCAAGGATCAGGAAATACTTGGTTTGGACTGAAAATATCAAGTAGCCTCTTACAACTAGTACATTTAAGTCATAGGGTTGTGGAAGGGGCACAATCCCCAACAATGAGAGGGGTTGCAGAGAGGACTGTTTTCTTGCAGAAACACTAAATGAATTTGCCAAAAAGTTGTATGTTCTGTTTTGGTGAGTGGCCATTTGCAAGTCAGCATTCATCTTAAGTAACATCAGTCAGAATGCCTACATATGTGTGCAGTACATTTCTGGTGGAGAACATGCACCTTCCAGGCTACACACATGGCGCTGTGGACTTGATGGAAGGATATCAAACCAAAATGTCAACAGAACAATAAATTAGCTTTATTATTTTAAAAATAAATGTTTTACTAAATGGCAATAAAATCTAAATGGGGGCTATAAACCACAACCCAGAAAGATAAAAAATATGTTAATGATACAAAGTAATAAAATGAACTATTCAGGCTATATACAAAATAAAGGGATTCAATGACAAACCTCAGAAGAAAACAGAAATGATCTAGACAAAACTCTAAACAGTGAGGATTGGTAATTATGGTAATCAAACCTCTCATCTGTTGTAGACTTAAAAATTCATTTCACTCTCTAGCTCCTGATTTTCTATCACTTTAGTACCACTCAATATCATTGTAATATGCGGACAAGTAATTTCTCGGCAATTCATCTACTCAAAATAGTCTCATTGGCTACCTAAATACAATCTTAGTCCTGATCTTAGAAATTTGACAATCATCATAGGACACAGTAAAAGTACAGTTTTGTACCTACCATAAATGTAGATGTTCGAAGATCCACATTGCTGCAGTCCTTACATATGGGTAGTCCGCTGTCCTCGGTCGGCCTGAATACCAAAGTATTAGGCTGACGTCGGTCATGGGCGCTTAGATCTGACATCAGAGCGTCAGGGTATAAAAGCGCATGACCGACGTCATATCCTCAGTCTTTTCTTGCCCCAGATGTCAGAAGGCCCTAAAAAGAAAGGCCACAGCCCAAAAACAGGATACCTCCCAAAAACATGCCCAACAACAACCATCACCCAAACCATATAACCATGCCAAACTACAGAGGGAAGGAGGGAGGATTGGACTGCAGCAATGTGGATCTTGAACATCTACATTTATGGTAGGTACAAAACTGTACTATGTTCTTCATCTCACATTGCTGCAGTCCTTACATATGGGTAGAATCCCAAAGCAGAGGTAAAGGGAGGATGGCAAAATCATAAAGCATTAGGGGCTGCTAAAATGCCCTGTAATATTGCAGTGGCAAATCCAGCCCTAGACTTAGAATAAAGAGGAAGGTGATAATGCTTGGAAAAAGTATGTACTGAACTCCAAGTGGCTGCTTCCAAAATATCTTTGTAGCTACCCCCCTTAGAAAGGCAGTAGAAGTGGCAGTAGCTCTAGTGGAATGAGGTCTGATTCCAGCCGGAATCTCCTTACCATGATGGGAATAACAGAAAGAAATACAAAACCCAATCCATTTAGAAATAGTTTGTTTTGAAACAGGTTTTCCCTGAGAACCCAAAGCAAAAGAAACAAACAACTGCTGAGACTGCCTGAACCCCTTGGTTCTGCTCAAATAATAACGTAACTGCCTGTGAATATCCAAAGTATGCAAAATCTTCTCCCCTTTATTTTGGGGGTTTGCATAAAAAGTAGGCAAATGAATAGTTTGGTTCAAGGCCACACTAGAAACCACTTTAGGCATAAAGGAAGGATTAGTACGCAAAGATACCCTATCCTTATGAAAAATCAGGAAAGGTTCCACTGCCATAAGGGCCTGTAATTCAGAAACCCTTCTTGCAGAGGTAATGGCCAACAAAAAAGCAGCCTTCCATGATAAATACTTTAACTCGGCAGTAGCTGCAGGCTCAAAAGGTTGTAGAGTAAGCTTTTCCAACACAAAATTGAGATCCCAAGCAGGAGTAGGAGCTCTACGTGGGGGTCTTATGTTCTTTGCCCCTCTAAGAAATTGCTTAAGCAAAGGATGGGAAAATAAAGGAGGGTCACAGTCATAGTGAGCAGAAATGGCTGCAGCATGAACCTTTATCGAGGAGAAAGACAAACCCTTGTCCAATAACTCAGTAAGATATTGAAGAGAAACACTTAAATCAGGCTTGGAAACATCAAAGTCCTTCGCTTTGCTCCAAAGAAAAATCTCCTCCATTTATCAGTGTAAACTTTCCTTGTACTAGGCCTTCTGGCCTCCAAAATAACATTCAAAACTTGTTGTGGAAGCTGTGACCCTCCAGGGTCTAAAACAGAATATGCCAGGCTGTGAGATGCAGAGACTGAATCTTGACATTGAGGAAGTGATTGCCCTCCTGAGACAAAAGATGCGGAATCAAAGGCAGAGGCCATGGAGGCTCTCGCACCACACTCCTCAGTAGTGGGTACCAGTGCTGTCGAGGCCAATCCGGCTATCAGAATCATGGATGGCTTGTCTATTCTGGCCTTCAGGAGTACCTTGGGAATGAGAGGCAGAGGTGGAAAGGCATAGACATGAAGATTGCTCCAACTGAATGATAGAGCATCCACCTTCCAAGCTGTGGGATGAAATATTTTTGTGCAAAACTTTGGCAACTGGTAATTTAGTGGAGAAGTGAACAGATCTATGTCTGGAGTCCCCCATAACACTGTCAACTTTTGAAACACATGAGGATCCAGTTTCCACCGTGAGGATCCACAATTTGTCTGCTCAACACATCCGCTAAGGAGTTCTGTGCTCCTGGTAGAAACCTTGCCTGAAGATTGAGGTGTAAACTGAAAGCAGTCTCCCACAAAATCATCGCTTGCCTGCAAAGAGGGTACGAATGGGTTCCCCCTTGCTTGTTGATGTACCACATGACAGTAGTGTTGTCTGTTTGAATCAACACCTGTCCTGGGTGAAGTAAATCCTTGAAAGCCATCAATGCAAATTGGACTGCTAACATCTCCTTCAAGTTGATATGCAAATGTTGAAGTCTGACAGGCCACGTGTCTTGCACCCATTTTCCATTGAGGTGTGCTCCCCAAGCCTTGTCCGAGGCATCTGTCGTTAGAATCTGACTCGCCTCTGGTCGGGTCACAGAGAGTCCCTTGTTTAGGTGACATTCCTGAGCCCACCACAAAAATTCTTTCTGAATGCAAGGTATTATCTGAATGACAGTGTCTAGATCTTGGCAGTGTTGTGTCCATACATTTTGAGATACCATTGAAGCTTCCTCATATGCAGTTTGGCATTGGGAAGCACCAGAATACAAGATGCCATGAACCCCAAGGCTTGAAGGACTGTCCTTGCAGTCAGCCTGGACTGTAGAGGCATTTGATGGAAATAAAGAGAAAGGCTTCTTTGTTTGTCCGGGGTCAAAAAGGCCATCTGGGAAGCTGTATTCAGTCTCACACCCAGAAAGCACATGTCCTGAGAGGGTACTAGACTGGACTTTGTTTCGTTCACAGAATACCCTAGGCATCTTAACACTACCATCACATACTGTAGATAATGCAGAAGTTCGTCTTTGTGTTGTGCAATAATCAGGCAATCGTCCAAATAAGGATAAATCTGTATTCCTCTTAACCTGAAAAAGGCTATCACTGGAGCCAGAACCTTTGTGAACACTCTGGGCAGTAGATAAGCCAAAGGGCAATGCAGAGAACTGATAATGTAAATTTCCAGCCCGAAAATGCAGGTACCTCCTGCAACTGGGCCTGATAGGAACATGAAGATAAGCCTCTTTGAGATCGAGAGTTACCATCCAGTGATCTTTTCCCAACAGAGGTAAAAGCTGTTGTAACGTCAGCATTTTGAACTTTGGAATGTCCAGATAAGTGTTGAGGATAGATAAATCCAAAATTGGTCTCCACGTGTTCCCTTTCTTTGGTACTAGATACAGGCGAGAATAAAATCCTAGTCCCACTTCTGACAGAGGAACTGGCTGTATAGCTCCTATTTGAAGAAGTAAAGAAATCTGCTTGTGAGCCTCTATCCTTTGCCGAGGAGGAACGCCTGGCATGCCTTTGAAAGGAGGCAATGTATGGAAATAGAACTTGTAGCCTCGATTTATAATGTCCAATACCCATTTGTCCTGGGTGACTAAAAGCCAGTTTTGCTTGAAGAGTGCTAACTTTCCTCCCAAAGGAGCTGCCAGGAAGAAGAATCTGGCAGCTGAAAATGCAGGTCATTGGGCCTGTTTACGAAAGGACTGGCCCCTGCCCTCACCTGCAGATTGTGCAGGTGAACTCCAAGTTCTAGGCCTGAATGTACTGTGAGCTCTGCCCCTGCCACGCCTAGATCTACCCCTAGACTGAGAATCAGAAGAAGGGTAGGTCCACCCCTTAGTAGGCCAATTTCTACTAAACTTTGGAGGTTGCACCTGCAAAAATCTTTAACAGTCTGCATGGACTTAGCCTTGTCTTCCATTTTCTTCAAAACCGACTCCACAGGGGACCAAACAAAACTTCAGACTGTAAAGGGCATCCAGAATTCTAGTTTTAACATGCTCGACAAATTCTGATCCTTAAGCCAGGCGTGCCTACGAAGAACTGAACCAGTGGCAGCCACCCTAGAAGAGGCCTGTACAGCATCAAAACCACACTGCAAAGAATGCTTACCCACCTGTTCAGAGACATGTACTAAATCCTGCAATTCTTTACACTCTATGCCCTCTGCCAAAGCATCCACTTTAGATTTTAGCTGAGAAAGGAGGAAATTCTGATATTTCAACATATGAAACTGGCAATTTAAAGCCCTCATTGCTAAAGTAGAAGAGGTATACACCTTCTTACCCCATCTATCCAAAGCTCTAGCTTCCTTATCTAGAGGAACCGGATTCTTTACAACAGAAGCTCTAACACCCTTAGGCCCCTGACTAATAGTTTCTGGGTCCGCCCTAGGACTCTTATACAGATATTTATGAGCCTCAGGCACCCTGTAATACCTGTCCGGTTTAACTGGCGCAGGAGGCAAAGAATCTGGATTAAGGGAAGCCTCCGAGAAAACATCTTGAACAACATCCAAAACAGGAGGTATAGCCAAGGGTCTATGCTGTGGTAAAAACAAGAATTCCCTAAGCCTCTTCCGTGAATCAGAGAAATCTTGTCCTTCCCACTTAAAATGTTCCCTCATGGAATGCAGAGTTTCTGAAAATGAAAAATCCTCTGGAGGAGAAGCAGAAGGAGTGGAATCCTCTGCATCAGAATCCGAATAAGGGGGAAAATCTTGAATATCTTCAGCAGAAGAGTCTGAGTCATCTGAGGCCTGATCCAAACTTTCCAACTCTGGCTCCACCCTGGGCCTCTTATCAGGAGGGGGCATAGAACCTCTAATTAAAGTAATCAAATCTTCTGCCATTTTAAGCATGTGCTTTTTAGGCACAGACCTTGAAGTACCTGGAGGGACACCAGAGGAAGGCAAAACAGACCTGCCCTTAGAAGAAGCCTTAGAAATAGTAGCAGAAGGCCTAACCACCTTAGGCATAGAAGGGAGAACAGTAACCTGAGAGGCCCCTTCAGCTTGACCTGACTCCTGGGAGGCCACATCCTGCAAAATCAAAGTTTCCCCCTGAGACTCAACAGAAACTTCAGCCGGATCCACCTGCTCCACTGTAGTTTCTGCAGGAGCGGCGTCAGCAACGGACTAATGAAGCTCTCTAGGTTTCAAGGCTATGTCTTTGCGCTACTGGAGCGGGCGCCGGAGGATCCGACGGCATATTATAATTACACCGCTTACCAAAGACTAACCTAGCACAATCTAACCTTCTTTTTATAGTGCGCTTATTAAATCTAGCACAAAACCGACACCCGACTACGTCGTGGTCCGGTCCCAAACAAGGAATGCAAAGAGAGTGATAATCCCTATGCGGTATCTGTTTCCCACAAGAAATACAATTATTCACTTTTTCTGACATCCGGAATTAACTGAGGCAAGAAAAAACAAAAATATTCCCCAACGGGGTACTTAGCCCAACTTGGTTTCGGTCTGAAACTCAGAATACGAAAATTTCAGAACGCTGAACGGCACTTGCAATGCTGCTTCTGCATCGGACCATGCGGCAAAAAAGACTGAGGATATGACGTCGGTCATGCGCTTTTATACCCTGACGCTCTGATGTCAGATCTGAGTGCCCATGACCGACGTCAGCCTAATACTTTGGTATTCGGGCCGACCGAGGACAGCGGACTACCCATATGTAAGGACTGCAGCAATGTGAGATGAAGAACATCACCCAAACAAAGGTTGTAAAAGACAGTTTAGGGGAAGTATACAGAAAAATAAGAGATCTGCTGCAAGATCCTCTTGAAGATAGTCCGTTATGGTAAATACTTCACACACTATTTTATCCTACACTCATGTCTTTTGCAGCAGTTATTTATAATAAAACAGTACAACTAGCACATGTAGAACACTCAGAGATGGTACTTCACAGTGAGAAGGAAAAAAGGCAGTATCTTGCTGTCCTATCTCTCAAAACTACATTCAGTTTAAAATATTTCATGAAAGTTTATAGATACTCATGTCAAAGCAGCCCATACATTTTCCAGGGATGAATTACGCAGTAAGACAGTGAAAGCAGTTATATTCCTGAATGACATGGCCTTTATGGTACCACACAAAGCAATGAATGCCAAACAAAAGAAAATAAAAATGTTGAATTGCATTATACTTATAAAAACATATGGAGCACGCCCCTCCCGATAAATACACTCCCTGTATCCCTAACTCCATGGTCATTGAATTTTAGGGCAAGGGTAATATCCTGAATGCAGTGACTGATGAAACTGCAGTTCATCCAATTGTATTTTAACACACAGCTAGCTATCATGACATTGTATGCCATAATCAACCCTGGGTGTCAAAAGGAAGCTATCAGACACACTTAAATGGCAGACAAGATAAACTGCATCCTTCTGCCATGCCAGTGCATCATATATTAGAAGGTACTAATCCAGAAAAGGTGTGGCATGTTTCATAAGGATAAAGAAAAAGCATCTGTGCAGTCTGCAAGATCTTTCTAGGATACACTGACCCTCAATTCCCTTTGCTAAAAACAACTTGAAGGATGTGAATCTCTATGTAGTGCCTTTTTCCTGTCTAATGAAAAAACACTGTGGACATCAGGATAGCTGCAGCAGTCATTCTATCCTTTCTTATTTTAGGTCACAAATGGTTCAACTAGAGGGCAATGTGAAATTCTCAGTCACAGATGTCTGACTGTAAGCTGGAAAAGGATCAATAGAAAAAAAGGCTTTAACTGAAATACACCTCCATGGAACAATCTGTCTGGTTCTTGTTTGGTAAAAGCCAAATCATTCTACTCCAACCTGAAGGTACAGCTCCTACATGACCTTAAAGTAAACCAAGGCTACTGTACAACTTAATTTTTTAGTAGTTCAAAATGTGTTGAAAAAAAGCAGAAAAAAAAGAGGAAAAAGCATAATTATTGAACTCCAAATTAAACCATTTCTACTATGTAGAGAAGTCATTCTTATATCGTGTTTTTTTTTTTTTTTTCTTTCGGAATTTCAAAAAAAATGCCTATAATGTCCTTGAGAACCTTTGGAATTCTGGCTATAAAAGTACAACTGTGTAGAGAATTTACCATAAGATATTAAAATAGATTAACTGTAGCAGGTATAATCTGATGTCTAGTCAGACTTCTAGAACCCTGCACCCTCGCATTAAATCCCACTCCCTGCTGGGCTGATTTCTCCTTCCCAGAGACATCACCATACTCCCACTACAAAGAAGAAAGTTGACTTCTTCCACATTTTTTTTGTCAGGATCCCCAGGTATGGCAGTCCCTAGGCTCTCCCTTGGATAGATCCTCTGCTTGCAGGAAGTCTTCCCACAACCTACTCTCCCTAGCGTAATTTAGGCAAGACCAAAAATCTGACTTTCCAAAGAAACCATTTACTACTATTATTTATTTCAGATTTGATAACTAGGTAAGTGAACTGGTCCAAAGAACTTTTTTACTCACTATACTGTCAAATGAGGGAAGACAAACAATGATCAACATGACAGCACACACATGGACTAAGAGAATCCATAATACAGTGTCAAATGTGTGCAGGGGGTAGGTTGAACGGATACCTACTCTAACCCACAGATGCCAACTTTTGTGCAAGATGGAATGGAGAAAGGGAAATATACTCCAACAGTGATCCCGCTGGAATGTCAACTTTTATAGTAAGCTCCTTACACAACTGTATTATGTTCTTCATACAAATTTATGCTGCAGTCATAACCTCTTGGAAGATTCTGAACTCTCATCTATTATACTAGGATACTGTATACTTTCCTGAGGTAGTAACTGGATATGAAGACTCATCTTTTATCACGTTACCAGATGTTTGCAAGAAGTACAAAAATGTAGCTGTATGATCCCGGGATGCCTGAGTCTCCTACATAGTGAAATATACCATCTTAGGCACTAGAACAAATAGAAAGGAGTTGTACACTTAAACTCTGCAGTTTTGATGTACCTTCTAATCAGCATGACAACAACATTTCCTCCCTCAATGTAATCATAAAATGGGCATCAGAAGTGGGTGTCTGTGACACGGTACCTGAACTCACCATAGATTAAGTACTTTCAGCCTAGGAGGATGGCTGTGATCAAAGGTAAGGAGGCCTCCTGAGAGGCAAAGCTAGTGTGTTCAGTAATACCAAGCATCAAAGCAAGGCAAGCAAATCTGTGCAGCTGATGACCACTGGCCTACAGGGACTGGCTGGAACAGTTGTGACATCCCTGGTCTCCTTCTTATTATTCTCATGATAGGTCATCTTCCTTTTATTAGGGTGTCCAAAGAGGACGATTGCTGAGGGTTGTCAAATACTATGGACTAGGAAGCAACACAGTCTGCTTCTAAATATTTCTTGCTAAAACTAGCACAGAAATGCAAGATAACATGTTACAGGAAGGTCCCAAGCAGAAAACACTCTAGAAATGGAAGCCTTTGTGGGAAATCTGCAGTTTACTTATGTACGTATTCACTTTCTAAGGGTGGTCCTAACACTAACAACTTAATAATAACTGTGACCACTGGAACAAAATGCAAAACACTAACTTTTTTCAGAAGCAGCAATAGAATAAGGAAAACTAAATAGGGAAAAAACCCCTAATAGGTTACTTATCTGCCTAGTTCTGGATACCCATAGATTGTGGTGCAAAACTGATAACTTCATAAAGTGTGCAGACTATTACTGCATTGCAGCACAAAATAACTAAAGATGGTGCGAGTTGACATCTCTTTATACTAGGAGCATGGTAACATCCCTCAGAAAAAAACTCAGCCTGGCCAAGGAGGAAGGGTGCAAAACTCTACAAATCAGACTGAACACTGGACCTTACATGTGGTTGGGCTCCTAAGGGTTATGATTGCAACAAGCATAACTAAATAGCAAGTCACAAGTGAAAAAATAACAAATGAAACTAGAATGTTTTTCCTAAACATACTCATGGTCAGTAAGAATGGTGAACTAGTGTTAAAAAGGAGTTTTGTTAAGAAAGGGATAATAGCATAAGGAGACATTTAATATCATTGGTACTACAAGCTATTATAACTACATATGATAAGCTACTACAATAGCATAGGTATTTTACTTCCAAATGTAATGACAGCATTGCAGGACCAACTGGGAGAGACCCAAGAAGTATCTTGAGTAAGTTCTGGATCCTCTCTGGCCAGGGTGACCTCTTAGATGACTTTTTCTAGCAGCTTTTTTATTTCTAGAGAAGCTATTTCCCTCTGACTGGGTGGAACATTGGGGATTTTCTTTGGAGTTGACGGAAGGGGCTGAGAAAATGGAACAATATAACCTCTGGATGTTATCCTCTGCACCCATGAATCTTTTGTGATATTTAATCTCTGATGCAGAGACAGATGACCGCTGACTGCCTCCAGAGATGGATAGTCGGGCCTCCAGTCAGGAGTGCTGGTAGGCTCTATCGGCAAAAGAACCTCTAGATCCCTGGTTATGTGAACCACCTCTGCCACAGGGAAGGCAACTTCCATTTGAATTTCTTCCTCTGCCTCTGGGGGAACTATCTCCGTGCGACTCCTGGAAAGGACTATGGGACTTTTTTAAACCACATCTTTCTATCACCTCACTGGTTTCTAGAGAAAGAACTTTGAGGAGTAGAGAAACATATACCCACAACAGACAGGGTCTTTCCCACTTGTTCACACCTGGAGTGTCTCTCTTTTACCTTGGGTCCAAAAAGTGAGATTCCATCAAAGGATGCACTGATAAAAGAATATTTTAAAAAGTTCCAAAAAGTCACACATGCACATCTAGGCATGTCTCCCTAATGAACATGCCTGACACCAATGCCCTTGAGGTACGAGCGAGATTAACCTCATGGATGAATTAGATATTAACTGGAGGGTAGTCAGCTATGAGGAAATTCTATTCCCCTTCTCAGAGGACATGGACCCCAAAACAGACGATCAAATCTCTTTGTAGTCTGGTAAAATGTGCTAAATAATTCAGTGACTTATGACAGAAGATCGCTAAAACAAACACACACTTCCCAAACCTGTCCAGCGCACTAGGCAGGATTTCTTTTTAAACAGAGTAAAAAAAAGGTTTACCAACAATGGTATTGGAGAGTACTGAAAAGTACAAGGGAAAGTACAGATTACCAACAACGGCATTGGAAAGTACTCAAAGTATAAGAGGAGGCCATTACAGGAGAAGAAGAATAAAATGACAAATAGGACAAGGGGGGTTTAAAGATTGAAAGAATAACAAAATATAACTGTTTGTCAAGAAACTGATAAAACTAAACTCACTTAAGCAAATACCAGTGTCAAGAAACAGAGAAAACTAAACTCACTACAGCAAATACCAGCGACTATACAAGCACTAACACTAGAGAGCTCGTAATCCACGTCCGTTCACAATGCAGCACACCAGATCTGAAGTATGTTAGATTGGTGGGGCATTATGGGTAAAGGGAGGAGTTCGAGTGTGCAAGGATTCTACGATCTGGAAAAAGCAGCCATGTCGGATCAGAGTATTGGATCCAAACCCAAATGATAAGGACTGAATGAAAATGACAATAACAGATTGTGCTTTGTAGCATCAGGACGACCCCGTTCACCTTGCACTTGAACTCCCTGTATGCTGCTCCCCATGCAAAATCTGAAAAGTCCACCTGGACTGAGAAAGGTAGGCCTGGATTGAGAGACATTTGATCTCCCCACCACTGTAGCTATCATTTCACAAATCCCAGCATTGGTACAGTACAGTTGTGTACACTTTCCATAAATGTAAATGTTCGAGTGTACTCACTGTTGCAGTCATCACATTTGGGCTATCTGCTTGCAGTAGCCCTCAGTCGGCCTGATTATCAAAGTCTTGGGTCCTGAGTTGGTTGCTGTCTCATCTTCAGTGACGTCAGGTAGTCAGGGGTGTAAAGCATGCAGCTGCCGCCATTACATCAGTTTTTCTTGCCCCAGATGTCAGGTGCCCCCTTAATGGGAAGCAATTATATATATATATTATACATTATATATATATATATATATATATATATATATATATATATATATATACACACACACACACACAAGTAGGTTAAACCTCCAACAAAAAAGCAAATACAGCAAAAAGCATTTAAGTATAGTAAAGGAGAATAGAGGTATAATAGCCAAAGGAAGTCAAGGGGCTGGAGGGAGGGTAACCAGGACTGCAACAGTGAATACACTCGAACATCTACATTTACAGTAAGTGTACACAACTGTACTATGTTCTTCATGTTTCACTGTTGCAGTCATCACACTTGGGTAGATTCCCAAAGCTAAGGATGGGAGGAGGAATTTAGATAGCATTAGGACCAGCTATAAGGCCCTGCAAGACTGCAGTGGCAAAGCCAGCTCTGGATTTAGAGGAAAAATTGACAAATGGTAATGCTTGGTAAAAGTATGTATAGAACTCCACGTAGCAGCTTCTAGGATGTCTCTAGTAGGGACACCTCTGAGAAAGGCTGTAGGGGTAGAGGCAGCCCTGGCTGAATGGGGTCTAATCCCCTGTGGGGTAGGTTTTCCACGGTGCTTATAGCAGAAATTAATGCAATGGCCTATCCATTTAGAAATGGTTTGCTTTGAAATAGCCTTCCCCTCTGCCCCTGCAGCAAATGCCACCAGCAGTTGTTCAGATTTCCTTTGAGGTTTAGTCCTGCCCAAGTAAAATCTAAGTTGTCTGTGCACATCTAAGGATTGCAGTAGCTCTTCCATTTTGTTCTGTGGATTAGAAAAGAAGGCTGGCAAATTAATGGACTGATTAAGAGCCACAGTGGATAACACCTTGGGCATGAAAGAGGGATTGGTCCTGAGCGACACCTAGTCCGCATGAAAGATGATGAAAGGCTCCACTACCATAAGGGCCTGCAATTCAGATAACCTTCTTGCTGAAGTGACTGCTAAAAGGAAAGCTGTTTTCCAAGAAAGGAATTTTGACTCTGCAGTTGCAGCTGGCTCAAAAGAAGGAATAGTGAGTTTTTCCAATAGAAAATTAAGGTCCAAGGCTGGAGTTGGGGCTCTCCTGGGTGGTCTTAAGTTTTTGGCCCCTCTGAGGAACTGCTTGAGCAGTGGGTGAGAAAAGAGGGGTGGTTCTGTGTTGTAATGAGCTGAAATGGCTGAGGCATGAATTTTGATGGAGGAAAAGGAAAGGCCCTTGTGAAGCATCTCAGTTAAGTATTGAGGTAAGTTGGGCGCTGCTGTAGCCATCCCTTGAGTTTGGTTCCAGGCACAGAATCTTTTCCATTTTTCAGCGTAAGATTTTCTAGTACTAGACCTCCTTGCCTCCAAATTGACATCCAACACTTGTTTACTGTGGGATGGTAATGGAGAGATTAGGTAATTAGCCTGGCTGCCAGGTTCAGGGTTTGAAGATGGGGGTGCAGAATCTGGCTCTACTGCTGAGACAGCAGGGTAGGGGTCTGAGGTATGTGCCATGGGGCCAGCTGTGTCACACTGCGCAAGAGGGGGTACCAGTGTTGGCGTGGCCAGTCTAGTGCAATCAGTATCATCCTTTGTTTGCCCTGTTTGATCTTTAGTAGCACTCTGGTGAGGAGAGGCAGAGGAGGAAAGGCATAAACTGATAGATTTTCCCAGCTGAAGGACAGAGCATCCACTTTTCAAGCTTGTTTGTGGGGAGTCCTTGTGCAGAATTTGTCCAATTGGTAGTTCTGGGGGGAGGCAAACAGGTCTATATCTGGGATCTTCTATTTGTTGATCAACATGTTAAAATCTTTGGTTCCAGTTTCCACTTGTGGGTCCATGAGATATCTGCCAGTGTATTTAGTTTTCCTGGTAGGAATTGAGCCTGTAGATGCACTTGGTAGCTCAAGGCTGTGTTCCACAAGCCATGGCTAGTCTGCAAAGGTGGTAAGAATGGGTACCCCCCTGCTTGTTTATGTACCACATAACAGTGGTGTTGTCCATCGTTATCATTAATTGTCCTGGAAGAATGTGGTCCTTGAAGGCTATCAGAGCATTCTGTACAGCTAACATTTTTTTTTGATTGATATGCAGGTGCATTTGACTTGGGTTCCATTTGCCCTGAATGCACTTTCCTGCCAGGTGAGCCCCCCATGCATAGTCTGATGCAGCTGTTGTTAGGGTTTGGGCAGCAGGGGGTAGAGTGAATGGTAGTCCCTTGTTTTGGTGGCAGGCCTCTGCCCACCAAAGGAATTCCAACTGTAGACAAGGTATGATAGGAATCATTGCTTCTAGATCCTGAGAATGTTGACACCATAGGCTTTTTAGATACCACTGTAGTTTCCTCATATGCAGTCTTACATATGGAATTAGTACAATACACGAGGCGATGAACCCCAAGGCTTGCAGTATTTGATTTGCAGATAGCAGGGTTTTTGTGGCCACTAGTTTGAAGTAAGTTGTCAAATGAATTTGTTTCTCTGGCGTGAGGAAAAACATCTGGGAAGTTGTGTTCAAGCTTTCTCCCAGGAATATAATTTGTTGACAGGGTACCAGATGTGATTTATTTACGTTTATGTTGTACCCCAGACAAGTTAACACCTTTTGTACAAATGCCAGATGATTCAGAAGTATATCCTGGCTTTCTGTCTGAATTAGACAATCATCCAGGTATGGGTATATTTGAATATTTCTTTGCCTGCAAAATACAATGATTGGAGCTAGGCACTTTGTGAATACCCTAGGTGCAGTAGATAAGCCAAAGGGCAGTGCAGAGAACTGATAGTGCATGCAGCCTGCTTTGAAGCATAGGTATTTTCTGCAAGATTCCCTGATTGGGATGTGCAGGTAGGCTTCCTTTAAATCCAGTGTTGCCAACCAGGCATCTTTTCCTATCATGGGAAGCAACTGGTGAAGAGTTAGCATCTTGAATTTTGGAATCACCAAAAAGGTGTTTAGGATAGACAGGTCCAGGATAGGACATCATGCGTTGTCTTTTCTGGGTACCAGGAAAAGTCTTGAGTAGAAACCTTGTCCCTTTTCCTCTTCTGGTACAGTCTGAATAGCCTTTAATCTTAAGAGAGAGAGTACTTGCTTTTGAGCCTCTGCCCACTGATTTGGGGGTAGATCTGGCCAACAGTTTGGGGTTGGTAACATGTGGAAGTAATCTGTATCCTTGGGAAACTATGTTTAAAACCCATTTGTCCTGGGTAATGAGTTCCTAGTGTTTTGCTTGCAGAGCAATCTTTCCTCCTAAAGGAGCAGGCAGCTGAGAAGTGCTTGGAAGTTTTAAAGTTAAGTCATTGAGACAGCTTACCATAGGGGGGAGTCTTAATACTTCCTGATTTGGAAGTGGGAGCCCCCCAATGCTTAGTCCTGTGCGTACCCTGGGACTGAAGCCTGGGCTGGGTGTTCTGCTGGTTCTGAGTTTGAACTGAGAAGGCCTGGAAGAGGCAGGAAAGGACCAATTTTTTGAGGGTCAATGCCTACTAAATCTAGGAGGCTGCACTTGCAAGAAATCTTTTAATAGTTTGCATAGATTTAGCTTTTTCCTCCATCTTTTTAAGAACTTCTGCTTTGTCGCCAAACAGGCAGCCCTGATTTAAGGGAGCATCCAGCAATTTAGTTTTAACATGATCTGGCAAAGATAGCTGCTTAAGCCAAGCATGCCTTCTAAGTACAGACCCAGTGACAGCAGCCCTGCAAGATGCCTCTAAGTAAATCAAAACTACATTGCAAAGTATGTTTTCCAACCTGTTCAGCAGAATGCATTAAATCCTGTAAATCCTTATTTTCAGCACAATCAGGAATCAACATCATTTTCTGTTTAAGCAATCCAATAATATGCTGCTGATACTTCAACCTATGAAACTGGCAATTTAAGGCCCTGATGGCCAAGGTTGCAGAGGTGTATACCTTCTTACCCCATCTATCCAGGGCCCTTGAATCTCTATCAGAGGAGGTAGGATTTTTGGCAGAAGTAGCCTTAATGCCCTTGGGTCCCTGTGAAATGGTCTCAGGATCCGCAGTACGATTTTTAAAAAGGAACTTATGAGAATCAGGAACCCTGTAATATCTATCAGGTTTTCTGGGAGTAGGAGGTAAAGAGTCTGGGGCCAAGCTAGATTCCTTAAAGGCATCGTCAACAATGTCCAACACGGGAGGGATAGCTAAAGGCCTGTGTTGGGGCAGGAGTAAGAAATCTCTAAGCCTCTTTTTAGAATCAGAGTAATCCTGGTTTTCCCAGTGAAAATGCTCCCTAAGAGTATGCAAGGTTTCACCAAAAGAAAAATCCTCTGGGGGAGAAGCAGAGGGAATAGAGTCCTCTGCATCAGAATCCTCACAGGTAGATAAGGGTAAATCCTGGTCATCAGAGGAGACAGAAATTTCAGAATCTTGGTCAGAAGTATCATAAGCAAATTCAGTCCTAGGTCTGTTAGAGGGGGAAGGTTGGCTTTCCCCGATTAAAGTAATAAGGTCTTCAGCCATTCTTATCATTTGTTTTTTAGGCATAGAGGCTGGACCATGCGGTCTGGGTGTCTGTTTCCTAGGCATGGTTCAAGTTTTAGGCCTACAAGAAGAAGATGGCGTTGGTTTAATATGCAAGTCAGTAGACCTGAATACACCTTCAGAAGCCGGTGCCTGCACAGTGGCTGCGGACCCATCCAAGGTAGAGACATCCGCAGGTTCCACAGTTGAAGCATCTCACGGCATACCGGACTCCGAATGGGTCTCAGTAGAGGCCTGCGAATCTGAAGTAGTGGGTATCAGGGGCTGCGAAAGCACCTCACGGAGTACTGGCGAACTGGCGACTAGCTTAGGAGAAGCTTCGTCGGCAGCTTTGGACCTAGGCAGCCTGTCTCTGTCTTTATCTTTGCGTTTTTTTGGAATGTCGGTAGTCGGGTGGCTTACTGAAGACATAACTGGATAACTGTACCGAGTACCAAAATATTTAGAAGCGAAAATGTACCAACGATGAATAGTTTGTGGTTTAAATAAGGCACAAAACTGACAGCGAGGTATGTCGTAGTCAGGGCCTAGGCAAGGAATACAGTACGAATGAAAATCTTTATAAGGTATTTGCTTTCCACAAGAAATACAATTATTGACTTTTACTGACATCAGTTTAGAGCAAGAAAAACTTTCCCCAACGAGGTACTAAGCTTTAGTTGAAGACTTCGGTTCTGAAACTCGAAAACGTAAATTTCAGGAGTCGGCCGACAGGCACTTGCGAACTGCTTCTGCTTCGGGCACTGCACAGCAAGAAAGACTGATGTAATGGCGTCGACTACGTGCTTTATACCCCTTACTACCTGACGTCATGGAAGATGAGACAGCAACAGATGCAGGACCCAAGACTTTGATAATCAGGCCGACTGAGGGCTACTGCAAGCAGATAACCCAAATGTGATTACTGCAACAGTGAAACATGAAGAACATCTGGAACTCTAAGGGATGCAGGTGCTGGGTCCAACATTTTTTGAAGTACCAGTGAGTCTTTCTCACATGGAATCTGGCCAGCAGTAAAATATGGATCTCTGATGTCATGAGGCCTAACTTTTGAGAAATTCCCCTGCGTAGGCAGCTTCTTTTAGAGAGAAATCACTGAACATATTCTGAAATGTCAAGATTCTGTCTTCTGGTAGAAAATACATTCTTTTTTCTCTGTATCATATATCTCGGGAAGACAATTCTTTCTGGTGGTGTGCGACAGGACTTTTGTAGTTTCAACTTGTAGTTGAGAGCAACTGGAATGTGATAACCATCTTTCAGATCTAAAGTCACCATGGAACAATGATCCAGAAGAAGGGATATCTACAGGGTAAGCATTCTGAATTTGGGTACTTTCAGAAAGGTAATTAGGTAAGAAAAATCTAACAATGGTCTCCACTACAGCTCTTTTGCAGGTTCTAAAAAGATATAGTAAAAAATCCTTTTCCTTTGCATGGTGCAGGAAAGTACAGTTGTGTACACTTACCATAAATGTAGATGTTCGAGTGTATTCACTGTTGCAGTCATTACACTTGGGTTATTCTGTCAGAGGTAGCCCTCAGTCAGCCCGAATACCAGAGGCTTAGAATTTCTGCAATGGTTGCTGTCGCTCCAGGACTGACGTTGTCAAGTTGTCAGTGGTATAAAAACAGGGAGCCGATGCCATTACATCAGTTTTTTTGCCCCAAATGTCAGGAGCCCCCAAAAGGGAGCTAAGTTATGGTGGAGTAACACCACCAGTAGAAAGTAAATACCAATATCTCTGTAAGGGTGAAGGAGAGAGAGAGAGACAAGGGGGCTGGAGGGTGGGAAACCAGGACTGCAACAGTGAATACACTCATACATCTACATTTATGGTAAGTGTACACAACTGTATTATGTTCTTCATGTTTCACTGTTACAGTCATCACACTTAGGTTGATTCCCAAAGCTGAGGATCGGGTGGAGGGAGTCAAGAAGAGTTGGGGCTGGCTAGAATGCCCTGCAGGACTGCGGTTGCAAAGCCTGCCCTGGATTTAGAAAAGATAGGCAGGAGGTAATGCTTGGTGATGGTATGAATAGAACTCCAAGTTGCAGCTTCCAGGATGTCCTTGGTAAGGACCCCACTGAGGAAGGCTGTAGAGGTTGAAGTTGCTCTAGTTGAATGTGTTTTGACCCCCAGTGAGAGTGGTTTCCCATGGTGTTTGTAACAGAAATGGATGCAGTTTGCTATCCATTTAGAGATGGTTTGTTTTGATATGGCTTTGCCCTCTGCCCCTGGTGCTAAGATGACTAATAACTGGTCAGATTTCCTAAAGGGCTTAGTCCTATCCAGGTAGAATATGAGCTGTCTGTGCACATCTAAAGAGTGCAGCATCCTTTCCCCCTTATTTTGAGGTTTACAGAAAAAGGTGGGCAAATGAATAGATTGGTTGAGAGCCACACTGGACCTCACCTTAGGCATGAAAGTTGAATTAGTCCTAAGGGAGACCCTGTCAGCATGAAAAATGATGAAAGGTTCCACAGCCATAAGTGCTTGTAACTCAGACACTCTTCTAGCTGAAGTGATGCCCAGAAGCAAGGCTGTTTTCCAAGAGAGGAATTTTAACTCTGCTGAGGCCGCAGGCTCAAAGGGGGGGGGGGTGTGAGCTTTTCCAACACAAAGTTAAGGTCCCAAGCAGGAGTAGGGACTCTCCTTGGTGGCCTTAAGTTGTTAGCCCCTCTCAGGAATTGTTTGATGAGAGGGTGTGAGAAGAGAGGTGGCTCAGTGCTGTAATATGCAGAGATGGCAGAGGCATGGATTTTAATGGAAGAAAAGGATAGGCCCCCTGTGGAGTACTTCCCTAGGTAATCAAGAATGAGAGGTAAGGAGGGCTGTGCTGGGTCAGCTCCTTTAGTCTGGATCCAAGAACAATACCTTTATCACTTGTCAGCTTAGGATTTTCTAGTACTGGGTCATCTGGCTTCACGTATGACATCCAGGACTTGTTTGCTTAGGGCAGCGACTGGAGGAGAAGTCAAGGAATAAGCCAGGCTGCTAGGTTCAATGTCTGCAACTGTGGATGCAAGAACTCTCCCTCCTGCCAAGTCAGGAGAGTTGGAATCTGGGGTAGGTGCCATGGAGGCAACGGGGACAGAGTGCGCAGTAGTGGGTACCAGTGTTGGCATGGCCAGTCTGGGGCAATCAGGATTGCCCTTGGTCTTTCCTCCCTTATTTTGAATAATACTCTGGTCAGAAGAGGTACGGGGGAAATGCATAGATTGAGAGGCTTGCCCACTGGAAGGATAGTGCATCCACTTTCCAGGCCTTGGTGTGAGATTCCCTGGTGCAGAATTTGTTGAGCTGATAGTTGTAGGGGGAGGCAAATAGGTCCACCTTCAGGGTACCCCATTTCTGGGTCACAAGGCTGAAGGTGTTGTGGTTTAATTGCCACTCGTGTGGGTCTAGGAGATTTCTGCTTAAGTTGCCTGCCATAGAGTTTTGGTTTCCTGGCAGGAATTGAGCTTGCAGATGAATATGCATGGCTGAGGCCATGTTCCAAAGGGTCATGGCTAGCCTGCAGAGGAGGTAGGAGTGGCTTCCCCCATGGCTGATGTACCACATTACTGTGGTGTTGTCGGTTTTGATAAGTAGAGGCCCCAGAAAGAGTAGGGGACTGAAAGCTGTCTGGGCATTCTGAACGCTAGCAACTCTTTTTGGTTGATGTGCAGATGAATTTGATTTGGGCTCCAATGGCCCTGAATGCACCTGTCATCCAGGTGAGCACCCCAGGCATAGTCTGATGAGTCTGTGGTCAGGGTCTGGGTGGCGTGGGGTTGTGAAAAGGGAAGTCCCTTGTTGTGGTTGCATGCTGCTGCCCACCAAAGAAAATCTTTCCTTAGACAGGCTATCATAGGTATAATAGTTTCCAGGTCCTGTGAATGTTGACACCAAAGCCTTAAGTACCACTGAAGTTTCTCATATGCAGTCTGACATATGGAATTAGTAGAATGCAGGAGGCCATGAAACCTAGAGCTTGCAGGATTTTCCTTGCGAATAACTGGGTTCTGGTGGCCAGTTGAGAGAAGTAGGCTGTCAGGCTTGTTTTCCTAGAGTTAAAAATGCCATCTGGGATGCTATGTCCAGGCTTGCTCCCAGGAATACAATTTTTTGACTGGGGACAAGTTTGGATTTCTTCTCATTGATAGTGCACCCCAGTGAAGTTAGTAGGTCCTTTACAAATATCAGGTGCTCTAACAGCTTTTCCTGTCTGCCTGAATCAGGCAGTCGTCCAAGTAAGGGTAAATCTGAATATTTCTTTGTCTGCAATAAGCAATGGCAGGAGCCAGGCATTTTGTGAAAACTCTGGGAGCAGTGGATAAGCCAAAGGGAAGTAAAGTGAACTGATAATTCATAGATCCTGCCCTAAAACGTAGATATTTCCTGCAAGAATCTCTGATTGGGATACAGATAGGCCTCTTTGAGGTCTAGACTGGCTATCCAGCCATCTTTGGGCAGCATAGGGAGAAGCTGCTGCAGAGTGAGCATTTTGAATTTTGGTACCACCAGGAAGGTGTTTAGAATGAATAGATCTAAGATTGGGTGCCATGTGCCCTCTTTTCTGGGTTCTAGAAAAAGCCTGGAATAGAACCCTTGGCCTATCTGATCTGCAGGGACAGGCTGAATTGCCCTCATGGAGAGCAAGGAATGAACTTCGTTTTGTGCCTCTGCCCACTGGTTTGGAAGAAGTTCTGGGAATCCTTTTGGGTTTGGCAAGGTGTGGAAATAAAACTTGCACCCCTGGGACACTATGTTGAGGATCCATCAGTCGTTGGTGATGGAGGCCCATTTTTCTGCATGGGAGGCAAGTTTTCCTCCTAGTGGCATGGCCAGATGGGCAGAGGTGAGAGGAGGAGTTGAGGAGTTATTGGGAATTCTTTCCATAAGGGGGTGGCTTAGCACTCCCTGGTTTAAGTGGAGGCACTCCACTGTTTAGATCTCTGCATACCCTGAGACAGCTGTCTGGGGTTGGGGGGGTTAGTTACCCCTAGGTCTTGTCTGAAGAGGCCTTGAGGGGGCATGAAAGGACCAATGTTTTGAGGGACAATGTCTACTGAATCTTGGAGGCTGAACTTGCAAAAAGTCTTTAACTGTCTGCATAGTTTTAGCTTTTTCTTCCATCTTTTTTAAAACTTCTTCTGCTTTGGTGCCAAACAGATTGTCTTTGTTAAGAGGTGCGTCCAATAACTTTGATTTGACATGATCTGGCAAGGTCTGTTCCTTACGCCAAGCATGCCTTTGAAGTACAGAACCTGTGACTGCTGCCCTGCAGGATGCTTCTAGGGCATCAAACCCACACTGCAGGGTATGCTTACTGATTTGGCTTGCAGAATGCACAAGTTCCTGTAAGTCTATTTTCTGCACAGTCAGGAAAGGTAGATATTTTTTGTTTAATGAGTTCCATGGTATATTGCTGGTATTTCAGCAAGTGGAACTGACAATTTAATGCTCTAATGGCAAGAGTTGCAAAAGTATATACTTTTTTACCCCATCTGTCTAAGGCTCGAGAATCCCTGTCTGAGGAGGTGGGATTCTTAGCTGTAGTTGCTTTTATTCCCTTAGGCCCTTGGGAGATTACCTCTGGGTCAGCAGTAGGATTCCTGAAAAGAAATTTGTGTGCATCAGGGACTCTGTAATACCTGTCAGGTTTCCTGGGAGCAGGAAGTAAAGTATCCAGGGTTAGAATGGATTCCATAAAAATATCATCCACAACATCCAAGACAGGGGTATAGCTAAGGGCCTGTGCTGAGGTAAATCTAAAAATTCCCTGAGTCTCTTTTTGGACTGGGGTAATCCTAGCATTCCCAATGGAAGTGATCTCTCAAAGTATGTAGGGTTTCACCAAAAGAAAAATCCTCTGGAGGAGAGGCAGAAGGAATGGATTCCTCTGCATCTGAATCCTCATAAGCAGATAAGGGCATGTTCTTCATAGTCAGAAACCTCAAAGTTGTCGGACTCTTGGTCAGATAAAGGTGCTGGGGACAAGTCTCTTTTTCTTTTAGCGGGAGAAGGCTGGCTGCCCCTAATCAGCATGACAAGGTCTTCCACCATTGTGTCAAGGAGGCAGGTGCATGAGTTTGGGTTGTCTGTTTTCTAGGCGTAGCTCATACTCTGGGCCTTAGAAACTCGGTAGTTTTAGAAAGAACTGAAGACGCAAAAGAAGTTGTCGGTTTGTGTCAAATATTGGTAGTGCGAAGAACTTCCTCAGAAGTTGGTGCCTGCACAGCAGCTCTGAACCCATCCAAGGTAGAGATATCCGCAGGTTCCGTAGTCAAAGAAGAGGCTCGCGGCATACCAGATTCCAAACTGGTCTCGGTAGCGGCCTGCAAATACATCGATGCGGGCATCAGGGGCTGCGAAAGCGCCTCACTGAGTACCAGCGACTAGCTTAACGGAAGCGTCAGCGGCAGTTTTGGACCTGTGGGGTCTGTCTTTATTCTTACACTTTATTCGGAAGATCGGTAGTTGGATAGCTTACCAAAGCCAATTCAGAATATGGAGATCGAGAGCGAAAGTATTTAGCTACAATATGGGCCTGACGACGAATAGTTCGGGCATTTAACAAAGCACAAAACCGGTAACGAGGGAAGTCGTGGTCTGGGCTTAAACAGGTGACACAGTAAGAATGGAAATCTCAGTGCGGTATTTGCTTTCCACAGGTGAAACAATTGTTAACTTTTTCTGACATCGGTTAAAGCAAGAAAAAAGGATCCCCAATGGGGTATTTAGCTTTTAGAAGACTTCACCTTCAATTTCGGAAATGAAAAACTCAGGTAGCGGCCGACTGGCACTCATGCGAACTGATTCTGCTTCAGGCTCCTCGGCAAGAAAGACTAATGTAATGGCATCGGCTGCCTGTTTTTATACCACTGACTACCTGACGTCAGTCCTGGAGCAACAGCAACCGACACAGAAATACTAAGCCTCTGGTATTCGGGCTGACTGAGGGCTACCCCTGGCAGGATAACCAAAGTATGACTGAAACACGAAGAGCATCTGGTTTTATAATCCTGCTTGCAGCTTCTGAAGTAGTATTGGAGAGAACAGTCTAAGTTGGCCAGTGAGGGTGAAGATTCCCCTGAAGGGAGGAGGATTATTCTGTCCCTTGCCAGTAGGGGAATGATCTGTTTTGGGAAAGGAACTCTGTTTATTTGGTTTGGAAGTATTATTCTTCTGCCATTTCCTCTTGGTACCCTGACTCTTGTTAGGCTGGGATTTTTATTTGCTCTGCCCTTTGAAGCTGAAAGCCTCGTTAGGGGAGAATTTGGGATTATGAAACATTCTAGACACCCCATGTATCAATTTACCTCCATCAAACCATTGTCTGAGAATCTGGGTGGCAGCAAGGCCAAATACAAATTCAGAACTTAATGGAGCATTCAAAATCTCACTTTTTTAAACCCAGACAAATTCTGGTTATGTAACCAAGTACATTTTCTCAATATAATACACGTGTCTGTATTTCTAGAAATTGTCTGCATTTTCCAAGACACTCCTCAAACCATGTTTCAAAACCTAAGTCACAAGAAAAACAATCTCATTTATATAACACTTCTGTTAAGCAGATAAAGAGGCAGCAAAGTGATCGAAACTGTAAACATATCACAAAATAAACTTACACATAAAGCTCTGATAATTTAAAATTCTAAAGACTAAATTACTGAACCGAGCCAACTTTTCCCCTGAGATTCTAAGCACTTGTCAACTTTATCTACAGATGTAGGGTTTAGAAGAAGCCAAGGCCTTCTTAGAGTTGCTAGTTGGGGAAACTGCAGCTGGCTCACCTGATAAAGGAACAGAGACAACTGCAAGATCACTGTACACCCTACATTTCCTCATAGCCTTTTTAGAAACTGGTTCACTCTTCAAATGGGTTTTTTTTTTGTAAAGTTTTACACACATCTTCTAAAGCCAGACCAAACACATCCGTTTTCTCCAGTACTACTTCAAAAGTTGCAGGGAACAGACAAAACATTTGGAATCTCATTCTCAATAATATCAAAAACTCTGCCAATCTCTGGCATAGCTTCAGATTGCTTCTAGTCAAATACACATCTAAACCTAGTTAGCATCGGTGGAAAGTTGAACACCTTCTTGTGTTTTTGAACCAGATCACCTTCCAAAGAATCAGACTGGATGGACTCAGAGTTCACTACTGTCTGCATCACAGTCCCCATCAAAATCTGTGGTCACAGACTAATCTCTAGAGAAGGTAGCCCCATAAGCACTCTGAACAGGAGCACAGTGTCCAAGATTAGATGAATGTAAAACACTCTTAGCTAAAGAAACCACAGCAGCCCTGCACATAGTAGTAACCTGATTGTCCGCAGTGTGGTGTAGTTTCTGTTTCTTTTTACTGCTAAGTACACTAGTAGCCAGAATACCTTGGGACAGAGTATTATGTCTAAAGCCGGCCTTTGGTCAATTGGTGCCTTAGGCAAAAGGTCTCCACATCTCCCCCACCACCACCACCCAGTGCCCCCACCCTTGTCTACCTACACCATCCAGATTACTAGAGCAGCGGCCTAGGTGGCCGGCTATTATTATGTCTTGCAAGGAGTCTCTTACTCCAGACCACTCTTGCATCAAGAGTTTGAGTCTCTTGTACCTGAACCACATACTGAAAGCCCCAGAGGATGTGTCTGACCCCCCATCCTACATACAGCTGCGGGCTCATACCAGAGGGTAACAGGGAAAAAGGTATGTAGTCTGTGGGTTGGATTAAGGCAACAACAGACTCACAAACCATAAGCTGAGGCATGTTTTTGTTCAGTTATGTCTTTTTAAGGTTCAACTGGAATTGATTGGGGGTAGGGCATATGTATCAGGATCCATCAAGTCAGGGGAAAACACACCAGCCAGAATAATACACTGGCACTATTAAGGGGTGACTAAGGGCAGCAATAACAGAAAATACAAACTATGTCACAGCAAATAAAGCTAAACTGCATACAGTATATATCAGGAAACAGTGTAAATTGTGCTAAGCCTTGTTCTACAACCTGCACAGTGTAGTAAACAGAACACACAGTCACAGTACCAAGTAAAATTCACTTGACCAAATACTGCCAAAAAAACAAACAAAAAAAAAAAAAAGCAAAAGCAAATATATGCCCTTAAATCTTTTAAAACAGCATAAATAAGCATTTCTTAGAAATTCTCATTTATAAAAATGAAAAGAAAAAAAAAACCCACAGAAAATACAAATACCGTAATTTGTGGTAAAACTTGCAATTTAACAACAAAACAGCTACAACAGCATTAGATCTATAATAAATATATAAATTAAGAAAAATTAAAAAAAATGCAATATTTTCCCATCATAACTTCAAAATTAAGCAGATAAACAACAGAGACAGGTGAGGTTAAATGATAGTTCTACATAAACGATGTGGTCCCTGGTGTTCAAATGACACCACAGCACATCATTTTCCCAGTACAATTCATAAAACACATTCGAAAAGTCACATAACTGTTTAAAAGTAGTATTAAGCATACAAATAACACCGTAATACGCTAGAATATCTTCAAATAAAACAAAAGTACTCAAAAGTATGTAATAACAAGAAAGGGAAGTTCCCAGAGGGATGTTATCAGAGTCTGGTATCTGTAAATACACCAATGCAGGCTGCTGAGGAGATTCAACCATGTGATTCCTACAGCTGGCACTAAAAGGCTGAACCAACTGACCATCTATGACAGGGGTTAGGCTTCCCTAATGGGTGGGGCTTAGCTGATCGCCTAGCAAAGGCACAGAATCCATATGCCACTGAGGTAGCATGAATCATGGGACATCAATCATTCTGCAAGACTCTGACAGGCCTAATGGGTGTGAGGGAAGCTCTGAATTTTTATATCAATGGGATCAGAGTTATAAAAGTGAATGGTGCTTGCAAAATGTTTCAAGTGGAAAAGTAATAGACTGTAGTTGCCACATATCCTAAGGTCAGTACAACTTAATCCAGTAAAGCTAACTGACTGACTTAAGCTGAAAACTGATGCATTCATTCTCCATGTCAAACAAGAGCAAAACATTGGCTGTTTATATCTACTCTTACTCTGCAAGTTTCATTCTGTAAAGATTTAACAGACGACTTCTGAAAAACTTACCATGACATAAAGATCAAAGAAGACATGAATGACACCAGATTTTTGCTTTGCGTAACTGTCATAATGCCATTTACACAGGAGCTGTCAAAAGCAATCACCCAAGTAGAAATATGCATGAAGATCCTGTATCCACACAAAACCTCATAATCACAGCCAAGAAACAAAGACACTGCAAATGCTGAAAACCAAAGGCCAGAGTTCTAAATAATTAACAATAAAGTACAGTTTTGTACCTACCATAAATGTAGATGTTCGAGTGTACACCCTGCTGCAGTCATCACACTTGGGTTATCCTGTCGTCAGACGGTCCTGCAGTCGGCCGGAATTCCAAAGTCTTGGTCCGGCGTCAGTTGCTGTCGCTTCTTCCCTGACGTCAGTGCGCCAGGGGTATATATAATGCATCCGACGCCATTTTCTTCAGTTTTTCTTGCCCCAGATGTCAGGTGTCCCCAAAAAGGTGGTCAGTAATTAGTACCAAATTAAGTAATTTTTGCACAAACACAAAATCCCTCCAGCTATAAGCAAATACATCAGGAAGGTATTGTAGAGATTTAGCCAGTTAGATCAGAGGGGATGGAGGGAGGGTAACCTGGACTGCAGCAGGATGTACACTCGAACATCTACATTTATGATAGGTACAAAACTGTACTATGTTTGTGTTACCCTGCTGCAGTCATCACACTTGGGTAGAATCCCAAAGCTATGGATGGGTGGAGGAGTTATAGAGGGTTAGAGGAGGCTAGAAGGCCCTGCAGAACTGCAGTGGCGAAGCCAGCCCTAGTCTTAGAGTAAAGTGGTAAGTGATAGTGTTTGGTAAAGGTGTGTACTGAACTCCAAGTTGCAGCTTCCAAAATCTCCTTGGTTGGAACCCCCCTGAGGAAGGCTGTAGATGTAGCTGCTGCTCTGGTAGAGTGGGGCCTAATGGTAACAGGAACTGGTTTTCCATGATGGGTATAGCAGAAACGAATGCAATGTCCTATCCATTTGGAAATGGTTTGTTTTGATATAGCCTTCCCTTGTGAAGCTGTAGCATAGGATACAAAGAGCTGCTCAGATTTTCTGAAAGCCTTAGTTTTATCCAAGTAGTAGCGAAGTTGCCTGTGAATGTCCAAGGAATGCAGGAGTCTTTCTCCTTTGTTTTGTGGGTTTGGGAAGAAGGTGGGTAAGTGAATGGTTTGATTTAAAGACACACTGGAAACCACCTTAGGCATGAAGGAAGGATTAGTTCGTAGAGAAACTCTGTCTTGATGGAAAATGAGGAAAGGTTCCACTGCCATTAGTGCCTGCAGCTCTGAGACTCTTCTAGCTGAAGTTATTGCTAGCAGCAGGGCAGTCTTACATGATAGGAACTGTAGATCTGCAGAGAAAGCTGGTTCAAAGGGAAGTAGCGTAAGTTTTTCCAGAACAAAATTTAGGTCCCATTTTGGTGTAGGTGCTCTCCTGGGGGGCCTAATGTTTTTTGCCCCTCTGAGGAACTGCCTTAGAAGTGGGTGCGAAAATAAGCGTGGTTCCGTGTTGTAGTTGGCTGAAATAGCTGATGTATGGATTTTAATAGAAGAAAAAGAAAGTCCTTTGTGCAACATCTCAGTTAAATACTGTAGAATCATAGGCATGTGAGGCTGAAGTGTGTTTTGGCCTTTAGCTTGGTTCCAGGCACAAAACCTTTTTCCATTTGTCCGAATAGACCTTCCTGGTGCTGGGCCTCCTAGCTTCCAGAATAACATCCATAACTGCATGGGAAAGAGGAGCTGGCTGGATGTTTAGGTGATTTGTCATGCAGCCAGATTTAAGGTTTTTAGCTGGCTGTGAAGAATCTGATTGTTTTGCTGTGTGACAAATGGGCAATTTGTGGTAAAATCCAAAGTGGGCCCTGGGCCATATTCCTCAATAGTGGGTACCAGTGCTGGCGTGGCCAGTCTGGGGCTATGATTATCAGTTGTGGTCTCTCTTTTCTGACTTTCAGAAGCACCTTTGTGAGGAGAGGCAATGGAGGGAAGGCATATACGGTCAGGTTTTTCCAACTGAATGAGAGTGAGTCCACTTTCCAAGCTTGATGGTGAAGTGTCCTTGTACAAAATTTTGTTAGTTGATAGTTTTGAGGACTGGCAAACAGGTCTATGTCTGGAAGGCCCCATTTTTGAGTTATCATTGCAAATACTTGTGGATCCAGTTTCCACTTGTGGGGATCCATGATGTTTCTGCTGAGGTCGTCTGCCAATGTGTTCTTTTGTCCTGGTAGGAATTGAGCTTGTAACTGAACTTGGTAAGCCAGAGTTGTGTTCCACAAGGTCATTGCTTGCCTGCATAGAGGGTAGGAGTGTGTACCCCCTTGTTTGTTTATGTACCACATTACTGTGGTGTTGTCCGTCCTTATTGTAAGTTGTCCTGGATGTAATCGATTCTTGAAAGGCTGTCAGAGCATTCTGTACAGCTAGCATCTCTTTTTGATTGATGTGCAGATTCCTTTGATTTGCAGTCCATATGCCTTGAACGCACTGTCTTGCCATGTGTGCCACCCAGGCGTAGTCCGATGCATCTGTTGTCATAGTTTGCCTGGCTGGGGGCAAGGTGAAAGACTGACCCTTGTTGAGGTGACATGCCAGTGACCACCATAGAAACTCCTGTTGTAGGCAGGGAATGAGAGATATCGTATCCAAGCTGTGGCTGTGTTGAGACCATACGCTTTTTAAGTACCACTGTAATTTCGTCATATGCAGCTTTGCAAATGGTATTAGTAGTATGCAAGATGCCATGAAGCCCAAGGCCTGCAGAATTTTTCTTGCAGGTAGTTGGGTCTTTGTTGCCATTGTTTTGAAATATTGAGTCAGTTGTAGTTGTTTGTCTGGCGTCAGAAAAGCCTTCTGGGCCGTTGTATTCAAGCTGGCACCCAGGAATGTCATATTTTGTGAGGGTTCTAGTTTTGATTTCTTTTCGTTTACTGTGTACCCCAGGCAACTTAGAAGATGTTTTACAAAAGCCAGATGTTGTAAGAGGATGTCCTTGCTTTCTGCTTGGATGAGGCAGTCGTCCAGGTATGGGTATATTTGAATTCCTCTTTATCTGCAGTATGCAATTACTGGTGCCAGGCATTTTGTGAAGACCCTGGGCGCAGTAGATAAGCCAAAGGGCAGTGCAGAGAATTGGTAATGGGTTGAACCTGCAATGAAACTGAGGTATCTTCTGCAACTTTGTCTGATAGGGACATGCAGGTATGCCTCCTTGAGGTCCAACGTTACTAGCCATGCTTTCTTGCCCAACATGGGAAGAAGCTGCTGTAGTGTTAGCATCTTGAATTTGGGTACTTGTAAGAAGGTGTTTAGAACTGAAAGGTCCAGAATTGGTCTCCAGGCATTGTCCTTTCTGGGAACTAGAAAGAGTCTTGAGTAAAATCCTTGGCCTTGCTCTCAAGTAGGTACCAGTTGAATGGCTCTCATGTCCATGAGAGCTGTAATTTGTCTTTGTGCCTCTGCCCATTGATTTTGTGGCAGGTTTGGCATTCCTCTTTTCATTGGCAAGGTATGAAAATGGAATCTGTATCCTCTTGAAATTATGTCTAGGACCCATTTGTCCTTTGTGACAATGTGCCAGTTGTCTGAAAAAAGTGCGAGTTTTCCTCCCAAGGGGGCTGCCAAGAGTGTTGCTTGGCCAGATGAGGTGCAAGTCATTGAGTTTGCCTTCTGGTAGTTTGGGACCTGTCCTCTCCTCCCTTCTGTGCTGCAGTGCCCCATTGTCGAGGTTTGTACTGGGCTTGTGGTTGTCCTCTGCCTCTTGGATGTCTGTATTTACCCCTCTGTGGTCTGTCAGTAGCTGGAAAGGACCAATTCTTTGTTGGCCAATTCCTGCTGAAGCGAAGGGGTTGTACCTGTAGGAAATCTTTGACCGTCTGCATAGATTTTGCCTTATCCTCCATTTTCTTTAAGACGACTTCTGCTTTAACTCCAAAAAGAACATCCTGCTGTAAGGGAGCATCTAGAAGCTTTGCTTTAACATGATCAGGCAGAGTTTGTTCCTTTAACCAAGCATGCCTACGTATAACAGACCCAGTGACAGCTGCTTTGCAGGAAGCCTCCAAAGAATCAAACCCACATTGTAAAGTATGTTTGCCCACCTGTTCAGTTGCATGCAACAGATCCTGCATTTCTTTCAATTCAGACTGTTGAGGAAGTGTGCTCATTTTTTGTTTTAACTGAGACATTAAAAATTGCTGAAATTTTAGCATGTGAAACTGGCAATTTAGTGCCCTCATAGCTAGAGTGGCTGAGGTGTAAACCTTTTTCCCCCACCTGTCTAGTGCTCTGGAGTCCCTTTCAAAGGGTACAGGATTTTTTTGCCATAGAAGCCTTAGCCCCTTTGGGACCCTGGGAGATAGTCTCTGGATCAGCAAAAGGACTTTTACAAAAGGACTTTTATAAAGAAATTTGTGGGAATCAGGCACTCTATAGTATCTATCAGGTTTGGCCAGAGCAGGAGGCAGAGAATCTGGGTTCAAACTGGATTCTAAGTAAACATCATCCACAATGTCTAAAACTGGGGGGATGGCAAGTGGTCTGTGCTGGGGGAGTAAAAGAAACTCTCTGAGCCTTTTCTTTGAGTCAGAGTAGTCCTGACCTTCCAGTGAAAATGTTCCCTCATAGTGTGTAAACTTTCCCCAAAGGAGTAGTCTTCAGGAGGAGAAGCTGAGGGAATAGAATCCTCAGCATCAGAATCTTCATAAGGGGAGAAGGAGTAATCTTGGTCCTCAGAGGAGCCTGAGGAAATAGACACTTGTTCAGAGGAGGCTTAATCTTCCTTTTGTCTAGGCCTTTTGTCAGGAGCAGGTTGGGAACCCCTGAATAAAGAGATCAAATCTTCAGCCATTTTGAGCATATGTTTCTTAGGCATGGGGCCTTGAACAGGGGACTGAAGTGCAGTCTTTTTAGGTTTAATAGGAGTCTTAGTCTTAGGATAAGTTTTTATGGTGAGCGTCGTCGGTCTGAAGACGCCTTCAGAAACCGAAGGTCTTTCTGCAGCACCGACATCTTTTTCAGCAGTGTCGTCGGTAGGGGCTAAACAAAATGGCTGTGTCGGCCTAGTACTTTCCGCCAAAAGTTCCGAAGCGGTCTCGGGTTCCAGGTCTGCGGCAGTCAGGAGCTGCGGAGCCTCACTGAAGACCGGTGAACCGGAGACCAGACCAGCCGAGGCCTCGGAGTCTGGCTTGGGTCTAGGCTGCCTGTCCTTATCCTTGCGTTTTTTGTGCATGCCGGTAGTCGGTTGCTCCGACGGCATAGTGTAGTTACATTTTCTACCGAAGTAGTGTCGTGTGAAATCAAAGCGTGTTTTTATAGTACGCTTATTAAACCTAGCACAAAAACAAAAACTAGTGACGTCGTGGTCTGGGCCTAGGCAAGGTATGCAGTAAGAATGAAAATCCTTATGAGGTATTTGCTTCCCACAAGAAATACAATTGTTAACTTTTTCTGACATCGGTCTGAGGCAAGAAAAGTTTCCCCAACGGGGTATTTAGCTTTATTGAAGACTTCGGATCTGAAATTCGACTTCGAAAATCTCAGGAGTCGGCCGACCGGCACTTGCGAACTGCTTCTGCTTCAGGCACCGCAGGGCAAGAAAGACTGGAGAAAATGGAGTCGGATGCATTATATATACCCCTGGCACACTGACGTCAGGGAAGACGCGACAGCAACCGACGCCGGACCAAGACTTTCGAATTCCGGCCGACTACGGGACCGCCTAACGACAGGATAACCCAAGTGTGATGACTGCAGCAGGGTAACACGATGAACATCTGCTTACCTTGAATATGAAGTCTCTGAGATTTTCTGATCTTTATGAGCAAGTGAGCATCCTATACATAGGAAGATCACAAATAATCTGTTCTGACTGGGGGGAAGGAAAAGGCCGGTTAAGTGACTGGGGGAGTCACCACTCATAACCATCTTAGGTAGAAACCTTTCTTTAGCAGCATTAGACAGGACTTCTTAAAATAATGTTGATACTTCACTTGCACCCCATCAACTACTACTTATCTTCTACAAATCAAAATAGAGACAAGCTGAAGGAGGGGACAATATATCCTTTCTCCAAGTCTTTAAGGAAAAGAAGCATAGCTAGCTAATCTGGAACCTCATTCCATATCTGGTGGAAAAAAAATACAAAGGGTCCTCTGTTGTTTGCTACATTTTTTAGCAAGCAGCTGCTATAGTCCACACATGAAAGACTAAAGGACTTCAATTATAAAGTCCTGGATTTTTTGAAAAATTTTTTTTTTTGCATTTTAAAATGTTACACACTACTTGTTACATTGTCAGCAAGCAGCTGCTGCAGTTTATGTCACACATAGAGTGCTAAGAGCTTTTGTTCAGACTGCAAATGCAACAACATTTAAATTCTGCTAATGTAGTGAAGCCTGATCAGCATCTACTGACCATGACCCCTAAAGTACAGTTTTGTACCTACCATAAATGTAGATGTTCGAAGATCCACATTGCTGCAGTCATAACCTGTGGGTAGTCCGCTGTCCTCGGTCGGCCCGAATACCAAAGTATTAGGCTGGCGTCGGTCATGGGCGCTCAGATCTGACGTCAGTGCGTCCCGGTATTAAAGCGCATGACCGACGTCATATCCTCAGTCTTTTCTTGCCCCAGATGTCAGAAGGCCCAAAAAGAAAGGCCACAGCCTAAAATAGAAAAAACCTCCAAAACCCATGTACAAACAATATCTACAACCTAAACAAACAAACACTCCAAACTACAGAGGGAAGGAGGGAGGGTATTGGACTGCAGCAATGTGGATCTTGAACATCTACATTTATGGTAGGTACAAAACTGTACTATGTTCTTCATCTCACATTGCTGCAGTCATAACCTGTGGGTAGAATCCCAAAGCAAAAGTAAAGGGAGGTTGGCCAAATCATAAAGCATTGGGGCTGCTAATAAGCCCTGCAAGACTGCAGTGGCAAACCCAGCCCTAGATTTGGAATAAAGAGGGAGATGGTAATGTTTAGAAAAAGTGTGCACTGAACTCCAAGTAGCTGCTTCCAAAATATCTTTGGTAGCTACCCCCTCAAAAAAGCAGTAGAAGTGGCAGTAGCCCTAGTGGAATGAGGCCTGATTCCAGCCGGAATCTCCTTACCATGATGAGAATAACAAAAGGCAATACAATGACCAATCCACTTAGAAATAGTTTGTTTAGAAACAGGTTTCCCTGAGAGCTCAAAGCAAAAGAAACAAATAACTGTTGAGACTGTCTGAAACTTTTAGTCCTGCTCAAATAATAACGCAACTGCCTGTGAATATCCAAAGTGTGCAAAATTTTCTCCCCTTTATTTTGGGGATCAGCATAAAAAGTAGGCAAATGAATAGATTGGTTCAGGGCCACATTTGAAACCACTTTAGGCATAAAAGTAGGGTTAGTACGCAGAGATACCCTATCCTTATGAAAAATCAGGAAGGGCTCAACTGCCATGAGAGCCTGTAATTCAGATACCCTTCTAGCAGACGTAATGGCCAACAAAAAAGCAGTCTTCCAAGACAAAAACTTTAACTCAGACGTAGCTGCCGGTTCAAAAGGAGGTAAAGTAAGTTTTTCCAACACAAAATTGAGATCCCAGGAAGGAGTAGGAGCTCTACGTGGGGGTCTTATGTTCTTTGCCCCTCTAAGGAATTGTTTAAACAAAGGATGAGAGAATAATGGTGGGTCACAGTCATAGTGAGCAGAAATGGCTGCAGCATGAGAAAGACAAACCTTTGTCTAATAATTCTGTAAGATATTGAAGAGAAACACTCAAATTAGGCCTGGAAACATCAAAACTCCTTACTGTGCTCCAAATAAAAAATCTCCTCCATTTATCAGCATAAACTTTCCTTGTACTAGGCCTTCTGGCCTCCAAAATAACATTCAAAACTTGTTGAGGAAGCTTCGGCCCTTCAGGTTCTAGAACAGAATATGCCAGGCTGTCAGATGCAGAGACTGGATCCTGATATTGAGGAAATGATTGCCCGCCTGGGACAAAAGGTGTGGAATTGAAGGCAAAGGCCAAGGAGGCTCCCGTACTAAACTCCTCAGCAGAGGGTACCAGTGCTGTCGAGGCCAATCCGGAGCTATTAGAATCATGGAGGGCTTGTCTTGTCTGACCTTCAAGAGCACCTTGGGAAGGAGAGGCAGAGGAGGAAAGGCATAGACGTGAAGATTGCTCCAACTGAATGATAGAGCATCCACTTTCCAAGCTGTGGGATGAAACATCTTTGTGCAAAACTTTGGCAACTGGAAATTTAGTGGAGAAGCGAACAGATCTATGTCTGGAGTCCCCCATATCACTGTCAACTGTCGAAATACATGAGGATCCAACTTCCACTCGTGGGGATCCACCATCTGTCTGCTCAAAACATCTGCTAAGGAGTTCTGTGCTCCTGGCAGAAACCTTGCCTGAACAGTGAGGTGCATACTGAGAGCAGTCTCCCACAGAATCATAGCTTGTCTGCAAAGAGGGTACAAATGGGTTCCCCCTTGCTTGTTGATGTACCACATGACAGTTGTGTTGTCTTTTGAATCAACACTTGTCCCGGGTGAAGTAAATCCTTGAAAGCCATCAATGCAAATTGGACTGCTAACATCTCCTTCAAGTTGATATGTAAATGTTGAAGTCTGGCAGGCCACGTGTCTTGAACCCACTTTCCATTGAGGTGTGCTCCCAAAGCCTTGTCCGAGGCATCTGTCGTTAAGATCTGACTCGCCTCTGGTCGGGTCACAGAGAGTCCCTTGTTTAGGTGACATTCCTGAGCCCACCACAAAAATTCCTTTTGAATGCAAGGTATTATTTGAATGACAGTGTCCAGATCGTGGCAGTGTTGTGTCCATACATTTTGAGATACCATTGTAGCTTCCTCATATGCAGTTTGGCATTGGGAAGCACCAGAATACAAGATGCCATGAACCCCAAGGCTTGAAGGACTGTCCTTGCAGTCAGCCTGGACCGTAGAGACAATTGCTGGAAGTAAAGTGTAAGGTTTCTCTGCTTGTCCGGGGTCAAAAAAGCCATCTGGGAAGCTGTATTCAGTCTCACACCCAGAAAGCACATTTCCTGAGAGGGTACTAGACTGGACTTTGTTTCGTTCACAGAATACCCTAGGCACCTTAACACTGCCATAACATACTGTAGATGGTGAAGAAGCTTGTTTACGTGTTGAGCAAGAATCAGGCAATCGTCCAAATAAGGATAAATTTGTATTCCTCTTAACCTTAAGAAGGCTATCACCGGGCCAGAACCTTTGTGAACACCCTGGGTGCAGTAGATAAGCCAAAGGGCAATGCAGAGAACTGATAATGTAAAGTCCCAGCCCGAAAACGCAGGAATCTCCTGCAACTGGGTCTGATAGGAACATGAAGATAAGCCTCTTTGAGATCCAGAGTTACCATCCAGTGGTCTTTGCCCAACAGAGGCAGAAGTTGTTGCAACGTCAACATTTTGAATTTTGGAATGTCCAGGTATGTGTTGAGGATAGATAAATCCAAAATTGGTCTCCAAGTGTTTCCTTTCTTTGGTACAAGAAACAGGCGAGAATAAAATCCTAGGCCCACTTCTGACATAGGGACCTGCTGTATAGCCCCCATTTGAAGAAGTAAAGAAATCTGTTTGTGAGCCTCTACTCTTTGCTGAGGAGGAACGTCTGGCATGCCTTTGAAAGGAGGCAATGTGTGGAAATAAAACTTGTAGCCTCGGTTTATAATGTCCAGTACCCATTTGTCCTGGGTGACTAAAAGCCAGTTTTGCTTGAAAAGTGCTAACTTTCCTCCCAAAGGAGCTGCCAGACTGGAGGGATCTGGCAGCTGTAGATGCAGGTCATTGGGCCTGTTTACGAAAGGACTGGCCCCTGCCCTCACTTGTAGATGGTGCAGGGGAACTCCACGTTCTAGGCCTGAAAGAACCCTGAGCTCTGCCCCTACCACGTCTAGGTCTGCCCCTAGACTGTAAATCAGAAGAAGGGTAAGCCCATCCCTTAGTAGGCCAATTTCTGCTAAACTTAGGGGGCTGCACCTGCAAAAAATCTTTAACAGTCTGCATAGACTTAGCCTTGTCTTCCATTTTCTTTAAGACAGACTCCACAGGAGGACCAAACAAAACTTCAGACTGTAAAGGAGCATCCAAAATTCTAGCTTTAACATGCTCTGACAAACTCTGATCCTTAAGCCAGGCGTGCCTGCGAATAACTGATCCAGTGGCAGCCACCCTGGAAGAAGCCTGTAAAGCATCGAAACCACACTGCAAGGAAAGCTTACCCACCTGATCAGAGGCATGAACCAACTCCTGTAATTCCTTACACTCTATGCCCTCTGCCAAAGCATCTACCTTAGATTTTAATTGAGTAAGGAGAAAATTCTGGTACTTTAACATATGAAACTGGCAATTCAAAGCCCTCATTGCTCGAGTGGAAGAGGTGCACACTTTTTTACCCCACCTATCCAAAGCTCTAGATTCTTTATCCATAGGAACTGGATTCTTGACAACAGAAGCCCTGACACCCTTATGTCCCTGACTAATAGTTTCTGGGTCAGCCCTTGGGGCTCTTATACAGATATTTATGAGCCTCAGGCACCCTGTAATACCTATCAGGTTTAACTGGCGCAGGAGGCAAAGAGTCTGGATTAAGGGAAGCCTCAGAGAAAACATCCTGAACAACATCCAAAACAGGAGGTATAGCTAAGGGTCGATGTGGAGGCAAAAACAAAAATTCCCTAAGCCTCTTTCGAATCAGAAATCCTGACCTTCCCATTTAAAATGCTCCCTCATAGAATGCAAGGTTTCTGAGAAGGAAAAATCCTCTGGAGGAGAAGCAGAAGGACTGGAATCCTCTGCATCCGAATCTGAATAAGGAGGAAAATCCTGAGTGTCTTCAGCCGAAGACTCTGAGTAATCTGAAGCCTGTTCCAAACTTTCCACTTCTGGCTCCACCCTAGGCCTCTTATCTGGAGGGGGCATAGAACCCCTGATTAAGGAAATTAAATCTTCTGCCATGTTAAGCATGTGTTTTTTAGGCACAGAGCCTGCAGAACTAGGACTGACACCTGAGAAGGGCAAACCAGGCCTGCCCTTAGAAGGTACCTTAGAGACTGAAGGAGAAGGCCTAACCACCTTAGGCAAAGAAGGGAGTACAGCAACCTGAGAGGCCCCTTCAGCCTGACCTGGCTCCTCTGAGGCCACATCTTGCAAAATTAATGTCTCCCCCTGAGACTCAGCTGAAACCTCAGCTGGATCTACAGATTCCAGCGTAGTTTCTAAAGAACCGGCATCCGGAACGGACGACTCATCCTGCTTGGACCTTAACGACTTATCCTTGCGCTTCTTAGCAGAAGCGGGCGTCGGAGGATCCAACGGCATATTGTAATTACACCGCTTCCCAAAGACAAGCCTAGCGCAATCTAACCTACGTTTAATGGTGCGCTTATTAAACCTAGCACAAAAGCGACACCCGACTACGTCGTGCTCAGGCCCCAAACAAGGAATACAGAGAGAGTGGTAATCCCTATGCGGTATTTGTTTCCCACAAGAAATACAATTATTCACTTTTTCTGACATCCGGAATTAACTGAGGCAAGAAAAAACAAAAATATTCCCCAACGGGGTACTTAGCCCAACTTGGTTTCGGTCTGAAACACGAAATCCGAAAATTTCAGAACGCCGAACGGCACTTGCAAACGCTGCTTCTGCTTCGGACCATGCGGCAAAAAAGACTGAGGATATGACGTCGGTCATGTGCTTTAATACCGGGACGCACTGACGTCAGATCTGAGCGCCCATGACCGACGCCAGCCTAATACTTTGGTATTCGGGCCGACCGAGGACAGCGGACTACCCACAGGTTATGACTGCAGCAATGTGAGATGAAGAACATCGTTTTGTTTCTTGGCAGAAGCCCCCTTCATAACACCATAGCTACGCTACTGTTAAGGAAGTAACGCCTTAAAGTGATTCTAAAGAAATAATACTTTCCACAAAAGAAAGCTTGTTGAATGACAATTCTGTTTTCTTTCCCCTCTATATACCAAATGTGCTTAGGAAAATGCTGGAACTAGGCCTTGAAATGTCTTCTGTACTCCCTGCTGGACTGATATATACCTGCCAGTGCAGAGAGTCACTGACAACGTTACTGAAAGGTCAACACTCATAATTCATAACTTCTGTAATGCAAGGAAAATAAGTATGAACATTAGCACATTAGCCTCAGTGCTTTCTTGGGACAGGCTGGATGGATCTTTTTTTGGATGATATGCCAAACCTCTAGTCAGAGCTTTAACAAGGGTAGGTTAAAGGGGTTGGCTGCCCGAGGCCAAATCTGTTAGATGGCATGATTGTTGGTGTAATACCAGCATTTATTTAAGAAGCTGTGGGTGACATCTCTGCTTCTTAAGCAAATGCTAATAGTGTCTTTGTAACTGAATTTGTTAAGCACGTTAACAGCTGTAGAAAGAAAGTAGTTACAGTTTACTGTGGAATTTATATGAGGAATGCAAGACAGACTTTTTTTGGTGGGGGGGTCCTCAACTTTGAATTGCAGAACTGCCAAGGGTACCAGATGACATTGCTATGGCTCCGTCTCCAGTTTTATCTTTTTGATAGCAGTGCCCCAAGGATTTAAAAAAGAATAATACAGGCCCTCTGATGAACTCAAACACACAACATCAGTTCTAACACCCACTCAAGTAATGAAATATTTACCTGCATCAACAAATTGAAGTGAGAATCTGCACTACTACTTATCCTCCTGGAGACAAGCTGGACAAAGCAATCAGATATGCTTGCTCCTAGTCCTTAAGAAAGTCAGTTTATAGTACTTAAAAAATAAATAAATTTTTTTATACAAAAGTAATGCTGTTAAATCTTACTTGCTTTTTCAGTTAAACCAAAGGTGCTTTACAAAATGCTGGAACTAGATCCCAGAACAATCTTCTGTACTTCCTGCTTGGCTGACAACATATACCTGCTGCGATGATATGAGGTAGCGCCACCTGTGCCAGGGAGAGTGGGACAGTGCATGTGTAACTTATGCCAGCATAGCAAGCTGGAGTTTTGTAAAGAATTTTATGTCAGTTGACTATCACACTGATTTGTACAGATGCTTGTGTTAAAAATGTATTTGTAAAGTTGCTTGTGTTAAAAATGTATTTGCAAAGTTGCTTGTGTTAAAAATCCATCAACAGTGGGTCCTGCTGGACAGAAAATAGATATACATGTACATCAGACAGCATTATTATAACTTATTAAATGTATATGTTTTAACAGAGAATTTTGGAAGGGAAGAGATTAATCTTAGTTCAGCTAATTTTGAAAAATAGGTTGAAAATTAAATGGGTTGGTTTAGGCCATAAAGATTTTATCTTACAGGTCTGATTGTAGCCAGAGACAAAAATGTCTGGGAAAACCAGGAACAGGAATCTTACTGTATTGTCCTTAGGTGTGAACTAGCCCTGGAAGGGTGGAAGTTTCTGAGATTGTTTTGTGGCTTTCAGATGCTGCAATAAATCTTAGCAAAGCTCTGGGTGTGTACTGTACTAGAGTCAGGTGACCAGATGTGATGTCATTCTATAACCAGTACTGAAAAGTTTTTTTTTTTTTTTTTAGACATTAGTGAAAGATACTCTGGTAATCTTGCAGCAGCAGCATGTTGTTTTTTGGAACCTCACAGGAAAGATCTCTCACAGATATCTCACACACCTCATCTTGCCTTGCTGTAGTAAGTAACTTAACTAGGGAACAGTAACTCTTTAGTCAGTCAGGAAAACACAGTGAGATTAGTTAACTATTGGTTTTCTGCATCCGTGTGAATCTATCCAACTGTGTTATTGTTTATATTTCCTGCGAATGAAACTCTGGTGTTTACTGTAACTAGATATTTGGTATTCTCATGTTTTCTATTTTATTTATTACATATTTCTATACTATTCATTGTGGCTGGTCTTTTAGAAAATACTTTTAACATCTTAAGAGTACTTATGCTTATTTTAGTGACACTGTGGCCACTCCTGAGAGTCTTGCTGCACTGGTATTAATTTTACTAAGTATAATTGGGTATCCTTGTAAGAGCCTTAGAGTAGCTGGCTGATAGCATAATTATCTTATAGTCTGGGCAGAAGAGGCACAGCTGGTAAATCTGTGACAGCCTTTCGTGTGTGTGTGTGTGTGTGTGTATGTGTGTGTGTGTGTGTGAGAGAGAGAGAGAGAGAGAAAATCAGTGTTTGTCAGCTCATGGAACAGGGACACAGAGCTCCAAACTGGTTAGTGTGGAGTCTTGTTTGGGGTCTGGAAAGGTAAGGGTGTCCAGCCCCAGGTCTGGAATGTGCTTGCTCCCTGTACACTCTTAAGGGAAATTGTACTTGGTGCAGAGAGCTGCACTCTGAAAATACTGTGTGCATCCATTTTTGGTCTTAGTGGCCATACCTTACCGGTGTCAGTTGTGGGGATTGAGGGTCCTTGATTACTGGCCCAGAGCAGGGACCATCACATACTGGTGGTAGCTGGGTGGGATATTAATTGAATTTCAGTAGCCTGGGGGCAGTTGTCACTGAAGGTGTGTGTACTCTCAGCAGCCACAAGGTAAACATACAGAGTTTCATTTTTACAACAGTTGTATTTATTTTTGTTAGTTAGGTTTAGTCAGGGAAAGCAGGCAAAGATGTAACAGAGAATTATTGCAATCTGACAAAGAACTAGTTGGCCAAGGTGTGTGGACAAATGACTAGTGCATGCCAAGCTGACTAAAGAGAAAATGATTTCAGCCTTAATCACAGCTACAGTGTGGACCAGCAATCAGGAAGACAACCAGTCTGGTGATGGGGATGTGGAGCCTTCAGAAACAAACAGCTCACCTTTTCCTCAGAGGATTTAAAAATCTGTCTGGAGTTAGAGAGACTTGAACTGGAGGCCAAATGTTTGAAATTAGAACCAGCAGAGAGACCGTGGTTTTTGTAGGTCGAAGAGAGACTGCTGCATTTGGAGGTTGAAGAGAATGAGAGACTGCAGCATTTGGAGGCCGAAGAAAATGAAAAAAAAAAAAAACTCCACCATGAGAGGGTGATGCTGACTCTGTCAGGGTCATGGAGGTAATGGGGAAGGGAATAACTGAACTCCAGATAAAATAAAGGTCAGTAAACTTCTTCCACAGTTTAAAGAGGGTGATAATTTTGATAGCTTTATTCATATATTTGAAAGAGTATGTAAACAATATAATGTTGACCAAAGACTCTGGGTACAGTCCCTGACCCCCTTACTCTATGATAAAGCTGTAACTACTGTTTCTAAATTGTCTGATACTGACTGTTTAAACTATGGTAAAGTTAAAAAATATTTATTGGAATGTTTTAAGTTAACACATGAAGCTTACAGAAAAAAGTTTTGTGAGCACAGATGCAAGGCAAATGAAAGTGTATGTGATTATAGGCTTAAATCAACGTCTTCATTCCAGGACATTCAACCACTCCAACCCCTGCAAACCTCACTCATAATTCCCCAGAGACCATAGTTGACGCCTATAATAACTTTTTCACTGAAACAATCCAATCCCTAGCAAATCAACTAGCCTCCACAAATTTCAACCCCACCTCTAATCTACCCACTAATCATCCCCAATTTAGCTTCCAACCCATCTCTACCACTTTTATCAAAACACTAATAAAAAATTAAAATCTACTACCCTTTTTGATGACCTCCTCCCTGCAGAGTACCTACAAATAACTGCAGATGCCATTGCATACCCCATATCTATCCTGATCAATAGAACCTTATCTGAAGGTGCTATCCCCTCCCTCTGGAAAATATTCCATGTCATCCCACTCCATAAAAGTGGAAGTTCCACAGAATTATCCAACTATAGACCATTTGCCATTCTTTTCCCACTAGCCAAAATATTGGAGAAGTGCGTACATAAGCAACTAATGTAATATCTTGTACAGAACAACCTACTGTCTAACTCTCAGCATAGCTTTAGGCCACATCACAGTACCACCTCTGCCCTCCTTTCCTTTACTAATTCCATCAACCAAAACAGAAAAGACAATAGGCTATCCTCTGCCCTCTTTCTTGACCTATCAAAAGCCTTTGATATGGTCAACCATGAACTTCTCATTTTTTCTCTAAAATCAATCATGCAATCCAGTGGTTCCAGTCCTATCTGACTGGCAGACAACAGGCTGTATTACGGTGGGGCAAACTGTCCAGCCAGCTACCTCTCTCACTTGGTGTCCCTCAAGGCTCCATATTAGGACCACTACTCTTCTCTATTTTTATCAATAACCTTCACACTGTATCCCCAAAGCTACTTGCATTCAATATGCAGATGATTCCACTCTGATCTGCTCAGCCACCTCCCCATCTGACCTGCAAATCTTAACACAAAACACATTTAACACTAAAGAAAACTGGCTCTCCAACCAACGTCTACTGCTGAACCCCAATAAAACTAAACTTCTACTCTTCACCCCCACTAGTAGATCTACCCCATTTTCTTTCTCTGTTACATCCAACAATGGTACCTCCATCTCCCCAGATACCCATACTAAGCTTCTAGGGGTTATTACAGATAATAACCTTAAATTTGACCTACACGTCAACAAAACCATACAGATCATCAATAAGAAGCTTGGATCTCTGTACAGAAACAAGTAACTTTTAACCCCAATGGCTAGAACTGCAATTGCCTGGTCGCACCTACTCTCTACTCTCATATATGCCTCTCCTGTTCTCTCCAACCTTAATAAATCTGAACTGAGTAAGCTCTCCCATAACTACAACCATATTGCCAGATTCACCACTGGCTCAACCTACAAAACCCAAACTGCCAGGACCTTAAACAACTAGAGTGTCTAGAACTGCCCAGCTTAATTCAATTCAATCAACTCTTAATAGCACACAAAATTCTATACCAAAATTCTATACCAACCTGAAGATACCCCCTCACTTATAAATATTATAAAGCCATACAACAACTTGAGGTCACTACGACCATCCAGCAAACTACTGGCCCAAACCTACAAAGCTAATAACTCAGCTGGTGAATCCCTGTTTGCCAACTTTGTTGACAAAACCTGGAATTCACTGCCAAACTACATCAAACAGTATTTCAAAGTGAACTGGCTTTGTCCATGTACCAACCCTGATTAAGTTACAAAATGAAATCCTACCTGAATAATATCTTAAACATTTAATACTCAACTATGTTCTGTTCCAATCTGATGATTTTTTGCCTTTAATGTGTCAGACCATGTACATTGTGAGTCCCTATTGGGAACATTACTAAACCATTGTATATATACATAACTCCTTGTCTTATATTTTCTATGTATCTAATTTGTTGTGTAATCTTTGTAATTTTGTCTATTGGAGCTTTTCTCCCCCGACCGCCACTGAAAATGGACATATATCCAGTCAGATTATTCCGGTAAACAAATGTAAAATAAAATTATACTGCAGAGTTGAACACTTATTTTCATAAGTGTGCGTCACATCAACACTTTTAAAAGGCTGGCAACCTTTTGGTGAGGGAACAAGCCCTTAGCACTTTGCCTGAGGGTATGAGAATCTAGTTGGCAGACCAGGTGTGTAACTCTGCAGATGAGCTGGGGAGAAAAGGGGATTCTACTTAGCAAGCAGGGCATCACTACCCAAGGAGGGGATACCCACTGCTGCACATTTTTATAAGGGAAGCCATGATGGGCAGCCTGAACCACCCCAAGAGAGTCCACCAGTAATAGGGGAAGCCACTATTTGAAGTGCATGGCTAGGATCAAGTGTTAGATGTTTTAACTGTAACCAGAGAGGCCATGTAGCATATAAATGTCCACTGAAGCAAAGTGGGGAAAAAAAGATGAGGGAGCCAGCAAGTGGAAATAAAAGCATGCCAGTGGTAAGTTGTCTGGAGACAACAGGGGGTACCAAACTATCACCGGAGTTTGCATCCTATCTTAGTGGATGGAAGACAGGCCACTGCTAAGCCAGAGACCTCTGACATATCTACTGTGAAGCCTGCAATGGTTAAAGAGGAGCAGTACTTGCTTGGGTAGTCCACTCCAGTCAGAGCTTTAGGAGGGACCCTCATTCCAGATACCTTTGCTCAAGGTTCACCTTGACTGGGAGGGTGAAAAAGGAAGTGAAAAGGTAGGTGTGTTTGAGGATATCCCTGTTGTTTTAATAGGGAATGATTTTGATAACTGAGTACCTTGTGTGCATGCAGTTACACACAGTCAGGCTTGGAGACAGATATGTGGGTCTGGTAGCCTGAGGGAGACCCAAACAGACCCCACATCTGAATCTGGGGGCTGGTGGATGTGGCTATTTCAGGGAGGGGGCTACCCTGTAGCAGTGACCCTGAAAGTGAGCCACAGGTACTGATGTTCCCATGGACAGAGTGACTGCAAGGACAGAGGTGAATGGTAGTACCAAGGCTGACAGTGAGGCATCGCTGTCAGAAGATACCAGGCTTCCTGTGGAAAGGAAGCTGGGAATGGTCACAAAGGTAGACTTGAGACAGGCTTGAGGGAGGTAGCTGAGGAGGCACCTGATTCTCAAGGAAAAGGGGAGTCTGTATACTGGAACAAAGGGTTACTGTATAGAGAGTGGACTCCCTGAAGGAAGGCTAGAAGGTGAGATAACACAGCAGTTAGTAGTGCCCAGAGCCTACTATCTGGGACTTCTAGCCATAACCCATGACATTACTTTTACAGGTTATATGGGCATAAGGCGTACCAAGAGATGTATAATGTAAAGCCTTTATTGGCCTGGGATTGCAAGGGATGTAACAGGGTACTGCAGGACCTGTGAGCATTGCCCAAAGGTAGGCAAGGCAGGAGACAAGGTCAAAGCTCCTTTGATGCCTTTGCCTGTGACTGAAGAGCCATTTCAGAGGATAGCTATGGATATTGTGGGGTCTCTGAGCACCCCAAGTTTCACAGGGAAGAAGTTTATTCTGTGGTAGTAGACTATGCTACTAGATATCCTGAGGCAGTGGCTTTGTCCTCCAACGAGGAAGAGAATGTGGCAAATGCTTTGTTAGAGTTTTTCATCAGGATAGGTTTCCCCGAGATAAATATTGACTGAAAGAGGTGCCAATTTCATGTCAGACCTGCTGCCTTGTCTGTGGAAGCACTGTGGGGTGAAGCATCTAAAGACCACTCCCACACTAATGGGCTTGTGGAAAGGTTAAACTCCACACTAAAGACCATGCTATGGGGATTTGCAGACCAGTCAGACAGAGTGGGACAAAAAGTTGTCCCACCTGATGTTTGTATATAGAGGTACCCCAGGAATCCACAGGTTTTTCACCTTTGAATTGCTGTGTGGGCACAGGGTGAGGGGGCCTTTAGATTTGATTTGTGATGAGTGGGAGTGTGAGTGTGAATCCCACAAGGAGTCTGGTATGGTATATGTCCTAAACCTCAGGAAAAGGCTTAGGGAGCTCATGGGCTTGGTCCAGGAGAACCTGAGAGGAGCCCAACAGCAGAAAAATGTCTGGTATGACAGGAATGCTAGAGTCCGAGAGTATGCTGTTGGACAGCAGGTTATGGTGCTCATTCCTGTCAGACATAATACACTGCAGCCAGCATGGGAGAGATCCTCTGAAGTGGTAAGGAAGGTAAGTGATGTTAATTACAAGGTAACCCTCCTAGGCAGGAGGCAGGGGCAAACGCTGGTCTTCTACCTGGGACATACACAGTGGGGAGTGGTAAGATCAGGCCAGAACCTGCAAAAATGAAGGCTATTCAGGCATGGTCTGCCCCTGTTACCAAAAACCAGGTGAGGGCATTCTTGGGGACAGTGAGGAACTACAGAAAGTTTGTTCCCAATTACAGTATAACAGCTGCTCCTCTCACAGACTTGATGAGGAAAAACAGGCCAGATAAGGTAGTGTGGACGTCAGCCAATGAGCAGGCATTCCAAAAGCTTAAAGGGGCTTTGGGAGGACCTCCTGTGTTAGCCAGTCCAGATTATAGCAAAGAATTTGGTGTACAAGTGGATGCTTCAAACCATGGGGTGGGGGCTGTACTTAGCCAGTTTTCCTCAGAGGGAGAAGGGCACCGAGTTGTACATCTCGGCTGAAAACTCCAACCCAGGGAGGAATGTTCTGCAGCTGTAGAAAAAGAATGTCTAGCCATAGTACAAGCACTGTAAAAGCTTCAGCCCCACCTGTAAGGAAGGAAATTCACTGTAGTTACAGACCACAATCTCTTAACATGGCTACATCGTGCCAGCCAGCAAAATACCAAGTTATTAAGGTGCAGTCTAGTATTGCAGACATATGACATGACAGTACAGCACCGTAGTGAGGTCAGCAATGCCAATGCAGATGAGCTCTCAAGACAGGGTACAGGTTAATGTGCTCCCAGACAGGCCCATTTCCCTCAAGCAACATTTTTACAGGGTCACTTTAAAAAGTAGCTCGAGTCATCAAGGGGGGTGTAATGACATGAGGTAGCACCATCTGTGCCAGGATGAGTAGGGCAGTGCATGTATAACATACGCCAGTACAGTTAGCTGGAATTTTGTAATGAATTTTATGTCATTTGACTATCACACTGATTTGTACAGATGCTTGTGTTAAAAATGCATCAACAGTGGGTCCTTTTGGACAGAAAAGAGATACACATGTAAGTCACAGAGTATTATAACTGATTAAATGCATATGTTTTAACAGAGAATTCTGGAAGGGAAGAGGTTAATCTCAAGTCAGCTAATTCTGAAAAATAGGTTGAAAATTTAATAGGTTGGTTTAGGTCATAAATATTTTTATCTTACAGGTCTGATTGTAGCCAGAGACAAAAGCATCAGGGAAAACCAGGACTAGGAATCTTTCTGTATTGTCCTTAGGGGTGAACTAATTGCTACACTGGAAGGGTAGAAGTTTCTCAGATTGTTTTGTGGCTTTCAGATGCTGCAAAAGATCTTAGCAAAGCTGTATGTGTATACTGTACCACACACAGGTGACCAGATGTGATCTCATTCAATAACCAGCACTGAAATGATTGTTTAGATATTAGTGAGAGAGATTCTGGTACTCTCGCAGCATCACTTTGTTTTTCAGAACCTGACAGAAAAGATCTCTCACAGATATCTCACACACCTCATCTTGCCTTGCTGCAGTAAGCAACTCAGCACTCATCATCTTGCCTTGCTGTAGTAAGTACCTTAACTAGGGAACAGTAATTCTTTAGTCAGTCAGGAAAATATAGCAAGATTAGGTAACTGCTGTTTTTCTGCATCTGTGTAAATATATCCAACTGTGTTATTTGTTTATATCTCTTGTGATTCAAACTCTGGTGTTTACCGTAACTAGATATTCAGTATTCTTATGTTTTCTATTATTTATTATTAAATATTTCTATACTATTCATTGTGGCTGGTGTTGTAGAGAATACTTTTAACATCTTAAGAGTAAGTATGCTTATTTTAGTGACACTGTGGCCGCTCCTGAAAAGCCTTGCTGCACTGATCAAACTCTACCATTTGAACTAGTATTAATTTTACTCAGTATACTTGGGAACCCTTGTAAGAGCCTTAGAGTAAATGGCTCCTGGCAGCGTAATTTACCTTATAGTTTGGGTAGGGGGGGGGCACAGCTGGTAAATGTGCCAGCTTTTCCCAGATATATGTATGTGTGTGTGTGTGTGTGTGTGTGTGTGTGTGTGTGTGTGTGTGTGTGTGTGTGTGTGTGTGTGTGTGTGAGCTATTTAAAAAAGGGACACAGAGCTCCAAAGTGGTCAGTGTGGAGTCTTGTTTAGGGCGTGGAAAGGTGAAGGAGTCCAGCATCAGGTCTGCAGTGTGCACCCTTTGTGCTCTTAAGGGAAATCGTGCTTGGTGCAGACAGTTGCATCTGAAAATGCTCTGTGTATCCATTTTTGCCTAGTGGCAGTCCCTCATCGGTGTCAATGGTGAGGACTGAGGCTCCATGATTACTGGCCTGGCACAGGGACTGTCGCACCTACCAGTATAGAGAGGTCTTGACTTCTCTGGTGCATAAATGTGATTGACTCATGCAAAGTAATGACAAAGAATGAAGACAGCAAAGAGTGGGTGAAACAAAATTTTTCAGATCTTTTCAAGTTTGCTATAACATTTTTTTTAAATAAACAAAATGCTATCTCTAGTAACCATTGAACTAAGATGTGTGTAATTCTGCTAACATACATATTGACCAAAATGAACTTAAATTTAGATGCTTGTATAACAGCACTAGTTAAAGACTCTGATCAGCAGAGTAACTCCCACAAAACCCTACTTCCTCAGCTTGTTCAACTGACTAGATCTCTTATCAAAGACAGTTTGGGCTTAGGAATTGCAAGTTAGGATGTAACCTTAAATATGGAAGGTGATGATGTCATCATCATTTTTTTTTTTTTGAAAAGTGACTCATCACCTCTAGTAAATTCTCAAACTGTCTTGAAATCTAGTAGTAGCATAATTAGGCGGCACAATGTAGGTGTCAAACAATGTGGTATAAGTCCATAGGTGGAATGATGAGGACCAAAGGAACTGGTTCAGTGGCATTTATGAACTCTGGCAAGTGCTTCTTGTTTAGGTATGGTTCTAGCTAAAGTTATTCACCTCTGCTTGATTAGCTGAAAATAATATCTAAAGGAAGGCTTATATGGGGCACAAATCTGAGAGTAACATGATTTATCTGCCATATTTTCCAAGTCAAGATCATACAGTACACCATTCATAAGTGAATCAGACACTGTCTCTAGAAGATTATGGATACTTGAGTTGCCTCTACTCCTTGGAAGTATGTCTGTATGCTACCTAGGGTGTGTGTCTTTGTCTTGCCTCTCTTCTCCTGCACAAGCAGAAGGTACAGTCAGAAGCAGAGGACAAATAGAAAGGAGAACATCAATGGGAAAGCTTTCTCTCTCTTGCATTGTTTTCTGCTGATGTTTTGATTGGAGATGGGAGACCACCACCAAAAGTATAGGAAGTGGTGCCAGTAACTAACCTAAAAGTCTTCAGAAAGCAGAGCAGTAGGAAGTAGTCAACACAACAGCAAATCTTTGAAAGACACATTCTTGCATCAATATTGTAACAAGTGGGCTTCTACTGATCCAAAACAATTGTTGCACACTTGTTTTTCCTCAGGTCACAGGAGGTCCTCTGCACAGCACTAATGACTATCCACCACTGCTGCTCCTCTGGCAACAGCTTGTACTTTATATGTACAAAAGCATCATCATTCCTCACCACATTTCAGTAATTCCAGTCAGAAATGTGTTACTCCCAAATAAATGTAGTGCAATAAAGTACAGTTGTGTACACTTATCATAAATGTAGATGTTCGAGTGTATTCACTGTTGCAGTCCTTACATATGGGTTATCCGGCTCCCCAGTAGCCCTCAGTCGGCCCAAATACCAGAGTCCTTGGTATATGACGTTGGCTGCAGTCAGTTGTAAAACTGATGTCAGAACGTCGGGCATAAAGGGAGGCAGCTTATGCCATTTCCTCAGTTTTTCTTGCCTTAACTGTCAGGAGCCCCCAAAAGAAGGTTAACCCAGGAAGGTAGCACCCTGGGGACATGTCATACAAAAAATAAAAATATGTAGTCTGTGCCTTAGGAAAAAAGGGGGAATGGAGGGTGGGAAACCAGGACTGCAACAGTGAATACACTCAAACATCTACATTTATGGTAAGTGTACACAACTGTACTATGTTCTTCGTGTTTCACTGTTGCAGTCTTCACATATGGGTTGATTCCCAAAACCCAGGAAAAAGACAAAGGGGGGATGAAGTATCACAGATTAAGGGTTGGTAAGAAGGCCCTGGAAAACTGCAGAGGCAAAACCAGCCCTGGATTTAGAAAACAAAGGTAGATTGTAATGCTTGGTGAAAGTATGGACAGAAGACCAAGTAGCTGCTTCTAGAATGTCCTAGTAGGCACACCTCTCAGAAAAGCTGCAGAGGTAGAGACTGCTCTAGTAGAATGGGTCCTAATACCCTGAGGGGGAACCTTCCCATGCTGCAGGTAACAAAAGTGAATACAATGAGCAATCCATTCGGAGATGGTTTGTTTTGAAATAGCTTTACCCTGAGCCCCAGAAGCCAATCTAACCAACAACTGTTCAGATTTTATGAAGGATTTAGTCCTAAGTAAAATATCAGCTGTCTATGCACATCAGGAGAGTGCAGAATTCTTTCCCCTTTATTCTGGGGATTGTTGAAAAATGTAGGCAGGTGAATAGACTGGTTAAGGGTTAAACTGGAAACTACCTTAGGCATAAAGGAGGGATTAGTTCTCAGAGAAACACGATCTGAATGAAAAATATTGAAAGGTTCTACTGCCATTAAGGCTTGCAGCTCCGATACCCTTCTGGCTGAAGTAATAGCCAAAAGGAAAAGCAGTCTTCCAGGATATAAACTTCAAATCTGCAGAGGCAGCTGGTTCAAAGGGAGGCAGAGTAAGTTTTTCTAGGACAAAATTAAGATCCCAAGCAGGAGTAGGAGCTCTTCTGGGATGTCTAAGACTGCTAGCTCCCCTCGGGAACTGCTTCGTCAAGGGGTGAGAAAAAATGGGTTGCTCAAAAGAACAATTTTAAAAGAACAATGAGCCGAAATTGCTGAAGCGTAAATTTTGATTGAAGAAAAGGAAAGTCCACCATTAAGCAATCCTGCTAGGTAATCAAGAATGAGGGAAAGAGAAGGATGAGAAGAGTCTTCTCCTTTAGCCAGCATCCAAGAGCAAAATCTCTTCCATTTATCTGCGTAGGATTTTCTGGTGCTAGGCCTCCTGGCCTCATGAAGACCTTCAACCACGTGTTGGGATAGATTTAAAGTATTAGCCAGGCAGTTAAATGGAGAGTTTGAAGATGAGGATGAAGGAACTTTCCCCCTTCCTGAACCAACATATCTGGTACCAGGGGAAGATGCCGAGGCTGACCCTGGGAAAGGCTGCGAAGGAGGGGATACCAATGCTGCCTGGGTCAATCTGGTAGTATCAGAATAGCCTTTGGTTTTTCGTCCCTTATCTTTAGCAGCACTCTGGGAAGAAGAGGCAGAGGAGAGAATCCATAAACTGAGAGCTGTGTCCATGGGAAGGACAACGCATCCACCCTTCAACTTTGCTGTGAAACTCCTTGGTGCAGAAGGTTGGAAGGAGATGACTGGTGTGAGAGGAGAAAAGATCGACTTGTGGGATGCCCCAATGCTGAATGATGCGATGGAAAATACTTGTTCAGTTGCCACTCGTGAGGATCCAGAACATGTCTGCTCAAATGATCCGCCAAGGAGTTTAGCCTCCCTGGAAGATACTGGGCTATTAGATGTATGCCCATGGATGCTGCTATGGACCATAGTCTCATGCTTGGTCTGCACAAGGGGCAAGAGTGAGTCCCCCCCTGCCTGTTGATGTACCACATGACTGTGGTATTGTCTGTCCTGATCAGCAGAGTCCCAGGGTAGAGTAGGTCTTTGAAAGCCCAGCAAGGCCTGCTGCACTGCCATCAATTATTTTAAGTTTATGTGCAAATGAATTTGCTGGGTGCTCCAAGTCCCCTGTATGCCCCTGCTTCCAGATGAGCCCCCCATGCAACATCCGAGGCGTCTGTAGTTAGAGTCTGGCTGGCAGGTGGTGGGCGGAAAGGCAGACCCTTGTTCTGAAAACAGGCTGTCGCCCACCAGAGGAACTCCATTTGTAGACAGGGAATTAGGGGAAGAATCAAGTCTAAGTCCTGTGTGTGTTGACACCAAAGATACTTGCGGTCCCACTGAAGTTTTCTCATATGCATACTTGCAAATGGGATCATCAAAATACATGAAGCCATGAACCCCAGTGCTTGCAGGAATTGCCTTGCAGAGAGCTGGGTCATGTTTGCCAAGTTCATGAAGTAAGCCGAAAGATCTTCTTGCTTCTGTTGAGGGAGGAATACCATCTGGGTGGCTGTATCAGACTCGCTCCCAGGAAAACAATCTCCCTTGTAGGAACCAACTTTGACTTCTTTTCATTGAGAGTTTAACTCACAGAGGTGAGAATGTTCTTCACGAAATCCAAATCCTTTTCTAGTTGTTCTGGGGAGTTTGCTTGAATGAAACAGTCGTCCAGGTAAGGATAAATTTGAATGTTTCTCTGCCTGCAAAAAGCAATGGCTGGAGCCAGGCACTTCGTAAAATCTCTGGGAGCAGTAGATAAGCCAAAGGGCAATGCAGAGAAATTAAAGTGTTGCTCCCCAGCCCTGAAGCGAAGTTACTGCCTGCAACTTCCCCTTATTGGGATGTGCAGGTAAACCTCCTTGATATCCAACGTTACCAGCCATGAATCCTTGTCCAGCATTGGTAGTAACTGTTGAAGGGTGAGCATCTTGAATTTGGGAATCACCAGAAAAGTGTTTAGAATAGACAGATCCAGAAGAGGCGCCAGGTGCCCCCTTTCTTGTGTACCAGAAAAAGTCTTGAATAAAAACCTAGGCCTGCCTGATTTGTAGGAACTGGCTCTATAGCCCCCATAGTCAGTAGAGAAGAAATTTGAATTTCTACCTCTGCCTGAGAGTTCTAGGTATGTCTGGGTACCCTTGCAGAACAGGGAAGGTGTGAATATAAAACTCGTACCCTTGGTTTACTATATTGAGCACCCATCTGTCATCTTGGTAGACCATACCTCTGCGAACTTGGCTAACCTTCCACCCAAAGGAAACCCAGGGCCTGCAGGGGTAAGCACAAGAAGGCTGAAATCAATGAGAATGTTCGCTTTGGGAAGCTGGCTTAGAACTCCCTGATTTAGCAGAAGAAGAATGCCACTGTTTAGCCCATTGAGGGGCAGAAGCCTGCCCTCTGGAAGATCTGAAACCCCTAGGCCTAGAGCGACCCTGCTTGCCAGGATCAGGGAAATTCTTGGAAGGATAATGGCTACTAAACCGAGAAGGCTGAACCTGAAGGAAATCTTTTACAGCTTGCATAGATTTCGCCTCATCATCCAACTTCTTCAGTACCTCCTCAGCCTTATCACCAAAAAGACAGTCTTTGTGCAAAGGAACATCCAGCAATTTAGATTTAACAGGTTCAGGAAAAAGGCTGCTCCCTGAGCCAAGCATGCCTTCTAATAACGGAATCAGTGGCTGCTGCTCTGCAGGAAGCCTCCAAAGTGTCAAAACCACAATGAAGTGAATACTCATTAACTAAAGGGGCAGAAATCAGTAAGTCTTGCAAATCTTTTTTCTCCGACATAGAAGGAATATCCCCAAGTTTAGCGTTAATAGCCTCCAAAGTATGCTGCTGATACTTAAGCATGTGAAAAAGACAACTCACGGATCTAATGGCAAGAGTTGCAGAGGTATAGACTTTTTTACCCCACCTGTCCAAGGCCCTAGACTCCTTATCAGAAGGCACAGGGTTTTTAGCAATAGTAGCCTTAACACCCTTGGGGCCTTGACAAATAATCTCAGTATCAGCAGAAGGGTTTTTAAACAGGAATTTATGAGAATCAGGAACCCTATAATACCTATAAGGTTTTCTGGGGGCAGGAGGAACAGAATTAGAAGTTACAGAATTTTCCATGAAAACATCATCCACAACTTCCAAAACTTGAGGTATAGCCAGAGGCTTATGCTGTGGCAAATCCAAAAACTCTGATTCTTTTCTTAGAGTGAGGAAAATCCTGACATTCCCATTTAAAGTGCTCCCTAAGAGTATTCAAAGTATCCCAAAGGAAAAAACTTCTGGAGGGGAGGCAGAAGGGATAGAGTCCTCAGCATCAGAATCCTCAAAGCCAGAAAAAAGTTGAGAATTTCCTTCTTCACCAGCAGACATACTGGAAATCTCAGAATCTGAGACAGACAAAAAATCAGAGATAATTCCCTAGCCCTCTTGGAAGGGGGGATGAAAGCCCCTAATCAGGCAAAGATCACCAGCCATCTTTACCAACTGGGACTGAGGCATAGGAGGGGAGGCCGACGCCTGCTTGTGAGTAGGTTTGCGGCTGGAAGGTTTACTAGCAATCTGGAGGGACTCGGGAGGCCTAGCAACTGCAGAACTCGGTCTGGTTCTGGTCTCATGCTGAAAAGAAGAGGCGTCAGAAGCCAGTGCCTGCAAAGCATCTCTGGACCCATCTGAGGTGGTGACAGGTAGAGGGTCTGAAGATGAAATAGCAGCCTGTGGCATGGAGGACTCCATAAAGGTCTTGGCACAGGCTTTTGGCTGAAAATCTGCAGACTGCAGGGGCTGCGAAAGCGCCTCACTGACTACGCTGTGCTGACGACCAATTTTACTGGTGCATCATCAGCAGATTTAACCCTAGGCCTGTCGTGCTCCTTGTCTGTGTTCCCTAGGTATATCCGAAGTCGGAAGACCAGAAGATGCCATACCGACGAACTTAGGCCAGACTCCGAAATTACTATACAAAATCTTAGCTCTATGGCGTATGGTACGCGGGTTAAAGGAAGCACAGAAATCACAGTTAGGGATGTCCTGCTCAAGGCCCAAACAAGTTATACAATAGGAATGGAAATCACGGTGCGGAATCTGTTTTCCACAGGCAAGACAGTTATTAACTTTACTTGACATTCATTAAAGCAAGAAAAGAGGATCCCCAACAGGGTACTTATCTGAAGGCGTCTTCAACCTGGTAATCGGAAAGCAAAAATAAGGTAAATGGCCGACCGGCACTAGTGCAAATTACATCTGCTTTGGGCTCTGCGGCAAGAAAGACCGGGGAAATGGCGTCAGCTGCCTCCCATTATATCTGACATTCTGTCATCAGTTTTACAACTGATGACAGCCGACGTCATACACCAAGGACTCTGGTATTCGGGCCGACTGAGGGCTACCTGGGAGCCGGATAACCTACATGTGAGGACTGCAACAGTGAAACATGAAGAACATCCAATAATGTTAACACTGTCAGCATAACCACAAAATAAGCATAACCCCAAATAACTACCTACATGTGCAGTATGTACAAGTTTAAGCAAGTGCAAAAATCTACTCATAAAGCACAAACAAGTCTTGCATTTTTTTCACATAACCTTTGTCATTGAGTGACAATAACAGGCATATCAAGCTATTTATATTTTTCTTCCAAGTGATAAAATATAAACCTGTGAGATAAACACCTGATATACATGTACAAATAAAAAATCTGTGGTAAAAGTTATTTATATGTATCAAAGTATCTGCTCAAAAACCACTGTATGAAAACTACAATGAACAAAAATACTGTACCACACACCTGAAGGCCTCCATTTTGCATGGATTTATATACAAGACTTCATTTTGAAGCATGCAATTTCTCACAAAGTCCAGCAGATGTCAGCCAATACACAATTCTACCATTTAAATATCACTACTGCTGTTTTACCATTTCAGTGGCACTGACACATTACAGTTCTACAATTTTGGCTTACAGTGATAAATGATGCATCATACCTACTGATTAAACAAGTGGCAAAGCCAGAAGTCAATACAAGATTTCCCCAGTTCTATAGAACAAGTTAGTTCATTTATTATATAAAGCAGACCTCCACATTTGCACAGCCACTGACATCCCTTTACACAAAGATGGAGTGTCCACCGATCCAGGAAATGATAGACCCATCAGCCTAACTAGCCTGATCTGCAAGGCCATGGAATGGACTATCATGGACCTCATTAACATGGACACTGGCAACCTCCAAACACTCGATTCCACACAGTTTGGTTTCAACAAGAGGAGGTCATGCCTGTTAAATTTGGTGTGAGACAGTCACCAAAGCCATGGACGAGGAGAAAACGGTGTATACCGCCCTACCTTGGCCTGGCCAAAGCCTTCGATACTATTCTCCACTCAGGTACAATAGATAAACTCTCTCAACTAGGCATCAATCCATATGTTACAAGATAGGTAGCAAACTGGCTCAGTGATAAAACCCACCTAGTCAAAATAGGGGAAGCCACCTCAAGCAGTAGACCCGTAATGAGTGGTGTACCCCAGGGATCGATCTTGGGGCCTCTGTTGTTTACGTTACATTTTTCTGAGGTGCAGGCCAAAACAAGTGGGCTATGGCTAACCAAGTTTGCAGATGACTGCAAGTTGGGTGTTGTCATTAATTCTCCTAGTGATGTGGACATCCTCCAAGAGGGTCTTACCCAAACAAATGAGTGGTGCTAGAAACATGGCCTCAAACGAATGCCAATAAATGCAGCATCATCCCCTATGGGGAGAATGATCTCCCCACAAATTATCACATTAACAACAAGGTCCTAAGCACACAATTAGTTGAGGGACTTGGGCATCCAGGTTGACGGCAAACCGACTTTCGATCACCATGTTGCCTCCGCTGTACAGAAAGCTTTCTACATGGCCCACCTCATGATACACCTTACTAATGTAAGAGTATCTCATCCAAGGACAAGGAGTTCATAACATCCCTGTATTCTTCCCTTATAAGACCCATTATAGAGTACAATAGCCCTTTCGGCATGTACCTCACAAAGCACATGCAGCAGATGGAGAGATCACAGAGGTTCCTCACCAGGAGAATCCAGGGTCTCAAACATCTACTGTACACAGATAGCCTAAAAGCCCTGTCCCTCTATTCAGTCTCATACAGACTCCACAGAGGTGACCTCTGTCTGGCATACAAAGCAATCTCAGACCCCGCCTTGATGGGACTTCTGCATATCTGCAAGTCAAGCTCCACTCGGGTTACCCGCATGCGCAACCTCAACCAGGTCTGCGACATCAACAGGACTTGTTGGCAGGACAGATTTGTGTTCCAGAGACTCCCCCTTCTGTGAAATAGACTCCTTCTCCACATCAAGCAGAGTACCTCATTAACCCTTTTTAAACACAACCTGGATAACTGATTGGGAACAGAAAATATACCCTTGAGATTCCACTTGTGTCCCTGCTGGACAGGTGCATTGGGTGCTGATTTGTCAGAACATTTGATAAATACTTGGCTAGGCTTGTAAGGGCCTCAGGGCCAATAGCCTAGTAACTTCCTGTGATCCTATATAAATATTTATATATACATTTTTTTTGTGAACCACCATTTTTCATTCATTTCAACAGAACATCCTCAATGCATAGTTAGCCCACCACTTAGGGTTTCATGCAGGTTTTATGATGAGCTTACAGTCTAAACTAGTTCTTAGATAATATTTAATTTTTTTAATGCTATATGCTGTTTTGCAATATTACGGTACTGAGAGTTATGTTAATATGTTTTCCTTTTAGTTTCAAGTCCAATTTTCCAAATAGTTGCTTTGCTGGTTTCAGTATGGAATTTTTGTTTTATTCTATTCTACACACACACACACACACACACACACACACACACACACACACACACACACACACACACAGATAATATGGATTTGATTTTTAAGGGTTTGGTTTAATTAGACATAGTTGTTTTTTGTAAGGCATGAGTATATTATTTATGTATGCAGTGTGTGCAGTTTTTCTTTTTTTTATGGGGAATGAGTTATAGTGATTAGTAACAAGCACATGATGGTGATATACATCTAAAGACGTGCACAAAGTGATGATAAACTAGATGAGATACACAGTACAGATAAAAAATATAATCGCCTTGTCACATGATGTATCCAGAGAGGGATCCTGATCAAATAGGGCCCTAGGCAGGGTAATAGATGCTCCCCTCTCCCTGAGCAACCCCTCATTCAGAAACCCCCACCCACTCCTCCTATCAGCCCCCCCTCCCCAGCCATTCCAGTGTTCCAGTACTTGGCTATTTCTCCCCAGTTACCATAAATGCTGTTCAAACCTGTTAGTGTGCATACTGTTTTCTTATTTACTTCTACAATTATTACAGATATTGAAATAGAATAACACAAACAGTGACAGCCATTTGAGAAACAAACAATACAGTCTCACACTGAAAACAGACTTAACATGAGCAGTAAACTTCTCTACCCTTGAAACTCACATTCATCGAAACATAATTAAAGCCCACATTCAAAGAAAATGCATCTGGCCAGTGGAGGATTAAGTTTATCTTTGGGCTGTTTTCAAATCATAGGTTCTTTGCACACATTTGTAGGGCCATGCATACATGTGCGTTCTTTGATTCACCTTCCTGTGTATTAAATTATATTTTTTGTTAAAATACACTACCATTTGTTAGAATGTATTTTAAACTTGTAGTTTTGAACATTTTTCTAGTACGCAATGAAACAAAATGTATAAACCAATAATGACAAAACTACCCACTTCAGAACATTTCAACCATAAAAGGCCACTCAAAAGTCTGTCATTACAATCCACCAATACAGTCAATAAGCACAATCTCTGCAGAAGTAAAAGTCATCCGGATAATTCCACGTTAAACAGATCTGTTAACTAATGAAGAGGTTGCTACTGGCAAATGACTTTCATTTCAGTATTTCACTTAAAAATTCAGTGCCTGCTGCTCTTGAAGAATTAATTGCCTATGTTACATTAGGGAATCGCTGATAAACCGACAGCAAATTCATAGTTAGTAGGGATCTCATATAAAGGAGGACACACTCAGCAGTGCAGAACCCCCACCCCTCCTTAAAATGCACCAAATAATCAGCAATCAAAAGGGCACTGCAATATCAGCACTCCATCCAAATGGTTTGGGAGTAGAATTCACAGCCTTGTGCACCAAAAGCAATTATGCTGCTAACACTGCTTTCAAATTCTACAGCAAAAACAGTGACTGCTATTTGATAAACAAAACAGTTGCACATTGAAAACAGACTTAGCATGAGCAATAGTAAACTCCTCTTCCCTTGAAACTCACAATTCCATGAAAATGCACTGAAACCTCATAATTCTCTGAAAATGTACTGAAGCTCAAACTCACAATTCTGTCAGCAGCATGGTAGTTGGTATACAAGATTCAGTCTCTTGTCTCCACTGAACCTCACAATTCCTTCAACAGTCTGGTAGTTGGTGTAGAGAATGCAGGCTCTTATCTCATGTAACCAAGTTACAGGGTTAAGCCTGATCAAGTTAACTGACTAACCTGCCCTTCCCCCCAACTAGGGCATTGAATACCATACCTCCACACCTCTCAACCTATTAGCACAAGAAATCTGGATGCCTAAAACAATGGGGAAACAAAGGCCCAAAAATAGGGACAATTTTAAATACTGTTCTCACAGACTTAGAAAGTTGCTAGAATAACAGCATTTGTCTTAGCATGCAATTTCTGTAGGAAATGAAGTCTAAAACTCAAATCTAAGACATTAAGTTATTTCAATCATTAGTGATTTGCCAGAAAACCACAAATTGTATGAGGAATAGGTCAAAAATATGAGGCAAAAAATCTGGACATTCTGCAAAAATGTGGACAGCTGAGAGGTATCCATGCCTCTCAACCTCTTAGTACAAAAAATCTGGACAAAGCCTAAAATAATGGGGATACAACTGCCCCAAAATAGGGATAGATTTTAAATACTGCTCTTTTTAACTTAGTTGCTAGAATAATAAAATGCGTGTTAGCATGCATTTTCTAAAGGATATGACATCTGAAACTCATATGTCATTATTTAGTGATTTCAATTCTCCGTGATTTGCCAGAAGACTACAAATTGTATGAGAAATGGACCAAATCTATGACACTAAATCTGAACAGTTGTAAGGTATGTTTAAACATACACACACCTACCTTCTCTCTGCTCTCACAAAGCAACACACACACATTCTTTCTCATACAAACGCTAGTCTAAATTCTACAAACACACACACACACACCTACCCACCTTCTCTCTCATACAGCAGCCTACACACTGTCATACGAACAGAACGGCTAGTTTAAATTATACACACACACACTTGCACCTGCATTGCCATGCATGCGTGTGATGCACACATGGTCCTCCTTACAAGAGAAGTAGTCACCAGCACAGTGTGATGATGCCTTTCTAGGAAAAGGGATGGCAGCCAAGAAGTAATCCGATGCAGGGTTGGAGATCGGATCCAATGCTCACTGTGCTTCTTAGGAACAGAGGTGGTAGGATCCAAAGATTTTGCCTTCAGATCCCAAAGGATCGTATCTAAGGGTTTAGAAATTTTTGCTGGAGGTGCACACTCAAGAGTGGAGGAGCTCAAATGGTCTGAGGGGCATGTTTTAGAGTCTTTTTTTATCCACTCTTTTGGGGGTTGAGCCCCAGATGCTGTCTCAGATGTAGAAGTAGTAGGCAGTAATCCTTGCAGAATGAGCTTACTCTTACGGTCTTATAAGAGCTTGGGGATTCAAAGCCTTGCAAATGTCAAGTGGAATCCAAGTGGCCCTGGTTCAAACAATATACACGAGTCATGTGCATCAAATAATGGTTATTTTTGTGGTCGCAGGCCTTACATTTCTTAAAACCCATGGGTTTGTCAGCCAACCTGTTTGGTAATAAAGGACAGAAAAGGTTTTTTTTTTTTATTATATGGAATTGTCAACAATGGTAAGGCAAGATTACCTCTAAAGGTAAGAAAGAAGGAAGTTAAGAAAGGAAAGACAACTACCAACAATGGTATATAAAATATACACTAATAAGTGTAGCAAGTGCAGAGAGGTAAATAATAATGTCTAAAGACAGAAGAAAAAAATTCTACTTTTTCTTACAGAAGACACCAACACTCCAGAGATAGCAGTGAACATGTCAATACCCAATGGTGGAAAAGTACAGTTTTGTACCTACCACAAATGTAGATGTTCGAGTGCTAATACAGCTGCAGTCATATAAGATGGGTTCTCCTGCCGTCAGGCGGGTCTTCAGTCGGCCGAATTCCAAAGTCTAGGTCCGGAGTCGGTTGTCGTCGCTTCTTCCCTGATGTCAGTGCGACAGGGGTATAAAGGAACCAGCCGACGCCATTTTCTTCAGTTTTTCTTGCCCCAGATGTCAGGTGCCCCCAGAAGGAAGGCAATACATAAATTTGTGTGGTAATGCAGTGCAATATAATCAAAATACAGTAGTTGCAAGCAAATACATCATAAATGAATACCCCAATCAGGTTGTATGAGGATATGTTAGCCTATAGGCCTGTCCCAAGAGGGGAAGGAGGGAGGGAAACCTGGACTGCAGCTGTATTAGCACTCGAACATCTACATTTATAGTAGGTACAAAACTGTACTATGTTCATCGTGCATACAGCTGCAGTCATAACAGATGGGTAGAATCCCAAAGCTAAGAAAGGGGTGGTAGGCACTAGTTGGAACTAGGAGGAGCCAAAATGCCCTGCAAGACTGCAGTCGCAAAGCCTGCTCTAGATTTGGAGTATAATGGTAGGTTGTAGTGCTTGGAGAAGGTATGCACAGAACTCCAAGTGGCTGCTTCCAATATATCCTTGGTAGGAACTATTCTGAGGAAGGCTGCAGAGGTGGCTGTGGCCCTGGTGGAATGAGTTCTAATGCCTGTAGGAACATTTTTGCCATGAAAGGAATAGCAAAAGCGTATGCAGTGGGCTATCCATTTTGAGATTGTCTGTTTGGAAATTGGCTTCCCTTGAGCTCCTACCGCATAGGCCAGAAAGAGCTGTTCTGATTTTCTGAAAGGCTTTGTTCTGTCCAAATAATAACGCAGTTGTCTGTGGATGTCCAAGGAATGTAGTAATCTCTCCCCTTTGTTTTGAGGATTAGGATAAAAAGTAGGTAAATGTGTGGCCTGATTTAAAGCTACCCTGGATACCACTTTAGGCATAAAGGACGGGTTGGTTCGTAATGAAACTCTGTCCTGATGGAAGATGATAAAAGGCTGGACAGCCATGAGAGCCTGTAGTTTTGAAACTCTACGAGCTGAGGTGATAGCCAGAAGGAAAGCTGTTTTCCAGGACAAATATTGCAAATCTGATGAGGCAGCTGGCTCAAAGGGAGGCAAGGTCAGTTTTTCCAGAATGAAATTAAGATCCCAAGCAGGTATTGGTTGTTTCCTTGGAGGCCTTGAATTCTTAGCCCCTCTGAGGAACTGTCTTAAGAGAGGGTGAGAGAATAAAGGTGGATCAGTGTTGTATTCTGCAGAAATAGCTGAGGCATGGATTTTGATGGAGGAGAAAGAAAGTCCACTGCTTAGCAGTTCAGCCAAATATTGTAGTATTTGAGTTAAATTCAGTTTTCCAGGATCCTGGCCCTTTTTCTCATTCCAGACACAAAAACGTTTCCATTTTGCGGCGTAAGCTTTTCTAGTTGATGGCCTTCTGGCCTCCAAAATGACATCCTGCACCTCCTTGGAGAGTAGGGCCTGTTGTGATGCTAAAGAATCTTCCATGCGGCTAGATTGAGTGTTTTTAGCTGGCTGTGAAGAGTTTTGAAACTGTGCTGAGTCAGAAGAAGAGGTATTAGAGGCAGGGTCCATGGTGGGGAATGCGTCAGGGTCCTCAGGAGTGGGTACCAGTGTTGCCTTGGCCAGTCTGGAGCAATGAGAATCATCTTTGGTCTGTCTGCTCTGGTCTTTAATAGAACTTTGGGCAGCAGAGGAAGAGGTGGGAAGGCATAAACAGTCATTGATTTCCAACTGAAAGAGAGAGCGTCCACTCTCCAGGCCTTTGGATGGAAGATCCTTGAGCAGAATTTTGTCAATTGATGATTCTTGTGGGAGGCAAAGAGATCTATGTCTGGCCTTCCCCATTCTTGGATTATTTCTGTAAAAACTTTTGGATGCAATTTCCATTCGTGTGGATCTGTCATATTCCTGCTTAGGTTGTCTGCCAGCGTGTTTTCCTTGCCTGGCAAGTACTATGCTTGTAGTTCCATTTGTAAGTCCATGGCCATGTTCCAAAGTGACATGGCCAGTCTGCATAGGGTGTAAGAATGTGTTCCTCCCTGTTTGTTTATGTACCACATAACTGTGGTGTTGTCCGTTCTTATCAATAGTTGACCTGGTTGTAGAAGGTCCTTGAAAGCTATAATAGCATTTATTACTGCTAGCATTTCTTTTTGATTGATGTGAAGGTGCTTTTCTTTTTGGGGCCATTTGCCCTGAATGCACCGATCTGTCATGTGTGCCGCCCAGGCGTAGTCAGAGGCATCTGTTGTGATGACTTGATTTGCTTGAGGCTTGCTGAATGGAAGACCTGCGTTTGTTTGACATGCTTGAGCCCACCACAGAAATTCCTTTTGCAGACATGGAATTAGTGGTATTATTGTTTCCAAACTGTGGCTGTGTTGAGACCATATGTTTTTCAGGTACCATTGTAGTTTCCTCATATGCAGCTTTGTACATGGGATTAGTAAGATGCAAGATGCCATGAATCCCAGAGCCTGCAGGATTTTCCTTGCAGTCAGCCTGGTGCAATTTGCTAGTGTTCTGAAGTATTGAATTAGTTGCCCCTGCTTCTCTGGCGTGAGGTAGGCCATCTGGGTGTTTGTGTCCAAATTGGCACCCAGGAAAATTATCTTCAGAGAGGGTATTAGTCTTGATTTCTTTTTGTTGACTGTGTATCCCAGAGAGTTCAATAACATTATTACATAAGCCAGATGTTTCAGAAGAATGTGCTTGCTGTCCGCTTGGATCAGGCAGTCATCCAAATAGGGGTATATTTGTATCCTTTGAAGTCTGTAGTAGGCAATTACTGATGCCAGGCATTTCGTGAATACTCTGGGCGCAGTAGATAAGCCAAAGGGCAATGCAGAGAATTGATAATGAGTTGAACCTGCAAGAAATCTGAGGTACCTTCTGCAATTCTGTCTGATTGGGACATGCAGGTATGCCTCCTTGAGGTCCAATGTTACCAGCCAAGACTCCTTGCCCAGCATGGGAAGAAGTTGCTGTAGAGTGAGCATCTTGAATTTTGGTACGAGTAGAAATGTGTTTAGGATGGATAGATCCAAAATAGGTCTCCAATCTTTTCCCTTCCTTGGCACCAGAAATAGCCTGGAATAAAAACCTTGACCTTGTTCGTGCGTAGGTACCTCTTGAATAGCTTTCATGTTTATGAGATCTGTAATTTCCCTTTGTGCCTCTGCCCTTTGATTGTGTGGCAGGTTTGGCATGCCTCTCATTTTTGGAAGGGTGTGAAAATGGAATTTGTAGCCTCTCTTTATAATGTCCAGGATCCATTTGTCCTTTGTAACAATATGCCAATTTTTTGAAAATAATGCCAGCTTTCCTCCTAAAGGGGCTGCCATTTGAGACCTGGTTGGCATGCAAAGGGGAAAGTCATTGGGTTTGCTTTCTAAAAGATTGCGAGTTGTCCTCACCACCTCTTTGTGTAGGAGCTTGCCATTGTCTGCCTCTAAATGATCCTTGGGCTTGTCCTCTGCCCCTCGGGCGCCTGTATCTGCCTCTTTGGGGTCTTTCTGTGGCAGGAAAGGACCAGTTCTTGGAAGGCCAATTTCTACTAAAACGTGGGGGTTGAACCTGTAGAAATTCTTTCACAGTTTGCATTGATTTAGCCTTTTCCTCCATTTTCCTTAATACCTCCTCAGCATTAGCACCAAATAGTACATCCTTTTGAAGAGGGGCGTCTAGTAATTTAGCTTTGACATGATCAGGCAAGGCTTGTTCCTTGAGCCAGGCATGCCTACGTATGACTGATCCTGTAACAGCAGCTCTACATGAGGCCTCTAGAGCATCAAAACCACATTGTAAGGTATGCTTACCCACTTGTTCTGCACTATGCATCAAATCCTGCAACTCCTTCAAGTCTGGTTGTTCAGGTTGTGACATTTTACTTTTCAATTGTGATAACAAAAACTGTTGGTATTTTAGCATATGAAACTGACAGTTTAAGGCCCTCATAGATAAGGTAGCAGAGGTATATACCTTTTTTCCCCACCTTTCTAAGGATCTGGAATCTCTCTCGGAAGGCAATGGATTTTTAGCAATGGAGGCCTTAACTCCCTTGGGGCCCTGTGAGATGGTTTCTGGGTCAGCAGCATGGCTTTTGTATAGAAATTGGTGTGAGTCAGGAACCCTGTAGTACCTGTCAGGCTTAACTGGAGCTGGAGGTAGAGAGTCCGGGTTAAGGCAGGCCTCCGAGTAAACATCATCTAGAATGTCCAAGACAGGAGGTATTGCCAGAGGCCTGTGCTGAGGTAGCAAGAGAAATTCCCTGAGCCTTTTCTTGGTATCTGAATAATCGTGGCCTTCCCAGTGGAAGTGTTCCCTTAAGGTATGCAAAGTTTCCCCAAATGAGTAATCCTCAGGGGGGTATACAGAAGGGATGGACTCCTCCGTATCAGAGTCTTCAAAAGGGGAGTAAGAATGTTCCTGCTCATCAGAGTGCTCTGAAATAATGGAGCCCTGATCAGAGGAGGGGGAATCTTCCTCCACTCTGGGCCTTTTGTCCGGTGGAGGCTGAGAACCTCTGATAAGAGTAATTAAATCCTCAGCCATTTTAAGCATCTGTTTCTTAGGAATGGGGCCTGGAGATGGGCCCTGTGTAGCTGGTCTCTTAGAGTGCATGGTAGCTTTAGACTTTGTGAAAGCCTTGATGGAGAAAGAAGAGGAAGGTCTGAAGACACCTTGAGTGGAGGTGGACCTGTCCACATTCTGAGTTTCAGCGCCAAGAGTGGCTTCGGTATCTGTAGTCGGGGTGTGGGCCGAGGAGCCTGCGACCTCGGGCACAGGAGACACCGTCAAAGAAGTGTCGTCGGTAGTCAGGGGCTGCGTAGGCGCCTCACTGAGAAATGGACCACGTGTAGTCGGCTTTGACGTGGTGTCGGTAGAGGCCGCGGACCTCGTGTGTCGGTCCTTGTCTTTGCGTTTTTTAGACAAAACCGGAGTCGGAGTATCCGACGACATAGTATAGTTAAATGCTTTTCCAAAATAATGATGGGCGAACTCCGCCCAACGCTTAATAGTGCGTTTGTTGAATGTAGCACAAAAGCGACAGACCGAGATGTCGTGGTCTGGGCCTAAACAAGGTATACAGAGGGAATGGAAATCCTTATGCGGTATTTGCTTCCCACAAGAAATACAATTATTAACTTTGTCTGACATCGGTCTGAGGCAAGAAAAGTTTCCCCAACGGGGTTCTTAGCTTTTAAGAAGACTTCGGTTTCCAAATTTTCGTAATCTCAGGAGCTGGCCGACCGGCACTTGCGAACTGCTTCTGCTTCGGGCACCGCGCGGCAATAAAGACTGAAGAAAATGGCGTTGGCTGGTTCCTTTATACCCCTGTCGCACTGACGTCAGTGAAGAAGCGACGACAACCGACGCCGGACCTAGACTTTGGAATTCGGCCGGCCGAGGACCTGCCTGACGGCAGCAGAACCCATCTGTTATGACTGCAGCTGTATGCACGATGAACATCAAGATCTGAAGTAAGGAAGAGGGTTAGTGCATTATGGGTAAGAGGAGCTCAAGAGCTTTCAGTGTTTCATGAGATAGAAAAAGCAGCTTAAGTCGGATCCGAGGGTCTCAATCTTGAGGAATTAATGAAGATTGACATCATCAGATGTAGTTTTTGTTATTATTATTAAACTAAAACGTTAATGCTGAAGTCTCCTGGCCAGTGCCCCCAAGCCCGAGTGATTAAATAAAGCCAACCATGGGTACATTTCAATAAACCACAACCACGGAGTCGGTTGTTGCTATTATACAATGACATTATTTAAGAAAAAAATACTAACTTTTCTTAAATAATGTCTTTGTATAACGGCACATTACAGTCCTTCTGCAGCTGGTGGTATATTGCTTCCTTGTGTTGATGTACTGCAAATGCCTACGGGACTTGCTTCCCCACGCATACCCAGATCATCAGTGCTCAGGAAAGTAAGATCTCTATTGCTCCGCTTTTCCTTTCTTTTTTTTCTTTTTTTAAATTAAAAAAAAAAAATGTAAGGGGAGGTTTAGGGTAGGAGAGAGACAGAATGGAGGAAAAACAAGGGAAATCAGGTATGTGTCTTTAGTTTTAAACAACGTACCTGATTTCCCTTGTATTTTCTGCATGGTGTCTCTCTCATATATCTGGAGTCCGGACTACAAATTTTGTTTTTATTTTTGTTGAAAAAAGTTAAAACTAAAGAATATACCAATGGAAAAAAGTCCGGGTGATCGGACCTTTTTCCGTTGGTATATACAATGGGCACGGTGATTGGGCTGGCCAATCAGCGTGCTCGTTTTATAATGTTAATGACCAGTCATTGTATAATAAGACATTTAATGCACGAGTGTGTGTCTGCATATATTAAACAGAAAACAAATATATTGTGTACATAATCAAAAAATAGAGAAAGTCAAATTAACATGCAGCAACATACACACATAATTACTTATATAATGTGTGTGTGTCTTGTCTGTCTCTCTCTCTCTTTCTCTCTCTCTCTCTATATATATATATATATATATATATATATATATATATATATATATATATATATATATATATGGGTCCCTATCTAAACATCGAATATTCACAACAGCAATTATTATAATAAAAATGGGAACATCAAAAACCCTGAACAAGAAAGACCTTCAATGTGCTAGATCACAGTACAGTGGGGCTTGGGATTTTGTTCCATTCCTCACTGTAGTACAGTCTGATCTAGGGGGTTGTATATATAAGCAAGGGGTATGGGGCGATGCAGACCCCCACATGGGGATGCATGGCGACTTGCCCTCCTGCCAGAAAGTAGGCTCTGTTTATTTTGTTTTTGATTTGATGTTCCGTGTTTTCAATGCTCCCGGTTCAATGTTATAATATTCACCATTGTAAACATTTGATGTTTAGACAGGGATCTATACGAACTATTTGCCATAAAGTATGATAAATACATCATCAATGATGTAAGAATTAGTAATACGAACTGGCAAACCAGTCACCTCATGGCAATCCTTTGGCACAGGCTTTTTTAACAGGGGGATTCACTGTCCTTAAATTAAACTTTGGTCTAGTAATCTGGATTTTACTCAGATTCCATTTTTTGTTAGCTAATCATCCAGCCAATGATAACTTAATACAACTTCTGTATTTTCCCATTATTTATTCTACGCTCAACATTCCAAACATGCCATAGAAAGCGAACAATTAGACTACTAATACTGTCTACCTGAGGCAATTAAAGCATTTTTGTCCTAATAGCCATACAATATCATAGCTAAAGAAATATTTACATGTTATAATATTGGATAGGTTTCTTTAACAAGTATCCAAAACCTAGAAATTTTGTAACAATGTAATAAAGCATGTGTGAAGGTTTGTGGCCCACCATAACCTGTTACCAGACATAATATTCAGTAGTGTTTTTTTCTCCAAAGAATCTTTCACTTAAAGTTTCCCCAACAACAGGCACTAAATAAAGCCTTCCCACACTACCACTCCTTGAAAATAGCTAGCACATTTTTTTTTATAAACATTAGGATATACAAAATCCTGTGGCTTGAACAAGTATTTGTGATATACAAGAACTATTCCTTTCTGGAATACTGTAAAGATGAAAAAAGAAACAAGGTCTTCCAGTCTTTTATCCTACTGTGATATTCATATCAGTAACTGGGGGATGAACTTTTTTTTAATCTTACATCCTGCCATCCCATTCCAGTGTTATCTATTTTACAGAAACAATTGTCCCTAATACGGAGTCAGTTTGCTGGAAAAATCACATAAGGCATGACAAAAGTGAAGAGAAGCTAAATATACAACAGTATTAAATAAATGCACCAAAGTCAGCATATCTTTCTCCCGGTAAAGGGAAGACTGAGAACTCAAGACTTGCATATAAAAACATTCAAATGAACAGTACAGATATAACATATCTTGATAAACAGGAAAAAAATAAACACTTTCCCTACTGTAACCAGTTCCTACCCTGCATTAATTTACCTTCCCTTTGCTTTTCATAAACATCCTTATGTCTGACAGAAATGTAGAGAAGATGTACATCTTGTATACAAAAAGCAAGACCATCTATATCATCATCATCCCCAAAGCTCCTCTTCTTATTTAAAGAGTCAAAACCATTGTCCACAAAGTACCACCTTAATGGGTTTTTGTATCCAAGATATATATTTTTTAACAAGGAGTACATCATCTGCATCTGAGAAACAAATAATTACATGGACCATCTCATAAATACAACTCCCATCTTCTAATTGACGGACCTGCTGCAAAACATGACTCAATATGAATGTAAACTAAGTGCCACTAAAAGGACACCCCTGTTTTATGCCAGAACACAATACTATCTCTGCAATAGGTCTATGCACACTACTAAAACTCCAATATCATTTTTACCCAATGATTTTACTACTGAACACTCACATTTAAATGTATTAAGTTTTCTGAATGCCATATGTGACTACACTGCTCATGTCATTTATCTGTACCACATTTCAGTTTATATGTGTAATGAGGTAATGAAAACGCAGGGAAGACAAAGTGCACGGATCAAACTATTATAGTTGTTGTTGTGTCTTTCGGCTTTTCCCGGTTAGGGGTCGCCACAGCGGAACTCTGGTCCGCTAATGATTGGCAGTAGACTTTTATGTGCCGAGTTGCCAGCCCTGACGCACAACCTTCAACGAAGGTTAGCCCATTCACGCACGTCTCCACACATAAGACGTTCTAGCTGAGAATCGAACTGGACAACATCTTACTGTGAGGCGACAGCACTACCGCAGCACCACCACCGTAGTTATATTAAATCCAAAAAATGACTAAAAATAGACCACTGAAACCCAAGTCTACTAGGCTATGTTCGAAAATGAAACTTTTCAGCCCTATTCACTAAGCTCAATCAATGAATAAACCAATAAGTAACTATGGTGGTGAAGGATAAGGACCACTTTAGAACCAATTTTCATTCTGATTGCCGCAACTAAAAACATCTGACTGAACTTTGTAAGCAAAAACATTGGACTGATAAACCCACACAACTACTTGCAAATGAAAGGCATTAATACTATAAATCTCCTGCAGCAACTGATACTTATGAACACCTCTAGACTTATGGAAGCATTTCAGCTCTAAGTTTTTAGATAGGAATTCTGAGCATCCCTCCAGTAAGTGGGGACCTTAAGCACAGCTCATAATAGTTCAAATACAACATTACTCACAAACAATGGAATGCCCCCATTTGAAAGTCCCAAATGCTCTTTCCCTCCCAGTTCTTTTCTGCAATAATGAATTCTGACAGAGAGAGAAATGATTCCTGCAAATGAAAGGCACAGAAATGTGGAAGTACTAGAAGGGTTTGAAACAGAAATGAACTGTTTTAAACAGCAACTCCCTGGGGTTGTGGCTATTCTTCTGTTAATGGTGCTTGTGATTACTTGTTACTCTAGGGGAAGGAGTGTAAAAACCTAAACTTGCTGCCTGAGACACAAAGATATGTAACTATGCAATTTTCTTTCCGACAAACTATTCAGTCAGTAGGTTTTAAATACTATTATAAATTATTCTTTACCAGTTACACAAGGAATAGAGATGATTTTTAGCAGCAAATCCTACAGGACAGCTCTGACCCTGGAATGGATGACCAAGATGAAGCAGAAGGTGCTAACCTTCTGAAAGAATGTGGATGAAAAGAACCAGGGACAGAAGAGGCTCCTCCCTAGTGCTGTAGAAATGTAAGGTAATCACCATTTTTGCTCTGTTCTGAGCAAAAGAAGCTGTTATGTTTGATGAAATTGCATGTATGAGGCACAGAATGGCTACTACTTTTACACCTAATACATTAAAAAGAACAAATCTCTTATGAAATTTGGCAGAAAAATAAACAGGTGAAACAGATATTCTGACTCAAGGTAAACACAGACACAAGCCTAAAGAAAGATAAATGATAAAATAGCTGAGTAGGTCAACTAAATAAATAAATAAAATAAATAAAATACCACAGAAATCTTAGGAGATGAAGTGACAGCTACTAAAAACAAGACACATCTTTCATGACAGAACTTTCAACAATGTCCAAGCCAAAAGCTTAAAGTGTGGAAAGGTTGAAGACTCCAAACCAAACTGAAGTCCTGTACATGGAAAACATTTCTGGAAGGTGACACTGTATGAAGTACACCTTTAACAGGTGTAGAGGTCACTAGCTGGAGCCAATAACCTGCAATTGACAGGCTCATGAAAGGAAAAGCATTGAAAGGTGGACACAAACAGTCACATAGAACATACAGGACAAAACAGCTTCCATCAAGGAATTTAAGTATGAAAGGCAGATATCCTAATTGAAAAGAGGCTAAGCCCCCTGAAGCCAACCAAATAAAGAACATATCCACTCTTCCAAGAGTAAATGGATCTAGCTGATCCTTTTTAGCTGCATGTAATACCTATGACATCACTTGCGACATACAAAACTTACTAATGAAATATGAATTATAAGCCTCGTGGCAGGAAAAAAACAGTCAGATGTGGGGGGGTTAAAACATGAGTAGATAACACAGCAATTAAAGCAGATCCGTTTGGGTCACTATGTGGTTAATAAAGGGGTATACTCTTAATAACAGACTAGGGGAAAGGTAAACTCCCCTCACAAAGTCTGGGACAAGGCACCTAATAAAAGCACTTAGGACTGACTCATGACTAAAACTTTGGCAAGTCTGCATCACTGACTGTACAAAAGAAGTTAAGTCTAGGCATTCCCCAGGTCTGGTCTATTTGTTTTAGAATATAATCCAAGACCTCCCTAGTACAACCCTCCATTCTGGACTTGTTCAGACCAAGGAATACTGTTCACTGTACATCTGGTAGCCAGTAAGCCAGCAGAAACAAGCTATACCTGCTAGCCCATTCTTTAAAGGAAATGCCTATTAAAGGAAAGGGAACAGCCAAATGACCCCCTCTGCTAATGTGAAACACAATTACATTGCACTGCCTGTTACATCTTCTCTCTCACTCTATTTATTTATTTATATTTTGGGGGGGGGGGGGTGGAAAAGGTCAGAGAACCACTTAGCACTACAAAGTTTTAATGAGGAGAGCTCTCTCAGAATATGACCACATTCTCTAAAGCAAACCATCCCAAGGGGTCTGTTAAATCTCAAACAGCAGCATATGAGTATGAGGTTCCTTTCGGTAAGGGAGACAAAAGGAGAAAGGGAGCTCCTTTATGGAAACTGGCTATGACCAGTTACCAGTCCAACTTCTCTGATACCAGTGGAAAACAAAAATCAGACAAGCAAATCACCACACTGATTACTCCATTCCAGCCTTAGAAACCACCATACTAATACAATATCAAGCCAGGCCACAGGCTCTCCTACTAGTAAATCATCATGAAGGCCACAACAATGAACTGGAGTGAACTTCAATGGAAAACGTCTCTCTCCTGGGATAGAAAATCCATGTTGTGAACAGAGTTTCTGATCAGCCCCATAAACAGGATTCCATAAACTGGCAAAAAAGCAGGAAGAAAGACAGTAACAGTGACTCATAGACACTGAAAAAGACTATTACGTCAAACAGATTAAACATCATGCTTTTCATAACAAGTTTGCTATGATCCAGTGATCCATATACAAAACATGCCAAACAGTCGAATAAGTACAACCCAAACAGTAAATCTTGAAATTGAAATATAGTCTATTTTACCATGAATCTGAGAAATCTAAGATGAGAAGAATGAATCAGGAATTGAACGTGTATATCCATATATATGAAAATCCAGGAAAAAAAAAAACAAACACTACATTTACGGCCCCAGTGATCCAAAGAAAAACATTTTCCCCAGGCCTACCTAAAGGAAGGGAAATATAGAAGGAAATTTAAATGGAGGAGATAAACTCTGGCCTGTACTTATTCCAGTAGCTGCAACACTCTGACATTTGCAATTACAGTAAATCATGGAGTGATATGGAGGGAGAAATTGCCTCCACTTGCTTTTTAATTGGAAGAAAACAAATTGGGCTGGCAAATGGTGGGCCAAAAGTGACTGATCAGCCACCTTCCCCTTTTACTGCAAAGAAGTCTGCTTCCTAGTCAGCGTCTACCAACTGACCAAGGTATGCTGCTGGATTTAATTTTTCTAGTCCCCCCCTTAGGGAAACCTCCAATTCTGGGTCGTTTTAAAGGATACAGATGAACCATTCTACAGCGACACATTTCTTCTTTTTTATACAGTAATATGTTTCCATAGTTACTGTTACTGTTGGGCAGTATACATTATATTTTCTTTTTAACAAAATTCATTTACTCCAATATTACATAAATTCATCAATTCCTGCCTTCACTAAAACCTGTCCTCCTCCTGAAAAGTATACTGTATGTATTATTCCCACAAATTCCATTTATTTCTGCTTCCCTTTGCTAGAGATCCTCCCTCCAATTTTATCTCCTACACAATATTCAGAACTTCAGTAGTGGTTAGTACAGATTTTGACTTCCATTATCAACTAATTGCTTACTGGCAGCAAAAGTCTTAAACTTATTAATGGCTTACTATGTCTAAGTAATTTAAATCCTACATCTGAGCTCAAAAGAATTGTTTCCTTAGTTGCAGACATTTATTCAACCAACTTTTTCATCAAAGTACTCTGTAGACAACTCTTAACCTCTGGAAACTCAATGCATTCTGAAACAAAAATGTCTCCATTTATTTCTTTTTTTCCCATGCTGCCAGCATTTGCTAGCTACATGAGAAAAAAAAATCTTCTGAAGATTACAAGGGGTATAAAAATACCTAGGCAAACACTTCCATGCAAAAAAATCCTAAATCTTTTGGACTTTGTTGCATGCATATGTGTCTTACAGACTTCTTCCCTTTGTTGACTTGCAAACTACCTTTCAATTCTTTTACCCAATCTTTTCTTACCTCTTCTGATTAATTCTTACAGTTATTATACACCATTTTATATACCTTAACAATTACACCTTTAACAGCAGCTTCTGTTTTAGACTTAAATAAAAAATATCTGAGTTAGTCTTTTACTTAGCACTCTGCTATACCTTCCTCTTTGTCTATACTCTGTTACAGTCCCTTACAGTCCCTTATAGGAAAGGCAATCTCCAATCTAAAGTCCAAACATCATCTTAGCCTCATCCCAATCACCTTTCCCTCCCATCATTTCCTCCCTATCAGTCCCTTACAGGACAGGCAGTCTCCAACCTAAAATTCAAACATCTTCTTAGCCTCTTCCCACTCTATTACCTTTTCCTCCCTACACCTTTGTTTCTTTGCTAATTTCCTTCAGTAAATTCAGCCCTGCCACTCACTTGCTTTTTTACACCCTTACCTGCAGACATCCCTACTGACAAAATCTCATTTCCCTAACCTGGTTTAGTTCATAAAATACTTTCTGCTACTTTGTAAATAAAATATTTGGCATGTTTGTTGCGATTCTCCACAAGAACTTACATTCAAATCTCTATCCTCTATCTCTGACACCACCCCTGTTTCTTCACTATCATCATCCTTTTCCACTTTGATTTACAATCTTCTGCTCAAGTTACATACTTATAAACCTTAAATGCATGGCTCTAAATTATCCCTTAAAATTGGGTAACACTAAACCACCTGCGCTATGTGGAGAATAAACTTGCTTATCCTTTGTTGACCAGGTTAGTCCCACTAGACTACTGGTTTCTCTTCATGGGAGATCCAAGATGGTGCTTATACTAGGAAAAATTTGGCCACTGCATTAGGGAATTTCCCCTACTCGTACCAGTTTTCCTAATGTAGTGACATCTGAGATGTCAGCTTGCAAGTAGCATCATGGTGGAGACTGGTGAAGGAAAGCAGTGTGATGGAGAGAAGGAGTTGGCGGAAAGTAACATGGATTTAGAGAGTTTGTTCTAGAGGAATTTATTTGTAGAAGTGGAAGAAATGATGAATTCCAAGGAGAGAAATGATTGTATTGCACTGCTACAGCTCTCCAGTCAGGAGGCCTGGGGAATGATTTATTGCAGGACATATTACTGCAATGTGAGCCAGAAAATGGAAAGCATGCTTCATAGGGAGATGCTATGGATAAAATTCATAACGTCAGATATGGAATAAGTGGAGAGGCTGAATGTGTGAAAAACAGAAAATGGTGAAAAAAAGTCATATGCAACAGCTGGAGCAGAAGGGAAAGACTCGAAACACAAGAAAGATGGAAGCAAACATACACCAAAAAAGAAGATAGGCTGTTAGAATACAAGGGAAAAAAGAAAAATCATTGAACAGATACGATTTTGGGGCAATGTGATGCTATCGCTGGATATTTCAGCTCCTGCAGTAAAGGCATTTACTCTTATAAATAAAGACATTCTATAACATTATACTTGAGACAGGAGAAGTACTAGGAATATGTTTAAATGCTTTTGAGCTCCACAGAAGTTTAAGACCAAGAAATGAGTATGAGGCGACTACATTTAATAGAGAGACTAAAAGAAAATATACTTTCAGTTTCATATGGCCATTGAAAAACAGACTTTAGAGTTTAGATGCACACAATAATGTACCAGAAATGGAAAATGCATATAATAACAGGTTTGTGGAAGGGGATGGGGATATTTTATTGCATTAAAAATGTTAAATGGAAAAATAGTACATTTACTGAGTGTAATAAATGTGGAATAGGTGAGAGGGTTTGTAAAATATTGGGGACACCCCAGAACCTGTTTTCTTTGTTGAGATGAAGGCCATTAGACTGATAAAAATCTTTCTTTTTTCACATTGTTGTGAGGAGAAATGGGATATGATGCAAAACTATGTGAAGCAAAGTGTTACAAATGTAATGGAGCGCAACACTTCTGGACAGATTGTGATTTGTTAAAAAAAAATGTTGAACACGAGGAGGAACAAACTGGGCAGGACACAGTTAGAAGAATAGTAAGAAGAAGAATTAGGGTAAAAAAGGAGACAACATGAAGGAAGAAAGCTGAAATAAAAAAAAAGTTCAGAAGTAAGTGAAAAGGAGGATATAAGTTGGCATTTAAAGGAACATTTTCTAATGGGAAGAGGGCAAAAGACAGGAAAACAAAAATAAGGGGTAACAGTTGAAAGAAAGAAAAAGGGGAAGGGATAATTGTAAAGTTGTTAATTTTAATGTCAATAGCATTATAAATTATGTTGGGAAATTGATGGTAAAACAATGGATAACTGTGTCAAATGATGCAAGACTTTTGAATAAGGATAAATTAAAAATGAGTTATTGTGGAATGGTTAGATTGAGTGAAACCCAGGGATAGAAAAATGTGTAGTAAATTCTGTGTGCAGTGACGATAAAATTAGGAAGAATACTGGTGCTATATATTCAATTTAAAGGTCACACTTTGAAACTAGTAAAAATGTATGCTTTTATGTGGGGTAATAAAAAAGAAGAGTTATTTGACTTATTAAAACCACACTGTAGTGGTTAATATCAATATTTTACTACTACTGCTATTATTATTATTATGAGTAATTTCAACAGCAATACAAAAAAGGAGATGGGGAAAATATCAAAAAAATGTAAAAAAAAAAAAAAATACAAGCGATCATGATAATTGGGATCTTAAATTAAAAGAAAAGAGATTACACATACAGAAGAAGTGACATAAAACGAAGACTGACTGTTATTTTCTCAGAAGTAATGAAGGAAGTGGAAGGGAAGATGTTACTGGTTAATTTTTCAAATCGTAAGACAGTATGGGCTAGGTTTGGTAGCAAAACAGATTATATACAGATTGGAAAAGGTTTACAGAATTATGACTTGAAGGATGAAGTTGAAGAAGTGACAAAGGAACTATGGGATGATAACTACGAGATTATGGATGACAGTTGGTCAGACTGTTGGGAAGTATATAAAGCAAAAGTTAAAAAAAATATGAGAGGATTGGAAACATGGAGTTATAATAAGTTAAAAAAGATGACTTGGGCTTTGATGACCAGTATAGCAAAACCTTAGGTTGTTATAAGGACATCGTATAGCACACATATGCTCCTCATTCATGGCGTAGGACATAAAGATGACATACAACACATCTTCCTCAGAACTTCTTTGCCGCCAGTCCGAGCTACAACTCTTTCTAATTTCTGTTGCCCACGTCTCTGTGCTAACAGTTTCTTCATTCTGTAGTGGTTATCAAAAAACAGTTGCTTTTAACAGCAATCTTTCTGAACTTAAGCATATTGTCCATATATTCCTTTTTTTTGCTTTAGCACATTTTATTTGTTCCTGTTCTTGCACTATGAGATCCCCCTTTCTTCTGTATTACTTTAATCATTGTTAACCACAATAAATAATTCTTATGTCTTCTTTCCTGTATCTCTTTCTCTCCTATCTCTACAATGTTTTTAAACTCAATTTCCATTTTATTCCATTTGTAGGTTCATAGGCGGTTACTAGGCCAACGGCCCTAAAGCTCTTATAAGCCTAGCCATATTTATCTCAAGTTGCCCCAATTGTCAGTGGTTAGGTGAGTGAAGTTTGCAGGGGTAAAGGTCTATAGTAGTTAATACTGACTTCCTCTGTCCAGGAGGGAATTTCAAGTCACCAATCCATTGATCTAGGTTGCACCTGCAGAGGGTCTCACATGAATTGGAAGCTTGTTCCAAAGAAGTGGCAGTCTCTGGGAGATGCATCTTTCTCTCCAACATGACCTGTTCATGTCAGTGGCTACAAAACTAGGGAAGTTGTCTGTTCAGATGGAAGGCAAAAATATCTATTTGATGAGTTCTGCACTGATGTAAAATGTCCAGAAAAACCTTTCTGTGAAGCATCCATTTGCGAGGATCTGCCCAGGAGCTGCTCATACTGTCTGCCAGTATGCTGTGTTCTGAGGGAATGTAAACAGCGTGAAGATTCAGTTGATGGCTGACTGCAAAATTCCAAAATACGAGGAGCTAGCCTGCCAATAAGTTAAAGATTTTGTGCCCTCTTGCTTGTTTACATAGCAAATAACCATGGTGTTGTCTGTGAAAATTCTGAAAGGACCTGGAACCCAAAGGGAGTGCAAAGCATGAAGAGTGAAAATCAGAGCTCTCATCTCTTTTATGTTGATATGGTCAGCTAGTTGCTTGGAAGAGCAAACTCCCTGATATTACTGGAAGAGGCTCCCCACCCCTGATCAGAGCTCTCATCTCTTTTATGTTGATATGGTCAACTAGTTGCTTGGAAGACCAAATTTACTGATATTGTTTGAAGAGGCTCACCAACCCTGATCAGAAGCATCTATGTAAAGATCCTGAGTGGGAAGAGGAACGTAAATGGGAGGCTGGGATTCAGAGAAATTTGATGAATCCACCAAAGGAACTTCAGTTTGAGGCAAGGCAAGAGAGGGACGAAAAGATCCACAGCATGACAATGTTGAAGCCAAACAGTTCTGAGATACCATTGAAACTTCCTTATGTGGAGACTGGCAAAAGGAACCACAGGAACACTTGATGCCATGAACTCTAGAACTTAGAAGAAATCCTCTCACAGGCAGACTGAAAATAAACTGTCAAGGAAAGGACCTTGGGAGGAGGGAGCAAAGTCATCACTGACTAGGTCTGAATACTACAACACAGAAGAAACGTGGCCTTCTGTAGGAGTAAGAACAGACTTTTTGAGATTTAGAGTGAATCCCACATTGCAGAGGAGAAACGGTGTACTTGAGCTCCTGAAGAAGGGGGTGCTAAGAGGGGGACTGAATCAACAATCATCTAAACATGGGAAAATATGAACTCCAAGAAGTATGCAGAAGGCTATTACTGGTGCTAGACATTTGGTAAAGACTCTCGGAGCTGTAGAAAGACCAAAAGGCAAAACAGAGAACTTACAGTGTAAGGAAGAAACATAGAAATGCAAAACTTTCCTGCAGAGAGGGTGAAAGGGAATGTAAAGGCACGCATCCTTCACATCCAGAGACAACAGAAAATCCTAAAAAAGTAACAGGGTAAACAGAGACTGGACAATTAACATCCTGAAAGACGAAACTTTCAGAAATATGCTGAGAAAAGAAATATCCAAAATGGGCCTCCAAAAACCCTCCTTCCTGGGAACCATGAACATCCTGCAATAAAATCATTTGCCCTGTTGAAAGGGCAGAACTGGGTGAATGGTTCCCTGAACGAAAAAGTTCTTGAAGAATTGAAGAAAAGTGAGGAAGTTAGTAAAGAGAGGTTGGGGAATGCCCAAAACGGGGGAGAAAAGGACTTCCACACAAAGAAATTGAAGTTCTGAATTACGGAAAGCACCCGTGAGTCATTGGTTATATGTTGCTGGACAAAAAAAGAGAGTCTATCTGATGGAAAGAGGAATCTGGCAGAGGGTAGAACAGGACAAAAGTCAAATGGAGGCTGATTTGTCAGGAAAAGAAGGCTTTTGAACCTTAATGCCCTGAGAAAGTTTATCAGGAAAAACCTTCTTGGAAGATCTTTTAGTCCTGGGAGTTGCCTTTGCTGCCTCTGCACAAAGGAAGATTTAAAAGGGTAACTTCTCTGAAACTTGGAAATGGAAAAAAAAGAAGATCTGCATAAAATCCTGCATGACCTTCCCCTTATCCAGCAGGATTTTGAAAAGCTCAACTGCAGCAGAGACAAAAAGATTCTGGTAGTCTAAAGCAAAGTCCAGCAACTTAGCCATAATGTCTTCATGAAGAGACTGTATCCACAACCAGAACTACCTCTTCATAACTGACACTGAAACAACCGCCCTAGAGAGGGAATCAGCAGCATCATAATTACATTTTATAGAGTGAAAGGCAACCTGTGAAGCAGAGTTCAAAACAAAAACAGTAGAGGATTTAGCTTCTGAATCAGGCAAATCAGAAAAAATACCTCCACATTGAGAAAGAAGAACTAGGACACATCTAGTCATAAAGTTATCATACTTTATGGTTCTGAAAGCTAATGTGGCAGAGGTACAAACTTTTTCCATACCTCTCCATAGCATGACTGTCCTTGTCACAGGGCAAAAGCTTGGAAGAGGACAGCAATTTAGAAGACTTGTCAGTGGCCAAGGAAATTACTGCTGTGTAAGAAGAATACTTTTTAAAAAGAAATTTCTGGGCCTCAGGCACTTTGTACAACCCGTAGGCTTCCTTGGAGTAGAGGGCTGAGTCTCAGAAGCCTGAGAAGCAGAAGAAAATGTGTCTAAAAGAGCATCCAAGATTGGAACATAAAGCCATGGTGAATTAATCTGCAAAAAGTCATACTACCATTTTTGGATATCAGAAATCTGGGAACAGTCCTATTTAAAATGTTCCACCACACAGACAATAGTGTCCCCAAATGACAACTTTTCAATGGGGAATCAGGAGAAAGGAAATAATCTTCCTCACACCCCAGAGCAGGAGGGGAATGAATTTGAGTGGCATAAGCCAAAGACTCCCTTCTAGAATCCAACTCCACCTCCTGCCTCAGAAGATTAAGAGTCCCTAGGCCTCTTAAAGGAAGTAGAGAACCAGGGAACAGAGGAATGAACAGATAACCCCTAAAGGGGCTTTAAAGCCATAACGTCCTTGAAAACAATCTAAGCGAAATCCTGCCACTCTTTGTGTGGATCTTTAGCTGCAACAGCCACATCAGCCAGACCCTTGCCTGACTTCAATAAAGGAACCAGGGACTTCTTTCCTAACTAGAATTAGGGAAATCACCCAAGGCCCCTCCAAAATGATTAGCTGCGGTTCCCCCTCCTCATTTAAAGGAGATGTAGTCAGCCCCATGTTGTTGGCCACCAACTGGGGAGCAACAAAGAGGGCTGACAGCCCTCAGGTTCTTCATCCAACCTGGCACAGATGTCTGGAGGAGGCCAGGCAGCAGAAGAATCAATATGTTTTGTTAGATTTTTTAAGCAACGACTGAATGCTGGGATGCGTGGATTCAGAAGCCATGGAACTCTGAGCCAGAAGCTTCAATTGCTGGTTTTCCAAATAAGCAGAAACAGGGACAGATGTCGGTGTAAAGTCTTTGGTACAAAAGCTTGACAAATCTCACATTCAGTATGGTCATGGGGAGCACCAACTCAAAAAATGGCACTTCTCGTGTCTATCCTTATAGGGAGCCTGCCTCTCACACTCACATTTTTCCATCCTGGATGACATGTAAAATCTAAAACAACCCAAAGAATAAAAAGGAAGAAAAACACCTCAACAGGGCATTTATCTTAATAAGGCTCAATGACTGTATACACCTGACATATAACTGCAGACAAAGTTAAAAAATTAGCGTTCAGACTGGTGGCAAAGAAGTTTTGATTATTAGACATTCGTATGTCACTTATGTACCTTATATGTAAGGACACATGTTTGACAAAAGATGTCTGGAAGGAGTTAAGGCTTTGGTATGCTGGCCAGATGTTCAGCTATCCTCAGCAGGATATCCCATTTATAAAGAATACTGAATCAGTGGTAAGGATACCGTCTGTTACATCACTTCTTTTTTATAATTTAAAAAAAAAAAGAAAGAAAAAGAACTGATGCTGTGGATAGTGTAGTATCCTAAATTATTCACAAGGAAAGCTGTCGGGTCTGCTTTGAGTGACCAGACAGACTGACTGATAAAACCGGAAACAGAAACCTACTCCACCTAAGAAAACACTGTCTAGTATCAAAGTGATCAGCTCAGATTGAATAGTTTACATGCACTGTCATCACATAAATGCAAAAACCTGATGCCAAAGTTTAAAACTTACAGAAGCAGGCCATGATATGTTGCTATGCGGAAAGGACAGAAGGGAGATGGCATGTTAATAACAAGCATGCCAGCTCTCTTTTAGGTTTTTAGGTTCATACTAGGCTATCTGCCCTAGGGCATTTATAAGCCTAGCCAGAGTGTGTTTGGCTTTCGCCACCCATTTTAAATTAATTTTGCTATGCCCTTTTTCGAGGTTAGTATACTGTGCCTCTGTCTAACAGTGACACAGAAGTGATACCCGGGGTAAACCTACGATCTCCCATCCACTCATCAAGATTCCTCCTGAAGAGAGTCAATGAGGGACTCTGCCTAACTTGGACTGGGATTTTATTCCAGAGTGAAGGGAGCCTCTGGGTTATGAATCTGTCTCTCCAGCATGTCCTATTTATTTCAGTGCTGAGGTTCAACTCTCTCGAGCGCGTAGCTCGATGGGATTTGGATTTTCTGAGGTACAGCATGTCCATTAATTCCGGGTTGGACATGGCGTTATACATCAGGCACAGATCGCCTCTGAGCAGGCGGTATGCCACTGAGTAGAGCTGGAGTTTCTTTAACCGGGCAGCATATGGCATCTGTTTGAGCCCTATGATCCTCTTAGTGAGGTACTTTTGGGGTCTTTCCAGTTGCTGCAGGTGTCTGGTAAGGTAAATCCCGAAAGGGGCATTGTACTCAATTATGGGCCTGATGAGGGATGAGTAAAGAGGCACGATGACCTCCCCTGATCTAGATGTGAATCCCTTCATGATTAGGTGGGCTATATAAAATGTTTTTCTAACCACTTTGGCCACGTGGTTGTCAAATGAGAGACTGCTATCAACTTGGGTCCCCAGGTCCCTAATTACTTCTTCTGTACTTAATGGATTACCACCTATGTGGTAATTTGTGGGCACTTTGTTTTTGCCAAAGGGGATGACTATACACTTTTTGGCGTTTAGCTTGAGGCCATGGCTCTGGCACCAGTTGTTGGGTCCATTCAGTGGTCAGAATGCAAAAGTAATTATATTATTATACCAACTGTACAATTTTTGCATACGCAAACCGCTATGAAAGTAGGAAACTTTTTTCTTTTGAAATTGTTAATATTTGTGATTTTAAATTTTAAAGTAATCTTGATCTAGACCACTGCACTGTCACAAGGAGCCCTGTTGCATATCTGTACATGCAATGACAACTCCTTTACAGCACTGGTCCATCTTCAAAACAAAATGTAACTTAATTTCTCATATTTGTATCACTTACTATAATGAAAAAACAAAATCCAGTCAAGGCACCATGGAAACGAAGAAATCAACACAATTCGAAGATGGAACACGAGCCGGTTTTATTGTAATTTAAAATGCATAAACACAATTCAAAATACAGCGTTTTCATCGCATTTAATCAGACTAACTGTATCTGATGAAGTCTGATTAAATACAACAAAAATGCTGTATTCTGAATTGCGTTTATGCTCTTTAAATTACAATAAAACCAGCTCATGTTCCATCTTCGAACTGTGCTGATTTCTTCGTTTCCATGGTGCCTTGACTGGAATCTGGTTCAAGTTTTACTTTTTGGGTACCAGTTCGAGTCTGTTAGATTTACTATAATGATGAATTACAATTAATAACTGATAATCTCTGTTTATGTATGATTGTTTGTATTCTTATGTATGCTCATATGTCTTCTGATATGTTACCCACATGCTTGTGTGCATTCCTATTATGCATGCTCATGTGCTCTCATATGTTGCCCATAATCTTCTCTTATGTACTGTATTGTTATTGTTATTTGGAGCTTTTCTCCGCAGCCCTCCACTGAAAATGGACTTGTGTCCAGTCTGACTTTCCCGGTAAACAAATGTAAAACAAAACAAAATAAAATAAAAGCAATACTTGAAAAAAAACAAGTAGTCTCAGCACTTACTATTCTGGCACTGTCAGCAAATGCCAAGATAAATTATCAGCAGTAGTTAAGCAGCAAAAAGCAAATGGCAAGTATTGTACTTGATATTTAGAGTTACTGTCAAATTTAGTAATTTGTTTACAAGCTGAATATAGCTTGTCTACCACATGGTTTGGTGGCTTAATCAGTAGCAAAGCACTATGAAAAAGTTAAAAAAATAATGATAGTAAGTTTAACCACAGCTACTAGAAAGAAAGGCATTTCTGATGCAATATATGGTTCATAAGGTTTAGTGTAACTGCTTTACATTGGTCTCTGTGTAATCTTGGAAAATAAGATAGAGATTTTCAGGATGCCAGTGACTCAAAACTGATTCGGACTACAATCTGTAAGGAACAGTGTGTGCCTAATTTTTTTTTCTAAATACTAAAAGCAAACTCTCAGTGTTCTTGACATTCAGTACAAAGTGGCTATCCCACATGTCATACAAGGTCACTATTGCTTGGTCTGACCACAAATGTATTTTCTGAAAAGTGCTGAAGACTGTTTTTCATTCAAAAGTCATTACTAATGGCAAGAAAATAAAAAACACTGTAAAAACTAATACATACATACACAATAATAACAAGAACAAGCTGTAGTTCTCCAAGTATGAAGAATGGATGTAAACACCTGAAAGTTAAGAGGGCAAAACCTCTTTCAACACGTGTTCTCTCATGGACAGTGGAAGGGCCACCAAGTTGAACCACTGCTAAACTCTGCCAGAATAGTTCCATCTGCTACTGGGATATTCAGAATTATTATCAGGTTCTGCTGGCTAAGAATGACTTGCATAAATAGCAGATTTGTAGGAGGTTGAGCAAACAAAACACCTTCAAATCAATTAAGATTGCCCCAGCTCCACAGCATGATGGGATGAAGACAGGATTATACTCTAGACAGCCCACATTCATTAGTAGCATTACCATCTGAGGGTTTGCATATGGGAGACTGAGCATGACCAGGTGATGTTACCTGAATTATCCTCAGGGAAGTAATGTTGCTAGGCCAACAGCACTGGTAACACCTAGCATTGAATGGGTGTAATACCTTGCCCATTTGTTTCATACTGCACTGGATGCACCGGACAGGGAGTTTTCTGCTGAGCCAGCTAGGTGTAGGTGTAGGTGTATGCAAACAACCTCCCCCGACCAGGCAGCTGTGTACAGCCTGCAGGCATGGCCTCTGTGAGACATCAGGTAGCAGGCCCACTCCCATTCAGCCAGCTCTCACTACTGGGGAAACAGATGGTCTGACACAGCTTCGTGGGCAATAAAAACAGACAGTATGGCTCTCCTAGCTCAGGGACACCAAGATTCACATCCCCCCAAAAAGAACAAATGGATCAACTTATGTTTGTAGTAGAGCCATCAGGCAATATTCTTTGAAAGTGTGCATCTGGGGGAGATAAATTAGAAAAGGTTTTTGTCTGCAATACGATCAACATTCAAGAAAAGATCTCTACAACATAAACCTTAAAAGGTAACTAGAAATAAGTAATCTTTGTTCACTATGAGCCACATGGTTAAAATTTCCAAAATAGGAAAGAACAAAAGTGATAACATCACAGTGCACTGGCAAGTATCCATTACTCTGAACTTGCTGTTAAAAAGAATATATATTTTTTTAAGCACTACAGTAGCTGACATTGCTCATGTACAAGGATAAAACCCTGACTACAGCCAAGGCAACCCATGTTAGGATCAACAGCTGAGGCACTTGACAGCATAGGTTGGAGAGGAAAAGTACGTCAATCCTGGAAGGAAATGCAGGGTAAAGTGAGACACAAACAGCTACAATCCCTTGAAAGAGGGGTGACAGTGCACTACACCCCAACAAGCCACTGTCTGCTATGGCAATCATTAGTGAAGACATGGGCAGCGTTCCCCTACAGTAGGAAGGCATGACGAATTCCCTTAATGATGGTGGTAGCCCATCCCTCCACCCAGTGATGGGGTTAGCAATTTAATCAAAATGTTCTCATTGCCAGGATCCTGGCAAGAGAATAAATTCTCCAATGTATTCCTGAATGACAGCTTCTCTGAACAGCTGCCATTTTAGAGGATCTGGGGAATCACTGAGTCATACGCAAGTACTAAGCTAGCTGCCTTCATGGGCCATCTTAAGCCTTGCTAATTTCCCTTTCAAAGGTGAGAATCAAACCTTGTGTTTGTCAGGTAAACACCATAACCATTACGCCAAACCTCTTCCACCTTTAGGAAAGGAATACGCTCAAGTCCAATAGGTGGAGGCTTGACGGTGAACAAGCACAGAGAACCTAGAAAAAAAGCAGCACTGCAGTAAAAACATTTTTTTGTTTTTTTATTAAAAAGTTAAGTGAATCTTTCTTCATGAATAACTCACAGACATGACAGTGGTCACAAGGGCAAGTTAAACATAACGTATGGAAAGAGTTCAGAACAATCAGCCAAACAAAATACTTTTTGGAACCTGGGAGGGAACCTAAAGAATCCAAAGAGAACCCATGCTGTTATGGAAAGCACCTACACCCACTACACATACAAAAGGCAGTACTAAACCTCAAAGCCTTAGGCTGTGAAGTAGAAACAATAACCAATGGAGCCCACCATGCTGTCTTGGTGGCTTGTGATTATACATTTTTTTTCAAAAACAGGGTCAACTATTTGGTATAGAGATTTTGATCACAGATGCCCATGGCACTGACATGCAGCTCAAGCAGAAACTGCAGTAAGTGTCTCACTCCAGCTTGCTGCTCATTCTTGACAGAAAGGGTGACATTTGGGGGGGGGGGCAGAAGTGCAGTTTATTCACTACAGATGCATAGACTATGAGCTTGCCAAATAGTGGCAGAGTGCACTATCTGGGACTGACATTGCACCTGCAAGAGATGATAATATCAGGCTCTGTTGTATGTCTTCCTAGCACGGAAGAATACGGTGTTGGGAGCTTACAAAAAAAATCTAACACCTGCTGAATGACACTGACTCATGCTTTTGCCTCCTTGTTGAAATGTACTAGGATTACAGGGTCCAGGGAATGAATGGCACTAAGGGATCCAGAGAGGGCCAAAAAAATGTATCCTACCTTGAGTTTTGCTGCCTGATGAAAGTAAGCTGCACAAATACACTTTCGGACCACATCCCAGTCTGTTCCAGAAGACATTACGCTCATTCGCTGCTGGACCATAATGTCTTTCAGCTGAGCCCGCACTTCACGCACCTGAGAAAGCAAAACATTTTTGAGAGGCCAAAGCTTACAGACAGACAGGCAATCTTAACAGTTTTCAACTGCTCTCAAAACAACATTAACATTGACTGACAAATCTCCTAAAACATAAAACTCTAAAAATTAGACAACCATCGGTCATTGTGGGACTACAAAAATTCCTAAAACTAGAAAACAGGAAAAATTCAATGGATAATATGCAAAAGGCTAAAAATGGAGCAATGGATATTGTCTTAAAGTCAATGCCACTTTTGGTAAGCAAGAACTTGTAGCAGTAAACAGTTTTTGACAAATACTAATCCCAAGCATTTGGAAAACAAGCTGGATGAATTAAAGTGCTCTTGCCCTGTTCTGAATCAAAGAAAAAGTCTGTGGTCCTAGTGGATACAGACAGGATCTTTCAGACTTGGAGTAAACAAAAACAGTTTCAGTACAGAAAGTGAAGTAAGCATCTACAAGGTAAATATCTTGAATTTCTTTTCTTTAGAAACTTATTCAATCTGCATAGGTCTAAGAGTCTCTAGAGTCACCTTTATTCAAACTACAAACAGCCAAGAAAAGAAACCCTTCCTGTGTTTCTCAAAAATGTCTATCTGTATGGCTCAGCATATTTTTCTGAGTGTTTTTACCATTGTGCTTGCCACCCATAAGGCCTCTGTCAACAGTATTCTGCTTATCCATTCCACAGTACTACGGAAATACCCCAGTAAAATTGGGGAGGGGGAGTGAGAGCCATCATAAAGACAGACATGGTGGTTGACTGTGAGCTTGCCAGCACTGTGGCAATGAAGGAGTTTCTATGGTCTAACTCCACCCTCTGGGCAGGACAGTCAGCTACCCCACAATGCCTTTCCATTTTAACTGCTTGCTCCAGTACACTCGTTAATGAAGGGTACCAGTAGGCAGTGGCTTAGTGACCTGACACCTGCCTTCAGGATACATACCTTAATACCACACCCGACTGTATACATTCTGCTCTGTCCCATTAAGCCTCCTCAGGATGGGCAAATGTATCCTCCTCCAACACCACCATCAAGAACCTAAACTGCTAAATGAACTTTGGTCACCTGGGCCATTATAAGGGCTTTATTCTTCACGTCACTGGAGATGGCTTTCTCTAATGCTAGACTGAAACTAGGGTCATGACAAGATGCAGCATTATTATTTGATCTCATAATATAGGAGGCATTCACAGGACTGGAGGGAAGGTCCAGAACTCTATGGCACAGTCTGCAAAGGAAACTTCTCTTTATCAATCTATCTACAACTAGTCCCAACCAACCAGTGAGATGATGCATACACTCTGATTACAAAATAATCCAACATCATGCTTTCGTTACCATCAGGAGATAGCTATGGACTGCAGTCCATTTACATACTCCACTATTACAAAGAGAAACTAATTTAGACCAATGACTTGATTTTGCAAAGGAGTAACAGATGCCCTGCAACTTGTAAAACCTACCTGGCTTCTACAAAGCCAGAGGTAAGAAGTCCACTTCCAGGGGTGCATTTTCAAATGCCTAGAATAGAAAAGGCCAATAGCCACTGTCTCAAGTAATTCAATACCCAGAATGTACAGATATAATTTATGTGACTCTGAGATATCCTTTGATCACAATATGAATACTCCCGCATTCATTTAAGGTTTCCCCAAAGGAGATGTCCCTGGAGGACAGCCCAAGAAGAAAGCCTCTTTTTTGTACAAATCATAGCATAAAAGTTAGGAGATCTGGGTAGTATGACAGGTATTCCTTATCTAAATCTAAGTCCAAGGAGTCTAAGGGGAGACTCTCTCTACCATTCAACTGGAGAAACCACTCCTGAGGTTGATTGTTAGGTCACAACAGGAATGATCCTTTGCTTTACAATCATCTGCAGATGAAAGAAACAGAGGCTGTGAAAAGGATCTGTGGGAAGGTAGCCTGTCTTCAGATGCTGGCCCCTGCATTACCTCAAATGAAGGGTCTTCTGAGAGAGAATTCACCTTCCCGGAAATAAGAATAAAAAAAAAGGCCTACATACACTAGGATATATAAGATCTCATGCTGGGAGAACCACTCCTGTGGCACTGCAAATATGTGTACAAAAAGAATGTTGATCACAAATACCTGAAAAATGGCATTAAGATTCCACCCTTTACCTGAAGATGCCAGACTGGATGCAAGGAACATAATCCCACACACACTGCCTCCAAATGGGCTAGGAAAGGTGGGGGCAGTGTTCTCATAGTTTGTGTAAATGGGGTTAGATATTACAGCATCTCATTAACAATAATACCCTCAAACCCTGGTAATGTCACTGCAGTCTTTTTTCTCTACCTGCTGGCTCCTTAAACACAATTTTTCTTTACATGTTCTACCTTTCTATATCCGAGTTCTTTGGGGATGAGCTTCTCGCCACTCAGACAGCAATCATGCTGGAAGAGGGGAGCACGTCCATTGCATTACTGCCAGTAACTTCTTGTATTTGAGAAAGGCCTAAAAATTATATGCTTGACAAAGGGGTGGTAAATTATGATCCTTAGATTGATCTGTCTTCTGTAGGCACACCTGGTACTATTTTTTCTACTGGGATATCATGGACCCCACAAAAACACTTGACCACATTATATAATATGAACTACGCTATACATTACACCATTGATCACAAAAGCAGCAGCAACTGAAATGAGAGATTTCCAAACTTTGCATTTTATTCACTGGAAGTCAGATGAAACAGACTAAAGTACAGGTGTAAGAATAAGAATGAAATGAAAATTATGAAAGCTGTTCTCCCTTTTTTGAGCATTGCTTGGATGGAAGTCTTGGGCAGTAGAAGAGTCTGTTGTATAAGAGGTATAACGCTTTAAATGCTACTGCGCTAACTACAGGAAGCTGCACGTCATGTAGCAAATTCATCTAGAAGAGAAGAAGAAAGATATTCTATTTAAAATCAAATATGGCTCGAAACAGAGAAGGATAACATAGTGGAAAATTATTCCAACTAAAACCACCATAAAGCTTTTCACATCACGTTAGAATATAGTACATTCTACTTAGTCAAGGTAAAAGATGGACACTTTTGTCAAATTATAAAAATTAAAAACATAGCTTAGTGGTCCTTGGTGAAGTGAAGCACAAGCCCTCTCTCAGTGAACTGTCAAAGTTCAGGCATCCTGTGACTTAATATAACCGCTCTTGCAATTGCACAACCTAAGAGAAATCTTATATTGTGAAAGAATATTCTGTAGATGCACCAGAACTCAAAGGACTGTTAATATAACCTTCAAGGAAACATAGTAGAAAACAGGAAATTTGGGGCTCAGAAATTCTGTTTGTTCCTCACTGTGAGTGGATTAGCCAAGAAGCCTGAAAAGTACAGTGTACCGCATTTTTGCATGTCACTAGAAAAAAAAAAGCTTTAACAGTATTTAATTCTTAATGGCTGTTCTTCAGCAGAAAAAAGAAAAAAATAGTAAAAGTTTGTGAATTACTGTAAGTTTAGAAATATTAGAGCTTTGGCCGGCTAACATCTACCTGAAATCAGCTGGACGTATAAGTGAATTTAAGTACACTTATCTGCTCTTTTTCAGAGTACTGTATTTAATTTATTTATTTATGTTTTTCATTGAATATTAACTCAACTGAAGTTGTGGCTGTCTCTCTACAGAGTACTTTTTAGAATTTCTGGGAGTACTTTTTAGAATTTCTGTGTAGCCATTGACAGCAGTGGGGGGTAGTTTCAGCTCATCACTGACATTCTGTCTTGCCTTACATAAGTGGTACATTTTGAGTTATCTCTGCTTAATATCAGAGCTTTGGCTGGCTAACATCTACCTGAAATCTGGACGTATAAGTGAATTTAAGTACACTTTTATCTGCTCGTTTACATACAGTACTGAATTTAATTTATTTATTTGCGTTTTTCACTGAATATTAACTCAACTGAAGTTGTGGCTGTCTCTCTACAGAGTACTTTTTAAAATGTCTGTGTAGCCACTGATAGCAGTGGGGGGTAGTTTCAGCTCATCACTGACATTCTGTCTTGCCTTATATAAATGGTACATTTTGAGTCACCTCTGCTTAATATCAGAGGTTTGGCCGGCTAACATCTACCTGAAATCAGCTGGACGTATAAGTGAATTTAAGTACACTTTTATCTGCTCTTTTGCATATAGTACTGTATTTAATTTATTTACTTGTGTTTTTCACTGAATATTGTGGCTGTCTCTCTACGATTAGTTCCCCACCCACCCTCCCTGTTCTTGTTTTGGGGTTAATGTTCATTGGTTGATATCTGATGGCTTTGAAAATGTCCCGCCCCTCTTGTAGATTTGTATTTGGATACTCCTTATGGGCCCATCTCATTTGCTCACTCAATTGAGTGCAGTGAAATCATATTCTGATTTCAGGCACTCCTACTGTGTACAAAGAGAGCATTTGGGAAGGACAACCCCTGTAGCCTCTTAATCCTGCTCTGTTCCCTCCCTAAAAAAAAAAAAAAAAAAATATATATATATATATATATATATATATATATATATATATATATATATACATACACACACACACACAAACACACACACACACATATATATATATGTTATTCAGCTGCTCTTACTGTAACTGTCTTAGTTACTCTTCTGTGTGCAGTTATCTGTTCAGTCACTCTTACTCTTCACTTATTACTGCTTGTTAGTAGTCTTCTAATTTACTGCCTTCTGCACTTGTTTTTTAGTCATTTGTTAATTTAATTGCATTTATTTGAACTGTATTTGCCGCAGTGTTGCTACATACTCGGGTGTGCTGGCCTTCACTACAATTTGAATTGTATTTTCTGCTGTTTTAGCTGCTTTTCTGTAAAAAAAAAAAAAAAAAAAAAAAAAAATTCTAAGCTTGTTTCCTGCCTTTCCTGTAACTAGTCAAGTCCAGATACAGACTTGCTGTATCCAGGACTGTTGGTAAGCTTCTGAGCCCCCCAAGCCTTTCTGTGTTGAAGGAATCTTTCTAGCTTATCAGTGAGAGTGGTAAGCACTAGGTAGCCTATCTACCACGGGAAGAGTGGGTTTTGGCCCTGAAATTGTAGTTCATTGGCCGTTTGGGCAGTTTTTCCATCTCTTTCTACTTTCCTGTTAAAAGTCTGTTTTGCGTTTGGTCCCTGCCTTTCCTATAACTAGTGTAGTCCAGGTACAGATTTGCTGTATCCAGGACTGTTGGTAAGCTTCTGAGCCCCCCCCCCCAAGCCCTTCTGTGTTGGAGAGAAGCCTTCTAGCTTATCAGTGGGAGTGGTAAGCACTAGGTAACCTATCTACCACAGGAGGAGTGGTTTCTGGCCCAAAAAATATAGTTTATTGGCCGTTTTGGAAGCTTTTCCATCTCTTTCAACATTCTGATTTAAAAGTCTATGTTTGCGCTTGTTTCCTGCCTTTCCTGTTACTAGTCTAGTCCAGGTACAGATTTGCTGTATCCAGGAATCTTTGTAAGCTTCTGAGCTCCCCAAGTTTTTCCATGTTGGAGGGACGCCTTCTAGCTTATCAGTGGGAGTGGTAAGCATCAGGTAGCCTATCTACCACATGAGGAGTGGTCCCTGGCCCAGAAATTGTAGCTATTGGCTGTTTGAGCAGTTTTTTCCCATCTCTTTCAACTTTCTGGATTGAAAGCAGCACTTGTGCCTGTTTCCTGCCTTTCCTGTAACTAGCCTAGTCCAGTTACAGAGTTGCTGTATCCAGGATTGTTAGTAAGCTTCTGAGCCCCCCAAGCCTTTCTGTGTTGGAGGAAGCTTTCTAGCTTATCAGTAGGAGTGGTAAGCACTAGGTAGCCTATCTACCACGGGAAGAGTGGATTTTGGCCCTGAAATTGTAGTTCATTGGCCGTTTGGGCAGTTTTTCCATCTCTTTCTACTTTCCTGTTAAACGTCTGTTTTGCATTTTGTCCCTGCCTTTCCTATAACTAGTGTAGTCCAGGTATCAGATTTGCTGTATCCAGTACTGTTGGTAAGCTTCTGAGCCCCCCCCCCCAAGCCCTTCTGTGTTGGAGAGAAGCCTTCTAGCTTATCAGTGGGAGTGGTAAGCACTAGGTAACCTATCTACCACAGGAGGAGTGGTTTCTGGCCCAAAAAATATAGTTTATTGGCCGTTTGGGAAGCTTTTCCATCTCTTTCAACATTCTGATTTAAAAGTCTATGTTTGCGCTTGTTTCCTGCCTTTCCTGTTACTAGTCTAGTCCAGGTACAGATTTGCTGTATCCAGGAATCTTTGTAAGCTTCTGAGCCCCCCAAGTCTTTCCATGTTGGAGGGACGCCTTCTAGCTTATCAGTGGGAGTGGTAAGCACTAGGTAGCCTATCCTCCGTGGGAAGAGTGAGTTTTGGCCCAGAAATTGTAGTTTATTTGTCCGTTTGGGCAGTTTTCCATCTCTTTCAACTTGCTGGCTTAAAAGCCTACATTTGTACTAGTTCCCCGCCTTTCCTGTAACTAGTCTAGTCCAGGTACAGATCTGCTGTATTCAGGACTCTTTGTAAGTTTCTGAGCCCCCCAAGAGTTTCTGTGTTGGAGGGAAGCCTTCTAGCTTATCAGTGGGAGTGGTAAGCATTAGGTAGCCTATCTACCACAAGAGGAGTGGTTCCTGGCCCAGAAATTGTAGCTATTGGCCGTTTGGGCAGTTTTTTTTTCCATCTCTTTCAACGTTCTGGTTTAAAAGCTGCACTTGCACTGGTTTCCCACCTTTCCTGTAACTAGATTAGTCCAGATACAGAGTTGGTGTACACAGGACTGTTGGTAAGCTTCTGAGCCCCGCAAGCCTTTCTGTGTTGGAAGAAAGCCTTCTAGCTTATCAGTGGGAGTGGTAAGCTCTAGGCAGCCTGTCTACCATGAGAGGAGAGGTTCTTGGCCCAGAAATTGTAGTTGATTGACCATTTGGACAGTTTGTCCGTCTCTTTCAACTTTCTGGTTTAAAAGACCACATCTGTGCTTGTTTCCCATCTTTCCTGTAACTAACCTACTGGATAGCACTAGAAAGCATTAAACTGATACAAGCCTTCTAGCTTAGAAGAGAGACTTTGGAGTGGTTAAGTATCAGTTTTCTGTACTTTCTTGCTGTACTTAACTGTTTTCTGCCTAAACGCAGATTTTTCAGCGTTTATTGTGATTTAAAAGCTTGTTTTTTTCACATATTGTACTTACTTGACTGCCTGCACTTTTAAAAAGTTGTTTTTTGTTTAAATAATTTAACTGTTGTAGGCTACACACTAAAGTGTGACAGCTTTTTCTGATCGTTTGTAGTCATTTAAAGCTGTTTTAAAGTGTATTTTTTTACTGTTTTTGCCTTATCTTTTTCAAAAAAAAAAACAAAAAACAAAAAAATTCCTTGTTTCCCGCCTTTCGAAGCTAGTATAGTCCATTTTTCAGGCTAGTGCTGAATTCAGGGCTGTGATACTAGTTTCTGAGTTGCCCATACCTTACTTGGATAGAAGGAAGTTTCTCTGTTCACCTGTGAGAGAGGGGAGCTTTGAGCAACCTATCTGTCCCAGGAGGAGTGGTTATAGCCCAGAAGTTAGTAGTTTATTGGCCATTTTGGGCTAATTTCTCTCTCTTTCATTTCCCTACTATAAAAACCGGTTTTGCAAACCGGGCAGTGCTGGTTAGCTACGGTTAAATTATTCCTGGCTCCACTAAGTCTCCTCTTCAGTTTTTCCCTTGAAACTAGTCTAACTCTCAACCTAAGCACTCAAAAAGCATCTTACAGCCCAGCACTTGCTCAGATCTAATAGCAAGCACTAGTATACCCTGACACTGATTGTCCAGCAGGGGCAAGGCTCTTTATTCACTCCTTACCAACCAAGCGACTAAGCAGCTCACCCTACTATTCAGGCATGACCCAAAGGGCAATTTCAGGTGCACTCTCCAGTCCAGCTGGTGAATCTGGGTACCTGAGGAAATGTTAAAACTGCCTCATGCACACAGACAACCCTCTCCTCCTACCACAAAACACTAACATATGTGAGAGATGTAATTATACAGCCAAATTGGATGCTAAGTTGTCTCCACCCAAGACTGGAACAGACAGTCAAGAGGAGAAGGTTAACACTTGCACCACACTTCCAGCCGCACAGAGACCTACTAAAACAGCACTGGCAAAAAGTACACAAATACACAAAATCATACTCGGAGGCTCTACATAAAAACCTGCAAAAGCATCAGAGACCTCCAAATCAGACACCCAAACAACCTGCACTTCCAGTCATAAACCAGACAACACATAACACACAAAATCAGTGTGCCACACAATCACAACCCTTAAGGCGAAATAACATACCTAACACACTAGTAATAGGTGACTCTATAGTCAGGCACACTGACGTCCCACTCACTAGGCTGGAAAAACAGAAGGTTACTATTAGTTGCCTGTCAGGAGCCAGAAACTGCCACATAACACAAGCACTCAGGTCATTCCAGAACAAGTACAAATATGACTCTGTCATTGATCATGTTGGTGTGAATGACCTGAGACGTACCTCCCTGGACTACATGAAAAGAGACATGGAAGAGCTCTCTGATCATGCAGCCCAGGCTGGTATGACCCTGACCCTGGGTAGCATCCTGCCCTCACCAAGAATGATACCTCAGTATAAAGAAAAATTATCAGTTTCAACAATTGGCTAAGCTTCTGGTGTCATTCAAAGGGGATCCAGTGTCTGTCAGCCTGGGACAACATGCTCAACAAGCCGCGTTGCTTCGCAAGAGATGGCTTGCACCTGTCACCCCTAAGCTTTCAAATACTGACCAAGGCTCTTGCTGCCCCCACAGTGCCTTTTTTAGGCAAGGCTCAAAAGTCAAACCCATCCCCATAAACAGCACAATTAACAAAAAACTGAGGGTTATGCTACTCAACACCAGGAGTTTAAATCTCAAAATGCACGCGCTCGAAGCACTCCTCAGTATGGAGTACGTCGACATCTGTGCAGTAACTGAAACCTGGTTCAAGGCTCCAGAGAGCACCCCAGCACTACCAGGCTACAACTCATATCACACGTTTCAGCCACAGAACACGGACCGAAACACAAAAGGAGGGAGTGTATCCATATTCATCAAGGATACCTACACCTCCAGGTTAGTGGCGCAGCATGATACCTCTGAGATCATCCATGTGCAACTAACATCTGGCAAATCTGCAATGCAAATTGTAGCCTGCTGCAGATCACCCTCCATGACCTAGGACCACCACTCCACCTTTCTGGAGACATTGGAAAACATGAAGGTCCTACCAAACACCCTGATATTGGGAGATTTCAATTACCCTACCATTCACTGGGAAAACTACTAGAGTACAAATTCCCAGGCCCAGTGCTTCCTGGAATTCATCAACTCAAACACCCTGGATCAGCTGGTAAACTCCCCTACCAGAGGTGAAAACATATTGGACCTGGTCATCACCAACATGGGCGACAGGTGTTCCACACCGGAGGTCAACCCATCACTGGTTAGATCAGACCATAAACTAATCACTCTGGATGTCCACACCCCACCACCCGCAACTAAGGAAACCACAGTAAAAAAAAATTCTAAAGGAAACTTCACCTTACTTAAGACAGAGGTGATAAGTTTCACAGCCCCCACGTTAAAGGATAACACTGCCCAAGATGCAGAAACCTTTACACATGCACTCCATGAGCACCTACAAGACTGCATGGATCGTGCCATCCCTAGTAAAACCAAGACTCACTCCTCTAAGAGAAGGAAACCAGTTTGGTGGACCCCTGCAATAAACAAGCTATACAATAGGAGGAGGAAACTAGTTCAGAAAAAAAGCAAATCCCAAGAAGGAAAGACATCCCTGATCAGCATCAGTAAGAAACTAAGGTCCCTCATGAAATCATCCAAGGCTAACTTTGAAAGAAAAGTAGCCAAGGATTCAAAAGATAACAGCAAAGCCTTCTTTAGCTATGTTAAGAATCTAAGTGGCAACTCGCAGATATGCACTGAACTAGTGCAAAATAGCACAAAATATACTGAACCTACTGATATTACCAACATCCTGGCAGATAGATTCAGTGCAAACTTCACCCCTGTCTCACCTCCAAAAGGGTCCACAACAATACCGGAAAAGTGTAGTGTCCCAAAAATCACAGATGCACAGGTGAAAACAGCCCTTTCAAAAGCCAAAAACACAGCGAAAAATGGGACCAGATGGTGTCCCACGCTGCGTCTTGCACGAACTAGAGAACAAACTAACCCCCACCTAAATACATTGTTCAACCTCAACCTCTCCAGAGGCTACATGCCCGTAAAATGGCGCACAGCAACGGTTATTCCTTTCCACAAAGAAGGGGCCACAACTGACCCTGGTAACTATTGCCCATAAGCCTGACTATCCTGGTCTGCAAGTCTATGGACTGCATCATCATGGAACTCATTAACAAAGACAATGGGAACCTCCAAACACTTGACCTGACCCAGTTCGGCACTTTGTTAAGGGCAGATCATGCCTACTAAACCTGGTTGACTTCTTCGAGACAGTCACCAAGGCCACAGACGAGGGAAAGGTGGTACACACAGCCTACCTTGACCTCGCCAAGGCTTTCAACACCATTCCCCACTTGGGTATTACAGAAAATCTCAATAGCCTGAACATAAACCCCTACGTCACGAGATGGGTTGCCAACTGGGTTATAGACAGAACTCACACGGTAAGAAGAGAGGGCTCCAGGTCCGTCTCTAAACTAGTCACAAGTGGTGTCCCGCAAGGCTCAGTCCTGGGACTCCTACTGTTCGGCATATATTTCACAGAAGTACAGGCAAACACAGGAGGACTATGGCTAACCAAGTTCACCGATGACTGCAAACTGGGAGCCATAATTGACTCTCCGGCTGACACGAACATCCTCCAAAAGGGCCTTACTGAGACGGACACGTGGTGTCAAAGTCATAGCCTCAAGCTAAATGCCAAAAAATGCATAGTCATCCCATTTGGGAAAAACAAAATACCCACGAATTACCACATAGGTGGCAGCCCCATTAATACAGAAGAGGTAATAAGAGATCTAGGGACCCAGGTAGATAGAAATCTCTCCACGATACCACAATATAAAAAAATAAGCAAAAGTACCACTCAGCCAGTTGAAATAAGTAGCAAAATAAACTTCTATAAACACACAACAGATTTATTAAAACCAATCTCTAGCACTTCGGCCACAGCCTTCTCGGAGTACTCCGAGAAGACTGTGGCCAAAGCGCTAGAGATTGGCTTAGACAGTAATCTCTCCTTTGACAATCATATTGCCAAAGTAGTTAGAAAATCCTTCTATGTGGCCCATCTAATTACTAAAGGGTTCACATCTAGAAATAAAGAGGTTATAGTGCCCCTCTACTCGTCACTCATTAGACCCATTATAGAGTACAATGCCCCATTTGGGATGTACCTCAGAAGACACTTCCAACAGCTGGAAAGACCACAAAAGTACCTCACCAAAAGGGTTACTGGCCTCAAACATATGTCCTATGCAGCCCGACTGAAAAAACTCCGGCTGTACTCAGTGGCAAATCGCTTACTCAGAGGTGATCTCTGCCTGACTTACAAAGTCATGTCCAACTCAGAATTGATGGACATGCTCCACCTAAAGAAATCCAAGTCACTACGAGCCACACGCTCTTGTGAGCTAAACCTCGCCACAACAATAAATAGAACATGCTGGAGGGATAGATTCTTGTCGCAGAGACTCCCCATGCTTTGGAACAAAATTCCAAATTACATCAGGCAGTGCCCCTCATTAACACTCTTCAAGAGAAACCTTGACGAGTGGATGGGTAACAGAAAATACACCCCTGGGATCACTTCACTGGCTCTGCTTGACAGAGGATCAGTTAATTAATCAATGGGGCGGCGAAAGCAGACACACTCTGGCTAGGCTTATAAATGCCCTCAGGCAGCTAGCCTAGTACCTACCTATGAACCTATAAATCTGTCATTCGTTCTTTACAAAGAACAAGGTCACACAAAGATTACAAATGCTTATGCTAATAAGCCCAAGAGCAGAACCAAATCTATAAATTTTGTGAGTTGTATAAGTTATTAATAACAGACAATGTTTGTGGCTCAGGAAATGATGAAATAAGAGTCAGACTATTAATAGAAACTGACCTGACCTTATCAAAAGCAATGGATGTATGCTGAATAAGTGAGTGAGAGAATATAAAAGTAATGCTTCTAAGAATGATACAGTTACAGTACACTGACATGAGTCTAATACAAGAACAAAACTTTTATATTTAGTAGGCTTGGCTAAAAGCATAAGAAAAAGAGTTGCCCTGCTTCTAGTTAACCTCTGTAGATCTGTGTTACAAAAGAATATTTAGCAGTGTATAAATGGAAAAATGCATGTTCAAAAGACGTTGTATGCTGTTAACGGAAAAATGAAAGTGAGCTGCTTATTGGTAGTACTGAAGTGAAAAGAAGTGATACAGTGAAGGCTGGCAATGCAGCAAAGACAGTGAGACAGCAAAGCATGTTGGGCAACTTCTGGTATAGTGCTTCTTAGCTAGGAGCAGGATTTTAAATTTCTTGACTTTTGGATCACGAATTAGCATAATACAGTGAAACTTGCACAATAAGAGACTAAAACACATTTAACTAGGCAAAGCAAAGTTCATGCACAGAGAGAAGAAATAAAGAATAAATAATAAGACAAATGAGCAAAAACTGTAAAATAGCAATATTAATTTCAGAGGCAGTAATGGACCTGCCAGCCTTGTGGCTGAAAAATGAAACCATAGGCTGATAATATTCCAACAAAAAGACAAAGATCTTAAAGCTTTAACAGATACAATCATTCAAGAAATTGCTAAAATATACAACAGTCCAGAGCAATTTGTTTCAACAACATGCCCTCAAATAACTAATGGTTGAAGTTGCAAACATGTGAACACAAGCTGAAGCTTCAACTATAAATAAATAAAGCAGGCATTTTCACAGGAAGGCAAGCCCCCACCCCATCCCACATCCTCCTAATTTTATAAATAAACTCCACGGCCACACATCAGTGGTGAAATCAGAAACCTCAAAAAAGTCAGACACTGCTGACTCTATAAAACAAATAGTGCTGTGAATGACTGCCTACAAGAAAAAGCAAGTGATGAGTTGCAGCTCTTCTGGATGTGTTCAAAACATTGCAGCACTGCCCACTTTATGCTTCACACCTCTTACAGAAAAATGGAAAAATTCAAGAATTACACTTAAAAGGAATAAAAGGAGATGGAATCCATACTACCATAACAGTAGTATTATCTAAACTACTTCACATGGAGACCAGTGTTCTCAAATATCAAGCCACTGCACCAGAAAGTCGAGCTGAAATGCCTAACCAAGAATACTGGAGAAAAAGAAAAAAAGATCCAAGATAAAAAATATTTCTGAGAGAGGAAGAGGGTAGAACTGTGTTAAATTTGTGGTATACGAGTTCTCAAAGTGGAATGGCTAAATTTAACTGGAGTTAAGAACAGAAAGGATTCTGGAGAAGTCATGCAGAAGCACACATGCATACAAAGAAAGAATTACTTGCCAAGTCCCCTGACCAAAAAGCACATTTTTTCTTTTATGTTGTAACAAACTGACAGTGGTAAGGGTAACAATACATGAAATGTAGGCTTTAAATCCACACTGCTGGCAACAGATATATCAACAGAAGTATGGTCTCTATATCCAAACCTCTGCAAGTTATACATTATGACTGGGTGACTGGATGGCACCTGGTAAATGCACACTGCAACACCTGCCATATCCAAATAAGCATTTTACCGTATAACTGCAAAGTTGAGTTATAATCCCAACTCCCTAGGATTTCACCCTCATTGGACTGAAGCTCGTTGCCTTCCAGTGTATTCTTAGCAAAAGTAACTGATACTATTTATAATTTATTTTCCAAATACACACGCACATTTTCCAAAATGGTAGTAATACATAAAGTACAGTTGTGTACACTTACCATAAATGTAGATGTTCGAGTGTATTCACTGTTGCAGTCATTACATTTGGGGTAATCTGCTGGCAGGTTGCCCTCAGTCGGCCTGAATTCCAAAGTCTTGGGTTCTGTGTCGGTTGCTGTCTCCTCTTCCATGACGTCAGGTCGTCAGGGGTATAAAAAAATGCAGCCGACGCCATTTTCTTTAGTTTTTCTTTCCCCCGATGTCAGGTGCCCCCAAAAAGGTAGCAAAAAAAAATATATATATATATATATATATATATATATATATATATATATATATATATATATATATATATATATATATATATACATGCTTCAATATAAACTTTACCTTCATCTACAAGCGAATACACCACATAGGTTGTAGGAGATAGAGAAGGAAAGCTAAACTCCAGAATGACAGGGGGATGGCGGGAGGGTAACCTGGACTGCAACAGTGAATACACTCGAACATCTACATTTACGGTAAGTGTACACAACTGTACTATGTTCTTCGTGTTTCACTAATGCAGTCATTGCATTTGGGTAGAATCCCAAAGCTATGGTTGGGAGGCTGGAGCTAAACAGCATTAGGAGCGGCTATAAGGCCCTGCAGAACTGCAGTGGCAAAACCTGCCCTGGATTTAGAGTAGAGAGGCAAATGATAATGCTTTGTAAAGGTGTGAACAGAACTCCAAGTAGCAGCCTCTAAAATGTCTTTGGTTGGGACTCCCCTTAGAAAGGCTCCTGAAGTCGCTGCAGCTCTGGGGGAATGAGACCTAATGCCCTTGGGCACAGGTTTGCCATGGTTTAAGTAGCAGAAATGGATGCAGTGGCTCATCCACTTTGAAATTGTCTGCTTTGATATAGCCTTGCCTTTTGATCCTGCAGCATAAGTCACTAGTAATGTCTCAGTTTTTCTTAGAACTTTAGTCCTGCTTAAGTAGAATCTTAGCTGTCTGTGTACGTCCAAGGAATGCAGAATTCTCTCCCCCTTGTTCTGCGGATTTGGATAAAAGGTTGGCAAATGAATTGTTTGATTAAGAGCCACACTGGAAACCACCTTAGGCATAAAAGTAGGATTTGTCCTCAGAGATACACTGTCTGGGTAAAATATAATAAAAGGCTGTACAGCTATGAGGGCCTGTAGCTCTGAAACTCTTCTTGCTGAAGTAATTGCTAGTAGCAGAGCTGTTTTCCGTGATAAGAACTTTATATTAGCGGTAGCAGCTGGTTCAAATGAAGGCAGGGTGAGCTTTTCCAACACATAACTGAGGTCCCATGCAGGCAGTGGTACTCTTTTAGGAGGCCTTACATTTTTTGGCTCCTCTAAGATACTGCTTTAGTAAAGGATGAGAAAAGATTGGTGGCTCTGTATTGTAATGAGCCGAAATGGCAGAGGCATGGATTTTAATTGATGAGAAAGATAGGCCTTTGTCAAGCATCTCAGTTAAGTATTGCAAAATCTGAGGAATATTTGGTTCTGCTGTATCAGTTTCTTTTGCTTGAATCCAAGCACAGAACCTCTTCCATTTGTCAGCATAAGATTTTCTAGTACTAGGCCTTCTGGCTTCCAAAATGACATTCAACACAGCTTTACTGAGAGGAGTTGTTTGCATGACTACATGATCAGCTATGCTGCTAGGTTCTGTAGTTGATTGTGCAGGATCTGATTGTTTTGCTGGGACAGTAGTTGTGGTCTTTGAGGCAAGGTCCAAGCTGGGTATTGAGACAAGTTCCTTAGGGTTGAGGTACCAGTATTGGCAGGGCCAGTCCGGGGCAATTAGTATCATCTTTGGTTTCTCTTGTTTGACTTTTAGGAGGACCTTGGGGAGAAGAGGCAGAGGTGGAAAGGTGTAAACTGATAGGTTTTTCCAACTGAAGGATAAGGCGTCCACTTTCCATGCTTGTCTGTGATAAGTCCTTGTGCAGAATTTATTCAATTGATAATTCTGAGGAGAGGCAAATAGATCTATGTCTGGGCTCCCCTATTTCTCTGTTATCATGCTGAAGACTTGTGGATTTAGTTTCCACTCGTGAGGATCCATAAGGTTTCTGCTTAAATCGTCTGCCAGAGTGTTTTGTTTTCCTGGCAGGAATTGAGCTTGAGTATTTGGTAGGTCAAAGCTGTGTCCCACACTGCCATGGCTAATCTGCATAGGGGGTATGAGTGTGTGCCCCCTTGCTTGTTTATATACCACATGATTGTGGTGTTGTCCGTCTTTATCAGTAGTTGTCCTGGATGAAGTGAGTCCTTGAAGGCTGTTAGGGAATTCTGAACAGCTAGCATCTCTTTCTGGTTGATATGTAGATGCATTTGTTTTGGTGACCATATGCCCTGAATGCATCTTCCTGCCATGTGGGCCCCCCACGTATAATATGATGCATCTGTTGTTATGGTTTGGCTGGCAAGGGGTAGAGTGAATGGCCGTCCCATGTTTTGGTGACATGCCTTTGCCCACCACAGAAACTCCTGTTGCAGGCAGGGAATGAGAGGAATCATTGTTTCCAGACTGTGAGAATGCTGACTCCATAAACTTTTTAGGTACCATTGAAGCTTCCTCATATGCAGTCTTGCATATGGAATCAGTAGGATGCAGGATGTCATGAAGCCCAGAGCCTGCAGAATTTGTCTTGCAGGAGACTGTTTTTTTTGTTGCCATCAGTTTGAAGTAAGTAGTCAGATGCCTTTGCTTGTCTGGCGTGAGGTAAGCCATCTGGACAGTTGTATTCAAGCTTGCACCCAGGAATGCTATCTTTTGAAAGAGTACCAGTTGTGATATCTTTACTTTTTTTGTGTACCCTAGGCATGTTAGAAGCCTTTTCACAAACACCAGGTGTCGAAGAAGAGTGTCCTTGTTCTCTGCTTGAATGAGACAGTCATCCAAGTAAGGATATATCTGTATACTTTTTTGTCTGCAAAATGCAATTACTGGAGCCAGGCACTTTGTAAAGACCCTGGGCGCAGTAGATAAGCCAAAGGGCAGTGCAGAGAATTGGTAATGCATTAAGCCAGCCTTGAATATGAGGTATCTTCTGCACGATTGTCTTATTGGGACATGTAGGTATGCCTCTTTTAGGTCTAAAGTCACCAGCCAAGCATTCTTGCCCAGCATGGGCAGAAGCGGCTGCAAAGTCAGCATTTTGAATTTTGGAATGTCCAGGAATGTGTTCAAAATCAATAAATCCAGTATTAGCCGCCAGGCCTTGTCCTTTCTGGGTACCAAAAACAGTCTTGAGTAAAAACCTTGTCCCTTTTCCTGTTCTGGTACTGTCTGAATGGCCGCCATATCCATGAGGGACGTAACCTGTTTCTGTGCCTCTGTCCATTGATATTTTGGCAGATCTGGCCAACCATTTGCTATTGGCAGAGTGTGGAGATGGAATCTGTATCCCTGTGATACGATGTTTAGTACTCACTTGTCCTGGGTTATTAACTGCTAATTTTGTGCAAAAAGTGCTAATTTTCCCCCTATGGGTGCTGCCAAAAGATAAGTGCTTGGTGCAGGCAGAGGGAAGTCATTGGGATTTCTTTCTGTAGGTTGCACTTTATCTCCTTCAGATTGGGAGGTGGAAGCGCCCTATAGCTTTGACCTGTATGAATCCTGCGCCTGGTATCTGGAACCCTTAGGGCGTCTGTATTTCCCCTGTGAGCTCTGTCTGACACAGGAAAGGACCAATTTTTTGTAGGCCAGTGTCTACTGAATCTTGGTGGCTGCACTTGTAAGAAGTCTTTAACAGTTTGCCTAGACTTAGCTTTGTCTTCCATTTTCTTTAAAACCTCTTCTGCCTTAATACCAAACAGAGAATCATGCTGTAAAGGTGCATCTAGCAATTTAGCTTTAACATGATCAGGCAAATTTTGTTCCTTTAACCAGGCATGCCTCCTAATCACCGATCCAGTAACTGCGGCCCTGCAAGAGGCCTCTAAGGAATCAAAACCACATTGCAAAGTATGCTTTCCGACTTGTTCAGCTGCATGCAATAATTCCTGCAATTCTTTATTTTCGGCACATTTTGAAATCAACATCATTCTGTTTCAGCAATCCCATAACATGTTGTTGGTACTTAAGCATATGTAATTGACAGTTTAAGGCCCGGATTGACAAAGTTGCAGATGTATAAACCTTTTTTCCCCATCTGTCCAATGCCTTTGAATCTCTGTCAGAGGGGGTAGGATTTTTTGCTGTTGAGGCCTTAACTCCCTTTGGACCCTGTGAAATCATTTCAGGATCAGCAGCAGGGTTTCTAAATAAAGAATTATGTGAGTCAGGGACCCTGTAATATCTGTCAGGCTTACTGGGAGCCGGAGGTAAGGAGTCAGGGGACAAGCTTGACTCTGAAAACACATCATCCACAATGTCTAAAACAGGGGGAATGGCTAAAGGCCTGTGCTGAGGGAGAAGGAAATCCCTGAGCCTCTTTTTTTGATTCTGAGAAGTCTTGACTCCCTCAGTGAAAATGCTCCCTCAAAAGTATGCAAGGTTTCTCCAAATGAATAATCCTCAGGAGGAGATGCAGATGGAATGGACTCCTCAGCATCAGAATCCTCATAGGGAGGCATAGATAATTCCTGATCAGAAGAGGAATCAGAAGAAATAGAAACCTGATCTGAAGATTCATAATCAGTGTCTTGCCTAGGCCTCTTATCAGGAGGGGGATGGGTACCCCTGATCAAGGTAATAAGGTCTTCAACCATTTTGATCATCTGTTTTGTAGGCACAGAGGCCTGTGCATGTGGCTGAAGTGTCGTTTTTTAGTTTTTGAAGTTGATGTAGTCTTTGGTTTTGCAGCTTTCGTCGGCTTGATATACAAATGTTGAAGTTTGAATACACCCTCAGAAGCCAGTGCCTGCTCAGTGGCTCCGGACCCATCCGAGGGAGATACATCCGTCGGTCCAATACCTTGAGTATCTTGCGGCATGCTGGACTCCACATGGGTGTCGGTAGAGGCCTGCGACTCGAAGGTAGCGGGTATCAGGGGCTGCAAAAGCGCCTCAATGAGTACCGGCAAACCAGCGACTGGCTTAGGAAAAGCTTTGTCGTCTGTTTTGGATCTCGACTGCCTTTCTCTGTCCTTTTCTTTGCGTTTTTTATGTACTCCTGTAGTCGAATTATTATCCGACGACATTTCTGGGTAGTTAAATCTGCTTCCAAAATACTTTGATGCAAAAATATACCGACGCTTAATAGTGCGTTGGTTAAATCTAGCACAAAACCGACAGCCTGGCACGTTGTAATCAGGGCCTAGGCAAGGAACACAGTATAAATGGAAATCCTTATGAGGTATTTGCTTCCCACAAGTAATACAATTATTAACTTTTTCTGACATTGGTAAAAAGCAAGAAAAAAGTTTCCCCAACGGGGTACTTAGCTTTAGTGAAGACTTCGGTTCTCAAACTCAAACATTTCAGTAGTTGGCCGACCGGCACTTGTGAAATGCTTCTGCTTCAGGCACCGCGCGGCAAGAAAGACTAAAGAAAATGGCGTCGGCTGCATGTTTTATACCCCTGATGACCTGACGTCATGGAAGAGGAGACAGCAACCAACCCAGGACCCAAGACTTTGGAATTCAGGCCGACTGAGGGCAACCTGCCAGCAGATTACCTCAAATGCAATGAATGCAACAGTTAAACATGAAGAACATCACTCCAGTCCACATACCTTCCTCCCTAGTCTACAGTATGCAGCCACCAGCCAGTCTACTTTGGCAAACCAAGAATACAATTTATTTCCTCTTAACAGAAGACAACCTTAGAATATCTGAATTGTACCAGCAGCTAGAGTAGGACCACTTTTAAAAACAGATGCCCACAATTACTTATACCCCTATTCAACATCTATACCCTTAAGCTAATAATAGATACCTCACCAGACATAAGCATTTAAAATGCAATAATACATTGTTTTACTGGAATAAATAAAATAAAACATTGCACTTGACAAATATATTTACAAACAAATATTCTTGCACAAAGAAGATGAGGAAGTTAAAATAAAGGTTTTAAACAAAAAGGTGACATACAACCCTCATCTGCTAAACTAGAGACCAACTATTTTTTTAACTACATATGTACCTTCAGCTTTCAAGATAAGTACAAAAATCTGTAGAATCCATACAGGCAAACAGCTCTCTCAAAACGTACATTCCAGCACGAAAATCCAACAACCCCCTCTCAAGCAGGCAAAGATGCAACTGACTTGAATACTCTCTTTTTGCACAAATCCTACAAAGGACTGACTGGCTTCTGAAGGAATTTAAGGAAATTATTTCTTGTTTCCACAGCTACATATTTTGGGGGAAGGGTGGGGGTCAAAAGAGACTAATGTCCATATATGTAGCATCTTCAAAAGATCATTAGGCTTTAAGCAATGCAGAGGTTTACACAGTACAGAAACAGGAATGGGTCTGTTTGCAAACTACAGCACATTTCCACAGTAGCAAATTCACAATTCCCTTTTATATACCATTTCACACCTCTCTTTTAAAAACTTGACATCTGTCAAAAAGGCAGTTACAACATCAGCTCTTTCACTTTTATCTCTTAAAGAGTTATTTACATGTTTCTTAATTCCATACTGCATAATTCACTTTTCCTATCTTTCCCTTGAGTGTGTGTGTGTGTGTGTGTGTGTGTGTGTGTGTGTGTGTGTGTGTGTGTGTGTGTGTGCGCGCATGCACGTGCATATGTGTAGTGTAGTATTTTTTTTTTTTTTAAATCATTATTAAATCAACACATTTTAAGATTTTAAGCTAAACATGGATTTACATATATTGATAGAAAATAAAACAACACATAGTTACTGTCATGCACTGTGTGTGTGTGTGTGTGTGTATATATATATATATATATATATATATATATATATATATATATATTTATATATATATGGTATATTCACTTTCCTCAAAACACACAAGTGCTGATGTTTCAGACCTCAACACCAGTGCTGACTTGTCACTATACATGAACCAAGAAACAAGCTCAGCACATGCAAATTTAAAAAACATTGTGTTTTGCAGTTGGGCGAGCTCCTCTGCAGCACCATGGGGACAGCTGTGCCCCTTATAACATCACTTAATTGTACATACTATGAGAATGCACAATATTGGGGAAAGGGCATATACCCCAACCTTATATATATATATATATATATATATATATATACACATACATACATACACATATGTGTGTGTGTGTGTGTGTGTGTGCGCATATATATATATATTTTTTTATTTTAATGCTCTCCAACATTACATAAGTTGCTTAATATGTGCCTTCTCTTAAAGCTCACTTATCTTCCTGGACATTATACTGCATATATTGCTCACACAAATTCCATTTGCTTCTATGAAATTTGCTCCATCCCTTTTCTAAAGATCCCACCTCCAATTACTTTCTCTCGCATACAATATCTACTTATAATATCTAAAACTTCCATTACATTGGGAACAGAGTTTCATTCCCATTTTAAATGTATGAAGACATTACTATGTTAATGTAATTCAGATCCCATATCCCTTCTTAATGAATCAATTCCTTAGATACAACCATCTTCTCCTCCAAAATTTCTCTCAAAGTACTCTGTAATGAATTTTTAAAATCTATCAGCTCATCACACCCCCCAAAAACATATTCCTAATTACAGCTCTCTTCCCCATTACACCTCAAGCATTTGCTATCTTCCTGAAAAAAAAAATCCTTTGAATGGAACAAAATAGGTATTTTATATCCCAAACAGACTTCAAACACCACAAACCTTCTGGACTTTGCACAGTTATGAGTCTTACAACTTTCTTCTCACTCTTCCTTTGCAAATTGCCTTTCAGTTCTCATTGCCTAATTTTTTTCTAACCTCCTCTGACAGATTTGTCTAGTTATCATGCAATATTTTATGTGTCCTACTAAGTATCCATTTTTTAACCGTTTTTGCTGTAGACTCACCTGAAACCTCTACCAGCACTGGCATTTAACTTAGTAGCCCCCTTCCCCTTTGCCTATTCAGCCATCCTCAACTCATTTTTCCACATGGGGTCAGGGTGCCACTTTTAACAGTGACAATCATCTTGAGTCAAGGTTTACACCACTGGGTGGATAGCTCTGCCGTGGTAGTTCCATCCATACCACTCACTCACACCTAGGGTCAATTTAGAGTGTCCAATCCAGCTGCTGCATATCTTTGGAATGTGTAAGGAAACTGGAGCACCCAGGGGAAACCCACATTAACACAGGGAGGATATGCAGACTCCGCACAAAAGGCACTCCAGCCGAGAATCGAACTGGGGAACATCTTGCTGTGAGCTGACAACACTAGCTGATGCACCACTGTGCCACCCTACTCACATTCTTTTTCAATCCCTGAATTTGTGAATTCCTTTTTTTTTTTTTTTTTTTTTTTTTTGCCAGCACCTCTAACACAGCTTGTCAGTGAAGAATCCTCCCACCTTATTTCTTTCCTTTGATTCTTCGGGTGCAGAACCATATGTCAAACTAGCTTTAACATCAACATGTGAAAAAAGCCTGTACAGTGGATCAAAAATCAGCTGACTGAAAAGTGCCAGCTTTTTCACCAACAGATCGCAGTGTAGTGTGTATTGGAGTATATGCCCTTTCTCTACTATAGTGTGATCTCAGATTTGGGATATATAATTAAAAATGGGTGTGGGGGGATGCCCATTGCAAAAAACATTTTTTTCAATCCTCTCTGGATCGATGTTTATGTTTTACAGAGGAAAGAATTTGATCAATACTTGATCAACTACTTTCTGTTTTGAAGTAAGGTATTATTCTATCAGGGAGCGCAAATCCTACCATTGCCCTAATCATAAAATCCCAGCTGACTATCAAATGCTTTTTCAGCAACAAGACCCAAAAACAATAGCTGCTAATTTCCTTAAACACTGCTTCTCTCTGGATCATCAGTATTCTATGGATGTTGTCAAATGTTTGCCTCCCCTCCACAAAACTACAATGATCCACATCTATCAACTTTAGCGAGATATTTGCCATTCTCACAGCTAGTGCAGACACTACAAAAGTATAGTTTAAGATCTGAAGAATTGAAGGGCTTTACCCTTTTTGAATAATACTGCTACTACAGCTTTCCTCCAAGATGCTGGTACCCTCCCCCACCCCTCCAAGTTATAGTACTGTTAAACAAAACCTTGTAGATCGGAGTCACTTTCTTCCCTCCTAAATTCCAAATTTCCACAAGAATACCAAATATTTCTTCTTTGCCTTTCCTTCGTTTGACAACTTTTCTGTTTTAAACAAAAGTTTCATAACATTTCTGAATTATCTCCGGTACTTCTAAAGAATCTACCTTTATTTCTTGCCAATACAACTCTTTCTGTATTCTGTTGTTCAAGTCTCTGTGCTAAAAGTTTTTTTACTCTAAAGTTGTTGTGAAAAAATAGCTGCAACAGTTATCTTTCTAAACTCATGCAATTACCAAATGCTCTCTTATTTTTCCTTTAACACTCTGTAGCTGTCACCTTCCTGGGTGAAGTTTCCCCTTCTTCTGCAATACTTTAAACTTTGTCAGTCCTTTGAAATAATTCTTATTACTTCTGCTCATCTCTCTCTCCCTTTCAGTCTTGCTTTTAAACTCCACTTTCATTAGATCCTACTCTCTAGCCGTCCCTTGTGATGTAATTTATATGTTGTCGAACAACTTTCAAATCATATCTACTGACCTTTACTTAAATCCATCTCTTTTTAAAAGATAAGTAGAAAAAGTACCAGTATCAATTTTTATGTCATTACCCCACATCTCTTTCTTGGTTTTGACTTGGCATGTCCTAATTACGTTTCTGGATGGTTCTTAAAGCTCTCAATTAAATATACATTCTGCTACTAAATCCTCACCTTATATACCAAATATTCTCACATTCTTTTTCAGAAATCTACTCTCTTTTGTTATATTCTCCCTTATAGATCCCAGATATGTACTCACACTATAAACCAGTCCCTACCCATAAAAAACATTCTGCTGAAAGCTGATTTCTCCCAAAATTCTCTTGAGCTCAAAAGTAGTAGTTTCAGGCAGAATATAAACATGTGCCAGCATAATCCTTCCAGTCATCTCCGGATAACCCCTTACTACCATAAATCTACAGTTACTTTCTTTTTCCCTGTTCTATCGCTACTTGGTATCTCTTGATATGTCCATTACATTTTGCTTAATGTCCACCCAAAAAGCACTTCTCTGTCAAATTCACATGCTCATTTCTATTCAAAATGTGTCTCCTGTAAGTTTGCTATTTTACTGCAATAGCACAAAAGATGTAACATGGGATTTTGATGAGCACTGAATCTGATGAAGTTCTGTTGTATGGAATAAAGGAACAAAAGCGCTCTTCAAAATCCTGTGTTCCGTGTTTTGTGCTACTGCAGTAAGGGAATCCTCATTTTATTACTTTTTGTGACTTGTACTGTTTCTTTGTTTGGAGAAAGTCGGCTACCTGCCACTTACACTTGTTAATATAATTCACATTTTGTGCTTATTGTCTATACCTGTGAGGCCATTTACATTATTACGATTGACAAAGAAGCCATTACGATAAAAGCTATTAATTCCCACATACTATACACAGCAGTTCTTTTATGTCTATGTTTCCATCTTGCAGTTTCCATTAACATACTAATGAATATCAGGCTGATCTTGTGTGCAGCTTCGTCTTCTCATCTTTATCTGAACCCAAACCAAATCTTCCCAGAATTACAACTTCAATAAAATACTCAAAAAACAAAAACTAAATACATTTCAACCCACAAGCCCTTTTAACTCACAACACACAAACAAAAGTATATTCGCATTCCGAAGAGGTCTATCCACTCCAAATAGGACCTTATGTCCCAAATGGATTGCAACACCCATAGATATTACCTATTCTAAAGCTATGGTTATCTATACTAATGAGCACATTAGTGCCAGTGCTCTCAATAACAAATATAATTCTCTATCCTTATGTTATATATAGATTTCTGCTGGTTCAAAAGTGGGTAGTGTATGTTTTCCAAACACAACTTAGACTCCAGGTGGGTGTTGGTTCATGTCTGGGTGGTCTGAAGTGTAGCATCCCTTTCAAGAATCGTTTCATGTGAGTATAAGCATAAACTGAAGGGGACATGGGCAGACATGCAAAAATAGCAAAAGCATGGACCTTAATGCTAGAACAGGACATTCCTTGCTTGTATAGAAATGAGAGTTAGTCAAGACCTGTTGCAAAGGTGCTTGAGTGGATATAATACGATCAGCCCGGCACCAGATGAAAAAATTTTTCTTCTTAGCCAAACAAGAATTCCTGATACTAGGTTTTCTAGCCTCACTCAGGATAGATAATACACTGTGAGAAAAGAATTGTCTGGATGGAATCAGTAGCCAATCATCCAAGCTAAGCTGTCAGGTTTGAGAGTTTTCAATGTGGAATGGATGTCAGACTCCTTGTTCTGGGTAAGACAATAAGAGGTGGTAGAGATAAGGTTCTCAATTGCTGAATGTTGTGTGGGAGGGAAAACCACTGCTGAATGGACCAGTAATGAGCTATTAGAATAATTTTCAGTCTATCAGACTTCACCTTTGTAATACCCTGGAGATCAGGGGTATTGGTGAAAAGGCAGAGAGAGAAAGAGGTTTGTCCATTTGAAAGGGAAGGCATCAGCTCTCCATGTTTCTTCTCTTAGGTATGCTTAAGCACAGCTTGTCAAGTTGCCTGTTTTCTGAGAATGCAAAAAGGTCTGTTTCTGGCATACCACAGTTGTATGTCTGGTCTAGAAAAACTTCCCTATTCTACATCCACTCACTGGGGTCTAGCAGAGTTCTTTTCAGAAACTTGGCTACCAGATTGTCCTGTGTTGGTATATATAAGGATGGGTACTGTGCCACAAGCCAAAGCTCTATAGCTAGCCTACATAAGGGGTAGGAAGGGGTTGCCTTATTTATGCATCACATAGCTGTGCTGTTGTCTATCAGAATATTTATGGGTCCAGGAGTTATTTTTTCTTGAAAGGTTTTTGCTGCCAAAATAAATGGCATCATCTCCTTTACACTGATGTGCAGATTCTTGTGCTGCATGCTCCATGTGCCATGGACCTGGAACTGCTCTTGTTGAGCTTCCCAGGATAGGTATGAGCTATCTGTTGTTAGGGTCTGGACCGTTTCTGGGAATTGAAAGGGGTCAAAGGATTTCCTTTATTTATTTATTTTTATGTATCCTTTGATGACCAGGTTAGTCCCACTAGGCTAGTGGTCTCTTTCAGGGGAAACCTGAGGTGGTACTTATACTACTAGAGAAAATTTTGTCAGAGCATCGGGGAACTTCCCCTACTCTTCGTACGAGAGATCGTACAGACACCTAATTCAGTGTTGTGCTTCCTGTCTTTTGTTCTAAGCATGAAGGCGACTTGAAGAAACTGGAAGCACGAAACAAGAAGGAGAGCATGGTGATTGTTATGGAAGAGGAAAGTGCTGTTAATCGAACAGCTGTGGAAGCTAGCATGGCGGATGAGGAGTCAGAAGATGCAAGAAAGGAGGAGAATGGCAGCAGTGATGCGGGCGGAGCAATAGGAAAGAAAAAAACAGGGTTGGGAGGGTGGCCTAATGGTTAAGGTGTTTGCCTTACAAACACAAGGTGCAGGGTTTGAGTCTCACATGGGATAATTGGCTAGGCTTAAAATGGCTCACAAGGGCAGTTAGCTTAGTACTAATCTATGAACCTATGAACCTATAATGCTGGATTCGGTGGACACCTTCCAACGGAATCTAATTTCAATGGATATTTCAACATCAGTGTGTATTGTTACAACCCTCCAAGTGGAAGGGTTGCAGGATGTCTATACACCAAAGTGACCCAGAGAGTGAAAAAGCAGCATCATGGGGAGAGATAATGGATAGGATTCAGGAGAATGAAAATTCACAGGAGAAAAAAGAAAAAAACAAACTGTATGCACAGACAGTAAGAGAAAGGGAAAGAGGGGATGGAAAAAAAGGCAGAAATTAAAAGAAAATTTTGCATGAAGATAAGAAACAAGGCGGAGAAAAAGGAATTAGACAGGTATGAGGTATGGGACAGTGTCATAGCACCACTGGGAATAAAACCCAGAGAGGTAAGCGCCTTTATTTGTATTAATAAGGATACATTTTTTTTTTTTTTTTTTTTTGAAGAGTCTCAACACATGGAAACGTTTTTATAACAATATGACAAAAGAAAAGACATTCATCTTTGGAACTTATATGTAATAAAGACTTTTAATAGAGAACCCAAGAAGAAAGTGTTTGTGCAACTTAGAAGTGAAACTGAAAGTGAAGTGTAGAATTAGCTACAGGGATAGATGGAACGAATACTTAATGTACAAAAATATGCAAGAATGAGAAAGAATATTTTGTAGAAGTTATGAACAAATGGTTTGAAAAAGGTATAAAATGATGAAAAGATATGTCATGGAGTAATGAAACTCGTATGGAAAAAGGGAGAAAAAATGGATATAAGAAATTGGAGACCATTAGTATTAAATAATATAGATCATAAGATTTTCATGAAAATAATAGCAAGAACAATAGCAAACAAAGTTAATAAATTATATGAAAAATTTTTTTGAACTAGAAGTAAAGGAAGTCAAGAAGTATTAATATTAATAAGAGTACTGATAGATGACAAAGACAAGAAAATAATTAAAATATTAACAGGAGATGTAACCAAAGCTTTTGACAAAATTCAACACAAAGCATTGTGGAAAATTTTAGAGAAATATAACATAAGTAATAAAATAATAAATGTTCTTAAGCAGTTTACCTGGAAAACAAAGTAAGATTAGTGGTCAGAGAATGGATAAGTGAAACTATAAGACTAACAAGTGGTATTGAACAAGGATGTCCAACCAGCAGCATCTTATTTGCATTAATTATGAATACAGTGGTCCCTGAAATTAATTTGATATTGAAAAAAGCTAGACATCAGACACCAAAAGGAATTATGATTCCAGTTATGTTTACATATGCAGATGATTAGTGTTAGCAGTTAAGAATACAGAATGGATGAAAACAACCACTGAAATACTCAGTAGAGAACTGAAGATGTTAGGATTTACTATTAATAAAGAAAAAAGTAAAGGACTACATTTTTTGGAGAAACAAGATATTAAATTTAATGAAGAGACAGAAATCTTAGGAATAAAGTTTGGGAATAAGCAATTAAGAGAACAGCAATGGAGACGTATGACTGTTAGAATATTAGGTCTATGGATATTTTTGACATGCGGGCTGTCAAAGGAAAAAGGAACATTTAAGTAACTGCATAATATTAGGTAAAAACTGCACAATTAGCTAATGCTTGTACAATTCCATCAGCATTGGAAAGGGATTTAATGAATGTAATTTTTACGTTCATTTCAGGGTCAAGGCTAAACCCAGTGAAACAGACATTCTTTATGTAAATAGGAAGGAAGGTTGAGCTTGTTGCACCCAACTGTATACATTTTTTCTTAAACTTGTATAAAATCTTAATAAAGAGAAAAGATAAAGAAAATTTACTAACAAAAATCACAGAAGGGAAATATAAAGTATTTTTTGGAAAGTTGGAATATTAAAAAAAAAAGCCAAAAGTTCACTGTATGGGCATGAAATTACACCGAAAATACTGCTGTGGAAAAATGATTTAGGAAAGAAAGACAAAAATAGAAGAATGTGGTATGAGAAGATCAAAGCTGTAAAAATGAGAATTAACAGGTACAAAAACATGTAGAACGTATAAATTTTGTAGAGATTATCAATAAGTTACCGGTTAAGGCAAACATGCTGTATCAGACAATAAAAGAGAATTTGTTTACACTGTGGTGAATTAGAGACAATTGAACATGTTTTTAAAAAGTGTAAAAGGCCATTTAAACTGTGGAAGGAAATATATGATAAAAGATACTTAAAAATTGGAGAACATTGCATGTATCAATATGGACGTTAACAAAAATGTAGAACAAAAGGACATTAACAAACTAGATGCAAAATTATTTTGTATAATATGGATAATATGGAACAAAAGAATTAAGTAAAATACAATGGAAAGTGGTTAGTACCACAGATTTTGAAGAAAGTAAGACTGAGGGTAGAAAAAAGACTGAGGGTTAAAATTGAAAGTTTCATATAAATGTAAGAATCATGTTAAAATACTGTAAATATTGTGAATAATGTAAACATGCATTGAAAAGTTGTATATAAGATGTATATATTTGTAAATGCAATAAAGAATCCTTACACTTTGGAGGAAAGGAAGTGAAGCACTCTCTGGAGCTGTTAGGTGGTGCTGAAGGCTGCTACTGCAGTTCTGGTCAGTAGGAAATGAGACCTGCTCTGGAAAAGGAATTCTTACAAAAATGAAGAAATAAGAATTTTGAATACAACACTAGTAGAACCACAGGATATATGTGATATAAGAATGAGACAAAAATGTATAAGATTAACAGTGATACATATATGCTAATATGAGACAGACAAAAACAGTTTTGAAGAAAAAAACGTGTGTTAGTAAATATGCCAACAGTGATGGTAGGAATTTTAACTGTAACCCCAGGAAAGAAAAGGGAAAGATAACACAAGATATTAACGGATTTAATAAAATGTGGAGATTTAATACTATGAACGAAAAGGGAATGGATGCATACAAGGGGAATTTTAAGACTGAACTGATTAAACAACTTATTCTAAAGACATGAGAGAAAGAGAGTAAAGATGGCAGAGTTTTCAGATCATATAGCAGTATGGGCTAGAATAGGGGAAAGACAGTGACAAAGGAGGGAAAAGGGATAAAGAGATTAAACTGCAGAGTTTAAAAGGAGGAAGAAATAAGAAACAGAAATATTATGGAAAGATGACACAATAATGTGTCCATTTTATAAAGATTGGACACAGTAGTAGGTAATACATATGTGGAAGTATAAAAAATATATTTAGAAGTAGAAAAGAATAAAAAAAAGATGAAATATAAAGAAACTTTTACAGAATTATGAGAAAGAAATGCCCAATGAGTATGTGATTACTTGCATTAGTAATGAATGGAGTAATACAGACATGCATGTATGAAATGAGGAAAGTAAGATGTGAGATGGAAGGAAATATTGCATTTACCAGTATGTGAGGTATATGCAGATGTTTTACTTCTAATAACAAAGAGCAACAGTTGCATAAGTGAGGCTGTAATAAAGATCGAAATGCTGATGAAAAAAAAGCTGGCCTGCAGTTAAATAAAATGAAATATAAGGAATTTGATGACAAAAAAATAAATGGAGGATATTTTACAAAAGAAGTTAGGATCTTTGGAGTGATACTTGGTGAGTATGAAAGTGTAATAAGTCAATGGAGAGACATACTGGAACAAATAAAAATTGTTAGCTTGGTGGAAAAGCTTTAACTTATCATTTCAGAAAAATAAATACATGCTGAATATTGATGTTTTAGGAAAAATAGCATATTTAGGGGGACCCACTCAAATGGAAAGACAGACATTTTTTTTAGCTTCTTTTGGTGCCCAAGTCTGAACCTAGTGAGAACAAGGCACAGTCCTCAGCCAAGCATGTATCCGTGTTATGGACCCCAATGGCAACTTCACTGCAGGATGCATTAAATGCATCACAGCTGCATTTTAGTGAGTGTCTGGATACCTAGAAGGTAACACTACAGAGCTCCTGGATATTCCTCAGGAGGCTTTTATCCTGTAGCCCCTCTGCCTTGGATTTAACCTGTTCCTGTCAAAGTATTTGAGCATATGGAATGGTCCGTTCACAGCTCTAATGGGGAGGGTGAATGAAATATAAGTTTTTTGCTCTTCCTATCATCTGTCAAAGAAGTCTTAGTTGCTTGCCCACTGTCCTTGGAAGACTCCACAGACACTACTGCAGAATCTGCCACTGCATTATTACAGAGATGCTTATGGGAGTCAAGCACTCTACAGAGGTCATAAGGCTTCCTGGGGGCAGGAAGAAGGGATCTGGAATGCAAAGATATGTCTATAGACACACATCATCCAAGACAACATAAACTGGATTGACTGTCAGAGATATAGGGGCAGCCAGGTTCATAAATGCTCTATAGTGAACTTGAGGCTTAGAGAATTCCCTAGACTCTCAGCTGAAGGCGTCTTTCATTCAATGAAGGATGTCTCCAAAGGATAAATCATCAGGGGATACGGATAAGGATAGGGTGTCATCTGAGTCTTCGTAAGTCTGAGAGGGAAGGCGGTATCCATATGCAAGATCTTTTTCATCCTCTGAAGAACCTGAAACTCCTGGGACAGCTGTCCCTCTTCCTTTTTTCCAGGGGCGGATCCTAGCACAGGTTCCTTTTGTACGGGGGGTTGCCTGGACTTCATGAAATCCAAGTCATCCTGTATCAGCTGGACTAAGTCCTGTGGAGAGACCTAGGTGGATGAGTCAAGGGATTCAAAGAACGTGACTGGGACAAACTTACCTGCCTCTTTGACAAGCAAGGATGGGGAAGACAAGGCCTGATGTTATGAGCAGGTGGTTCTGACCTCAATCTGATTCTCAGTTAATTCTTTCCTTACAATCAGTAACCAAATTAAATGGAAAATGGAGAAACCTTACAATCACCAAGGGGATACTGTTTTCATCATCAGTCAACAAAAAGAATAGTTGTGTAAAATCTTACCATAATCATAGATGTCCTTCTCTTCCATGTTGCAGTATTCAAAGCCTTTGGGTTATCCTCTGCTTAGCTTCCCGAATGTCTGGCCAGTATACAAAAGCTTTAGTCCCACATACCTTGCAGTGACGTCTGATGTTGGCCGTAGGTGCATGGGCCATAAAATTGACGAATGCACGTACCTTTGCTCAGAACTGAATGCCCCAGTCCTAAGATAGCTGCACAAGTCCTGTGTCATCCAATACACACACACATATACATATATATATACATATATATATATATATATATATATACACATATATATACACACACACACACACATATATATATATATATATATATATATATATATACACAGATATATATAGATATATACATACACACACACACATATGGGGTAGGGCGGAGGGATACAATACTGCAACATGGAAGAGAACGACATCTATGGTTATGGTAAGATTTTACACAACTATTCTATGTCCTTCTATTCCCATGTTGCAGTATTCAAAATCTTTGGGTGAGTGCCAAAGCTCAAAGGGCAGAAGAGGAGGGTGGTATGGAGCTGTTTTCCAAGAACCCCTGCAGGATTGCCACTGCAAACCCTGCTCTAGATCTGGAAATATGGTCCACTCTGTAGTGTTTGGTGACGGTATGGACAGATGTCTGGGTACCTGCCTCTAGAATGGAAGCAGTGTACAGCTCATTGAAGAAGGCTCCAGATAAGGCCATAGCCCTGGTGGAGTGGGCTTTAATTTTTGAGGTTAGCTGTTTGCCATGTTAGGAGTAACAAAAGGAGATGGCCCTGGAAATCTCAGCAGAAATAGCCTGTTTAGTCACTGCTTTTCCCAGAGCTCTAGGGTGAAAGCAGACAAACAATTGCTCTGACTTCCTAATGGACTTGCTCTTGTCAAGGTAGATTCTTAGTTGGCTGTGATCATCAAGGGAATGCAGGACTCTCTCACTGTCACTCTGGGGATGAGGAAAGAAGGTGGGGAGGTGAATACATTGCTTCAGGGACAGCTCATTTACCACCTTAAGCATGAAGGATGGGTTGGTCCTTAGAGTCACTCTATCCTTGTGGAAGATAAGGAAAGGTGGGGTGTCCATGAGTGCCTGCAGCTCTGGCATTCTCTAGCTGATGTTAGAACCACCAACAACAAAGTCTTCCAAGTACAATATTTTTGAGAGGCATTTGATGCTGGTTCAAAAGGGGCAACAGTGAGCGTCTCTAAAAAGTAGTTGAGGTCCCATGGGGGTGATGCAGGCCCTGAGTAATAACTTCAATAGGAGTCGGGAGGCAAGAGGAGGGTCAAGAGGCAGACAAGCCAAAACAGCAGCTAGGTGGGCCTTAACAGAAGAATATGCAGCAATTCACACAGATAGGACAGCACTAAATAGAGCTCTCCTTGCGAGGAGGTCCACTCTGTGAGGTAACTTGTGATGAATGCCACTGGCTAAATGCAGAAGAAGGGGGAAACCAATGTTGTCTTGGCCAAAAAGGGGGGAGGGTCACCAGCAAGATTTTTGGTTTGTCCTGCTGGATTTTCAGCAGGACCTTTTGAAGGAGTGGGAAGGGGTGAGTGCATAGAGAAACATCCCCTTCCATGAGATAGAAAAGGTGTCTGTTGTTCTCACTAGGGGAGCTGGGTGCCCTGGTACAAAAAATCAGAAGTCTGTTCAGAGGGAAGGCAAACAGATCTATTTGTGGAGTACCCCACTTGTGGGCTATGTCCAGGAACACATCCCTGTGTAGCATCTATTCATTGGATTGACACTTATGACATGGACCTGTTCAAGGTGTCTGCCTGAGTATTTTGGGCTGAAGGAATATAGACTGCCTGCAGAGTGACTCCGTGTTGCACTGCCAGTTCCCAAGCCTGGAGTGCAAGTCTGCATAGCAAGTAAGATTTTGTTCCCCCATTTGTTCACACACCAGAGAACTGTAGTGTTATCTGTGAACAACTTTAGGGGACCCTGCTTCAGAATGCGTTGGAAGGCCCTCAGAGCAAGGATGATGGTCCTCATTTTTCTGATGTTGATGTGCTCCCGCTTGAAGGGGCCTGTCCATGTGCCTTGCACCTTCAAGCTGCCCATAGCAGCTTCCCAGCCCAGGTCTGAGGGATCTGTGTATATCTCCTGGACTAGGGTGATGGGCTGTAATGGAAGTCCTGGATTGAGAGAGACTTGATACAACCACCAAAGGATCGCCTTCCTTAGGCATGGTAGGAAGAGAATGCTGTGGTCCAAGGGGTGGGAATGTTGGGTTCATGTGGATCTTAGGTACCACTGACATTTTTTCATGTGGAGTCTTGTCAGTGGCAACATGAGTATAGTGGATGCCATGTGTCCTAGTGGATGCCATGTTTCCTAGGAGTCTAAAATACTGTCTCGCTGTCATAGCTGTGGTGTGCAGGACAGACAACAGGTATTGCTTCAGACTTTTCATCTTTTCAGGTGGAAGGTATGCCCTTATAAGATCTGTTCTGATTCTGCACCCCGGGAAACTTGGTCCTGGGAGGGGTTTAGTTTGGACTTGGAAAAAGTAATGTTAAACCCCAGGGACTGCAAGATAGAAATTACTTTTTTGGAGATGGATTTGTATGGAAGAGGAACAACCTGCCTGGATCAGGAGATCATACAAGTATGGAAAAATATGAATCCCTTGGACTCTGCAATAGGTTACCACTAGTGCCAGACATTTAGTAAATACCCTTGGAGCAGTAGATAGCACAAAGGGCAAGGCAGAGAACTGAAAATGCGAGGAACCCATAGAGAATCGTAAGTACTTCCTGTAGTTGGTCCTTATGGGAATATGTAGATATGCATCTGTGATGTCCAAAGTGGCCAGGAATGCCTGGGCATTAGCAGGGGGAAGAGAGTCTTGAGAGTGAGCATGTGAAAAGTGGGTACTTGTAGAAAAAGGCTGAGGTGAGAGAGATCCATGATGGGTCTCCATGGGCCATCTTTCCTTGCAACTAGGAAAAATCTGGAGTAAAAGCCCTTACCCTTTTCTGACAGAGGAACAGGTTGGCTAGTCCAATGACAGAGGAGGCTGTCCAAGACTGTCTGGAAAAGGGGAAGCTGGTCCTTTGGAGGTTATAGGATGCCTCCTAAGGAGGGAGGAATGACCTAAGTCATGAAGTAACCTCTTTCGATAATACACAAAATCCACTTCTCTGAGGTCATGGTTTGCCAGATGGGAAGACAGTGAGCGAGTCTTTGGGAGAGAGGAATGGAATCTGGAGGGGCAGGGGAAAGCAGGTAGTCACAGACTACCTGCCCTGTCCTGAAACTGAGGTTTCTTGAACTGGAGTTTGAGCAGGCCTGGAAGGAGGCTGCTGTTTAGTGGAGCTCATTTTGCTCCTAGAATGTGGGGTAGGAGCAGAATGTTTCCTGATGAACTGTGCCTTGGAGGGATAATTCCTTTGGAATTTTAGGACTGCAGAGACAAATGTTTTAAGTCTTGTAATTCCTTCCTTTTTTGCTGGAGGATTTTGAAAAACTCTGCAACTTTAGCCCCAAAAAGGCCAGAATTATCCAGGGGTGCATCCAGAAGTTTGGCCCTGATATCATTGGGAAGGGGTTAGAGTCTCAGCCAAGAATACCTTCTAAGCAGTGAGGCAGAAGCTGCAGATATGGCCAAGGCCTCTGCAGCATCATAGCTTCAACTGATCGAGTGCCTTGTCACTTGTAAGGACAAGGAGATAAGGCTAGAAATTTCAGCCTTAGAAGGCAAGTCTGGAAGACCAGTCAAAAGTTTAGAAACCTGGGACAAAAGGGTCGGGGCATACTATGACATGTGCGTCTGGTAGGTGACCATCCTAAAAGCCAAGGTGGCACAGGTATATACTTTTTTGCGCATAAGTTCCATGGTCTTACTGTACTTATCAGTGGGAAGGACACAGGTGGAGGGAAGTAATGTGGAATGTTTGTCTCCAGAAACTGAGACAATGCCAGGGTCTGCAACTGGGCATTTAATCAGAACTTTAGCCCCTTCTGGGACCTTATAGAACCTGTTAGGCCTTCTAGGGGTAGTGGCTGTTAATCAGGATTTTGAGAGGCTGCACTGAAGGCATCCAAAAAGGATGGTAAGACTGCATGGATAGCAGAAGGTGAAGGGGTGTCCATTTGTAAGAGTTCATAATACCTCTTTTGAAACACCGACATTTCAGTGGAATCCCATTTTAAAAAACACTCTCATTTTAGAGACAGTTTCACCAAAGGTGAGGTCCTCTCCTGGGGAGTGTCTCAGCAGCATCCTCCTCAAAAGAGGCATACCCAAGGGGGGACAGCATCTGAGAGGCACAGGAAAGGGAATCCTCTGAAGAGGAATCTAAAGAGTCCTCCGCTTCAAGAGAATGAGGATCTACAGTCTGAGGCCTAGGACTGATAACTGGAGGGGCAGCTGGACGGGAAGCAGGCACAGAAGGCTTAAGGGCCATGAAGGCATTAAATAAGCTTTGAGAGAAAGCTCACCAATCAGGCTTTCTGGAGGAGGAGAAACATGTTTTGCCTTTTGTTTCCTTTTTTTAATGAACAGAATAAGGCCTGGACGGCATAGGGCCTAAACAGGGCCTAGATTTGGACTGTTCTAAAGCAATGGAAGGAGTGGTCTATACATCCGTTGCGAGCAAAGGTTCCTCTCGTCGGTGTCCGACATCTGCAAAACCTCCACAGATGTGCTTTTAGCCCTAGGTTCTGTGGCCTCCCAAGCAGTACCTGCTATACCTAACTTGGCCGGTTTCGTAAGTTCCTCCAGACGAATGCTAGCCACAAGAGGCACGGCGGGTGGAGAAGGTGTAGCAGTAGGTTCAAGGCCTGGAAGCTTTGGCCTTCTTTTCTGGAGGCTCAACAGTCTGACCAAATGGCCATTCCATCGCCAAAGCCAGATGTTTAAGCCACAGGTTTTATAAGCAGATGTTGAGGGTGTGGAGATGGCCACAAAGAGTCTTAGAAACAAAGGCCTGACAAATCACACAGATTGTACAGTTGTGGTTCGGCCCCAGAGAGAAAAGGCAAAGGTTGTCGGTGTCGTTATGGGGGATGTGATGTCCACACCTACACTTTCCGTTCCTGGATGACATGAACCTAAGCAGGCATGGAGTGACGAAAAGGAGATGAAGAAAATGGCCCCAACAGGGTACTTATCTTAATTTCAAAGATCCGATGGCAGAGACGGCAGGAACAGCTGACGTTTAACTGGCAGCAGAGAAGTTCTGAGGAAAGGTATGTGCAGACATCAGTTTTATGGCCCACACACCCTACGGCCGTCAGACATATCACTCACCTTGCAGTGACTAAAGGTTTTGTATACTGGCCAGACGTTCAGGAAGCTAAGCAGAGGATAACCCAAAAATTTTGAATATTGCAACATGGGAATAGAAGGACATCTCTGGTGTCAGAAGCCATGGCCTGCTTAGTGACTTTGAACTCAACCATCAGTCTGGTGTCAGAATGTGAAGTGTGGACTTGAGTCATAGTGGCTTCCAGGGGGTTGTGCCAGCAGTCTCAGGATTAACAGGAATCAGATCAGAGTGCTGCAAAGGATCCTCATCTGCGTCAGTGACCTCAAATCCAGGGGGGAAGTCAGATACAAAAATGTCTTCAGCCTTGCCAACATCCTTCTCCTTCGAGTATTTATCCTTTTGCTTCTTAGGGATGACAGCCTGCAAACTAGCAAATGCCATGGCAGGTGAAGGCCCAACCCTATCTGACTCTAAATGCTGCTGGAGGGATTTGACCCTATGCCTATGCTGTCACAATCTCACTACTGAACCTAACACATAAAGGGTTATAAAGAACATTGTGCTAAGGCAAAAAAAAAGGCAATGCAAATTAACATTAACAAATTACAACTAGGTAAAAACATCAGGAAGGATTCAAGCAGGGTACTTATCTCAGATGCTCTGGTGATTCAAGCCTACCAATGGACTGATGACCGTGAGTAATGCAGTTTTATACATCAGACTGCACAGCAAAAACAAACTGAAGAAAGCACTAGCTGAGTACCTCTTATAACCTTAACAATGGAATGGCAGAGGATGTCCATTGACTGGGGGGGTGGTGAAAGATTCAGGCATTCAGACTGGTCGTCGGCTTCTACACAGAAGGAAGTCCCAGGATTCTGGACTGCAGCTCTATGATGAGCATCTAACACTTTTCATTCTTGTCATTTTCTCTTGTTTTTCAAGACTTTTAAAAAAAGTACAGTTTTGTACCTACCATAAATGTAGATGTTAGATGTCAGAAGACCCAAAAGACAAGTCCCAAAACAACCTGCACCAATAAACATGTACAATATATACAGTAATATATATACAAAAATATAAGCATGTAAACTCACCAACATCTACATTTATGGTAGGTACAAAACTGTACTATGTAATCCCAAAGCGTAGCAGGAGCTGACAACATGCCTTGTAAAACAGCTGTGGCAAAACCAGCTCTAGTCTTAGAGTATATAGGCAGGTGATAATGCCTAGAGAAAGTATGCACTGAACTCCAAGTAGCTGCTTCCAGAGTATCCTTAATCCCAGCTGGAACCTCTTTGCCATGATGGGAATAACAAAATGCAAAGCCAATCCACCTAGAAATAGTTTGTTTTGACACAGGCTTGCCCTGTGAACTCGAAACAAGTAACTGCTGAGACTGCCTAAAATCTTAGTCCTGCTCAAATAATAACGCAATTGCCTGTGTACATCTAAAGTGTGCAAAATCTTTTTATTTTGAGGATCTGCAAAAAGGCAAATGAATAGTTTGGTTTAAAGCCCACACTAGAAACCACCTTGCAAAAGGAAGGATTATGAAAGGGTCTTATATTCTCAAAGGTGGGTCACAATCATAGTGAGCTGAAATTGCTGCAGCATGAATCTTTATGGAAGAGAAGGACAAACCTTTGTCCAATAATTCAGTAAGATATTGAAGAGCCACACTCAAATTAGGCTGTACTCCAAAATAAAAATCTCTTCCATTTTTCTACATGCACCTCTCCTAGTACTAGGCCTTCTAGCTTCCATAATCACATTTAAAACTTGTTGAGGAAGCTGACAACACAGAATATGCCAAGCTGTGAGATGAAGAGATTGAAGCTTGACATTGAGCAGATGACCTGAGATAACAGATGAGGAATCAGAGGTAAAGGCCATGGAGGCTTCTTTACAAGACTCCTTAGAAGTGGGTACCAGTATCAAAATCATCCTTGGCCTGTCTTGTCTGACCTTTAGTAATACCTTTGGAAGAAGAGGTAGAGGTGGAAAGGCATAGACATGAAGGTTTTTCCAACTGAAAGACAGAGCATCCACTTTCCAAGCTGTGTGATGAAACCCTTTGTGCAATACTTTGGCAGCTGGTGGTTTAGTGGAGAAACAGATCTATGTCTGGAGTTCCCCATGACACTGTCAATTTCTGAAATACATGAAGATCCAGTTTCATCCATGAATTGTCTGCTTAATACATCTGCTAGGGAGTTCTTGAAGAGTCAGTTGCAGGCTTAACGCAGTCTCCCATAAAATCATTACTTGCCTGCATAGTGGATAAGATCGTGTTCCCCTTGCTTGTTGATGTACCACATGACAGTTGTGTTGTCTGTCAGAATCAACACCTGCCCTGGAAGAAGTAACTCCTTGAACGCCATCAATGCAAACTGGACTGCTAACATCTCCTTCATGTTGATATGTAGATGCTGTAGTCTGGCAGGCCACTTGTCTTGTATCCACTTTCCATTTAGATGAGCTCCCCAAGCAGTGTCCGAGGCATCTGTCGTTAAAATCTGACTGAGCCCACCACAAGAATTCCTTTTGAAGGCAAGGTATTATTTGAATGACAGTGTCCAAATCTTGGCAGTGCTGTGTCCATACATTGAGATACCATTGCAGCTTCCTCATATGCAGTTTGGCATTGGGAAGCACCAGAATACAAGATGCCATGAACCCTAATGCTTGAAGGACTGTCCTTGCAGTCGGACTGATGAGATAGTTGATGGAAGTAAAGTGACAGACTCTTTTGTTTGTCGGCCATCTGAGCTGCTGTATTCAGTCTCACACCCAGAAAGCACATGTCTTGAGAGGGTACTAGACTGGACTTTATTTAGAATACCCTAGGCATCTTAGCACTGCTATGACATATTCCAGATGCTGTAGAAGGTGTTCCTTTTCTTGAGCCAGAATCAGGCAGTCGTCCAAGTAAGGATAGATTTGAATGCCTTGAAGCCTGCTATCACTGGAGCCAGAACCTTTGTGAATACTCTTAGATAAGCCAAAGGGCAATGCAGAGAACTGATAATGAAAATCTCCAGATACTTTCTGCAACTTAGCCTTATAGGCACATGAAGGTAAGCTTCCTTGAGATCCAAAGTTACCATCCAGTGATCCTTGCCCAGCAGAGGTAACAGTTGCTGTAACGTCAACATCTTGAACTTGGGAATGTCCAGATAAGTGTTGAGGATAGATAAATCCAGAATTGGTCTCCACGTGTTCCCCTTCTTTGGTACTAGGAACGCCCCTTTCTGATACAGGGACTGGCTGAATGGCCCCTATCTGGAGTAACTGAGAAACTTGCTTGTGAGCCTCTTTTCTTTGTGGAGGAGGAACATCTGGCATGCCTTTGAAAGGGGCATTGTGTGGAAATAAAATCTGTAACCGTGATGAATAATATCCAGCACCCATCTGTCTTGAGTGATTAAATCCCAATTTGAAAAGAGACAATCTTCCTCCCAAAGGAGCTGCCAGACGAGAGTCCACTGGCAGCTGAAAAGGCAGGTCATTGGTTCTGCTACTTAAAGGACTGACCCCTGCCCTCACCAGAAGTCTGAGCAGGTGAACTGTCTGATCTAGGCCTAAGACCTACCCCTAGACTGGGAACCATAAGCAGGATATGTCCACCCCTTAGCAGGCCAATTTCTACTAAACTTGAGGCTGCACCTGCAAAAATCTTTAACAGTCTGCATAGACTTAGCTTTGTCCTCCATTTTCTTTAAAACTGCTTCCACAGGCGGTCCAAACAACACATCGGACTGTAAAGGAGCATCCAAAATCCTAGTCTTAACATGCTCAGCTAAATTCTGATCCTTCAACCAGGCATGAAGAACAGAACTAGTAGCAGCCACCCTCGAGGAGGCCTGAACAGCATCAAAACCACACTGCAAAGAATGCTTACCCACTTGTTCAGACACATGAACCAAATCCAGCAATTCTTTACACTCAATACCTTCCGCCAAAGCATCCACCTTAGATTTCAATTGTGAAAGGAGATAATTTTGATATTTCAGCATATGAAACTGACAATTCAACGCCCTCATGGCTAGAGTGGAAGAAGTATATACTTTCTTACCCCACCTATCCAAAGCCCTTGCCTCTTTATCAGAGGGTACAGGATTTTAACCACAGAAGCTTTAACACCTTTAGGCCCCTGAGAAACAGTTTCTGGGTCCGCCCTGGGACTCTTAAACAAATACTTATGAGCTTGGGCACCCTATAATACCTATCAGGCTTAACAGGAGCAGGAGGCAAGGAGTCAGGGTTCAGAGAAGCCTCTGCAAAACATCCTCCACCACATTCAACACAGGAGGAATAGCTAAGGGCCTATGCTGGGGCAAAAACAAGAATTCCTAGCCTTTTTCTGGAGTCAGAGTAATCTTGGCCTTCCCATTTAAAGTGCTCCCTCATGGAGTGAAGAGTCTCTGAAAATGAAAAATCCTCAGGAGGAGAAGCTGAAGGAGTGGAATCATCCACATCAGAATCAGAATAAGTAGGAAACTCTTGCAAGTCTTCCACAGAAGACTCTGAAGCCTGTGAACACTGTTCAAAACTATCAAACTCCTGTTCCACCCTAGGCCTCTTATCAGGTGGGGGCATAGAACCTCTAATCAGAGTAATCAAATCTTCTGCCATTTTAAGCATATGTTTCTTAGGCACAGAGCACAGAAGCTGAACTTGGCCTACCTCTAAAAGAAGCTTTGGCAACAGAAGGAGAGGCCCTAACTACCTTGGGAAGAGAGGGAAGAACAGTTACCTGAGAAGCCCCCTCAGCCTGGCCTACCTCCTGAGAGGGCACATCCTGTAACAGTAAAGTATCTGCCTGAGACTCCATAGAGACTCCTGGCAAAACCTCTGGCTCCCTGAGCCTTCTAAAGGACCGACGTCCGGGACTGCCTCACCCTAGGCTTCACTGTTTTGTCCTCATATTATAATTGCAATGCTTCCCAAACACTAACCTAGCACAATCAAGCCTCCTCTTAATAGTGAACCAACAACGCCGTGCTCAGGCCCTAAACAAGGTATACACAATGTATGATAATATCTGCTTCCCACAAGAAATACAGTTATTCACTTTTTCTGACATCCGGTTAAATACTGAGGCAAGAAAACCAAAATGTTAGCCAACTCTGTTTTCGGTCTGAAACTCGAAAATCTCAGAACGCCAACCTGCACTCGCAAAATTGCTTCTGCATCGGACCATGCGGCAAATCATGCGATAGTACCCTCTCTGGTATTCGGGCCGACTGGGACTATACCCAATAGTCAGGACTGCAGCAAGGGAAGACGAAGAACATCTGCCTATAGCTTAAACTCAAGAATAAAAACAAGGGAATTATCTTTCGATACTAAGTATAAGAATGATTAATACAAAATGTACATGTTTCAGCAGGTCAAGATCTCAGCATTATATATCATCTTGCTTCTCTCATGCCTTTATCTTGTTACAGTGTAAAGCCTGTATACATTACCACTATGCAAAAATATTTTTTTTTTACTTTAGTACCAATACCATATACAACAGTCACTGATAAAACTGCCCCCAACTTGAATTTAAGATACTTCTTACTGCATATACCATACAGAAGCACTTAACAAATTATTTTATTTACATTACTAAACTTATATACACATACTGATAAGAACAAAACCTGTTTTACTTTCATTTATGGCTTCAATCCATTCAGTGCTCTTCAAAACACTAATGACACAAAGTGGGAGTTATGCTTTACAGTTCTCACACTAGTTTAACAGTCAACAAAAGTATTGGCTTTTTCATCCACTTCTTGCAGGAACCACAGTTCACATGTCTAAACTACATCAAGTGGGACTGATGCTTTACAGTTCTCCAACATATTCACTAATTTTACATTACTGTTGGTCCTCTTCCTGGATTAATCTGATCACTCAACAGTAGTCTCTAGTTGAAGTCTAATGTTCTCTCAATTCTCCTAGTAAGCTCCTAGGCTGCTGCTTCTGTCTCTAAAGCATTTTATAGGATCATAGGAGATTACTAAGCTATCAACCTGGTGGCCATTTTAAGTCTAGCAGTTGGAATCCAATGTAATACCATAAAGGTACTAGTCAAAACCCAAGATTGCATTTAGTGATGACTACCCATGTCCAGAAGGGTTGTGGGTGCTATCCCCAGTAAGAATTTATGGTGCCCCAGCCACTCATCCAGGTTCCTCTTGAACAGCGTCATAGAGGTGCTCCGCTTCACATTTATGTAGACTGTTCCAAAGACGTGGCAGTTGCTGGGAGATAAATCTGCCTCTCCAGCATGTCCTATTTTTCCTTTGGAACAATGGAAAAGGCTTCATTGGCAAAGGTTATCTATGGGCTTATTCATTGTCAGAAGATCGAAAAGTAGAGTCCCCATCAGCTTGCTAGCTCACTCTTTGTTAGCTAAACATTTTTATTTCAATCCTTAGCCTGTCCTGCATCCAGGACAGCATCTTCCAGAAATAAATATTCTGAAGAAAGCTGGATGTAGCAATTTGAACCTCAGACCTACCTCTCAACATCCCCTGACTGCCGGGAAAAACATTTACTTTTATTTTATTTCACATTTGTTAACTGGGAAAGTCCAACTTGGAATGAAGCCAATTTTCAGGCCCGGGGAGAAATGCTCCAGATGCATGTCTTTGTCACATGGGAGAAAACTGAAGCACCCAAAGGAAAGAAACCCACACAAATGCAGGGAGGACAGGCAGACTCCGCACAGAAGGCACTCCAGTTGAGAATCGAACTGGAGAACCTCTTGCTGTGAGGTGACAATGCTACCGCTGCACTATTGTGCCATCTGAACATGCTTCTCTTCTGCTTGATATACAAGTAATAATCATTTTCTGCAAACACTGATGACCCCAATTTTTAAAATATTTTTCCCTGTATGCTTTGTCTTTCAACTTTACTGTTTTTGAAAGAACTCTTCCTGAGAGGACTCACTTTCAGCCAGTCTTTCATTTCAGTCTCTGATTTTTGCATTTCATCAGTTTATCTGAATAGCTACTCAAAGCTTTTTCCATTTTCCTTCTACCCTTTTATCATTTGATTTCATTTATTCCTCTGGGGTCTCGTTTATTTTCAAAACTTCTACATGAATTTGACTTTTTTCTCTAAATTACTGGAAACCATATCCTGTACTAACGCTGACACTTGAACATCTTTTTTGCTGAATAGCTACAATATTCTTCCCAGACATAGCTTTTCCTTCTTCTTTTCTGTTTGCTTTTTGATTACTTTTTCAAATTTCCTCCTTGCTGGTATCCAGACACTGTAATTACTAATCTCTGAACAAAATTGACCAAAATTGATGATAGGACTTTTTAACTAAAATTCTCATTTTTCACACTGGTTCTAATCAACATACTTCTCAGACTGCAGCCATCAAGGAAGTCGATTGTGTATTCTTTCTCTGCACAAACATTCTGCCCTGGGTTTAAAAGGGCTGTATTAGACACATTATAACATATCTAAGTGTAATCTAATTCATACAGTAAAGAAGAAAAGAAAAAGCACATTGTTAAACTCACTATTTGGATTACTTGCAGCCATGACGTGTTCTACTGTGATCCCTCAAGAGGTCTGACATAAATGTGTGCATGTGTGTAAATATTTATATACATACATACATACACACACACACACACACACACACACACACACACACACACACACACACACACACACACACACACACACACAAATCTACATCTGTTACTGCTGTACAACTCTGATTACAACATACTAGTTTCAGGCTCAGTCCAGGAGAGTACAAAATGAATGTGTAATAAAAATAGGAAAACAACTAAACACGGATAAAATCAAAGTACGGTACAGCAAATGCTACAAACATTAGAATACATCAGTGACAAGGCAAAGTAGAACCATGCAAGCGCTCTTTACAATATTGGCAAGATGTCAAACAACAGACATTAATGGTGTTACAATGCTCTGTTACACATTTAATAAAATGGGGAAGGTGGGGTGAATATAAAACAGTCAACAGCTCATGTGAGAATTATCTCACAGACTAAAGTGAAAAGCAATGAGAGAAGGGAAGGTTCTTAGAAATTACATGAGGAAGCCAGAGAGAAAGTGTTTCTGCATAAGTGCTCTGAGCTGAGACTGAAACTTGTAGGAGGTTAAGTCTTGTAAGTTTGGGATGGAATTTATCCCCATAGCTCTTTTTTTTTCTAACTGAGAAACTGTGACTTGTGGAATATAGTTTTGTTTTGGGAGTTTGTACAGCTGATCATAAGAAGGCTTGTCTTCTGAAACTGTAGAAACAGTCTACTAATAAGTTTATCATCTGTGTGTGGTGGTGAAAGTTCCTAACTGTAAATGTTTAAACAGTTGAGAAAATAGAAAAAGATTAAGTCTCTAAATTGAAACCATATGGCTTTGTTTATAAAGTTTAACAATAATCTTACAGAATGTTTATAACAGTCTACCTGAAAATTAATTACAACTGAAGATTCTAGATGATTTGCAACTAGTCAGAATTTTTAAAAAAATGAACCTCATCAACAAAATAAGTAAAAACTTGGACATTTGGCTTTTTTACGCAATTCTTAAATGTAACAAATTTAGATAAGAGGAGAGTAGTTATGTGACCACTTGTTGATCTGAACAAGCAGGCCTGAGTTATTTACAGTAGGCTGAACTTTATTAAAAGAAGTCCACAGATGTGCAAACAAAGGAAACATGTTACTCCTAACAACTGAAAAAAAAGTGTGGTGGACCTGCTGTAATACGATTTTTCAACTGCATAACAACAGAGTTAAGAACAAATGCAGTATTTTCTACTTATTTCTTTGATGTCATTTTATTTTCATCATATTTCTAGTCTGAAACAGTTAACTTTCACTCATATTTGATTTATTGCATCACTAATCTTATGCCAGTTTTGTAACAGGGTTCATATTGATGCTCGTTAGTTATGTTGTGATGTTGACTTTCTGTAAAACAGCAGGGCAGTCCGTTATCTCAGTTCTGAAGAAGTTCAAAGGTTCTGGATGAAAGCACATAACTAAAGGATTATATAAAAACTTTTTTGACTCCCATTTGGTTGCGCTTCATTTTTCACTGATCCTCCGGTACACTATTTCATTTGGTTACTAGTTTTCCAATGTATGCATGGTGTCTATGGATTGGTTGATTTTAAACCTAAGACAAACTGCACTACTTTCAAGCTTATGCTCAGACCATAAGCAAAACAAACAATGGGTGTGGTAATATTTAAGTGCAACTTTTGCCTACAGTGTATTTTCCAGTGACAGAAAAACAAATTCTTAACATAACTGATGTAATTTGTAATTGCTTTCTGTTGAAATACTAGCTATCAATATGTAGAGCAAGCTACTAAGCAGTTTGCATCCAGTGTGAAGACATAAATTTCAAGACAATGAGAAGAACAGAAAGAGAGTGATAAAATATACATACTTATACAGGGGGGATCCCTAAGAGAAAAAACAGCACTGGTACAGAACTTCTACAGGAGGATCCTAAGAGAAAGACTGGCATTAGGACAGTTTGTAGTATAATCTAGCTCAGAAGCTGCTGTTTTTCTGAGTGTTTTTTTTTTTGTCCTCACATAAGGGAGGGTGGCGTAATGGTTAAGGTGCTTACCTTAGAAACGCAAGGTGCAGGGTTTGATTCTCACAGGGGGTAACTGGCTACGCTTAAAGTAGTCCATGAGGGCAGTTAGCCTAGTAATAATCTATGAATCTATGAATCTATTTGTGGTGAACAGCAACAAGGCTATTATGATTATAAGTACATTATCACATGACTATCATATTCCTGTAGTAAGTTTTATACTGGCCAAAGTAGCCAACAAACAATATTTTGTACCACATAAGGGACATTCACAATGCCTCTTTGGTTAGTACAATGACTATACATTTTATTTAGGTATATAACCAGTACTATCACTTACTAAGACTTTTAAAATGTACTGATGTAAACACCCTGAATTATGTTCAAAGTATCCAATTAAATGAAAAGAAAAAAGAACTGTGATTTATCTCTACATATAGCACATTGCATCGTAGTGGATTAAAGAGTTCAATAAGAAATATTTTTTATAAATCTGCATATTTACTTATAATGGTTGCTTTACAGTATATTTTTAATAGGTGAATATTTTACTGGATGGTTTTAATTCATCAATGATGTAAATTTTCTACACTACACTATTTTATTCCTATCCCACTATTCGTAGTGGTAGTATTTTCCTACTGAACAGACAAATCTGGTGGAAAGTATATAAGCATTTTGTTAACTTAGTTCATTAAGTAATCAAGAGTGCAACAAACCAAAGTGCTAATCGCATTCTAACTTATATTAACGCAGTTTAATTTTAGTTTAGCACAAGCAGGTAGATACATATCAAAGTGGGAAAGAAGATAATGGTGGAGAAAGATGAAACTACAAAAATGCAGAGATGTTAGGGTTTTGGAAGCAAACCATTAGGAAGAGTAGAAAAAAACAGATTATTACATTTATAACATTATAAAGATGAAACTAGCAAGGGAGTGGATAAAGGAGGTTCTGACAACTGGAATAAATATAACTAAGGGTGCTGAAAGTCATATGATGGCAGGAATTAAATGGATTAAACTAACAAGGAACTACATTAATGGGAACAACCAAGTTGGAAGGGAAAAGTGACAGAGTGGGAAGAAGCTAAGGTGGTGTTTAATTTGCAGGTTAGAGATTATCTTCTATATCAGAGACTGTTGTTGAATTATGAGCAAATGGAGCAGGTGAACAGTACTGAGTTAAAGATCAGATTTGGTAGGGTTTTAGTGAAACCAAGAAGAGAAGATACTGTAAAGAAAGAGATCAGCAAGGCATATAAATTATTATACAATTGTAAGAATCAGTCAGAGGACATCGACAAAGATGGGAAGAATGACAGAACAACAAATTACAAAACAACAAATGAAGGAAATCTGTAAGGCCTCTAGGCTTGCTACAAAGTCCAGAAGAGTTAAAATATTTACATGGAAATGCTTACACAGGTGCTTTTATACTCCAAGTAGATGTCAACAGGATTATTCCTCAAGTGGAGATGAGATGGTGGAAATATGAAGGGAATTACAGAGTAAAAAAAATAGCTTTTTTTTTAGGAATGTGTGTGTGTGTGTGGGGGGGGTAATAGAGTTTAATGACTCCCTTAGAATCTCTTGATACAATTGTTGGAGAAAGTACAGTTATGCAAGCACTTGCCATAACAGTAGACATCCTACTGATCACTACTGCAGTATTCCAATACTATTGGGTTATCTCGCTGTGGTAACCTGACATCTGGTCAGCTTACCAAATCAAAAACCTTCCATAATGCTCGGACATCCAAGTGTATTACCTAAGCCCATGTGTGTAGGGGTGCATAGGTGGCTGTAGAAGAGTAAAATCCTCAGAAAATCTAAGCCAAGAGACTTGGAAAAGCCCGAGTAAAAAGCAAAGAAAAATTAAGGTAAAAGGAGAGCAGAATGAACTGCTCCTCCACTCAGTCCACAAGTGTATAGAGATAAGTACAAACAAGGAGAAAGAAAGAGGAATTCAATACTGCACCACCGATCAGTAGCACAGCTACTGTTATGGTAAGTATTTACATAACTGCACTATGTCCTTCCTTAGATCACTATTGTAATATTCCAATAATATTGTATGATTCACAAAGCTTAAAAATTGGAAAAGGTGGCTGGACAGGAGACAGTAAAGCTGTCTACCAGTCCAAGAAGAACAGATCCCTGCACCTAGCCTTAACATCCTCAAGACTGTGAGTGAAGCAAAGCAACTCTTTAAATAACTGATTCAGTAACAGTAACCTTTGAAGCCTCTTGCAGCATCACAGCTGCATTTAATGGAATATCTAGCAACTTATGTAATTTATCTAATTAAGGCCTCCTAAAATGGACAAGAGGTATCTTGTCATTTGAAACTTATATTTTAAGGCTCTGAAGAAAACAGTGGTAGAAGTAGAAACCTTCTTCCCATACCTGTCCACGAACATAATTTCTGTCAAATAATAAACCATTAGCTGCCGGCAGAAGCTTACCAGTTTTGTCAGTAGAAATGGAAAAAGCAGGGTTTTTGTAAAAAAAAACTTAAGGTCCTCATGAACCTTATAAAACGTATCAAGCTTCTTAGGTGCTACAGGATGGGAATCAGAAAAGGCAGAAGTGGATCCAAGGGCATCCAGGAAGCCTCCAAAACTGGAGGGACAGAAGGATAGGAGCCCCTGCAAGTTATATTATCTCTTGCACAACAGATACCCGTGCAGATTCCCAAAGTGTTACATCATTTTAGTTCCCCAAAGGAGATTTCCTCAATGCAAAAAGTCAAGTAACAAGGTGTCATCATCATAAGTAAGATGACAAGGAGAATGAATCTGCAATAAATATGCTAAGGAATCTTCATCTGAATCAGATTTCTCCTCTTCCTTCTCAGACGAAGATTTATGTTGTCTCTTCTGAGGAGGGCAGGGAAATGAAAGAGTGGAAAGGAATGTAGGGGGGTTTCAGAGACAATATGACTTTATGTAGGTCCTGTGGGAACTTCATCCATTCCTTTTAAGAGACATCTGAACAGGAGAAACATTTTTCATTTTCTGTTTCTTTTTTTTTTTTTAGGGATAAAGTGCCCTCATGAAGTCAGGCAGCTCGGAACCCTGGTGAAGTTCAAAGTTCCAGGCACCTCTTCCCTCAAGAGAATTTGAGAACTGTCCCCCAAGCCATCCGAAATGATAACCTTCAATTCCCCTTTCTCAACCTTGTTAGTATGACCATTCTCACTGGATATGTGAGAATCAGACACCATACAGGCCTCCAGTGGGGTTGCCATTGCTGGTGCTTAAAAAGGAGTCAGACACAGTGTTAAGTCCTGCAGCATCTCAATGGATGCATCTGAATCAGACTTGGTAGCAGACGGTTCAGGCCTAGCCTTCTTTTTTGGTGTGAGTAGGACTTCCAAAGCCAACAGTTGCTTTAGACATTGGGTTTTCAAGTATGTGTTTAAACAAGAAAGTTGAGTATGGAGGTTTTAGGACCAAATGATTAACAAATCTGACAATTTCTCTAATCATGTTCAGCCCCTGGACAAAATCAGCACTGGGAGCGGCGGTCCTTATAATGTATCTGCCTAGAACAGTCACACTTCCCTCTCTTAGTTGACAGTAACAAATCTTGAGCACTTATATGAATAAGTGCAGGCAAAGGCAGTAGCCAACAATAACAAAGATGAAAGCAGTCTGATGGGAACAAAGATCCTGGGTTTGCACTGCAGGCAAGACACTCTGAGAAACTTACACTTTTACATCTGCTTATGTACCCCTATGCCCAGCGGCTTAGGTCATATGCTGAATGTAGTAGCACATGCACGTTTTTTGGCTTTGGTATGCTGGCTGGACTTCAGGTTACCTCAGCAAGATAACCCAATAGTACTGCAATACCGATCTACGGAAGAGCATCATATTAAATTACTCAAGGGTATAATTCCATTAAGTTGGTATCTTGGTTTAGAATTTTTGAGACATAGTAAAGCTTTATTACATTTAACATTACTAGCAGACAACAAAGCAATTAAGCAAAAGCAGGAATTAAAGACTAAACCAGTGATAAAAGTACTGAATACTGTAAAGGGAATAAGAATGGGATTATTAAAAGAGGGAAGAAGTAATTTTCATAAAAATAAAGGGTGCATCAAAAGAACAGCCAACACTTGAAATGGGCTTTTGGTTGAGATAATACATTCACTGCAGTGGTAGAAGGCAGATACAAAGATAAGCCAGCAAGGAACAGTAGGAGAGGCAATCTGAACACAGGAGAATTACATAAAACGGAAGGAAGTTTTACAGCCATAAGAGTAAAAGCTTTATAAAAAAAGAAGATGTGTTGTTTAACATTTACAAACATTTTTTGCACATTTAGACAGTGACAGGGTATAAATTTTTAAGTATTAGTCTTTCAAGCAATCACGATAGAAGAAAGTAAGATAAAAATAGAGAACAAATATGAAAGGTAATCAAGGCATATGTTAAAATGGGATAAATGAAACTTGGTGGAAAGACATGGACAAGACAATTAGAAATCTACACATATACAAATGGCAGGTGAAAATCGAATTAAATCTTTTAACATGGAATGCAAATGGCCTGATAGAAAGAAAAAAAATAGTCAGGCTGCTCACTTACTTTGGGAAATCAAATATACTGATAGCTAAGTTACAGACGCCCATATAAGCAAAACAGAACTTGAACATTTGATAAAGATCTCAAAAATTAAGGACTTTTTGTAGGCATGGAAGGTTAGAGGAAGAGGGGAGTATTAATTTGAGTTAAATAAATAGTGGATTGACAACAGAAGAATAAAGAGTGATGATTTAGAAAGATATGTCATGATCAGACAGCAGTAGATGGGAAAGTGTATTACTGTAGTGAACGTATACATTATGTGAAGACATAATATAAAAGACATTAGACAATTACTGGGAAACATTATGGCCTTTTAGGTTGGAGCACTGGTAATAGCTGGAGACTGAAACATATGTAAGATAAAGAGTATGTAACAGCAAACCCCAAAGCAAGAAGATTCTCTAAACAGGGTAGATATTTGGAAAAATATATGAAAATATTTAGACTTTTAGATATGGTAAAAGCAAGAGAAGGGAAAAATGGAATGCATGTTCTAATCGGGAAAACACAAAAACTGTCCTAGTTTGGATAAATGTTACATAAATGAAAGTTATGTGTTTACCATAACGTTAGATCCATGTTCTCTTTTCCATCCAATTCAAACATATGGGATTGTCAGATCTGACCTCAGCACAGACTTCGAAGCTTCTTCGGATCTAGAGCTTTGACTCCTCCCCTACTAATAATTCCCTAGACTCCACCTTAGTTGCTGAGATTTGCCACCCCCCCATCTAATATCAGAAACAACCTTTATAAGGAATCATCCTATAGAAGGAACCCCTAAGTTAGATGGGTCTGTGTTTGGCTATCAAAAAAGTACAGTTTTGTACCTACCATAAATGTAGATGTTCGAAGATCCACATTGCTGCAGTCCTAACACTTGGGTAGTCCGCTGTCCTCGGTCGGCCCGAATATCAAAGTATAAGGCTGACGTCGGTCAGGGCGCATTTGACTGACGTTAGAACGTCAGGGTACAAATGCGCATGACCGGCGTCATATCCTCAGTCTTTTCTTGCCCCAGATGTCAGAAGACCCTAAAAATAAAGGTCAAAACCAAAAGACAGCAAACAACCAACCAACCATCCTTGCACTAACTATATGTACAATATATATAATATACACAAAATGTACAACCCAACCCACACAACCACCTCGAACTACAGAGGGGAAGGAGGGAGGGTAAATTGGACTGCAGCAATGTGGATCTTCGAACATCTACATTTATGGTAGGTACAAAACTGTACTATGTTCTTCATCTCACATTGCTGCAGTCCTTACACTTGGGTAGAATCCCAAAGCAGAGGTAAGGGAGGATGGCTAACTACAAGGAAGCAGGAGCTGCCAAAATGCCCTGCAAAACAGCAGTGGCAAAACCAGCCCTGGATTTAGAGTAAAGTGGCAGGTGATAATGCCTAGAGAAAGTATGCACTGAACTCCAAGTAGCTGCCTCCAAAATATCCTTGGTTGCCACTCCCTCAAAAAGCTGTTGAAGTGGCAGTAGCCCTAGTGGAATGAGGCCTAATCCCAGCTGGAATCTCCTTGCCATGATGGGAATAACAGAAAGCAATGCAAAACCCAATCCACTTAGAAATAATTTGTTTTGACACAGGCTTGCCCTGAGAACTCAAAGCAAAAGAAACAAACAACTGCTGAGACTGCCTGAACCCTTTAGTTCTGTCCAAATAATAACACAACTGCCTGTGGACATCTAAAGTGTGCAAAATCTTTTCCCCTTTATTTTGGGGATTTGCATAAAAAGTAGGCAAATGAATAGTTTGGTTTAAAGCCACACTAGAAACCACCTTAGGCATAAAGGAAGGATTAGTACGTAATGATACCCTATCCTTATGGAAAATCAAAAAAGGCTCAACCGCCATAAGGGCCTGTAATTCAGAAACCCTTCTAGCAGAGGTAATGGCCAACAAAAAAGCAGTCTTCCATGATAAATATTTCAACTCAGCAGTAGCTGCAGGCTCAAAAGGTTGTAGAGTGAGTTTCTCCAACACAAAATTGAGATCCCAAGCAGGAGTAGGAGCTCTTCGTGGGGGTCTTATATTCTTTGCCCCTCTAAGAAATTGCTTGAACAAAGGATGAGAAAACAATGGTGGGTTGCAATCATAGTGAGCTGAAATTGCTGCAGCATGAACTTTAATAGAAGAGAAAGACAAACCTTTGTCCAGTAACTCCGTAAGATATTGAAGAGCCACACACAAATTAGGCTCAGAAACATCAAAATCTTTGCTGCACTTCAAAACAAAAATCTCTTCCATTTGTCTGCGTACACTTTTCTTGTACTAGGCCTCCTAGCTTCCAAAATAACATTCAAAACTTGCTGAGGAAGTGGAGGCCCACTATGGTTCAAAACAGAATATGCCAGGCTGTTAGGTGCAGAGAGTGAAGCTTGACATTTAGCAAATGGCTGTCCTCCTGCGACAACAGGTGTGGGATCGAAGGCAAAGGCCATGGAGGCTTCCGTACCAGACTTCTCAGTAATGGGTACCAGTGTTGTCGAGGCCAATCCGGAGCTATTAAAATCATCCTTGGCTTGTCCTGTCTGACCTTTAGAAGTACCTTTGGGAGGAGAGGCAGAGGTGGAAAGGCATACACATGAAGATTGCTCCAATTGAAAGAAAGAGCATCCACTTTCCAAGCTGTGGGATGAAACCTTTTTGTGCAAAACTTTGGCAGCTGATGGTTTAGTGGGGAAGCGAACAGATCTATGTCTGGAGTTCCCCATGACACTGTCAATTTCTGAAATACATGAGGATCCAATTTCCACTCGTGGGGATCCATAATTCGTCTGCTCAACACATCTGCTAAGGAGTTCTGTGCTCCTGGCAGAAACCTTGCTGAAGATTGAGCTGTAAACTGAGAGCAGTCTCCCACAAAATCATTGCTTGCCTGCATAGAGGATAAGAATGCGTTCCCCCTTGCTTGTTGATGTACCACATGACAGTTGTGTTGTCTGTTAGAATCAACACCTGCCCTGGAAGAAGTAATTCCTTGAAAGCAATTAATGCAAACTGGACTGCTAACATCTCCTTCATGTTGATATGTAGATGTTGTAGTCTGACAGGCCACTTGTTTTGTATCCACTTTCCATTGAGATGAGCTCCCCAAGCTTTGTCTGAGGCATCTGTCGTTAAAATCTGACTCGCCTCTGGCCGGGTCACAGAGAGTCCCTTGTTTAGGTGACATTCCTGAGCCCACCATAAAAATTCCTTTTGAATGCAAGGTAACATTTGAATGACAGTGTCCAGATCCTGGCAGTGCTGTGTCCATACATTTTTGAGATACCATTGTAGCTTCCTCATATGCAGTTTGGCATTGGGAAGTACCAGAATACAAGATGCCATGAACCCTAAGGCTTGAAGGACTGTCCTTGCAGTCAGCCCGGACTGATGAGATAGTTGATGGAAGTAAAGGGATAGACTCTTTTGTTTGTCCGGGGTTAAAAAGGCCATCTGGGATGCTGTATTCAGTCTCACACCCAGAAAGCACATGTCTTGAGAGGGTACTAGACTGGACTTTATTTCGTTCACAGAATACCCTAGGCATCTTAGCACTGCTATCACATAATCCAAATGATGAAGAAGCTCTTCTCTTCCTTGAGCCAGAATTAGGCAGTCGTCCAAATAAGGATAGATCTGTATACCTTTTAGCCTGAAGAAAGCTATCACTGGAGCCAGAACTTTCGTGAACACTCTGGGCGCAGTAGATAAGCCAAAGGGCAATGCAGAGAACTGATAGTGAGAAGTCCCAGCTCGAAAACGCAGATATTTCCTGCAACTTAGTCTGATAGGAACATGAAGGTAAGCCTCCTTGAGATCCAAAGTTACCATCCAATGATCTTTGCCCAGCAGAGGTAAAAGCTGCTGCAACGTCAACATTTTGAACTTGGGAATGTCCAGATAAGTGTTGAGGATAGATAAATCCAAAATTGGTCTCCACGTGTTCCCCTTCTTTGGTACTAGGAACAGGCGAGAATAAAATCCTAGGCCCACTTCTGGCAGAGGGACCGGCTGTATGGCCCCTAGTCGGAGCAACAGAGAAACCTGTTTGTGAGCCTCTATTCTTTGTTGAGGAGGAATGTCTGGCATGCCTTGGAAAGGAGGCAAGGTATGGAAATAAAACCTGTAGCCGTGGTGTATGATATCCAATACCCATCTGTCCTGGGTAATTAAACTCCAATTCTCTTTGAAAAGTGCCAACCTTCCCCCCAAAGGTGCTGCCAGACGAGCAGGCTCTGGCAGCTGAAAAGGTAGGTCATTGGGTCTGCTTACGAAAGGACTGACCCCTGCCCTCACCCGAAGCCTGTGCAGGAGAACTCCCTGTTCTAGGCCTGAAAGAGCCCTGAGCTCTGCCCTTACCACGTCTAGATCTACCCCTAGACTGTGGATCAAAAGAAGGATACGTCCACCCTTTAGTAGGCCAATTTCTACTAAACTTTGGAGGCTGGACCTGCAAAAAATCTTTAACAGTCTGCATAGGCTTAGCCTTGTCTTCCATTTTCTTTAAAACTGTCTCAACAGGAGGACCAAACAACACGTCAGATTGTAAAGGAGCATCCAAAATCCTTGTTTTAACATGTTCAGACAAATTCTGATCCCTCAGCCAGGCGTGCCTGCGAAGAACTGACCCAGTGGCAGCCCCCCTAGACGAGGCCTGTACAGCATCAAAACCACATTGCAAAGAATGCTTACCCACCTGTTCAGAAACATGCACTAAATCTTGCAACTCCTTACAATCAATACCTACTGCCAGAGCATCAACCTTAGATTTCAACTGTGAAAGGAGATAATTTTGGTATTTCAACATGTGAAACTGGCAATTCAGAGCCCTCATAGCAAGAGTGGAAGAAGTATAGACTTTCTTGCCCCATCTATCCAAGGCCCTAGCCTCCTTGTCTGCAGGAACCGGATTCTTAACAACAGAAGCCTTAATACCTTTAGGCCCATGGCTAACAGTTTCTGGGTCTGCCCTAGGACTCTTAAAAAGATACTTATGAGCTTCAGGCACCCTGTAATACCTATCCGGCTTAACAGGAGCAGGAGGCAAAGAATCAGGATTAAGAGAAGCTTCCGTAAAAACATCTTCCACTACATCCAAAACAGGAGGAATAGCCAAAGGCCTATGCTGGGGTAACAACAGAAATTCCCTAAGCCTTTTCCTGGAATCAGAGAAGTCCTGACCTTCCCACTTAAAATGCTCCCTCATGGAATGAAGAGTTTCTGAAAAAGAAAAATCCTCAGGAGGAGTAGCAGAAGGAGTAGAATCATCCACATCAGAATCAGAATAAGGAGAGTACTCCTGCAAGTCTTCAGCCGAAGACTCTGAAACATCTGAAGCCTGCTCCAAACCCCCCAGCTCAGGCTCCACCCTAGGCCTCTTAACAGGAGGGGGCATAGAACCCCTAATCAAAGTAATCAAATCTTCTGCCATTTTAAGCATATGCTTCTTGGGCACAGTACCAGAAGAGCTAGGGGTAATACTAACTGAAGCTAAACCTGGCCTGCCCCTGGGGGAAGCCGTTGAAACAGAAGGAGAGGGCCTAGCCACCTTAGGAAGGGAGGGGAGTATAGTAACATGAGAAGCCCCCTCAGCCTGACTAGTCTCCTGAGAGGCCACATCTTGTAATAATAAGGTCTCCCCCTGGGAACACAAAGAAACCTCCGGTGGAGCCACCGGCTCCACCGACACCTCTAAAGAACCGGCGTCTGGTACAGACGGTTCTTCTAGCCTAGGCTTAACTGCCTTGTCCTTGCGCTTCTTTGAAGAAGCGGGCGTCGGAGCATCCAACGGCATTTTATAGTTACACCGCTTCCCAAAGACTAACCTCGCACAATCCAACCTTCTCTTTATAGTGCGTTTATTAAATCTAGCACAAGAGCAACAGCCAACAACGTCGTGCTCAGGCCCTAAGCAAGGAATACACAAAGTATGATAATCTTTATGCGGTATCTGTTTCCCACAAGAAATGCAATTATTAACTTTTTCTGACATCCGGTAAATGACTGAGGCAAGAAAAAACGAAAATATTCCCCAACGGGGTACTTAGCCAACTTTGAACTCGGTCTGAAACTTCGAAATCGAAAAATCTCAGAACGCCAACCGGCACTTGCAACACTGCTTCTGCATCGGACCATGCGGCAAAAAAGACTGAGGATATGACGCCGGTCATGCGCATTTGTACCCTGACGTTCTAACGTCAGTCAAATGCGCCCTGACCGACGTCAGCCTTATACTTTGATATTCGGGCCGACCGAGGACAGCGGACTACCCAAGTGTTAGGACTGCAGCAATGTGAGATGAAGAACATCATAAACCATTGAACGGCTAAATACTGTACAGAAAACATGGATACTGAACATTACCAAACATGAGTAACTGCGAAAATAATTTCATTGAATGGCCATAGTTGGTCAACATCACGAACGCAACCAAAGTGGGGGGCTTCGCCCCAACACTCTCCAATGCGGAGGGGGGCTCCACCTCCCACACCTCCCCAACTATATATAGCAACTGCGAAATCGCACTACAGTGGGGAATAGGGCAAATTTAAAAGGTTTCCTTCACTTACCTTATGCATCGTGTTGCTTTCTGGTTGTTGGCCAACTACGGCCATACGATGAATTTATTCTCACAGTTACACATGTTCTGTATCAATGTTTTCCATACGATATTTAGACATTCAAGGATTTAATCTTTTTGATAGCTAAACACAGACCCGATTAGACAGTCCCAACCTGTTGAGGAATAGTGCGCACAGGGTCACATGGGATTATGATTTTATTTGTGCCTTTTATTAAAAATGTTTCTCAGCCTGGTGGTGTGACTGCTCTTTATTTATTTATTCGTCATAAGTCTGGATTATTTGGGCAGTGACCTTTGGTGAAAGATTCCTGTTTTTTGTCTGCATGACTGTGCACAGACAGAGAATAAAAAGTCCACTCAATCATCCAGAAGCTACAAGTGAAAAACTGAAAGGGGGTAAGAGGAAGGGAACTTGAACCAAAGATCAGGACATGGATTTAACATTATTGGTAAATACATAACTTTTGTATCCAATGTTGTCTGTTTTCATCCATTTCAAACACGTTGGACAGAATCCCAAGCTGTCAATTAGATGGCATCAAGGAAGGACATTCCTGAATATGGCAGAACCAAAGGAGGAATGTGATACGGACTGTGCGTTCATCTTATAGTGAGACACAAGTGTGTGTACCACAGAACAAGTGGCTGCAGCTCAGATGTCATCAATGGATAGTCCTCTTTTAAAGGCTGTCGAAGTACAAACTACCCAAGTTAAAGAGCCTTCGGTTTACCTTCTAAGGCTAAATTTTTTTTATGACCTACAAAGGAGATACAATCTGACAGCCATCTAGATAAGGTAACCCTTACTACTGCCTTCCCCACCTCTGGTTTCAAAAATTAAATAATTTATTGACCGTCTCTTCTGAATTGTTTTGTTCTGTGAATGCAAAAACTGAGCCTCCTGTGGACATCAAACATATGTAACAAGTATTTTCCTTTGTTTGAATATGTGAGGAAAACACCGACAAGTGCGTGTATTGATTTAGGCTTACGTCTGATGCAACCATAGAAATAAAGGTTGCATTAGTTCTAAGGGAAACTCTAGCCTTGTGAAAAACTTGCTAAGGAGGCTTATGTGAGAGAACCTGCAACTCCAAGATTCATCTGCCCGATGTCATCGCCCCTAGGAAAGTTTTCCAAGTAAGAAATTTTAGATCTTCTGTGGTCTCAGGTTCAAGGATCGTCAGTGCTTACAGTATAATGGTGATGTCCCATGAAGAGGATGGGTCTCTAATGGAAGATTTTAGTAGAAAGGTACTTTTCAAGAAAACTTTAGAAATTTTTAGTAGCATTACTTAAGTGTTTTTACATCCAGCATGAAAGTTTGAAATAGCTGCCATCTGTGCCTTGATGGTGGCAAAGCTGGGCCCCTTATCAAAGGATTCAGATAAAAATTATAGTATGGATGGAATAGGTGCTGAAAAAAGGGTCCAGACCATTAGAGAAGGCCCCAGTAGAGAATCTCTACCGTTTACAATGATAATTTTCTCTAGTGGTTGGTTTCTGAGAAGCAAAAAGACTACTGCGGGGGGGATGGTATCTCTGGCTATGCTCAAAACTGCAGGAACTATGCTGTTAATTTCATGGACTACTGGTCTGGAGGAGGCAATCCAGATGGATAAGTCAGTAGGTTTGGATAAGTGATCCAACATCCAAGGGGGATGTATTAGTAGAGGCCATAGTTGGAACAGCCATGTCTGTCAGGGTCAAAACGGGGCAATGAGGATCACCCTGTCCTTGCATTATCTTGCTTTCTGTACAAACTTGTCATTAGGGGCAAAGGATGCCTGGGGACCAAGTGTGGACTAGTGTGTCCCTCGGTGACTATCCCTGTGGAGGGATCAGGGCAAAATAATTGCTGCATTTGTTATTTAGATAGGATGCAAAAAAGCTGCAGCAAGGTTGGTCTCAGCTACTAAATATCAAATGTGTCACTACAGGATTGTGAGACCACTCTTCAGGCATCAGGACCATTCTGCTCAATTTGCCCGCTAGTACAATGGACAGCCCCAGGATGTGCTCTGCTATCAGAAAGTGGTATGAAGACATTGCCCACTGCCAAACTCTCATGACCTCCTGACACAGAGGATAAGAAAGCATCCCTCCTGATTGCTGAAGTACCATACCACAGCTATGTTGTCCATCTGTATGGAAATCAAATCCTTGTGGAGGAAGTCCTGGAATGCCTGCAATGCTTAGAGGACTGCCCTCAACTCCAAGGTTTTGATGTGAAGATTGATCTGCAGTGATGACCATGTACCTTGGACCATTCCCCCTTCGAATTTCCTCCCCATCCTAGAAGGGTGGCTACTATTGCTATCAGTGCGTCTGACAGGAAAAGGCGACCCTCGGTTGCAGTTAGGGATGTTACTCAGCAAGCGATGTGCTGTTTGCAGACCTAAGTAATTTGAATCTTTTAATGCAAATGTGGATGGACTGAGACCACTGTACTACTAAGGTTCATTGCAGCACTCTCATGTAGTAACTGGCTAGATGGACCATTATAATTCTGGAAACCATTACGCCTAAAAGACACAGAACTAACCTCGCTGGTGGTGATGGGTGATTAAGTACTTGTATGGCTGTGAGGTGAAGTGACAGAACTCTGTACTGGGAAAGAATGACCATCTGCAGGCTGGTATCTAGGTAGTATCCTATAAACTCTATACTCTGTGTTAGAGTCAGTCGACATTTTGGTATATTAACAGTTACTCCTAGGTACAGTAACAACTGGAGTACCTGGTTCAGATGACGCAGCAGTAGATGCTTGGATGTAGCAATTAGAAACCAGTCTTCAAGGCAAGGGAAGACTTGAAACCCTAGCAGACACAGATATGTTGCTACTACTGCCATGATCTTGGTGAACACCCTGGGGGCTGTGGTGTGACCAAAAGGCAGTGTTAAGAACTGGAAGTGAAGAAATATCCTAGAGTGTTTTGCTATTTTGACATGATAGCAGGCATCATGGAGATCTATGGAACACATCAATTGTCCTTCCTCAGCAGAGGTAAAATGGACTGAATAGTGACCATCCAGAATTTTGCCTTTTTCACAAACTGCTTTAGGTGACCGAGATCCACAATGGGTCTGAGATCCCCTGTTTTGTCTGGTACTAAAAAGAACCTGAAATAGACTCTGGACTCTAATCAGTCGTGGGAGACTGGTTGGATGATTATTTTTTTCTAGCAGCTTTGAAATTTCTACGGTTGCCAAGTCCAATTGACTGGGTGGAATACTGTGGAGTTACTTTTTTTCTTTGGTGGAAAGGGAACTGAATGGCCTCTGGATACTACCTATAACAGCCAGGAATCTGGGAGTTACGCTGTGCCAGGCTTGAGGATGCAAAGATAGGTGCTCTCCAGAGTTCTGCAGTCAGGCAGCCATTCAGGACAGGCTTTCTAAGCAAAAGGACCACAAAAGCCCTGATTATGCTGTCCAACTCTGTTCTCTAGGATGTTGCCCATTAGACTTATCTCCCTCCCTACCACAGGGAGGTCTACCACTTAGGGAGTCATAGTAAGAACTCTATAATTTAGAGAACCATGTCTTCGACGCAGATTTCTGCATCCTAGAAAATGAAATTTGTGAGACTGAGAAGCAGACTCCCACTGCAGACCGAGTCTTACCATCCTGTTGCCTTCTAAGAAAAATAAAAGAGCACAGCGTTGCGAGTCCACAATCCTTATTTAATGTTAAAAAATACAACCGGGTTAAGCGCTTTCATCAATTAGTATGACTTCTTCAGAACAAGTTGTCATTGTGAATTTTACATTTAAATACAAGTTGCTGGTCTGCCATTGGTTCTACACCAACCAATTCCATTGATGGAAAATGAACATACTGGAATATACAAGCAGGAGTTAGGTGCAAAAAAACAGATAATTTCATCAGAAATAACCATATCCACATAACATAAGCAAAAAAGCATACAAGAATATTATCACAAAAGCACTTGGATATAACAAACATTGTTAACACTACTAGACTAGATTTGCCTTTTAAGAATTGGCATTATAGTAATATGCTCATTAAGCCCTGGTGGATAATCAGCAGCTAATCTTAACTGCCACAATAACTCTTTCTTATATAATGCATTTTGCCAATCACCACCCCTTGCTTCAACTGTTACAAATTCAAGTATACCAAACTTAAAACATAAATAACCATTGCATACAATGCTATGCTTATATAAAGCATTAGTATCTTTTTTATTTTTGATATCATAGAGATGTTCATATATTCTAGTTTTAGACATTCTCTCTGTCTTACCTACATAGAAGGAAGAACAGGTATTGCAGATGGCTATGTAAACTAACTTGCTGGAACAACAACTACCACTTTTTAAGAAAACATGACTTTTATTTTTATTGTCAAGGGAAATAGAAGAATCGTGTAATATATATGAACAATAGGAACACCTCCCACATCCTGTTGCCTTCTGGTAAGTGTGTCTTTAAAGTTGAACCATCATGGAGTGCGTTCACAAAGGAAGATTAAAGCCTTCCACAAAGACACATCCAGGCATGGCAGCACATGGTAATACTGGTGCCTGCTGCTCTGGCCATGCTATCAGCTGTGATGGATAGCAAGCACATGGCCACATTACAGGTAGACTGTAAAATGGGAAGCTGGGAGTCCACTGTTTTCTGAATATCCACAGGCAATACCACCATGAGAGACTTTGTAATCTCTTTTGTCAAGTCTCTCTAGAATCTGGCTAGGTCAGTGAAATAATTCAGCGATATAAGGGTGAAAATCACTGCTGCGTAGGCCCACTTCCTAAATATGTCCAATTCCCTAGAGTCTTTAATGATAGATCTTTTCTTGTGGCTGCTGCTGCTACTACCCTAGGATTTATTGGTGAACCCTTACTCCAGTGTTTCCTGTCCTTAGGCTCAGACAAGATGCAGTTTGATTTTTTGTGAATGCCTTCCACCATATCAGGGTCCTTCCATGCCCACTGAGCCATAAGGTCAATAAGGGGATCAACAGGTCGTACCTCCTAGGACGATGATGGTCCAGAATCCAAGGCTTCCAAGAACACTGACTCATCAGGTGAAGGGTCTTGGGGCAACCAACCCTCTCTCTGCATTATCAATTTGAGAATACTGCAAAAAGTGACTTCTTCAGAGAGGGAGTGAAGGGAACTCTCCCCTTCCTCTAAGTCAGTCTCTTCAGTAAATGACCCTGTAAGAGAGTCTAAGTGTTTAATTTGCATGCCCGCTTTCTGTGAATACCTTATGGGAATAACAGAAGGTTCTCAGTCAGAAGCCCTTGGGACCGGCTGTCCCTGTCTGACAAGATGATGAGAGGAAGCAGACCCTGGCTGGGGTTTGGGTGAAGCTATACTGGTTGAAGACACCTTCTCTTTGCAGCTTGCCAAAACCCTTTCAAAAGCCTCGAAGGCTGAAGCCTCCTAATCCAAGAAATGAAGGGAACCCTCGGCACCAATGACTCCCAGCCTCAAAGTTGACCTCAGATCCGAGCTATCTATGCCAAAGCCCTGAGAGGGAAGGACAGCTCTGAGAATCTTGCAGTCGATTCACCACCTCAGAAAATACAGTTTTGTACCTACCATAAATGTAGATGTTAGAGTGTCTTCACTGCTGCAGTCATTACACTTGGGTTATCCTGCCGTCAGGCGGTCCCGCAGTCGGCCAGAGTTCTAAAGTCTTGGTCCGGCGTCGGTTGCTGTCGCCTCCTCCCTGACGTCAGTGCGTCAGGGGGTACATAAGAAGCAGCCAACGCCATTTTCTTTAGTTTTTCTTGCCCCAGATGTCAGGTGCCCTGAAAAAGATAGGGAATGCATAATGCTTACAAAACATACAGTAAGGTAAAAACAAAACCTTCAGTAACCAGCAAATACACCACATAGGTAGTATAGTGTAGAAAGATATAGATAAGACCCAGCTAAGAAAGAGGGGATGGCAGGTGGGTAACCAGGACTGCAGCAGTGAAGACACTTGAACATCTACATTTATGGTAGGTACAAAAATGTACTATGTTCATCGTGTTTCACTGCTGCAGTCATTACACTTGAGTAGAATCCCAAAGCTGAGTCAGGGTGGCTGGTTCTATACAGGATTTGGTGTGGCTATGAGGCCCTGCAGCACTGCAGTGGCAAAGCCAGCTCTGGATCTAGAGTAAAGAGGCAAGTGATAATGCTTGGTAAAGGTGTGCACTGAACTCCAAGTTGCAGCTTCCAAAATGTCTTTGGTAGGTACTCCTCTAAGATAGGCAGTAGAAGCTGCAGTTGCCCTGGTGGAATGTGGCCTAATGTTAGATGGTACAGGTTTCCCATGTTGTTGTGTGTAGCAGAACCTGATACAGTGTCCTATCCACTTTGAAATGGTCTGCTTTGAAATAGCCTTTCCCTGTGATCTTGCAGCATAAGATACAAACAATTGTTCAGTTTTTCTGAAAGCTTTTGTTTTGTCCAAATAGAAGCGTAATTGCCTGTGTTACGTCCAAGGAATGTAGAATTCTCTCCCATTTATTCTGGGGATTTGGATAAAATGTTGGCAAGTGAATATTTTGGTTAAGAGCCACACTGGATACCACCTTAGGTATAAATGAAGGGTTTGTTCTTAGAGAAACCCTGTCTTGGTGGAAAATGATGAAAGGCTCCACTGCCATTACTGCCTGTAGTTCTGAGACTCTTCGTGCTGAGGTTATTGCCAGTAGCAGAGCAGTTTTCCATGATATATATTTTAATTCTGCTAAATTGGCTGGCTCAAAAGGAGGTAAAGTGAGTTTTTCCAAGACAAATTTGAGGTCCCAAGTAGGAGTTGGTGGTCTTATGTTTTTAGCCCCTCTGAGGTACTGCTTTAGCAATGGATGAGAGAAAATAGGAGGATCTGTGTTGTAATGAGCCAAAATGGCAGAAGCGTGGATCTTAATGGATGAGAAGGATAGTTCTTTGTCCAGCATCTCAGTTAAGTATTGTAGTATCTGAGGAATGTTAGGGACAAGAGGGTCAAAGCTTTGAGCCTGGTTCCAGGCACAGAATCTCTTCCACTTTTCTGAATAAGATTTCCTGGTGCTAGGCCTCCTGGCCTCCAAAATGACATCCATAACAGCTTTAGAGCGAGGTGTTGTCTGTTTGGCTAATGAATCTGCCATGCAGCCAGGGATAAGGTTTTGAGCTAACTGTGCAGGATCTGACTGTTTGCCTGAGTCAGAAGGCGTGGAATTTGAGGCAAAATCCAAGGTGGGCCTTGAGCTAAGTTCTTTAAGATTGGGTACCAATGCTGGCGTGGCCAGTCTGGAGCAATCAGAATCATCTGTGGTTTGTCTTGTCTAGCTTTTAGGAGTACCTTTGAAAGGAGAGGCAGAGGTGGGAAGGCATAAACGTTTAGGCTTTTCCAGTTGAACAAAAGAGCACCCACTTTCCATGCTTGTGTGGGATAAGTCCTTGTGCAGAATTTTTGTAGTTGGCAATTCAGTGGTGAGGCAGAGAGATCTATGTCCGGGCACCCCCATTTTTGTATTATCATGCTGAAAACTTGTGGATTTATTTTCCACTCTTGAGGATCCATGATGTGATGTTTCTGCTTAAGTCATCTTCCAGAGTATTTTTCTTTCCTGGCAGAAATTGTGCTTGCAGATGAACTTGATAAGTTATAGCTGTGCTCCACAAGGTCATGGCTTGTCTGCATAGGGGGTAAGAATGAGTGCCCCATTGCTTGTTTATGTACCACATTACGGTGGTGTTGTCTGTCTTTAATAGTAATTGTCCTGGATGCAGAAGGTCCTTGAAAGCTGTTAGGGCATTTTGTACAGCCAACGTCTCTTTTTGATTGATGTGAAGATGCATTTGGTCTGTGGTCCATTTGCCCTGAATACATTTTCCTGCCAGGTGTGCTCCCCAGGCGTAATCCGAAGCATCTGTTGTTAAAGTCTGCTTGGCTGTGGGAAGACTGAAAGGCTGACCCTTGTTGAGGTGACATGCCTGTGCCCATCACCGAAACTCCTGTTGTAGGCAGGGAATTAGTGGTATTACTGTCTCCAAGCTGTGAGAGTGTTGAGTCCAAACACTTTTTAGGTACCTTTGTAATTTCCTCATATGCAGTCTGGCATATGGAATTAGTAGAATGCAGGATGCCATGAATCTCAAGGCCTGCAGAATTTTTCTTGCAGGGAGTTGGGACTTTGTTGCCATCATTTGAAAATACTGAGTCAGTTGTCCTTGTTTGTCTGGTATGAGATAAGCCATCTGGGCCGTTGTATTTAAGCTGGCACCCAGGAATATTATCTCTTGTGAGGGCTCTAGTTTTGACTTCTTTTCGTTTACTGTGTACCCTAGGCAACTTAACATTTTTACAAACGCCAGATGCTTTAGAAGAATGTACTTGCTTCTCCACTTGAATCAGGCAGTCGTCCAGGTATGGATATATCTACTGGTGCCAGGCACTTTGTGAAGATCCTGGGCGCAGTAGATAATCCAAAGGGCAGTGAAGAGAATTGGTAGTGCATTGAACCAGCTATGAATCTGAGGTATCTTCTGCAATTCTGTCTGATAGGGACATGCAGGTATGCCTCTTTGAGGTCCAAAGTAACAAGCCAAGCTTTCTTGCCCAACATGGGAAGAAGCTGCTGTAGTGTCAACATTTTGAATTTCGGAACATCCAGGTAAGTATTTAGAGTGGAAAGGTCTAGTATGGGTCTCCAGGCTTTGTCCTTTCTGAGGACCAGGAAGAGTCGAGTAAAATCCTTGTCCTTGTTCCTGCTGTCGTACTTTTTGAATAGCTCTCATGTCCATGAGGGCTGTAATTTGTTTTTGTGCCTCTGCCCATTGATTGTGTGGCAGGTCTGGCATACCTTTTAGCCTTGGTAAAGTGTGAAAGTGGAACCTGTAACCTTGAGACACAAAATTCAGCACCCATTTGTCTTGGGTGCTTGCTTGCCAGTTTTGTGAAAAAAGTGGTAGTTTCCCTCCTAAGGGAGCTGCCAAAAGGGAAGAGTTTGGCATTGGAAGGGGGAAGTCATTGAGACTGTTTCCTGTAAGGTTGTGACTTGTCCTCACCTCCTTTTGGGGTTGAAGCACCCCACTGTCGTGGTCTGTAAGAGCCTTGGGGCTGAGATCTGCCGCTTGGGCGTCTGTATCTGCCTCTTTGTGGCCTGTCTGACACTGGAAAGGACCAATTTTTCATAGGCCAATTCCTGCTAAATCTTGGTGGCTGTACCTGTAAGAAATCCTTCACTGTTTGCATAGATTTTGCCTTATCCTCCATTTTCTTTAATACCTCTTCTGCTTTAACACCAAATAAAATATCTTGCTGTAATGGAGCATCCAATAATTTTGCCTTAACATGATCTGGTAAGGTTTGTTCCTTTAACCAAGCATGTCTTCGAATCACAGATCCTATAACTGCTGCTCTTCAAGAAGCTTCTAATGAATCAAAACAACATTGCAAAGTATGCTTTCTCACTTGTTCAGCTACATGCAATAAATCCTGCATTTCCTTAAAATCAGGTTGTTCTGCACTTGTACTCATTTTCTGTTTTAACTGAGACAGTAAATATTGTTGATATTTAAGCATGTGAAACTGGCAGTTTAAAGCCCTTACTGCTAAAGTTGCAGAGGTGTAAACTTTCTTCCCCCATCTGTCTAATGCTCCAGAATCCCTGTCCGAGGGAACTGGATTTTTAGCCGTGAAGGCCTTGACCCCTTTGGGACCCTGGGAAATAGTTTCTGGGTCAGCAGCAGGGTTTTTATAAAGACATTTGTCAGAGTCAGGGACTCTGTAGTACCTGTCTGGCTTGACTGGAGCAGGGGGTAAAGAATCTGGATTTAAACTGGATTCAGAGAACACATTGTCCACAATATCCAACACTGGCAGAATAGCAAGGGACCTGTGCTGAGGCAATAAAAGGAAGTCTCTGAGCCTTTTCTTAGATTCTGAGTAATCCTGGCCCTCCCAATGGAAATGCTCCCTCATGGTATGTAAAGTTTCCCCAAAAAAGTAATACTCAGGAGGAGAGGCTGAAGGAATTGATTCTTCAGCATCAGACTCCTCATAGGGGGGTAAAGAATATCACTGGTCTGAAGAGGAATCAGAATATATTGAAACCTGGTCAGAGGAATCATAGTCTGTATCCTGCCTAGGCCTTTTATCAGGAGGGGGATGGGAACCCCTGATCAGAGTAATTAAGTCTTCGGCCATTTTGAGCATCTGCTTTTTAGGCATGGAGACCTGTCCAGGTGAATACTGTACTTGCTTCTTTGTCTTTAACGTAGTTTTAGACTTGGCTGTAGATGCAATGGTAAGTTGTGAAGATCTGAAAACACCCTCAGAAGCCGATGCCTGCTCAGCGGCTCCGGACTCATCTGAATAGTTAGTCTCCGTAGGCCCAACACCTTGAGTATCCAGAGGCCTAGGCAACTCCACGTGGGAGTCAGTCGTGGCCTGTGGCTCTGAGGTAGCGGGTGTCAGGGGCTGCGAAAGCACCTCACTGAGAACCGGCGACTGGCCTAGAAGAGGCTTCGTCGTCAGTTTTGAGCCTCGGATGCCTGTCCTTATCCTTATCTTTGCGTTTTTTGTGAATTCCAGTAGTTGGTTGTTCTGACGGCATGTTATAATTAAACCTTTGGCCAAAGTAATGGCGAGCAAAATCAAACCGACGTTTAACAGTGCATTTGTTAAATCTAGCACAAAACCGGCAACTAGTGACGTCGTGATCTGGGCCTAGGCATGGAATACAGTAAGAATGAAAATCCTTATGAGGTATTTGCTTCCCACAAGAAATACAATTATTAACTTTTACTGACATCGGTCTGAGGCAAGAAAAAGTTTCCCCAACGGAGTACTTAGCTTTATTGAAGACTTCGGTTCTGAAATTCGAAATAGATATCTCAGGAGTCGGCCGACCGGCACTTGTGAACTGCTTTTGCTTCGGGCACCGCACGGCAAGAAAGACTGAAGAAAATGGCATCGGCGGCTTATATACCCCTGACGCACTGACGTCAGGGAGGAGGCAACAGCAACCGATGCCGGACCAGTACTTTGGAACTCTGGCCGACTGCGGGACCGCCTGACGGCAGGATAACCCAAGTGTAATGACTGCAGCAGTGAAACACGATGAACATCTCAGCAGTAAAGCCTTGGCTCGGAGTCTTTTCTCAATCTGATGACATCAGTGTCAGAATAGATAGTGAAGTAGTCAGCGAAGTTCTCAGCAGCTCTGGTGCAGAGAAATGTGCTCCAATTCCAGTCAGATCCAATAACTCCACACCCAATGGATGGATCAGTACAGATTCAAGAAGTGGAGAAGTACAATGGCCAGTACTTGTTACCTTCCCAGGGTACGATACCAGGATAACACAAAGCTGGATTTGCTTCCTTAAAAACTTCTTCATCCTATCCACATCCAGCTCCATTAGACTTCCACATAAACAAGTGGATGAATCCACAGATGGTGGTCTGGAGTATCGCCTTTCCTAGAGAATCTGAAACTTACTGGTCCCAGGGAGTATCTAGCTCTTGGTGAAAGAGATCGGACCCGAGGAGTTGCCTGATTCAATCTCTGAGCAGTTTTTGGGCCGGACTTGAGTGAAGTTGCCAGCTCAGGAACCGCTTTTTGGCAGTCTAGATTTGAGATTTACTCTTTTCTCTCTCTCTCTCTTATCCTTATCTGCCTCATTCCCTTTTTCATGCCCCTTGTCTTTAGCTTTAGGCTGGTCTTTCCTAAAAGGGGCACAAGAAGAGGTCGACAGAGCAGCCCCTGCCTGTGCTGGAAGGAGCCCCTTAAGAATTTGTTTCTTCTCGTCTGAAGGGTGCTAGCACTAACGGCGGCACGACTGGCAGTCCACATCCAAATGTGCAGAACCCAAGCAATATACACAGTTGCAGTGTGGATCCTGGGGTGGGAGTTTATCCACACACTGAACACTTTTTGATTCTGGAGGATTCAGACATGGTGAAGACTGTGGAAAATCCTAAAGGAAGAAAGTGAAGCTTACACCAAATACACACACACAGTCTTACTCAGTAAAAGTAATAAAAATACTAATACTCTTATATAACTAGATATTTTTTTTTACTTAACCAAAACGCCAGAAGAAAGAAGAGGAGGACAGAAAAGCCATAATTGCACCAACAAACCTGCTAAAAGTGACACATAACACCAATTAGACACAAAGGAGAGAGAAAACTCTCTCAGTAAGAGGAGTAAGCCTTAATCCACCAAAGATAATTGTCACTTAAGGAGAGATCTTTCACATGTCCAATGATTCTGAGCAGCAAACAAGATCTGAACAACTAAGGGGGAGTTCAGGGAATTATGGGTAGAGGAGGAGTCAGAGCTCTGGATCTGAAGAAGCTTCAAAGTCAGTGCAGACTTTGGATCTGGTTGCATCTGACAACCCACCTATTCGAAACAGAAAGAAATAGACAACACTGGATCAAATGAATATATGCCTATAGGATTAGGAAACATCCTCTGCTCATATCAAATCATTCACCACTGAAGACTACAGTGACAGTGAGGAAAGGGGATAGGAAACACTAGCATTTTCCAGTATACCTTTTCAAGAAAAATAGTTTTATAGAATAATCTGACACACAGCTAGAAGATAAACTAATAGAAATACGGTGTGGTTGAAATTTACTGACAAATGAGTGGCAAAATAGTAAACAAAAATAAAGGATTTGGCAATACTAAGAGCTAAAGAAATCTGGAGTAGGGTGTATAGGTCATATTTAATATTATACAAGACGTAAAAATCTTCAAAATAATATGTGAGAGAGAGAGAGAGACTGCTGATGTGGAGAACTGATTAAGGAAGGCAAAAAAAGTATATTACCTAGATGTCAAATTCTTATAAGCCTAATACCCTGACACAAACGCAAAAATAAGGAACCAAGTCAAGGAACAATTAGAAACAGACCCAAAGGAGATTTCAGCAACAATGTGAATATACTATGGTAATTTCAAAATGCAGGACAAGGACATGGAGACAGATTTGGGATGAGTTTGGTATAATGGTTAAGGTCTTCATCTCAAAGAAACACAGTAAAGTTTTGATTCTGACATCAGGTTATTGGCTAGACATAAAATGGCCCTCCAGGGCAGTCAGCCTAGTATAAGCCTGTGAATCTATGAATCAACATGGATAGGAAAGAGATCTACTTGAAGGGTCTCAACATGTGTAAACTAGTGTCAACCCCAAAGGAACATTTTGACAAGGGATATAAAAGAAAATGAGATAATGGAAGCGATTACAGCACAGAAGCCTAGTTAATCACCAGAGCTGGCTGGCATCCCTACTAAAGTCTGGAAAAGGAAAGAGGAAGAAGTAAAAAGATCTGGGGAAAATTATTCAATGACATTATAAATAGGGATGAAATCCCTTTTCCTGGCAAAAGGCAAAAGGCCATGGTGGTGGTGCTTCCAAAGGACTGAAAGGATCACATATACCCTGGTTCATACAGACATAATTCAATTCTAAACCATGACTATAAGGTCTACACAACAATAATGGCCAAGGGCTTAGCCAGGACTCTTGCGCGAATAGTAGACCTGGATCAATCTGGGCTCATAGAAAATAGGCAGACATTTGATATCAACAGAACCTTGACAATCCAAAAAGATGCTGCAGCCTTGAGAAATTTAATGTAGTTCAGGTGTGCTGGAGGTTTTTGGAAGGGTATTAACAGTGCTCATGTGTCCAGGAAATGGAATATGTGGGAACAAATATCTATCTATGTATCTATCTATCGCTTCGTTGACAAGTAAAGTCTGACTGGGACAGATGCACTTTTTCAGCAGAGGCCCTGGGAGAAAAGCTCTAATATTCACATACATAGAGAAAAAGAAGTTAAGTACTCACCATAACGTTCCATCTGAGTAGTTAGACTTCATTTGGCAGCAACCTGTGGGTTCCAGATCTGATACGGATCCGAGCTGGCAGCTTACCAAACTAAAGATCCGAGCTCCAAGCTCCTCCCCCTTACCCATACTACCCTGCAACCTCCTTCCAATCCTCAGACTGGAGTTTGACACCTAACAATGTGACACCCAATAACCTAAGCCAAACAGAACCTGACCCAAAATCATACATCAGGCTTGACACATACAGGACATCGAGCCCAAAAGGACAAATAACCAGCAAGGTCAGGGGGAAAGAGGGAGGGAAGGTTGCTGACAAATGAAGTCCAACTACACAGATGGAACATTATGGTGAGTATATAACTTCTTTATCTGAAGGAGTTAACTTCATTTGATCATCAACCTGTGGGACAGAGTCCCCAGCTACCCGAATCTTGGGAGGCCCTTAAGGAAGGATATTCCAGAGCACTGCAGAGCCAAAGGAAGCCCTTCCTCTAGACACCAAATCTAGGTTATAATAAGTAATGAAGGTGTGTGAGGAAGCCGAAGTAGCAGCCGAGCAAATATCGTCCAGGGAAACTCTAGACCAGAATGCAGCTTAAGTAGCCATAGAACGGGTAGAGAGAGCATGCACCCCTTCTGGGGCTGGTAATCCAAGTTCTCCATATGCTTGCAAAATACACAGCGAAATCCATTAAGAGATAGTCACTTTTGAAACTGGTTTTCCCAAGAATGGTTTAGCAAAGTAAACAAAAAGCTGATCAGATTTACGGAAAGGTTTGGACCTATGCAAATAAAATCGCAACTGCCTGTGCACATCAAGTAAATGCAGTTTATATTCCCCTTTATTTTGAAAATTAGGGAAGAATGCAGGCAAATTAATCGATTGATTAATGTTGCACTCCGAAGCAACTTTAGGTAGAAAGGACGGGTTAGTCCTAAGAGATACTCTATCCTTGTGAAACACTAGGTAACGCGGTTTCATACACAGGGCTTGAAGTTCCGACACTCTCCTGGCTGAAGTAATAGCCACCAGGAAGGCCATTTTCCATGATAACAATTTTAAGTCAACTGATGCTGCAGGTTTGAATGGGGGCGTGACCAAAGTCAGATCCCACGGTGGAGAAGGATTCTTAATAGGAGGTCTCAGAAGAAAAGTACACTTCAAAAAAGTCTTGCAAATTCTGGCAGCTGCTAGGGAGCCTGAATTTTCCCCAACATGAAAATGGGAAATAGCCGCCAGCTGTACTTTTACTGTGGAAGAGCTAGCCCCTTGTTGGAAAATATGAGACAAAAAGTCTAACACCTCTGGAACCGGAGCAGTAAAAGGATCCAGATTTCTCTCTGAAGCAAAACGGAAAAACGTTTCCACTTACTACTGTAGACTTTCCTGGTAGAGGACTTATGTGCCGCTATCATGATGGATTTAACTGGGGAAGAGATACCAGGAGTCCTAGCAACTAATGGAATTGGAGTAACCAAGCTGTGAGCTTGAGGCTGTCCAGAGTCAGGGAAGCAATTCCCGAGGGATGATGAATTAGATCCAGAATGGGATCCAAGATAAAGGGTGGAGATAAAAGATGAGACCGTAGGCAAGGGAACCAAACTTGACAAGGCCAGAATGGTGCTATGAGGATAACTCTGCTCCCCAACTGACGAGCGTTCTGACCAGGTGGCCAAGCATGGACTAGAGCGTCTCTGGGGGCTTCCCCTATTGAGGGAATTAGAGCGAAAAACTCGCTGCATTTCATGTTGGATGGTGATGTGAAGAGATCGCAGCACGGCTAACCCCACCTGAGGAAGATCTGGACCTCTACATAAGGGTTCAGAGACCACTCGTAAGGCGAAAGGATGGTCTTGCTCAATTTGTCTGCCAAGATGTTGGACTGACCCGGAATGTACATTGCTATCAGAAAACGGTTGGTGGAGAATGCCCATTTCCACACTCTCATGGCCTCTCGACAAAGTGGATAAGACCTGGTTCCCCCATTTATTGATGTACAAGACCACTGACATGTTGTCTGACTGGATAGCAATAGTTCTCAGAGGAAGAGAGGCATGAAGGGCCTGCAACGCTGAAAGGACCGCTCTCATCTCTACAACATTTATATGCAGAACAGTCTCGCTCTGAGTCCACGTGCCTTGGACAGTCCTGCCCGAGCAGTGCCCCCTCCCCCCACTTTAAACGGGAGGCGTCCGTGGTCACCGTGGCTTGGGGCGGAGGCGCAACAAAAGGGCGTCCTTCTCGCAGTTCCTGGGAGTGAAGCCACCACGTGAGAGACTTCTTGCACACCCTGCTCATAGGGATCTGAAAATTTAGAGACTGATGTAGTAGAGACCACTGAACCTGTAACGTCCACTGTAAAACTCTCATATGCAGACGAGCACAAGGAATGAGGTTTATAGCTGCTGCTATGGGCCCTAGGGCTCTCAGGACTAACTCCGCTGGTGGTGCAGGGGATTGAAGGAGTGCCAATACATGCAGAGCCAGGCTGTGAAGTCTGTCTGGAGTAAAAAGTATCCTGGCCTGAAGAGAGTCTATTCTCGCTCCACTGAAATCCAAGATTTGATCAGGTTGAAGGGAAAACTTCTTGAAATTTATCATGATCCCCAGCTGGGTAGATAACTGAAGGAAGAAATCCCTGGCTAGTACAAGTTGATGCCTGGTGGAGGCAGTGAAAAGCCAGTCGTCCAGGTACGGAAAGACTTGAATGCCCTAAAGCCTCAGGTGGGCCGCTACAACTGCCATGACCTTGGGAAACACCCTGGGGGCTGTGGTGAGACCGAAGGGTAGGACCCTGAACTAGTAATGACTGGCTCCTAGCCGAAAGTGGAGGAACCACCTGGATCGCCTGTCCATCCGAATATGGTAGTAAGCATCCTTGAGGTCTATCGAGCTCATACAATCCTACTCCTGCAGAAAGGGCAGCATGGATTGTAGAGTGACCATCCGGAACTTTTCCTTGGCAATGGACAGGTTCATCGTGGATATGTCGAGAATTGGCCTTAAGTCCCCCGTCTTTTTTGGCACCAAAAAGAACATGGAATAGATGCCTGATCCAGACTGGTCTAGGGGCACTGGCTGGATCGTTTTTTTTTCCTAGCAGCTTTCCCATCTCTAAAGCTGCTGCCTCCCTTTGAGCGGGTGGGACATCCGGGAAGCATCTTGTACAAGGTAGGTTGTTTATGAAGGGAATTGAATAACCTCTGGATATTATCTGAAGCACCCAGCGATCTGACGTGATGGACTCCCATTGGGCTAGGTGCCTCGAGAAATGCCCCCTGACTGCCTCCAGAGAGGAGCAGTCAGGCAACCCCCCTCAGGGTTGTGGCGTGGGTCGATAGGAAAAAGGTTCCCGTGACCCGAAGTTTTTCGGTCCTCCTCTGCCTCTGGGCCGGCATCCACCTTGTCCCTCTCTGCCTCTGGGGGGAAAAGGAGTCCTGAGTGTTGCGGAACTGCTGAGATTTCTGGAACCACAGCTTCTTTTGCCCCCGCTGGTTTCTGGAAAAAAACCTTTGAGGGTTACAGAAGTGGATCCTGATGGCTGAAAGCATTTTCCCATCCTTCTCACTCTGGACAAGCGTATCTCAGACGGTCTTCCCGAACAGGGTCAAACCGTAAAAAGGGGCGTTAGCGAAGGGCGCCTTGAAAGGTTCCAAAAAAACTACAAAACCGGAGTCAGGCATGACGCCTCATGGCAATATGGGACCCGGCTGCCCTAGCAGCTCCCTCGGTGAAATGAGAGAGTAAACGCATGGACGTATTTGACATGGATTTGAGAGTGGCCATATGAGCCGAGAATGTCCGTTTATTCTCAGCCGAAATGGATTCCGGGGAACTCAGTGTACTCTTTGACAAGGTCGCGCTGTATTCTGATTACATGAGCCACGTAATTCAGCTCCCTTATAGTAAAGGTAGCTGAAGCAAAAGTCCGCTTTCCAAGATGATCCATCACCCTGGACTCTTTGTCCAGGGGATGCATGGAGGAACTTTCCTGGGCGAGATGCTTTTTGGTAGCCGCCGCCACCACCATGGCATCAACTGGGGAACCCTTACTCCAAGATGCTTTGTCTGCAGGAGAACTCAATAACTTAGGTCGTTTGGGTATTGGCTCCACAGTGTCCGGTTCCTTACAGGCTCTGGTAGTGATAAGGTCCACCAGAGGGTCGGCCGGGGGGGACACCTAAGAGGTAGATGGGCCTGTATTGAATGCCACCAGAAATATTGACTCGTCCGAGTTAGGTATTTGGGTGGACCAACCCCCCCCCCGGCGAAGAATTTCCATAATGTCTCCAAAGGAGACATCTTCGGGGGGGGTGATCTGGGGGTACTTACCCCTTCCTCCAAGTCAGTATCTTCCGTAAGAAACTCAGGGGAGTCCATGTGCCTCCTCTTGCACGGGCATTTGTGAGGGACCTCCTCGGGGGGGTTCTCCGGGGAGGGCTCACAAACTGTCTCATATTCCCTCATGGGGAACTGTCTGGGGTGTACCAGATACAGGCTGTCCCTGGGAGGACTGGATGATGGAAGACAAACTCAGTTGCGAGGGAGCAGGGGTGGACTCCAAGGAAAGAGTGAGGAGTCTCAATCCTCCAGAGAGAACCCTCTCCACAATGTCGAATGCGAAAGGGGAACCTGATTCCCTAAAGCTGGTGGTGTGGGTAGCCGTACCCCTCAGATCCAATGAAGGAATGGATCAGAGACGAGGCTGGCAAAGCCAGCCCCAAGGAGACAGAATGCCCCGACCACAATGGGGCCAAAGACACACTCATCCCCCTGGATCCGACGCCCAGATCTCGGTTCTGAGAGCTCGGATCAGACAAGGGATCTGACAGGCTCAAGGGCATAGCCAGCATCGGGGTAGGAGGTACCATCAGCACAGACTCCCTGACTCCGGGGCTCCTCGGATCCATAGACTCCGAAACCCGAGGGTGGATCGGAGAAGGAGCTATCGGGGCGAATGTCAGGCCGAACATCCCGCTCCAGCTGGGGGGGCGGGAGCCAGCAACACTCCCATCTGCAACTGAGTTTGCAGAAACCTCCTCATCATCTGGTCCATATCGGCTTTAGAGAGGCTCCTAGTAGACCAACAGGATGCCACAGACACCGGCCGGGAGGGCCGATACGAGGACGACCTCGAAGGGGGCCGAGCCTTCTCCTCCTCCGGCTCCAAGGAGAATTGTGGAAAACAGAGCCGAGGGGAAGACGGCCTTGAAATTTTCTGTGGAAACACTAACACCTTGGCAGGAGGGGTTGACGGATCCGATTCGGCCTGCCTCTTGTGACCCTTCTCTCGGTCTCTGTCTCTCTTTTTCTCTCTCTTCATTTCTTACTTTTTCTTTGTGTCTGCCTTTCTTGGCCTCTCTCTCTCCCTGTGAAGAGATGGGAGTGAGAGTCCCAGACAGGGGAGGAGGGCCAGAAGGCTTACCAGCCACAGCCGTGGCTGAAGAAATAGAAGTAGGAACAGAAGGGGTAGCCGACTTTGCGGGTAAGAGACCCACAAGAATCAGCTTGGTCCTGCGATCCCGCAGGGCCTGGGGGTTAAAGGCTGCACAAATCTTGCAGCCAGTCAATAAATGGGGGACCCCCAAACAGACTACGCACAGAGTGTGGCTATCAGCGGGAGATAGCTTATGGCCACACTCTGTGCACTTAGAGAAAGTCAATTTCTCAATGTCAGACATACCGCTACGCACATACACGCTTGCTAAGGGCAGGAAGGGGGGCCAACACAACAGGAGTTAAGCAACTCTCTAAACTATAAAGCGGTCAAGAACTATGCACCCAAAAACACCCAATAGAGAATGAGGGAAGAATAGTAAATATTCACACACATACCGAAAACCACGAGTTTAGACTAACTAACCTCTTGGAGCTCAGAAATATCTTGCTGGCGAAGCTGCAGCAAACAAGATCTAAGGATTGGAAGGAGGTTACAGGGTGGTAAGGGCGAGGAGCTTGGAGCTCGGATTTTTAGCTTGGTAAGCTGCCGGCTTCGATCCGTATCTGGAGCCCACAGGTTGATGATCAAATGAAGTTAACTACTTCAGATTATGCAGTATATTTTAATTTTCCACATTGTATAAAGTATTTCATCTTGGTTACATATACATGTTTGCACACATAATTAGTGGTAACAAATGATTAATGCTAACCTTGCACAATACAATTTGGGACTATAGGAAAAAGGGAAAATAAGAGCTAGCTTGTGTATTTACATAAGGTTGTAGCAAACAGGAAAACAAGGGATGACAGAGACTGACATTTGGGTTGAAATTAGTAAGTTGTGCTACGATAAGAGAGAATGAGGATTAAGTAGGAGTAGGTAGTTAAGAAATACAATCAGTTAAATGTTTACAGTAGTAGATAGAAGAGAAAATGTAATAATCACCATCTGGGAATTTAGAACAGAGCAGCTGTCATTTTGTAAGAGGTATTTATAGCATTTACTGTCTGTTTTTTTTCCTTGTCTCTGTAATAAAACAAAAAAATCTCTTGTTTTCCCGCCTTACTGAACTAGAGTAGTCCAGTTTCAGAGTTGCTGATCCCTGGGCTTTGTTTTTAGTTCCTGTTACTGATCCATTGCCTTATTAGGGAGGAGGGAAGTTTCTTTGCTTACCAGTGGGAGTGGGAAGCACTGAGCAGCCTTTCTGTCCGATTTGGTGAAGTTTCAGCCAGAAACTAGTAGTCCATTGGTCGTTTTGGGCCAATTCCTAGCTCCTTTCAGCCCCTGCTATAAAACACGCTAAACACGTTTTCCAGCTTGTACCAACTCAGCACAGATCCTCGTGGTGGCCTGCAGAGTGATCCAAGCAGCAGAGAGCTAAAAGAGTGACTTTCTACCAGATATAAGTATTTTTGTGGCTTTCCCACTGTTATTTAAGCTAGCGACTGCATTTCGCCTGTTTTACTGCTACTTTAAGTGATTTCTGCATTTTACACTGTTTATTGCACTTTAAGTTACTAATTGTTGCAAATTGTTTCTGTAGGCTACACACTAAAGTGCGCTAGCCGATTTACAGCAATTACTGTCTGTCTTTTTCGTTGTCTCTGTAAAAAAACAAAAAATCTCTTGTTTTCCTGCCTTACTGAACTAGAGTAGTCCAGTTTCACAGTTGCTGATCCCTGGGCTTTGTTTTTAGTTCCTGTTACTGATCCATTGCCTTATTAGGAAGGAGGGAAGTTTCTTTGCTTACCAGTGGGAGTGGGAAGCACTGAGCAGCCTTTTGTCTGATTTGGTGAAGTTTCAGCCAGAAACTAGTAGTCCATTGGTCGCTTTGGGCCAATTCCTAGCTCCCTTCAGCCCCTGCTATAAAACACGCTAAACGCGTAAGCTGATTTAGCTGAGTTACCACTGTTGCACACAAGAGCAGCGGTTAAACAAGGTTAAACTATTTGGGCCATCTAAATTCCACTCTTCCAATTTTCCCTTAAAACTACCTTCCTCGAGCTGTACTGCTGATCTAACCAGCATATCCTATAACTGAAAAGTTCATCTCTACTTGATTCCCAAGTAGACTATTCTCTATCTGTAAAGCCTAGCACTTACTCCTACAGTACTTGCACCTTGATAAAGCACTCTTATTATAGATAGTACCCCACCAGCCTAAGACCCACTTCCCCGGAGTCCTTTGAAAGTCTCTTTATCTACTACTTCTAGTATGTCGAGGGATCAGTTGCTAGTGTCCTCTCCAGCTCAACTGGTGAACCTGGGAATATTGAGGCAATGTTACAACTGCCTCATGTACACAGACAATCCTCTCCTTCTCCCACAAAACACAAATACATGCGAGAGATGCAACTATACGGCCAAACTGGAGGCTGAGCTCTCTCAACATAGGACTGGCAAGACCAGACAGGAGGAGAAGGTAACCACACACAATACATACCCAGTCACACATGGTACCATCACAACTTCAAATCATACACATACTCACACAAAGACATACTCGAGGCTCTGATCAAAAATTTACCAAAACAGCAGAGGCCACCAAAGCAGACACCCAAACAACTACCACCTCACGACCCAACACATGCAACACATAGACCACACAGTCAGAGTGTCAAACAGTCACAGCCCTTAAGGCCAAACAAAATGCCAGACACACTTGTCATTGGTGATTCCATAGTCAGACACACTGGCGTCCCGCTCACCAGACTGAGTAAAGAGAAGGTCACAGTAAGCTGCCTGTCAGGCGCTAGAATCCGCCACATAACGCAAGCACTCAGGTCTCTCAACAGCAGGTACAAGTGCGACTCAGTCATTGTCCACGCTGGTGACAACGACCTGAGGCGTACCTCCTTGGACTACATGAAAAGGGACATCGAGGAGCTCTCTGATTATGTAGCCCAGGCAGGTATGACCCTGACCTTGAGCAGTATCCTACCTTCACCTAGAATGATGCCACAATACAGTGATAAGATGATCAGCTTTAATAATTGGCTTAAATTCTGGTGTCATTCAAAGGGGATCCAATGTCTGTCTGCCTGGGATGACATGCTGGACAACCCACGCTGCCGCAAGGGGCGGCTTGCACCTGTCACCCTGGGCTTCCGGATATTGGCAAAGGCTCTTGCCACCCCATAGTGCCTTTTTAGGCAAGGCTCAAATTCTAAACCTACCACCCTAGAACACCAAAAGGAAAAAACTAAGGGTAATGCTGCTCAATGCCAGAAGTCTCAATCTCAAGATGCACGCACTCGAGGCCCTTCTCAATATGGAGAACATCGATGTCTGTGCTGTGACAGAAACCTGGTTCAAGGCTCCTGAGAGCACCCCAGCACTAACAGGTTTCACCTCATATCATGCGTTCGGCCCCAAAATCCGGACAACACCAAGAAAGGAGGGGGGGTGTCCATATTCATAAAGGACACCCACACCTCAAGGTTGGTGGCAACGCATGATGCATCGGAGACCATCCAGGTGCAATTAACCATAGGCAAGACTGCTCTGCAATTTGTAGCATGTTACAGGCCACCCTCTCAAACTCAGGAACCTCACATGGCCTTCCTGAAAACATTGGAGGGATAAATGTATCTCCAAACACCATCATACTAGGTGACTTTAACTACCCTAATATAGACTGGGAACACTACTCAAGCCCGAACACTCTAACCCAAAGATTCCTGGAGTTCATAAACTCAAATGCCATGGAACAACTAGTCACCATCCCCACAAGAGGAGAAAACATACTTGATCTCATCATCACGAACATGGGATCAAAATGTTCAACACCGAAAGTATACCCCTCACTGGTGAGATCAGATCATAAACTAATCTCGCTGGAGGTCCTCATCCCGCCCCCCCCTGAAACAAAAAAGACCACAGTGAAAAACTTCTCAAAAGCCGATTTCACACTTCTAAAAACTAGTGTGGTCTCCTTTAAGGCCCCTGAGCCAGTGGTAAACATTACTCAAACCGCTGAATCACTTACAAATGCCTTCTACCAGCACCTACAGGACTGCATGGATCAGGCAATCCCAAACAAAACTAAGACTCTCTGTACCAAAGGCAAGCGTCCAGTCTGGTGGACCCCAGCCATAAACAAGCTCTACAACAAAAGGAGGAAGCTACTACAAGATAGAGCAAAATCCTTGAAAGGTAAGACACCTTTGATCATTATAAGTAAAAACTAAGAGCTCTCATAAAATCATCCAAGGCAAATTTTGAGAGAAAAATCGCCAAGGACTCTAAAGAGAATCATAAGGCCTTCTTTAGCTATGTTAGAAACCTAGGAGGAAACTCCCAGATATGCTCAGAATTAGTTCAAAATGATGTGAAAATTACTGAACCTACACACATTGCCAACATACTGGCTGACAGGTTCAGTGCAAACTTCTCCCCTCCCCAAAAGGAGAGATATCTATTCCAGAGGATTGTAGCCCCCAAACATCTCCAACGCCCAGGTGAGAACTGCCCTCACTAAGGCAAAAACACAGCATCCATGGGACGGATGGTGTCCCCGGCTGTGTGCTTCATGAACTCAATGAGGAATTAAACCCACAGTTAGGACAGCTGTTTAATCTTAGCCTCACCTCAGGATACGTACCCAAGGAGTGGCGCCGGCGACTGTGGTCCCACTTCATAAGGGCGGTGCCTCCACAGACCCTGGAAATTACCGCCCCATTAGCTTGACAAGCCTTATCTGCAAAGCCATGGAGAGGATCATAATGGAACTCATAAATAAAGACATAGGGAACTTGCAGACTTTGGATCCAACTCAGTTTGGCTTTGTCAAAGGCAGATCCTGCCTCTTAAACTTGGTTGACTTTTTCGAGACAGTCACCAAGGCCATTGATGAGGAAAGGCAGTCCATACAGCCTACCTCGACCTGGCAAAGGCCTTGACACAATACCCCACTCAGGTATCATCGAAAAACTCATCAGCTTGAATGTAAACCCATACATCACAAGATGGGTTGCAAACTGGCTAAGTGACAGAACCCACAGGGTCAGAGTTGCTGGAGCCATGTCAGACTCAAAGCCTGTCACAAGTGGTGTCCCACAGGGCTCAGTCCTGGGTCCACTCTTGTTCGGCATCTACTTTTCTGAAGTACAAGCAAACACAGGAGGGTTATGGCTGACAAAGTTTGCAGATGACTGCAAACTGGGCGGCATAGTCGAAAACACATCTGACACAGATATCCTCCAGAAGGGCCTCACAGAAATGGATAACTGGTGCCAGAGCCATGGCCTGAAGTTAAACGCCAAAAAATGCATAGTCATACCCTTTGGGAAAAACAAGGCTACCCCTAGCTACCATATAGGTGGCAATCCACTGAGCACAGAAAAAGTCATCAGAGATCTGGGGACCCAGGTTGACAGTAGCCTTTCGTTTGACACTCATGTTGCTAAAGTAGTTAGGAAAACCTTCTATATCACCCACCTGATCATGAAGGGATTCACATCTAGATCAAGGGAGGTCATCGTCCCCTGTACTCATCACTTATTAGACCTATGATTGAGTACAATGCCCGTTTGGAATGTATCTGACCAGACACCTGCTGCAGCTTGAAAGGCCCCAAAAGTTCCTCACCAAAAGGATAAAGGGTCTCAAAAATATGTCTTATGCTGCCCGACTGAAAGAACTCCAGCTCTATTCAGTCTCATACCGCTTGCTCAGAGGTGACCTGTGCCTGACATATAAGGCCATGTCAAACCCAGATTTGATGAATATGCTTCACCTCAAAAATCTAGATCCCTCAGAACCACAAGGGCGGAGACTTAAACCTTGACACGGTTATAAATAGAACGTGCTGGAGGGACAGATTCATCACCCAGAGACTCCCTATGCTGTGGAACAAAATCCCGGTACATGTGAGGCAGAGCACCTCTCTGGTCTTGTTCAAGAGGAATCTTGACCAATGGATGGGAGATTGCAGATATACCCCAGGGATTACTTCAGCGTCACTGCTTGACAGAGGCACAGCAAAATGATAGGCATAGTTTTTATTCAAACTAAAGGGGTGGCGAAAGCCACATAACTATGGGCTAGGCTTATAAATGCCCTTGGGCAGATAGCCTAGTATGAACCTATGAACCTATGAACCTATAATTACAGCAAGAAATTAGCTTCATGATATCAACGAGGCCCCAGTGACCCACGACACAGGCCAGATTATGTGAAGAGGTCATTAGGACTTATTATTACATGAACAGGCAGTCACACACAATGGTTTAGTTAAGGGCATCATATTTCTAGGAAGACAGGTTTATTTGGCTGGGGATTTCTATACAGTTCGATATTTTACATAAACATCAAACAATGAAGACAGGTTTGTGTGAAATTTAAGAAGTAATTTGCATTTGGATAGTCTTAAATATGCACACTGGCCACTTACAGTTGATATACAGCCATACAAGACCTACATCTTAGAAAGTAAGTATTTATTTTAATTTATTATTTATTTTTATTTGCAGTTGGTTTACCAGGATGGTCCATTGGGCCAAAAGAGCCTGTTTTCAATGCAGTCCTGGGGAGAAAAACTCCAGAAACAAATACAATCATAAACAAACAAAAATTATAAGTTGCAGCTATTTTTACAGTAGGTACAAAAATACTAGGAAAGCAAAGTAGTAGAGAAACATTTCATTTAACTATAAAATTACTACATCAAAAGATTACCATCAAAGTTTTGGTTATGTAGAGTAGTATATATGGTATAAAGTAGTTATTCATTAATGAAAAATTGTATGTGGAAATTAACTTAAAAGAGGGATGTCTGCTTTTCTAAAACACAAATGTTGGATTGTAAGCTCTGGCTTTGGGCTGTTTCAAATGTTCAAGTATAGTTTAAATGTATTACAGATGTTTAAAAAAAGATAGGCGTAGCCACCAGAGCATAATACAGTGTACCATGCATGTGGGTCTGCACAAAATATAAAATCTGTAAACACTTTTGGCTTAATTGTTTTTAAATAAATAAATAGTGTCTTGGGGAACGGTACAATCAAAGCAATGCTCAAACAGATTAAAATAAGAATGCTGCTAAAAACGGAAACGTAAATCCATATGTTCTAAAGAAAGTAAAGCTGTGTAAGAAATTAACATAACAGTAGATGTCCAACTCATCAGTGTTACAATATTCTTAACCAGTGGGTTATCACTGCTGACATCTGCCTGGGATACCAAATCTTTACCTTCCCAGGACTGTATATCCTATACGTGACCTTAGCCCGCAAGTATAGAGGTACATAGGTGGCCATACAAGTGTAATTCCTCAAACTATTTCCAAGCCAGCAGCCTGAAGACCCCTGAGAAAGAAAAGGGTCAGCTAGAAGGGGCGAAGCATGAAATGGTAAGGAAGTCCCCCTTTCTAGGGAATTTTCCATAAGGTAGGAACAGGAGAAGACAGGAGACCGTTAAGAGAAAAGGAGACTGGGAAGGAATACTGCAACAATGATCAGTAGAAAACCTAATGTTATGGTAAGCTCTTACACAATGGTACCATGTCCTGACTAAAATCACTGCTACAGTATTCTTAGCCAGTGGGTGACTCCGAAATCTGAAGGGAATGTACAGGTGGTTGGCTTGTAAGCAGCAGAATTATTCAAGTGGCCAGAATGGACTGACCTACTGAAGGCAGCTTTAGACCTTGAAAACGCATAAGTTTTACTGTGCTTAGTGAAGGTGAGTACAGAATACAGGGGGCAGCTTCCAGTATGGCCTTGGTATCCACCCCTTTGCAAAAAGCCCGAGAGGATGTGACTGCCCTGGTAGAATGAACAGAAGGGCATGAGGATAAAGATTTGCCATGTAGAGAATAATAAAAAGAGATGGTTACAGAGATCCAGTTTGCAATGGCTTGCTTAGATATTGGTTAACCCAGTTTTAAATCCACGAAAGAAAAACAGTTGTTCATACTTTTGAATGGATTTGGTTGCATCTAGAAAGAATCTTAGGTGTCTGTGAATGTCTAGAGAGTGTACGAGCCTCACATCCCCAATTCAGTGAGTTATGAAAGTAGAAAGGTTTATGGACTACTTAAGAGACAGCCCATTCAGTACTTTGGGCATGAATAAGGGGATAGATCTCAAGCTCACTTAGTCTTTGTGAAAGATAAGAAAAGAAGGAATGGCCCTGACTGCCTGAAGGTCTAAAACGTTCCTAGCTGATGTGTGACCCAGGAGGAGAATAGATTTCCAGGTGCAGAATTTGAGATTTATAACGTTGATTCAAAAAGAGGTAAGGTAAGCTTTTAGCTGAAGTCTCAAGGAAGAGGTGGTTTAAGATGCAGAACCCCTTTAAGGAACAGCTTGACCTTAGGTATAGACATAAGTGGTGGACTGAAAGGTAAACAGGCAGAAGTGCCTGACAGGTAGTCTTTGATGGAAGAATAGGTCAGACATGTTTGCATGAGCTCACGTAGATATTTCAATGTGGAAGGTACCTCTGATCTAACACCAAAATTAAACTCTCTTCCATTTGGCTATGTAGGATCTCTGAGCGATGGGTTTCTTGGCTTCTTGGAGAACCTGAATTATGCCCTCAGAGACGTGGTGCCTTAAGGAATAAGAACTCTATCATCCACAGGGTAAGGTTCAGGGATGACAGGTTGGGGTGTAGAAGGGATCCTTTCTGCTGTGTAAGATTCACTTGAAGTGGTAGCTTATTGTACATGCCCCTGGCTAAATTAAATAGAAGAGGGAACTAATCCCTACCTTGGCCAAAAGGGGGTCACCAGAAAAGTTTTGTTTTTTTTCTTTTTGAGCCTTTAGAACTCTTGGAATGAAAGATAGTAGACGGAAGGCATAGAGGAATTTCCCCGCCCTATGAAAAAAGAAAGCATCTGTTCTGCAGGCTGATGTGTAAGTGCCCCTAGTGTGAGAGGGAGTTGCTTGTTGTTTTCTGAGGCAAACAGGTTTACCTGAGGTGTGCCCAATGTTGAAGGATGTCTGGGAAAATAGACTTGTTCAGGGCCTATTTGTGAGGGTCCTCTATGTCCCACTAAATGTGTCTGCCAAAATACTGTATCGTGATAAGATATTTTCCACTTTGGTTTAAAAACAAAAAAAGAAGAAGAAAATATTCTAAGCTTGTTTACCCCCTTTCCTATAACAAGACTAGTCCAGATACAGATTTGCTGTATCCAGGATTGTCTGTAAACTCCTGAGCTCCCCAAGCCTTTCTATGCTGGAGGGAAGCCTTCTAGCTCATCAGTGGGAGTGGTAAGCACTAGGTTAGCCTATCTACCACAAGAGGAGTGGTTTCTGGCCCAGATTTGTCGTTTACTGGACTTTTGAGCAGTTTCTTCCATCTCTTTCAACTTTCTGGCTTAAAAGCCTGTGTTTGCACTTGCTTCCCCCTTTTCCTGTAACTAGTCTTGTCCAGATACAGATTTGCTGTGTCAAAGACTGTAAGCTTCTGAGACCCCAAGCCTTCGTGTTGGAGGGAAGCCTAGCTTATCAATGGGAGTAGTAAGCCCTAGGTAACCTATCTACCACATAGAGTGTTTTTTGGGCCCAGTAATTGTAGTTATTGGCCATTTCGGCAGTTTTTCCATCTCTCTCAACTTTCTGATTTAAAAGCCCGCATTTGCACTTGTATCCCCTCTTTCCTGTAACTAGTCCAGTCCAGATACAGATTTACTATATCTAGGACTGTTTGTAAGCTCCTGAGCTCCCCAAGCCTTTCTGTGTTGGAGGGAAGCTTTCTAGCTTTATCAGTGGGAGTGGTAAGCACTAGGTTAGCCTATCTACCACAAGAGGAGTAGTTTCTGGCCCAGATTTGTCGTTTATTGGCCTTTTGGGCAGTTTCTTCCATCTCTTTCAACTTTCTGGCTTAAAAGCATGTGTTTGCGCTTGCTTCCCCCCTTTCCTGTAACTAGTCTAGTCCAGATACAGATTTGCTGTGTCCAAGACTGTAAGCTTCTGAGACCCCAAGCGTTTCTGTGTTGGAGGGAAGCCTTCTAGCTTATCAGTGGGAATGGTAAAGCACTAGGTAGCCTATCTACCACAAGAGGAGTGGTTCCTGGCCCAAAAATTGTAGTTTATTGGCCATTTGGACAGTTTTTTCTCAACTTTCTGGTTTAAAAGCCCGCATTTGCTCTTCTTTCCTGCCTTTCCTGTAACTAGTCTAGTCCAGATACAGTCTTGCTGTATCCAGGACTGTTTGAAAGCTTCTGAGCGGTGCCAGAGTCTACTCTCTGATTTTTTCCCTTAGAGCTACTAGTTCGCTACTCTCCTGCACTTATACTAGCTTATTAGTCTAGCACTTTACCAGAAATCTTGTAGCAATTATTGCAGCACACATGTGCTACCACCACTAAACATTCTACAAGGAAACAGATCTAGTACTTATTATCAATGCCCACCACTCCAGGCAAGTCTAAAGGTCAGTTCCCTGTGCTTTCTCCTTTAACCTGGTGAGCTAGGGCATCCTGAGGCAATGTAGCAACTGTCTCATGTACACCAACAACTCTCTCCTCTTATCTTCCAACACTCAGACTTGCGAGAGATGCACTTATATATCTAAATTGGAAGCCATGCACTCTCCAGCCAAGACCGGAATATTTGGTCAAGAGGAGAAGGTCAACAACTGCACCACACCACATGGAACATATAGCCCTCTAGAACACACACCAGCACTGTCTTCACATAAAAACATAAACCACACACCCACCTTCGCGGAGGCTCTCAATAAAAATCTACCCAAGCAGCAGAGACCTCCAAGGCAGAAACGCACTCAACCACCACAACACAACACTAATCACGAGACACATAACTCTCCTAAACAGTGTGCCACTCAACCAAAGCCCCTAAGGCAAAAAAGCATGCCCAACACACTAGTCATAGGTGACTCGACAGTGAGGCAGACTGATGTCCCACTCACTAGATTGAATAAGGAGAAAGTAACAGTCAGCTGCCTGTCAGGTGCCAGGATCAGACACATAATGCAGGCACTCAGGTCGCTCAACAACAGGTACAAATATGACTATGTCATTGTACATGTGGGTGTGAATGACCTGATACATACCTCCCTGGACTACATGAAAAGAGACATGGAGGAGCTCTCGGATTATGTAGCCCAGGTGGGTATGACCCTAGCCCTGAGCAGCATCCTACCATCACCCAGAATGATACCACAGTACAAGCATAAAATGACTGATTTCAACAATTGGCTAAGTTTCTGGTGTCACTCTAAGGGGATCCAGTACCTATCTGCCAGGGATGACATGATTGACAGACCTCGATGCTTTGCCAGAGATGGCCTGCATCTGTCACCTCTGGGCTTCTGGATACTGGCCAATGCTCCTGCCACACCTATAGTGCCCTTTTTAGGCATTCCAAAGAACAAATTACCACCGTAACAGTTACAAACAAATGCAATCTGAGGGTCATGTTGCTCAATGTTAGAAGTCTAAATCTCAAAACGCACTCACTCGAGACACTATTTAAAATGGACAACATTGACATTTGTGCTGTAAACAGAGACCTGGTCCAAGGCAGCAGAAAGCACCCCTGCACTACCAGCCTATAACTCATTCCACACCTTTCGGTCCCAGAACTTGGACTGAAGCTCCAAAGGCGGTGGTGCTTCCATATTCATAAAGGATGTGCACACCTCCAGACTGGTAGCTCAACATAACGCATCAGAGATACTTCAGGTGCAGCTAACATTGGGTAAGACAGTGATTCAGGTCATAGCCTGCTACAGACTCACATTCCTAAGCACCCTGGAGAATATTAGGATCCAACCTAACACTCTCTTACTAGGCGACTTCAACTACCCCTCCATTAACTGGGTAAACTACTCATGTACCAATACACTTGCCCAGCATTTCCTGGAATTCATTAATTCCAATCCCCTCGACCAGCTGGTTCTTACCCCCACTAGTAACATCCTTGACCTGGTCATTTCTAACATGGGTGACCATTGCTCTACACCAATAGTCAGCTCCTCCCTGGTTAGATCCGACCACAAACTAATCACCTTGGAAATCCACATCTCCCCCCCCCCCCCCCCCGCAAAGGTAATCACCATGAAAAACTTCTCCAAAGCTAACTTTGGGATCCTAAAAACAGAGGAGGCTAACTTCACGGCACCCATGCAAATGGAGAATAGTTGCGTGACCACAGACGCATACACCAATGCACTGTACAAACACGTACACAAATGCATGGATCTTGCCATACCCAATAGAACCAATACACTCTCCTCCAAAAAAAGAAAGTCAATCTGGTGGTCCCCTGCCATAAACAAACTCTACAACAGGAGGAAGAAACTGATCTGGAGTAAGGTGAAGTCCCAAGACTGGAAAACTCCCTTACTTGCCTCAACAAAAAGTTAAGATCCCTCATCAAATCCTCTAAAGCTAGGTATGAAAACAGAATTGCAGCAGATAGTAAAGACAACCACAAGGCCTTCTATAGTTATGTAAAGAATATCCATGGCAATACCCAGATTTGCTCTGAGCTACTGCACAATGGTACCTCCTATACTGAGCCAACAGATATTGCCAGTATACTGGCCGACAGATTCAGTGCCAACTTTACTCCTCCCCCCCAAAGGACCAATCACAATATCAGTAGATTGCCAGGCAGCCAATATTACTGCTGCACAGGTTAAAACAGCACTGTCCAAGGCCAAGAATAAAGCTTCTATGGGACCTGACAATATCCCTGGTTGCGTTCTACATGAACTACAGAGTGAAATGGCACCTCACCTGTGTGCCCTGTTCAATCTAAGCCTCACCTCAGGCTTTGTCCCTGCCGAATGGAGCACTGCTACAGTCATCCCTCTCCACAAAGGAGGACGACCCTGGGAACTATCGCCCCATTAGCTTGACGAGTCTGATATGCAAAGCTATGGAACGCATTATCATGCACCTAATAAACAAGGATACAGGGATTCTCCAAACTCTGGATCAAACACAGTTTGGTTTTGTGAAGGGTAGATCACGCCTGCTCAACTTAGTCGACTTCTTTGAGTCAGTCAGCAGAGTTGTGGGTGAACGCAAGGTGGTTCATACAGCCTACCTTGATCTGGACAATGCTTTTGATACCATTCCCCACACAGGAATCATAGAAAAAATTCCCTAAGCTTGGCATCAACCCCAAAATCACTAGGTGGATTGCAAACTGGCTCACAGATAGAACCCACAGTGTGAAAGTAGCTGACTCCAAGTCAGACTGATGATTAGTCACGAGTGGAGTCCCACAGGGTTCGGTCCTGGGTCCTCTCCTGTTTGATATCTACTTTGCTGAAGTACAGGCTAACACAAAGGGACTCTGGCTGACAAAGTTCGCAGATGATTGCAAATTGGGAGCTATTATTAACACCCCAAGTGATGTTGACATCCTACAGAATGGCCTCACTGTGGCCAACGACTGGAGTCAGAACCATGGCCTTAAGCTCAATGCCAAAAAATGTGCAGTCATCCTCTTTGGGAAAAACCCTGTTTCCATGAATTACCAAATTGATGGTAATCCAGTGAACACAGAAGACTTTATAAGAGATCTGGAAACACAGGTTGACAGCAACCTCTCTTTTGATCACCACATTGCCACTGTGGTCAGGAAGTCCTTCTATGTGGCACATCTCACTGCTAAGGGTTTTGCATCCAGGTAGAAAGAGGTCATTGTCCCCCTCTACTCTTCCCTCATTAGGCCAATCATAGAGTACAATGCCCCATTTGGCATGTACCTCACTAGACACCTGCAACAACTGGAGAGGCCGCAAAAGTACCTCACAAAGAGGATCCTAGGCCTTAAACACTTGTCCTATATGGACAGACAAAAAACTCCAACTATTCTCTGTCTCATATCGCCTACTTAGAGGTGATCCCTGCTTGACTTACAAAGCCATGTCTGACCCAGCTCTGTTAGAAATACTACATCTAAAGAAATCCTAATCTCTCCGCACCACACACTCCAGAGACCTCAACCTCATTACCACAATTAACAGAATATGCTGGAGGGACAGGTTCATAACCCAGAGACTGCCCATGCTATGGAACAGACTTCCCATACATGTCAAGAAGAGCACCTCGCTGACCCTCTTTAAGAGGAATCTGGATGAGTGGATGGGAAACAGAAAATTCACCCCGGAGATAACTCCAGTGGCTCTACTCAAAAGAGGCACTGGGAACTAAGGTCGGTTGGCACTATGCCAGGGTAATCCTATGGCTAGTCTTGTAAAGGCCCCAGGGTCATTAGCCTAGTACACCCCCATGAACCTATAAGTTACTATTAACAACATGCTTTGCTGGATGGCAAGGTCTCTGGCTTTCTGTGCCAGTCTGCACAGTCAGCATGATCTGGTTTCCCCTTGCTTATTTATGTACCACATGACAGCTGTCTTGTCTGTGAACACTCATAGGGGACTTAGTTTGCAGGCAGGTATGAATGAAAACTTGAAGCGCTTGGATGAAGGCCCTCATCTCCTCCAAGCTGATGCACTCTTTTACCAGTATTGATTGTCACCTGTCCTGACCTCAGTTAGTCCCTGTTCAGACTCCCCATACCTCGTCTGAGGGTATTTGTGTACATTTCTTGAACTGGGACTGGAGGAGTGAAGGGTCCTGGAGGGAGTGCTGCCTGGTTCTTCCACTGTAAGACTTCCCTTCTGAGACAAGGTAATAGAGGAGTCATTGTGTCTAAAGTGTGAGTGTTGAAAAAACACTGTTTTCAAGTACCACCGGATTTTCTTTATATGCAGTTTGGCTGGAGGAAGCATTGGGATAGTAGCTGCCATGAATCCAAAAGCCCGTAGGATTTTCCTTGCTGAGCAATGACTGAGGGAGTCCAGACTGTGAAAGTAGTCTAAGGCACTGCACTTTTTTCCTGAGGCAGGTAGGCCTGCATCTCTTTTTATTTTTACATCCAGCCGACAGCTGCAGGGAGGACTTCTTGTATTTGACTGTGAACCCCAACTCTGAGAGGAGGTTGAGGGTGAACTGCAGGTGCTGCGGAAGAATCTGTGGAGAGGTAGCCTGGATCATCAGATTGTCAAAGCAGGAAAATCACTGGTGCCAGATACTTTGTGAAAACTCTTGGGGCTGTGGAAAGCTAAAAAGGAAAAACAGTAAACAAAGTGAAATGACCCAGAACAAAACCTGAGGAATCTCCTGCAAGGGAAGTGAACTGATATATGGCGATGGGTATCTTTCATATGTGGAGATACCAGAAAAGCCTGAGATAGTACGAAAGGCAGCAGTGTGTGCAGTGAGAGCATACTGAAAGTTGGCACATTTAAGAAGGTGTTGAATAGGGAAAGATCCAGTATGGACCCCACTGCCCTTCTTTCTTGGTACTAGAAAGAGTCTTGAGTAAAACCACTTCCCTACAAATTCTTTGGGCACCAGTTCTATTGTGTTTTGTGCTTGTAATTGTTGGAGAATGGGTGGAAGCAGATGGATCTGGTTATGGGGAGATATGTCATTTGGTGGGAATATCTCCGTCCAATACATCCCATAACACTTTTTTATGACATAAAGAACCCACTGGTCTGTGGTAATCTTTTTCCAATTGGCAAAAGAGCGAGTGAGCCTTTCTGAGTGGGGCAGGGCATGGCATGGCTGAGTAACCTAACATGGGAGGATAAGTCAGGTTAAGTACATCTATTGTGTTTTGTGCTTGTAATTGTTGGAGAATGGGTGGAAGCAGATGGATCTGGTTATGGGAAGGTATGTCATTTGGTGGGAATATCTCCGTCCAATACATCCCATAACACTTTTTTTAGACATAAAGAACCCACTGGTCTGTGGTAATCTTTTCCCAGGTGGCAAAAGAGCGAGTGAGCCTTTTTGAGTGGGGCAGGGCATGGCTGAGTAACCTAACATGGGAGGATAAGTCAGTTTCAGTACATCTGGTGGACAAGGAAAGGCCCTGGGGCAGCTGTCAGCTACAGAGAGCAAAAATATCACATCTCTGCCTAATGACTGCAAGTTAGTACCCAAAATGGCTTCAGAAAAGGTCACAATGTAATTACTCTTCTGCTAAAAATAAACTCCATTTACACTGCCACTGATTACAGAAAACTAACTGTGGCTTCTATGGATTTTGACAAAAGCCATAACTTTTCCCTCATACCCACTCCTGCTCAGTGAACTTTGAAACTTTGCATTAGCTTATACTATTTGCAAATGGTCAAAACATAGCTTCCACATTCACTCAGACTACAAATAAAAGTTCCCACTTCTTCAGTAAAGGAAGGTAGAGATCAAATGGTGAAACACTAAAAAAGGACCAGTGACAGGTACTTTAGCCTGAAAAACAAATAATTAGTACTACAGACTGGGATTCATGTGTGTGTAAGTACAAGTACACCACTGGGCCCTGCAGTGCACATCCTACCCATGCAGTAGATGAACTGCTGCCGAAGGGAAGAGATTGAGGGTATAAAATATTCTTCCTGCTGGGATAATTGCAATTCAATGGCCAGCTCGAACCAACACTAAACCTGTAAAAGTCCACTAGGATGAATGCATTTCAATACCACACTCTCACTGACACTACACCTCTAAGCACAAAAGTAAGTGATAATGAATGGACTGATGAGACACTGAAGAAACAAGGGCTGCTGACAGTCAGAAAAAAGGGAGAACACAAAATCTTGACTAATAGCTAGACTAAAAACTTGTCCTTCAACAGACAGCTAGAACTAGAACCAGCATTCCGCTCTATCTTAAAAAATGCTGCAGAGCATTTTATTTCCCAACAAATTCAACTAGAATGCCACTGGGAAAGGGAATTTGTGTTACATCTCCTATCACAGTCACCAACTTCATAACAAAAAGTCAAAAAATGCAAAATCTCCTGAACAAAATTTGATACGTTATCATACTCTCCCTCTCCAAGGAGTATTACTGTATAACAATGTTAAAGGAGCAGTAACCATCATTCTCTAGCAGGATATGCTGGAAGATCATTTGTTGTTGTTTGTCTTTCGGCTTTTCCCGGTAAGGGGTTGCCATAGCGGAACTCCCGTCTGCTAATGATTAGCAGTAGATTTTTACGAAACGCCGAGGTGCCAGCTCGACACCCAACCTTCAACGAAGGCATGCCCATTTACGCACACGTCTTTCGAATGCTACCCAACCGCGGGGAAGACATGCGGACTCCACACAGAAGGCACTCTCCAAGCCTATAGAGACATCATGAGCATGTGCATAGGGAATAGTTAAGGGCCAGAAAGAAACCTATAATTCCTCACAAAAGATGACGGCACCATATTTGCCACTCCTCCCTTGCCTCTAAGATGGAATAAATGAGCTGAATGGCTTTTGCTTCTAGGAAAACAACATGCCAGTTAGGCAAAATGGGAGAGAGGCTTAATGGGCAACTGGGGATTGGCAGCAAAACAAAAGCCTTTATTTAATTATCAAACCCACCTTTCAGATTAGCTGCCTCTGCTCCCTGATCACTCTATGCACCTGGCTTAGGCTACAAGCCTTCTCCATACAGCTGGGTCATTCAGCTGAGACAATAAAGACGGCATTCATGGAAGGGAAGGGAGCTAAAGCACTACTAATGTAAACAGGTAGAGTCCTCGTATCCTGGGGACATAATTTGGTGGGAAATGCAATGGGCATTCCACAAGTAAATAAGCCATGCATCAATAAAGGCATGTTAATCAGGCACCTTACCCCCCACTTCTTGTGACTGCTGCCACCCTCATCATTAATCCCTGGTTTCCCTGATACCCCTGCTCCAGCACAGGTCCTATATGGCCCTCAAGGGATGCAAGCAAATATGTGCCTTGTCATTATTTTTCAGCCCAGGTCAGCTGGGTCACAACAGTCCTTCAACCCTCTGTGTCACACAGCCAACAGTAACACATGTCAGCTTTGCAAATAAATCATACATGCTACCTAGTAGGTCAATTTGCTTTACATCTAACAAGAAGTTCTATGTACTAATGTGGACAAGCAAATCCCTTTGCTTATTTCACTGCTTGTAACTAGGTTATAAATAAAGAGAGATCTGATAGGACCAGCCTTCTCACCTCTGAAAAAACAAATAAATCTAGCTGTGACATCCCTCCTCTGGGCCAGTGATCAGGGAGCCTCAATCCTCACCACTGACACCTGTGGAAAACGTTCAATGAGAAAAAAAATAGACATGCACAATATGTTGAGCAGCAGTTCTCTGCACACAGTATAATTTCCCTTAATAGATTAGGCACTATCATCTGTGTTAGCATGTCTAGTTGAAGTTTTGTACATAATTTCAGACTGACCTATGTATCGTATGCCAGCATGACTTGCTATGATATTGTAAACAAGTTCTTACATGCTGATAAATACTTTGTACAGAATGTTTAAAAAAATTGAACAGTGTTCTGTTACATGTCTAACTGTGCATGTTTGTGCAGGAGATTCTAAATACAGACTGTCGCAGAGTCAGCTGATCTACAGATGATGCCATCAGGATGGGTTCCAATCCTCTGCATTACAGGAAGGAACTTTAAAAGAACAGCTGTTTGTTGATTTTCAAAGAGTAACATGAAAATAAGAACTGGAACACATGAGACAGTTAAATTAGTTTATAAAACAGCTTGCCAAAGAAAATTTAAACAGTTGTGTTCAGTTCAGCTGAGCTGTGTTCACAGTTGTACTGAGCAGTGGATACCAAAAGTACCCACTAAGAACTGCAAGCCTGCCTTTGCTCTGTTGTAATATTTACATTAGATCAGGGACAGTGTTCTTCAGTTAGATAAGAAATTATAGCCAATTAAGTCAGTTTTTATAAATGTTGGATTTCTATCCTTCAGTATTAATTTAATTTTCCTACTGATTGAATTCTGTTTATTGAAATTACTGTTTTATATTTTTAATCATTTTGCTCATTATTAAATATTTTTATTATCTTACATTGTGGCTGGTCAATGAGTATATTCTTTAGTGATTTGAGAGTGCTTATACCCCACTGTGATAATTCTTGGACCACTCCGAAAGCCTGGCTGCTTTAGTTCATATGCTAGCATTTGTTTTGATATCTAATTTTAATAACTGGACACCCCTTTGAAAGGGCATGTAGATACACTCTGACTGGTGGCAGCATTTACCTATATCATTTGGGGGAAGGGACACAGCTGGAAATGTGTGTCAAGCTTTCCCAGAAGTATTTGAATGATGAGATTCAATTTATTTTAGTGCGAGTGTATCAGAGGTCTTAAACTGAGACACATTGCTGTGGAGTGAGTAATAAGGCATTACATTAGGGGTGGACAGAAGTATACAGTCCAGTCCCAGGTTATAAAGTGTGTTCCTGTTGTGTTCTTAAGGGAAATTGTGAAATATTACTCCTGTTTAAGTGATGGTCTCACAATGAAGTCAGTAGTGAGAACTGAAGTTCCTTAGTTACTGACACAGAACATTAGGGGACGTCACATATTGGTGGCAGTTCGGTGGGATATTAACCAGACATTAAAAGTACACAGAATTCACACTCTAGTCCTGAGGCTAGGCCTTTTTCTCCAGGTCACAAATAAGACTCCACACTGACCACTACAGAGCTGCGTCCTTGGCCAGGTGTTCCAAGCCAAGTCTTCCACCACCCTCTCTGTGAAGTCAGTGCTGTCAGTGTCCTTGTTCAAAGTAGCTGTCACACAAACTCTCATTAGGATTTGATTTTCACATACACACACATACCGGGAAAAGGCTGGCACAGCTTACCCACTCTGCCACCTCCACCCAGATTATAAGGTAGATTCACTGCTACCAGAACACCCAAAGCCAGCTACTTTTAGGCTCTTACAAGGATACCCAATTAGATTTACTAAAATTAATATTTATACAAATGGTAGTGTTTAACCAAGCAGCAAGATTTCCAGGAACGAGGAGCCACAGTGCCACTAAAATAATGCAAGTACTCCTAAAGATTAAATATTTTCTAAAAGAACAGCCACAATAAAAAGTTTAGATATATGTAATAATAAATAACAGTAAAACATGAAAATATTGAATACCTATTTACAATAAACACCAGAGTTTCAATCACAGGAAATATAAAAAAAACAACAAAGATGGAAAGACTTACAGAAAAAACAACATTTAGCTAAGCTCGTCATATTTTTCTAATTGAACAATTACTGTTCCCTAGTTACTTACTATAGCAAGGCAAAATGAAGGTGGATAAGCGACTCTTGTCAGGTCCAAAACCAGAGAGCACACCTCACATCTCTAACTATTACTCAAATAAAATTTGAGTGCAAAAATACCAGTAAATGTCAGGAACCAGAGGCGAGGCAAAAGTACTTTTAGCGTACCACACTTTATTCAACGCTTTCATCCGAAGACTTCCTCAGAATACAAGATAAAAAATTCACTCAAATCAAATAAATAGTCACATCAATAAAATCATTAATCAATTAACAAACTTGATATAAACCATCATTTAGAAACCATGTGTAAATAAAAAAGGAAGGGAGAAGGAAAGGGAAGGGGAAGGAGGCGGCGAAAAATAAAACGAATGTGGATAACAAAAAATTTATTTCCATGCTAATCAAGATATGCCTGGAAATCCAGGCCCTTATTTAATTTTAATTTCCTATGCCTTAAAAAACATTTAATATTAATAGCTTCATTTAATCCAGGTTTCTTATCAGAAAAAAGTCTAATTTGCCACATGGTTTCTCTTTGCTCTAAAAAAATTCTTAAAGTCCCCACCCCTGAGATCTGTGTTGCAAACTTCTAAAATTGAAAAAGGAAATTTTTTATATTTTTCACACTCGAGGGTATGACGAAAAAGTGCATTCTTAGAATCCTTAACTCTAATACTATAATTATGTTCCCTTAATCTTCGGGTAGTCATACCAATATAAAATGCTGAACAGCCACTAACTGTTATTTTGAGCGTTGTCTGGAACTGGAGATTGTCCCGAAAGGGCTTAGATTTTTTAAATGCCCTAACGGGGTTAAAGTTGAGGATTGTTTTTTTTAAAACCTTAACGTCTTTTTTTTTTTTTATAAAGTTGGTTTAGAATTAATTAAACTATTAATTGAGAACAATAAAACTAAAATGGTCCAGCTTAAAGAAGAGATTTTAAAGGTGGATCATGAAGTAACCAGCTTATTGGTAGACTTTGGGTCAGATGATTCTTACAAACAGCTGTTTGTTGAAGTTGAACAACATGTTAATGAAGTGGCGACTCGCAAACACTCTAAGTTACTTCGCGATGTCGCCGCTTATGAAAATAACACTGCTTATATTAATTTCGAACCCGATAGAAAATGCAATTTTGGTGATAGTCATGAAAATAATAACAAAATCAAGACGAACTTTAATAGGACATTTTTTAATGACAGATTTAAATCTGGTGGTCAAACTTCATCTAACTTTGACAAAGGATCTTCGTATATCACTTCTGTAAAAAAATCTATCCCTATCCAGAAGGAGGTTGACGTCAACAATGAAACATGTCAGGAAGGGCTTTTTTCTGCTAATGAGAGTGGTAATCAACATTATTCTACCAATGGCTCTAAATCTTTTTTAACCAAGAAAGGAAACAATGTAAAGAGAACTATAATGACAAGAAGCAGGATGGTGAGCAGTTCGAATTCACCGGGGGACGAGATTTAGAGACTTTGAATCCAGCTTTCAGTGAAAATTTCAACGTGGTGAACTTATCTGATACTGTGTTGACTGACACTGAGCTCCGTATCTTAAGGTACGATTTGAATTTTGTTCCCACTAGGAAGGCTGAATTAGGTAAAACAGTTATTGACATTAAAAAGTTTACTCGTAATTTAAATCTTCACTTTTTAATGAATAATGTACCTTGTTTTAACAAAAAAATTTTTAAACCTTCTGCTTACATACCTTCTTTAAATCACACCATTAAGGTTTTTGAAAAAAATGTGTTTACAAGATTTGGCTGTTACTTTGGAAACAAATAGGAGATGGTTTGACAACTTGACTACTGTAGAACGTTAGGCATTTAACGAACTTAGAAAAAATTCTCACCTCAGGTTTATGAAAAGTGACAAATGGGGTAACGTTGTTATGAACACATCTAAATAGAAGGAGAGCATGACATGTATTTTAAGTAACACTGAAGAATATGAGAAAGTTCAATTATTTAATATAAATCACAGTTACAGGTACATTTATTCTTTTTTGTATGATGCACTAATGTCTGGTGACATGGATTTTCAAATGTATGATTCTTGTGGTGTTGAAAAACCAAAAATTGGGGTGCTTTTTGGCATCCCAAAAATTCACAAAGACCTGCTTAACCCGCCTTTTAGGCCGATTGTTTCATCACCACATTCTATTACTGAAGGTATAGCTTTATTGGTAGATGCTATTCTTAACCCTTTAGTGCAGAATTTATCTTCTTACTTAAAGGACTCTTGGGATTTTCTCAACAAGTTGAGAATTTTCTCAGAATCTAATGATTTGAGTAAGACAGAATTTGTCATGTTTTCTATTGACGTTGTTTCTATTTTTACTTGTATTCCTCATGAAGGGGGACTAGAAGCTGTATGTAGTTATTTAACAATTTATTCTAGAATGAAAACAGGGAATGTTTCCTTAGTTTGTAACTTAATTGATATTATTTTGAATAACAATTTTTTTTATTTTTGACAACTATTATAAAACAAAAGAGGGGGGTAACCATGGGTTCTGCGGCTGCTCCTGCATACGCCAACATAGTAATGGCTTGGTGGGAGACCAATTTTTTGGTAAAAATACAAGAAAAATTTAAAATTTTGTTTTATTGTAGGTTTGTTGATGATCTTTTTTTATTGTACGGGGCAACCGGGATTTGTTAGATTCTTTCTTAGTTGATCTTAATAGTTCATCTGATTTTTTAAAATTTGTTTTTAGTGAAGGGAAATTCCCAATTAACTTTTTGGATGTTAGTCTTTGGTGGGACCATCAGGTTAACAAATTTCAAAGTTCAGTTTACAGAAAAAAGACTTTCACCAATGGTTATTTACATTTTAACAGTAATCATCCTAAGTATGTAAAGAAAAATATACCCAAAGGACAGTTTATTAGAGCCTGTCGTATGACCACTAGGGACAATGATTTGACCAAGGAATTTGAAATAATCAAATCTATGTTCATCAATAGGGGCTATGACCCCATTTTTTTGGATGAACTTAGTAGGGAGATTATGAACAAATGAGACTCTCTTTATCCAGCAATTTTGAGGACAACATTAAATAATATTGTTGGAAAAAATGATAGGGAATTTAATGGAAAAAGCTCTTTTGATGTAGTTTGTTCATTAGATATGACGGTTGATTATTACAACATTAAGAACATTTTGGAAAAGAATTGGTGTATATTAAAAGGTAACTCTGACTCGTTCAAGACATAAAGTGACCGACCAAAATGTGTTTTTAGAAATCATTACAATTTTAAAAGGTTACTGGAAAATTCTGATCACAAATTTAATAGTTCTTTGACTAGTAAAAAGGGTATATTTCGCTGTGAAAAATGTAATTTTTGTAGGTTCATATCTGAGGGGCCTTTTATCATGTTGGAACATCTTAATATCACTTTTGAAGTACCTGGTTTTGTTAATTGTTCCACTAAAGGGGTTGTATATATTAGCATGTGTAGTGGCTGTTCGGCATTTTATATTGGTATGACTACTCGAAGATTAAGGGAACGTATAAGGGAACATAATTATAGTATTAGAGTTAAGGATTCTAAGAATGCACTTTTTCGTCATACCCTTGAGTGTGAAAAATATAAAAAAATTATTTTTTCAATTTTAGAAGTTTGCAACACAGATCTCAGGGGTGGAGACTTTAAGAATTTTTTTAGAGCAAAGAGAAACCATGTGGCAAATTAGACTTTTTTCTAATAAGAAACCTGGATTAAATGAAGCTATTAATATTAAATGTTTTTTAAGGCATAGGAAATTAAAATTAAATAAGGGCCTGGATTTCCAGGCATATCTTGATTAGCATGGAAATAAATTTTTTGTTATCCACATTTGTTTTACTTTTCGCCACCCCCTTCCCCTTCCCTTTCCTTCTCCCTTCCTTTTTTATTTACACATGGTTTCTAAATGATGGTTTATATCAAGTTTGTTAATTGATTAATGATTTTATTGATGTGACTATTTATTTGATTGATTTGAGTGAATTTTTTATCTTGTATTCTGAGGAAGTCTTCGGATGAAAGCGTTGAATAAAGTGTGGTACGCTAAAATTACTTTTGCCTCGCCTCTGGTTCCTGACATTTACTTGTATTTTTCCCTTTCTGGTTGGTTTTGCATCTTTTTGTTCACAATTTGAGTGCAGCTACAAAATGACATCACATCTTGCCACCTGACTCTATGATTCCCACACTATCCCTCCACTAGAAACTGATCCAAGATCTGTCCACTGATATGTCACAACACGCACACACGGCCTTAGCTAAGGTTTACTACAGCATCTAGAAACTGTACAGCAATTCCAGCACTTCCATCCTTCCCGCAGAAACAAGACATTTTCAGGCTGCATTCAGACCTGTGAGAAAAAATCTTTATAGCTTAAACCAAGTCATTTAATTTCAGGCTAATTTTCTTAAGGTTACCTCGGCTGAGCTTAACCCTTCCCTTCCTGTATCCTCTATTAAAATACATACATTTCATCAGTTACAATAATACAGTCTGACGTGCATGTATATTTATTTTCTGTCCAGCAGGACCTACTGTTGATACATTTTTAACACAAGCAACAGTACAAATCAGTTTGACATTCAAATGACATATAATTCTTTACAAAACTCCAGCTAGCTATTCTGACATATGTTACTCATGCACTCCCCTACTTCCCTTTGCACAGCTGGCACTTCCTCACATCATCACACAAGTCATAGTTACTTGTGCTTGAAAAAATAAAATATTGCCAAGAAAACTCTCTCTCCTCTTTATTTATTTTTTTTTGTACAATATCCTATGAACTTCATTCACAGAACTGGTAATTCAGAGTTTCTAATATGCTACAATTTGTATTACACAAACAAGAGTCTGCTCGCTAGTCTAAAGGACAACAAAGACGGATGGAAAGAGTTTCTCAAATACCTTCTGAATGAAAAAAAACACCACTGAAGCTGTACTGCATCATGGACAGCCTATGATGAAAAGATGACCCTCATCTACAAATAAGTACAAACAGAACTATGTAAAATGTGGTTATGGAAAGCAGCAAGCAGAAATGAAGTTACAGCAGATATGATGATAATGATGGGTATGCTAGGAAAGAAATGGTTCCTGACAGTAATCATGGTAGGAGAGAAATGAGTAATACAGACAACTGCAAAAAAGGCTTTCTAGTGCCAGTGTACAAGAAAAAAAGGGAACATTAATTACTGCAGGTAGTACTCTCCTGTTACACTGAGTGAAAGTGATGGAGCGGGTGGTGCAAACACAAAGTAGTAGAAAGCAGGAAAGATGGGCATACCTAGATTTCGAGAAAGCATAAGACATGGTACCAAGGAAAGTTGATTTGGGCAGTCCTGCAATGATTCAAAGTCACTGAAACACTGGTAAAATCAGTGAAGGCTATTTACAAGGGTCTACTTCACCCTGTCGAAGGCCGACAATATCGAAGCTGATATTGTCGGCACCAAAATGTCGAAAGCAAAAGTCATCGCCCGTGTAAACGGAAATCTCCGTAAGGGGAGATTTCCATTTACTACAATGTAGTGCGATCTCGGAGTTGGTATATTTAAGTAGTGGGGGTGTGGGGGGTGTAGGGGGGCTTGCCCCCCTGCATAGAGCAATTTGTGTTGTGTTTGATGTTCAGGGGTTTCGACATTTTCGTGTCGATTATTACGCTGTTGACAGTTTGAGTTTGCGACAGCATAATAAAAACGCACTTACAAGGACCCAATGACAGAACTACAGTGTTTGGACTCATAGATGGGGTTCTCACTGGAATTAGGTGCACATCAGGGTCCAGCTTTGGGCCCACTCCTGCTCATAATTATGGTAGACTATATTAACAAACAGGTCACAGAAAGAGAGCAACAAAGCTATTGTGTGCAGACAATGTGGCACTATAAGGAGACTCTGAAGAGGAATGTCAGCAAATGAAAGGAGATTAAAATGGAAAACTGAAGGAATATGAGATGAAACTGAGTACAGACAAAGTAGCCAGTGCAGCAAATGCAGGAAATCAAAGAAAGCTGAAAACTGACACAGAAGAGAAAACAGTGAACAGTTTAACAGCTTTAAGTATCCAGGAGTGTGGTAGGCACAAAGTGTCAAGGATATTATGTGGCAAAAGAATGTCAAAGAAGCTAAAAAATAAAGTATACAAAACAGTGGTGTAAGAAGTACTTCTGCATGGCATAGGAACCTGGGCATGGAAGACAGAGCAGCTAAGGACAATTGAGGAGATGGAGTTTAAGTGTCTGAGATGGATATTGGGATGCACACTGTGGGACTGAGGAAAAAATGAGGACTGTGAAGCAACTGAAGAGAAGGTCAAGAAGAACAGATTATTATTTATTAAAACATGCTTACTGAATTACCACTTGTGGCATAAGCAAACATACATTTATATAAAAGTAATCAAACCATAGTAAGTTCACATTTATAAACATTATACATCACATACACTGTTATGTATCCTTTTATCTAAGCAACATAAACTATTCAATTTCTGCCCTCTCTTAAACCTCATTCCTCCTCCAAAATATTTCCTTTATGTATTGTCCCCACAATATCCATTTTTTTCCATGTTTACTCCTACCCTTTTCTATAGATCCCACTTCCTGTTTTTTTTTAATCTGTTACAATATTCACTACTTCAACCATATTTGACTTAGATTTTTTTCCATTTTTTTACTGTGTTTTGGCAGCCACCAGAATTAAACTTAACAAGGCCATGATGTGTCTAGGTAATTCAAATCTTGTATCCCAGCTTAAAAAAGTCAAATAATTTCCTTAGTTACACTTATTTGCTCACCCAGTATTCCTGACAGAGTACTTGCATTTTGTCAATCATTTAATGAGTGTGAGCTGCGTGTTAACCTCTATGTCATCCTTTGTGCAGTGAGTGGTTGGTTAATAGTTCAGTACTACATAACCATCAGATTTTGGTAATTTTAGTTTCAAATTTTTAATGTCTAGCAACTCATTACACTCCCAAAACATATGTTCCCAGTTACCTCTTTCTTCCCCATCGCACCTCCAACATTTGCCATCTACCTGAGGAAGAATTCTTTGGAGTCTGTTGGGGATCTAAAAGTATCTATGCAAACACTGCCAGGCAAAAATCCTAAATCTTCTAGATTTTGCATATTTGGGAGAGACGCATACGTCCACCCATTGTTTCTCTGTGAATTACGTATCTAATCTCTCTCTTACCAATTATGTTCTGGCATCTTCTGATTGATTCAACAGTTTTATTTGCCCACTAATTATCCTTTTTTAACAGCAGTTTCTGTTTGAGATTCAACTAAAAACTCAACCAGCGCATGTCTTTCATTTAGGATTCACATATCCGGTTTTTTTTGCCTATACTCTGACATCAATCCTTGATAGGGAAGGCAATCACTAGCCTGCAATCAAACTCTCCTTGGTCTCTTCTCATTCTATTAGCTTTGTTTCTCTAATTATTTGTTCCCAATACTTTGATTCCTTTGCCATCTTCCTCCAGTAAATTCCAGACCCCTCTTGTCTATTCTCTGTTCCTCTAATTGCAGTTATCCCTATTGGCAGAATCTCCTTTCTCCATTCCTGTGTTGGCTTAGTTCTTAGTATACTTTTGCTACTTTATGAATACAACATTCTGTAGGACTGTTGTAATACTCCTTAAGGATCTTCATTCCAAAATCCCATTCTTTCCTTATTTTTTGAATTATCCCCCTGCATCATCATCCCTTTCCACTCTGAACTGCAACTTTCTGCTTGTCTTATGTATAAGAGCCTTAACTGTGTAGCACTAAAAAATCCATTCAAATCAGGTAATCCTAAATCTCCTTGTTCTACTGGGAGGATCAATTTATCCCACTTGACTCTTGCCCTCCTCCCCTCCCAAATAAAATCCTTTAACTTTTTATTAATTACGATTCACAACTTCTCCTCTGGTTAATAAAAATATGCCTGACTTGTGTGCAAAACTAAAAGGACAAAAACATTTTTACTGCTTGCATCTTGCAATCTGTATCCAAAGCAAGAGGTTCCAGTTTCAGTTCTTGTATTACCTTTTACTAAAGTCTCTTCCCACATATTCTTAGCTGCCATAACCAATCCTTTTTAATCCATACTCATAAATACTTCATTTTGTCATGTCCCCATAAATATCGTTATTGCTGTACCAATTCAGGCATGGGTACATATTTTACATCTATAGCCTTTGTTTTATATTCATTCCTTTTATATCCTAGAAAAAATGGAACTGTCATCAGAATATTCCATAACACTGAGATGTCCTTTTCTGGTTACGTAAGGAGCAAAATATCATCATCTGCAAATAAAATCAACTTTTCTTGAACACCATACCAATTATAGCTTTGAATTTCTGAGTCCCCAATTCCCTTTGCCAATGGTTTGAAATATAACACAAATAACAAAGGGGAAAGAGGACACCCCTGCTTGGTTCCTCTCTTCAAACTCAACTTATCAGAGAAGAATCCTCCCACTTTGATTTTTGCCTCCAGTCCCTTATATATCATAGGTTCATAGATGTTTACTAGGCTAACGACCACAAGGGCCTTTTTAAGCCTAGCCATGTATCCCAAATATCTTAAGAGTTCTGATACCCTTGATAAGTGTAAGCATGGGTCTGGGAGATGAACTATTTACAGGTCACCTGTCTGCATCAGAGACATAGGTGACAAACCAGGGATGAATTTCCGGTTTGCCATCCAATTGTCCAAGTTGCACTTGAACTGGATTAGGGAGTAACTCTACTTCACATGGATGGGGAGCCTGTTCCATAGACAAGGTAGTCTCTGGGATACATACCTATCTCTCCAGCAGGTCCTATTTGTATTACAGGCAAGGTTTAAGTCTTTAGAATGGGTAATTCTGGTACTGTCTGTTTTGTGGATATGCAGGAGGTCTATCAGAGTGGGGTCTGATAATGCCCTGTATGCCAGGCATAGAGCTCCCCTCAAAAGCCTGCAGGAGATGGGATACAAGGTTAGGACCTTGAGGCAGTCTGCATAGGACATATTACTTATGCCCTGTATTCTTTTAGTGAGGAACATCTGTGGACGTTCCAGTTGTTAGATATGCCTGGTTAGGTACATACCAAAGGCGGCACTGTATTCATTGATGGGTCTGATGAATGCCGAACACAGTGGAACAATGACTTCCTTCTACTTAGATGCCATACGTTTGTTTATAAGTTGCACAACATAGAATGATTTCCTCACCACTATAGACACGTGATGATCAACAGTGGTGAGAAAATCATTCTATATTGCGCAACTTAATTAACCTTACTGTGTATATCAAGAAATGTGGGCGGCCGCGGTGGTGCAGCGGTTAGCGTTGCTGCCACACAGCAAGAGGTTCTCCGATTCGATTCTCTGCTGGGGTGCCTTTTGTGTGGAGTCTGCATGTCCTCCCTGTGGTCGCGTGGGGTTCCTCCAGGTGCTCCAGTTTCCTCCCACATCCCAAAGACATGCAGTAGGTGGACTGGACACTCTAAACTGGCCCTAGGTGTGAGTGTGTGCGTGTGTGTGTGCCTTCTCTGGAAGGTTGGGCGCCGGGCTGGCAACTCGACACTGTAAAACTCCACTGCCAATCATGAGCAGACAGATGATCCGCTGTGGAAACCCCTAACCGGGAAAAAGCCGAAAGAAGTTGTATCAAGAAATGTAAATGCCTCCATTGCTGTAGTCATAAAATCCCAGCTTACTCTATCGAATGCTTTCTATACATCAGGATCCACCAATAACAGTAGTACTTTCTTACATTCTGCTTTTCTTTGGATCATCATTGCTCTGTTAATGTTGTCAAATGTTTGCCTCCACTCAAAAGAAAACATACACTGGTCCACATCTATCAATTTTGGCTTCACGTTTGCCATTCTTTTAACCATTGTTGACATAAAAAGTTTATAATCATGATTTAAAATTGAAATGGGCCTACATGAAGCTGGATCAGATGGGTCTTTACTATCTTTAGGTATTAAAGCCACCACAGCTTTTTACTAAGATGTTGGTGCCTCCCTTTTTTTTAAAATACTGTTTAACAAAACCTTCCAGATCTTTATCACTTTCTTGCTTCCAAACTTCAACTGGAATACCATCTATTCCTGTAGACTTTCCTATAGATGGGTTATACATCACCGTTTTTATTTCGTTTCCACCTATCTTAACTGTTAGTTGTTGAGCCTCATCTATACCTAACCTTGACATATTTACGTTTCCAGAAATATTTCCATTTGTGCTTTTTCTTGATTTCTCCACTTCTCAGTTTTATATAAAGTTTCATAATATTTCTGAAATATCTCTAATACTGCTACAAAATCTCTGGTTATTTTTCTTGTTGTAGGCTCCCTAAGTTTTGCAGCAACCCTTTCTACCTTCTGTTATCTAAGTCGGTGTGCTAAACATGGTGCAGCAGTTAGCATTGCCACCTCACAGCAAGAGGTTCTTCGGTTCGATCCTCGGCTGGGGTGCCTTCTGTGTGGAGTTTGCATGTCCTCCCAGTGGTCACGTGGGTTTCCTCCGGGTGCTCCAATTTCCTCCCACATCCCAAAGACATGCTGTAGGTGGATTGGACACTCTAAATTTGGCTCTAGGCATGAGTGAGTGCGTGTGTATGCCTTCTGTAGAAGGTTGGGCACCGGGCTGGCAACTCGACACCGTAAAATTCCACTGTCAACCATGAGCGGACAGGTGATCTGCTGTGGCGACCTCTAACCGGGAAAAGCCAGAAGAAGTAGTAGTTAATCAAAAAACAGTTGCTTAACAGCAATCTTTCTAAATTTATGCATATTGTCCAGGTACATCCTTATTTTTTCTTTAACGTTCTGCAGTAGTGCATCTTCTTGTTCTGTGAGATTTCCCTTTATTTTGTAATTCTTTAACCTTCGTCAGTCACTCTAAGTAATTCTTATTACTTTACTATATTGCTTTTTCTTTTACTTCTAGCTTATTTTTAAACTCTACTTTCATTTTATCCCACTCACTAGCGTTAACTTCTGGAGTACTTTCTATCTTCCCTAATAACTAATGGATAATTTACACTACTCACTCCTTAAATTTCTTTTTAACAAGCAGGTGGGGAAGTGCCAGTGCCTTACCTTTATTTCATTATCCTGCATTTTCATCTTAGTAAGTATCAACGTATGGTCAGAAATATTTATTGGACGTGTATCAAAGTTTTCAATTAAATGGACATGTTTCTGACATGAAGTAAGGCAAACGCTTTTCAGTTCCTCACAACAAAGCCAATAAAAGTGCACTCTTTCCACTTATTCTTATACAGACGTATTTTCAAATACAATTGATACTTTGCAGTCTCACTGTAAATCACTAGTTTCTGTGTTGCTGGTCTTCATCTTGTTCATTTCCATCTCCCAACTACAGATTCTGGTTCAATTCCATGGTCCTCCTGATTCTTCTGGTCAACTCCTGTGCTTTTCTTTGTCTCGCGAACATTTTCCTTTGGAACAGTGGACAAGGTTTCACTGGCAAAGTCTCTCCGTGTGCTTTATCATCAAAAGAATGAGAAGCGCAGTCCCCTTCTGCTTGATGGCTCATTTTTTGTTTTTTTTTATTTCCACCTTAGCCTGTTCTGCATCAAAAATCATGCTGATCCTCCCGGAAAAAAATATTCTGAAGAAGCTGGATACTGCAACTTGAATCTCACACCTATCTCTCAACATTTCCTGAATACTGGAATACATTTACTTCTCTTCTGCCTGGTGTACAGTGAAAAATTACTTTGCATAAACACTCTACTTCTCCAAATTTTAATACTTTGCCATTCTGTCACAGTTTTTGTCAGAATCAACTCTTTCTGATGGTAGGTTTGCATCTTTACAAATAAAGGTCTTCGCTGCTTTCTCATGGCCAGATAGGGAGCATACACAGGTGTGCCTTTTCAATTAATAGTTACTGCGGTGGAATAACAGTTCAGTTGCTTGTGCCTACATAAAGTTAATACAGTCTGTTCTCCTTTTTGCTTAACAGCTGCAGGATTCTTCCCAGACAGTGTGTTCTCTTCACCTTTTCTAGATGATTTTCTTTCAGGCTCTCTTAGTTTCCTCTTTGCAGGCATCCAGGCAGTGTACTTACTAGCCAGGAACCGAATTTTACTCACGTTGACAATATCACTAGCTACTGTTTCTCAGTTTCTCTTTTCACACTGGGGGAAGCTGAAGTTAAGCTGTTGATCAGTTTGCAACCATTTAGCTATTTTACTGTCTGATTAACCAGTTAAGACCCACAAAGCACATGTGCCTAATTTCAGTGGTGACCTAAAAGCAATGACCTGATTAACTGACTTGTTCAGGATCACAATATGCATGTATGTCTAAGCTCAGCTGTAAGAATCAAACTAAGGTCAACATTACGTCATTTGCAGCTTGCTTCCTTAAACCTATTATGCTGTACCATTGTTTCTTGTAATAATATGCAAAGCAGCACACTAGCTCAATAGTTATGCTTTCTGTCTCCGTTCCAGGCTTTGAAGTTCACTTATGATTTCTAGCTGAACATGGTTCAGGAACTGGAGTCATCTTTCAATTGACATATGAGTGAGCCAGCCTGATTAATCGAAAAAGCAATTATCAACACTTTGTCAATTATGTAGCGGGAGCCCCTGTGCACCCCCTAAACTAAAACAACTGTGAGATCACAAAACCTTGGGACAAGAGGCAAAGTGTTATCAGTCATTCAGTTAATCTTGCTTGAATGTTTGAGCACTACAGTAAAAAAGCTGTTCATAAAAATGAACTTCCTTTCAGTCACTTACTATGTGGAAATTGTTCCTCTGTGTTTTTATGGGTTTTCTCTGGATATTCCAGTCCACCCCCATGCAAAAATATGCTGATTGGCTTACTATTCTACACTGTCCAAACACTTACAGCAACTACTCTTACCCTTGTAGTCTCTGTCATGACTGAAAATTGCCCACATAGGATCAGTTCACCAACTCAACTTGTTAACAAATGAGAAAAACAAATTTGAAAAACAAATTAGTCAGTTAGCAAAACAGGGCAAACATTTTCTGCGGGGGAGGAATGAAATATTTTCATACTTTACCTGATATCCCATTACAATCCAAATACACATGGCTTTATAAATTGCTGGAGTATATCTCAATTATTTATCTCAACAGCTCATTGAACAGTGCATCTCAGAACAGGGAACAAAGTGGCAACACGCAGCAGTTCTTGAAATCATGGTGACATACACAGCACACTAGCATTCTGAAGTTTCATGATTTCGGTGCTTGCTTTCTGTTGAATGATGAACTTTTCACAGTTATTGTTTGGATTTCTGTTCTAAAATATCAGCATGGAATTTGGGGTAGGATCCTGTTAATGTGAAAGAGAGCCATGTTATACCAGAGGAGAAACTGATCCCTGAAGGATGGGGCACAATTAGGTCTGCGCTTGTAAATCTAACTTGTGCTCTTCTAGTTTTTCTTTGTGCATACTAAAATGACTGCCAAATAGTTCAGTCTACTCCCTTCTACACTTAAGCTGAAAAAGTTCATCATGCAATACAGATACTCAAACTTCATCTAGTTCTCTCTGCTACCATGCTACATAACAGAAAATACTACATCACACACAGTGTGTTAAGAAAGTAAAAATCACACCTTAGGTAAACTGAAGCATGAAATGTTGTCATAAACTTCCTGCTTAAGAGGAAGACCTATTTGTCATCATTTAGTTATGAAAAGTTAGACTGGCTAGTCCATGGACCCTTTTTAGCCATGACGCATTACCACTATCATTACTCATTCTGCCCCATTGCATTACTGTGATTACTAAATGGGCCATTAGCAGTAAAACCTCCATCATGGCAGCTACTTCATGAGGAAATACAACACAGACGTTATTGTGTAAGGAAACAAGCAAAAACAGCATCGTTTGTCAGAACATCGATGCTAATGCTTACATGGCTAGATCCATGGCAAAAAGGGAAAAATGCAAAAAAAAAAAGGCATGATGTGTTATGATTATATGTCCAGGACATCAAGACAAAAATGTACATGACCAGATCCACTGCAAAAGGGGATACATTTCTAAATATATCCTGAGTGACCAGACTTCCAACTACTTCTGCTGGCAATCGACAATCTACAACAGAAGAGGTGGGATTAAAGTAGCTGAAGATAGCTATCCCACCTTAGAAGCAGGGCTACTGTTTGGTTCATTCAGAATGAGTATATTCACAGCTGCTTAGCAGTTTGTAGCACTGCAACTGGAGATGGCAAGTGTGAAAGGACACACACATCCCTGATCTGCAGTCATCAAGCTGTGTCATACAGGCCTAGAGATAAAAAACAGTAAATATCCCTGAACCTGCTGCAAATGATGGCCCACCCCCACTGCTCAACTTTTGTCCCCTAAGCTGAAAGCTTATCATCTTGATCCATTCTGATAGAAAATGTCTGCCAAACACCAAGCAAGCTGAATTAATGAACCCTGAATGAATCTGAGCTATCTAGACAAGACACCTTGATTTGATTCTCACAACGTCACCTTGTATACTAATGTCATTCTGAGCAATTATTTCAATCTGTATAATGCACCAGGACTGCATATAAAATTAAGCACATCTGTCTAGTAGGCCTTAACTTGGATATCAAAGAATGAAGCTTAAATTTAATTATTTCTTCAAGCTTAATGCTATTTAAAATGCACAAGCCTGCTACAAGTTCACTTTCTTAATACCATTTCCTTTTACTCAGTGAAATACTCTACTCATAACTTGCTATGTCAAAAATGCTTATTAAAAGGGAAAGTAAATATGTTATGTCCCATATCCTGCATGTAAAAGATTATGAACCCACAACTGACACTTTTTATTTTTTTGGCGGGGTGGGGTGGGGGTGGGGGTCTGTATATTCCCAAATTACATTTTCAAAAGAAAAGTGTGTTGGATACATCAGTATAATCTGGAATCTAACTCATTTTACATAAACTTTCTTTTCATATTTATTAAATTAAAATAAAAACATCCATTTTACAACAATATCAATACCAGTAAAACATTTGTTTAAAGCATAACACATTTTTAAACAAGTCTTTTGGTAAGCAAGATGCTCTGTATACACACTACACACCAACTAGGCATCTGATTAAACCTTTTCTAGTTTACAATGTGTTGTATTATGCATTACACTAAAGATCTGCAGCTTAGGAGCTGAATAACTAAAGCAAACATACAAAGGATAAAAAAACACACCAAAACTATGTAGAATGACGTTAATTCCAACAAAACAAGTACATAATTTCAGTTCCAGAATAATGCATAATGACCACAAACTGGAATTTTATGGACAGAGTAATGCTTAAGTTAAGTATTCCTATGTCACCTGACACTTTAATCTGACAACTCACTGTACTAAGTGCAATACAATAGTATAATTTTAATGATTTTCTCTCCCCGTCTACTGATCCCATGCACCTTGTATCATGTCATGTTACCTTTCTCATAGCCTTGGCATGGATGAAATGCTCATTACACCAAATAGTAGAGTAGTTGTTGTGTTTCCACTGCAGGTAGACATTCAGGTAAGTCAGATGGTCACTCTCAGGAACAGCAAACTTCTCCCGGATCTGATCACTCTCTTCCTCTCTGCCCTGCAGTGTCATATGAAACAAATTAAACTCAAGCTTGTTAGAGGTGCTTCGATACAAAGACCGATATCTTAAGACAGCTTAAAACTGCCGAAGTAATACAGTTCACTGTGTTATAAAAACAGAATGACAGACTGCATTAGTTGTATTTTACAATTAGTTCAAGTTCAATTTTGTGTTTACTTTCCACTGCATGTGTGCTGCTAAGACAAGTTCAATAACTGAACAAAGATAATACTAAAGGTTTGCCAATTTACTGTAGGTTTCTATAATCAATTATACCTTATTATTTAGCAACAAGGATTAAATGTATATTTTGCTCAAGTTGTACTATACAGATAAAAAGAAAGTAAGCAAGTTATCCAAGCAAATATAAAAGTTATATACTCATAACTATGCATATGTGTTGTCCAGTTTCATTCTTCCTCAACGAATACGTCTTGGATCTGGTTCTCGGATCTGGCTCAGACACTTTTCTCTAGGTTCTAGGATCTGACTCGTGAGCTCCTCCCTTCACCTATAATGCTCACAACTACTGCATTACCTCAGATTGAGTTTGCTGCTACTATACTACCTTAGAAATATAAAGGATAATCATAATACTGTAGAAAAAGTAGCATATTAACAGAACAGGGGCATTAACAGGAATTGTGGTTCCTAACAAAAAAATCTTCATCAGGTCACTCCCAAAGACATGGATAGGGGGAAGGAGGGGGGGGGGGGTTGAGGAAGAATGAAAATTGTACACCACAGATGCATAGTTATGGTGAGTACATAACTTTTACATAGGTTCATACTAGGCTACCTGCCCTAGGGCATTTATAAGCCTAGCCAGAGTGTGTTTGGCTTTCGCCACCCATTTTAAATTAATTTTGCTATGCCCTTTTTCGAGGTTAGTATACTGTGCCTCTGTCTAACAGTGACACAGAAGTGATACCCGGGGTAAACCTACGATCTCCCATCCACTCATCAAGATTCCTCTTGAAGAGAGTCAATGAGGGACTCTGCCTAACCTGGACTGGGATTTTATTCCAGAGTGAAGGGAGCCTCTGGGTTCTGAATCTGTCCCTCCAGCATGTCCTATTTATTTCAGTGCTGAGGTTCAAGTCTCTCGAGCACGTGGCTCGATGGGATTTGGATTTTCTGAGGTGCAGCATGTCCATTAATTCCAGGTTGGACATGGCTTTACACGTCAGGCACAGGTCGCCTCTGAGCAGGCGGTATGCCACTGAGTAGAGCTGGAGTTTCTTTAACCGGGCAGCATATGGCATCTGTTTGAGACCCTTGATCCTCTTGTCATTTTCATTCTTTCCTCAATGAATGGGACAGAGACCCCAGCTACAGTAACCTTGGGTGGCCCTCATGGAACACTTCAGGAGAACTGAATGCATCCCTGTTTCTGGAGATGATATCAAACTTGTAATGAGCAATAAAGGTACAAGCATTAGACCAAGTGGCAGTTGCTCAGATATCAACAGAAGCTCTGGCTCAAAAAGCAGCTGACGTAGCCACTGACCTAGTTGAGTATGCTTTTGGCTGTTTTGGCAAGGTTAAACCCATCGAAGAATAAACATAAGAATACAATCAGTTATCCATTTGGGTAGTGTAGTTTTAGATGCCGGTTTTCCTGATTTGTTATTGACAAATGAAACAAACTGATCAATTTTTCTAAAATGTTTCATCCTATGAGGACAGAAATGAAGTTGCCTATGTACATCTAAAAGGTGAAGCAGGTATTCCCCTTTATTGTCAAATTTAGGAAAGAAAATTGGCAAGTTGATGACCTGATTGATGTTTGTTTCTGAAGCAACTTTGGGTAAAAAAAGGAAGGATTAGTACGTAAGATAACCCTATCTTTATGGAAAATCAAATAAGGTGATTCAGAGACTTGCCTCACAGAAGTTATAGTCACAAGAAAGAGTTTTCTAAGAAAGAAATTTGAGATTTGCTTTAGCTGAAGGCTCAAAGGGGGACTGTGCTAAACTCTTTACTACAACAGATGCCAAGGTGGAGTAGGATCCTTTATCTGAGGGCTAAGTAAAAAGGTACCTTTAAGAAAGGCCTTACATAACTTGGATGAAGCGAAAGAGGAAGCATTACATCCGATATGGAAGGTAAAGATGGCTGAAAGTGCAACTGTGACGGTGGAAAAAAAAATAGCAGCAAGAAAATCTAAAACAGCAGTGGAAGGATCCAATCCTCTCTGCTAAACTCAAACAGAAAGCCCTTTCCATTTACTATTATAAACTTTTCTTGTAGAGGGCTTCTGTGATGAAAATGAAATTAACGAACAGAAGAGGAAAGCCTAGAACGTCTAAACATCATTGGAATTGGAGAAGCCATGCGGTCAACCTGAGGCCTGTTATGTCTGGATGAATCATCCCTGACGGATGTGAAAGGACATCTGGACTGGGGTCCAGTGTCCAAGGAGGACATAGTAGGTAAGACCATAGGAAGGGGAATCACACTTTCTGAGGCCAAAAGGGGGCAATGAGGATTACTTTGCTCTTCAACTGGAGTGCTTTCTAGAGGAATTTGGGGATTAGAGGCAGAGAAGGATAAGTATAAATAAGACTGGAAGGACAAACATGGTCATCTCTTGGTCACTGTCCCTCAGGGGGGAATTAGGGCAAACAACCTGTTGCATTTGTTGCTGAGGGAAGAGGGGAATAGATCGCAGCAAGGCTGACCCCATTTTCACCACTGATAGACTGAGAGACCACTTGTGAGGCATCAGGATAGTCCTGCTGAGCTTGTCTGCCAGAATGCTAGATTTCCCAGGTATGTGTGTCACTACGAGAAAGCAGATGGAGGAGATCACCCACTGCCAAACTCTGTTTCTCAGCAAAAAGGGGTAAGATCTGGTTCTTCCTTGCTTGTTGAAAGAAAAACTACTGACATATTGTTAATTTGTTAAGCAATTGTCCCTAGAAGAAGAAGAAGAAAGTTCTGAAAGGCCTGCAACACTAAAAGGACCGCTCTCATCTTCAAGATATGTATATGCAACTTGGTCACTTTTGGGGACCACGTGCCTTGAACAGTCCATCCTTAGAAATGCTCCCTACCTCAATTGGGAGGCATCCATAGTTAATGTGGCATTTGGGAGAGGAAAGACAAAGGGATGACCCTAACAAATTTTGTTGGATTGAATCCACCACAGTAGGGAGTCTTTGCAGAATGAAGACAATTTTATACAATGCTGTAAAGGTTGTCAAAGAATAGACCAATGTACTGCTAGAGTGCACTGGAGAATTTGCATGTGAAGATGAGCGGTCAGTATTAAGGTGACTGCTGTAGCCATCGAGCCTAAAGCTTGAAGAACAATTTTTGCTGGGGGATAGGACTGAGAGAGAATCTGTCTTACATGCAATCTCAAGGTAAGAACTCTGTTTTGCGGCAAAAGAGATGGAGATGGTTGACTGTATCTAGTTGAGCCCCTAGAAACTCTAAGACTTGCATGGTTGAAGAGGGGAATTTTAAAGCTTGACTGTTATCCCCAGGAATTGAGATAACTGGAGTAAGTAATCATTGGCTTTTACTAGTAGATGTCTGGCTGGTGCAGTGAGGAGCCAGTCATCCAGGTAAGGAAACATTCAATCTATGCAGCCAAGCCAGAGATGAGCAGCTACCACTGCCATAATTTGGTGAAACCGAAGGGCAGGGCTCTGAACTGATAGTGACTGGCTCCCAGCCGGAAGCATAGGTATTTTCAGGAGTGCCTGTTCATTTTGATGTGATAGTACATGTCCTGAAGATCTACAGAGCACATCCAGTCATCCTTTTTTAACAGTGGCAGAATGGACTGAACCATACCCATCCAGAATTTGGAATTCTTTACAAAATGATTCAGATAACTGAGATCCAAATAGGTCTCAAGACCCCTGTTTTCTTTGATACTAAAAAGAACCTTCAGTAAAATCCAGATCCTCTTTGGCTTGGTGGGACCTCTGATGACCCTTTTGTCTAGCAGCTTTTGAATCTCTAGAGCTGCTACCTCCCGTTGATTGGGTGGAACATCAGGGAGATGCTTTCTTTTCATTGAGGGAAGTTGCATAAAGAGAATGAAATATCCTGTGGGTATAACCCTTTGCACCCACATATCTTTTGTGATGGCTGCCCAGGACTTTGGGAGCAAGGATAAGCATCCCCAACTGCCTCTACAGAACAGCCAGGCAACCCTTCAGAGGCACTGATGGGCTCTATATGAAAATGAATTTTGGAAGCCTTAGTTTTGCAGACCCCCTATACCATGTGGGTGGTGTCTTGTGTTATTACTTCCTCCTCTGTCTCAGGGAGAAAATTCTCCACTTGAGTCTTGAAAAGGTCCTTGAGATTTCTGCAACCACAATGTCTTACCATCATGCTGCTTTCTAGAAAAAGGTCTCTGCAGGGTAGAAAAATGGATTCCCACGGCAGACAAGGTGTTTCCATCTTGCTCACTGTGGGAAAGTCTCTCTAACGGTGAGCCCAAACACAGAAGATCCAGCAAAGCAGCATTGATGAGTCACATTTAAAAGGGCTCCACAAAAATCATACAGTCGCATCCAGGCATGTCTCCTGATGGCTAGACCTGAACCTACAAGCCCATAAGAAACCTTCAAGCTACATGAGAGATTAACCTCATGGAAGCAATGGGTATAGGTTCATAGTTTGGTACTAGGCTATCAGCCCTAGGGCCTATACAAGCTTAGCCATAACAATTCCCTGGCTACTTCTTCCCACACTATTTACTTCCCTGGACCCCTGTCTAGCAGGGCGACTGATGTGATCCCCGGGGTTAATTTCCTTTCTCCCATCCAATCGTCAAGGTTCCTTTTGAAGATTGCAGCATGGCCAATCGGGAGGAATAAGTCTTCTCTTCCTCCACCAACATGGACCCAGGGGTACAGTTAAGGCAGTTCCTTAATTAACTCCCTATGTAATCTAGTGAAGTGTGCCAGACAGTTTAGAAACTGTAAGGCAAAGGTCGCTGAGGTATAAACTCATTTCCCATGCACCCAACCCATGCTCTAAATTCTCTGTTAGTGGGATGGACAGAGTAGCTCTGTTCAACCAGCTCCTGTTTGGTGGCTGCTGCAACAACTATGGCATTTACAGGAATTTGCTTACTCTAATACTGTCTGGGTGTTTTCAAGAATCTTATCCAGTTATCTTGGAATCGGTTCTATGGTGTCTGGTTCCCTCCATGCCCGGTGGGAGATAACATCTACAAGCTCATCTGGCAGGGGGAGTAAACCAAGATGTAGATAAGCCAGACCCAAAGTTCTCTAGGAACACAGACTCCTCTTGTGAAGGGGTTTTGGAAGACCACCCACCTTTTGGCATAAAATTTCTAGAATGTCACCAAAGGAGAAGCCTTCCCCTTCATCAAAATCAGTGTCTGCTATCAAAAATTCCTGAATGGAATCTAAGTGCCTCCTTTCGCACAACCTCTTTCGGGGGGACCTCTTCGGTGGGGTGCTCTTGAGAGGTATTGGAAGAGACAGGGAGTTCCTAAATTGAAACTGCCTGGAAGTTCTGATGGGCTGGCTGTCCCTGTGGAGTAGGAAGAAGAGACTCAGAGAATACGAACAGGGACTAGATCCAAAGAGGTAAGAGATGACATAGCTCTCGGGTGACAGAAAACCATCTTCACCACCTTGAAGACAGAAGGACTAGAAGAAGCCAAGGTCAATCTAACCAAAGCCAAAACTCTTGGATCAGACAAACCAGGGCCTGCCTCGACCCTCCACTCTAAGGCAGGAGTCGGAGCAGAGCTGTAAAGCATTGAGGCCCTGAGTGGAAGCGATGGTTCAAAGCTTTGGAGTCTAAGTTACTCCCTCGGATCCAATGCCGATGTTTCTGCTCTGATACACACCCTGCTCAAAGGGAATTAGAGCCAAATGGATCAGGGAAGTAGTCAGAGTCAAAGACAGAAGCATTTTTAGATCTGATGTTTCAACTCTTGGATCTGAGGACTCCGAAACAGAAGGTTAGATCGGAGAAGGAGTAATGACAATATGTGAGGAAGGTTTAAGGTGCACAGATATGATGGGAGATGGAACCAGTAAGACCCCCATCTGGATCTGTGTTTTGAGAAATGTTCTCATCATCCTATCCACCTCTGCTTCAGCAAGACTTTGGGAGGACCTGATTGAACATGAAGTGAAAGAACGAGAAAAGTTTCTTGGAGTCTCTTATAGGAAAGGAGATCTCAATTTTGGGCATACTGGTTCCACAGAAAAACAAGGACTTCAGAGCTGAGGAGACTTTGAAGTAGAAGGTGTAGGATCCAAAGATTTTTGTCTCTAAGTGTTTTGGAATCTTAGCTGGAGGCTCCGATGTCGTAGCAGATTTGGGAGACCTGACAGGACAGCACTTTCTATGCTCCCTGAGCTCTGTGGACTTTGATTTCTGAGAGGGGGTTTGAGCCCCTGAAGTAGACACATCAAGAAGAAGTTGCAGAAGCATGGATAAGGCCCTTAAGCACCAATTTGTTGTATTGATCACTGATGGCGCTGGTGCTGAAGCCAGCACAAATAGTACAAGTATCTAAGTGAGAAGGGTCTAAACAATAAACGCACTCCCTGTGGGCATCAGAGTTAGGTATCTTGCGCCCACAGGAAGTGCACTTTTTAAATCCAGTAGGCTTTTCGTCCATCTTATAAATTATGCCTAATGGCAGAAAACTGTCAAGGAAAATAATTTAAAGTTTTTTTTTTTTTTAATAAAAAGTAGAGAGAGTAAAAGGAAAGTTATTCCAATAATGGTAACAGTACTACCTTAAGAAAAGGAAAAGCAAAAGGAAAAATTACCCGCAATGGTAAGGAAGAATACCAAAGGATGGCAAAGAAAGTTAGAAAAAGATAAACTAATTTAGTGGGTAAAGAGAGGATGCTATAAAAGGTGATAAACACGAAGGAGAAGAAGTTACACTCAAGTTTTTACTCACTATCCGTAAAAAACAAAACTGCTGAGCTCAAGAGAACCGAATCGGTAGAGCGGCATATGAGATCTTGGGTAATGCAGTGGTCAGAGGCACTGTGGGTAAAGGGAGGAGCTCAAGAGTCATATCCTAGAATCTAGAGAAAAGCGGCAGAGTCAGATCCGAGACCCATTCATTGAAGGACAAATGAAAATAACATCAGATCAATTTTTCATGGATATAGAGACTGATGGTAAATAAGCCTTGCTAAGTACAGACCTATTTTACGTTTAAACATGATTACAAAGTATTTATGCCTATACTAGTTAACAAAATGGGAAATATGTTAACAACATTGACAGATACAGATCAATGTGTTTTGTAGAGAGGTGGCAAACTGTAATTTATGTACTTTCCAGACCATTAGATTTCTCTGGTCTCTGTCTGGACACTGGAACCATAGGACTGGTGTCTTTGGTACCCTATGGAGATAGCAAATTATCTCCTACAAGCTTGAGCTCTCCTACCCATAAGATCCTGCCCACTTGGTATCCTCCAGATCAAGTAAGCCAATATTCCTATTAAAACTACCCTAAATTCAAAATGCCACAATCTCTGAGATTAAAGAAGAAAGAGGCAAGAACATTAGCTCTTCCTTGCAGGCACCTCACTTTTGAAAATTTGAAAGGGGAAGGTGGGAGGATTATTCCACTGTCTGAAAAGAGACCAGAGAAATTTAATGTTCAGACATATGCATAAAGTACAGTTGTGTACACTTACCATAAATGTAGACGTTCGAGTGTATTCACTGTTGCAGTCATCACACTTTGGTTATCTGCCTGCAGGTAGCCCCCCAGTCGGCCTGAATACCAGAGTCTTGGGATTTCTGCTTCGGATGCCGTCGCCTCTTCCATGACCTCAGGTCGTCAGGGGTATAAAACATGCAGCTGACGCCATCACATTAGTTTTTCTTGCCCAAGATGTCAGGAGCCACTAAAATAGGAAGCAATTACATGGTGTGGAACACCTCCAGTAAAAAGTAAATACCATTGCCATAAGATATGGCCAAAAAAGAGGATAGGTAGCACGTATAGGAAAGTCAGGGGGCTGGATGGGGGGTAACCAGGACTCAGACAGTGAATACACTCGAACGTCTATATTTATGGTAAGTGTACACAACTGTACTATGTTCTTCGTGTTTCACTGTTGCAGTCATCACACTTGGGTTGATTCCAAACGCTGAGGAAGGGTGGAGGCAGTCAAGAAGTATTAGGGCTGGCTAGCAGGCCTTGTAAGACTACTTTGGCAAATCCAGCTCTGGATTTAGAGAAGGCAGGTAAGTGGTAATGCTTGGTGAAGGTGTGTACAGAACTCCAGGTTGCAGCTTCCAGGATGTCCCTGGTAGGGACTCCCCTGAGAAATGCTGTAGCTGAGGTAGCCCTAGTGGAATGAATTCTGATCCCCTGTGGGGTAGGTTTTCCATGGTGTTTGTAGCTGAAATGGATGCAGTGTGCTATCCATTTAGAAATGGTTTGCTTTGAAATGGCCTTGCCCTCTGCCCCTGTGGCAAAACTGACTAGCAGTTGGGTCAGATTTTCTGAAAGGTTTAGTCCTGTCAAGGTAGAACCTGAGCTGTCTGTGCACATCCAAGGAGTGCAGGATCCTTTCCCCTTTATTCTGAGGATTAGGAAAAAAGGGTTGGTAAATGGATGGATTGGTTTAAAGCCACACTGGATACCACCTTGGGCATAAGTGATGGGTTGGTCTTGAGGGAAACCCTGTCCACATGGAAGATAATGAAGGATTCCACTGCCATACGGGCCTGTAACTCAGACACTCTTCTAGCTGAAGTGATGGCTAGAAGTAAGCCTGTTTTCCAAGAGAGGAATTTTAACTCTGCTGTAGCAGCAGGCTCAAAAGGGGGAAGAGTGAGCTTCTCTATTACAGAGTTAAGGTCCCAGGCAGGAGTGGGAGCTCTCCTTGGGGGACTCAGATTGTTAGCTCCTCTCAGGAACTGTTTTATCATAGGGTGAAAGAAGAGGGGTGGCTCAGTATTGTAGAGTTGAAATGGCAGAGGCATAAATCTTAATCGATGAGAAGGATAGGCCTTTGTGGAGCAACTCTGCTAGATAATCTAGGATTTGAGGTAAGGTGGGCATGGCTGTGTCCTTTCCCTCAGACTGGCTCCAAGAACAATAAAATAATTGGCTGCTATTTTTATATGCTCAGCTTGGAGATTATATTGTAGTTTTAAGGTGTATTAGCAGTTTATGCACCTTTACTAACCTTTACGGTAAAGCTATATTTAAAAAGATGCCTATCGTCACATTCCAGCTTGCACACTTTTCAGAAGTTTCGTAAGATTTTCTGTATCTAGCTTAAATTATCACTTTTCTATTCTACTCTTTGGACTATATGCTGCTCCTAGGGTATTTACAAAATACCTGGCTCCATTAATTACTTATTGCAGACTTCAAAGCATTCATGCTTTTCCACTTTAAACAGTTGTCATAAATGTGAAATTTTTTCTAGTTGTCTAAGAGCCCTTTGGAAGTAATCTTCTACCTTTTTTTTTAATTTCTCCAAATCTTTTGGGTTTCTAATACCATGATGGGAATGAACCCCATTCCTAAGATAAAGTATGATTAAAGTTTATGAAATTAGTATTGTTCCAATCTTTGATGTCAGCCAAAAGTGCTCTTCGTAGCACCCACAATGTGCCCAGTAATGACTCCTCCTGCAATTCATATGGAGTTGCATGTATTGGTAACATATCTAAATACAATTGTAGATTCTTTTTTATAAAACCCATTGCTCCGACTACTATTGGAACTGTCTGGGTATCTTTCTCCCACACTGCTCTTGTTTCTGCCTGTAAATCCTGATATTTTATGACTTTCTTTTATTGCCCTTTTGTTCTATTGCCATGATTTAATTTTCTTCTAAATGACTGTAAACTCTGACAGCATCAATTCCAGTGTATAGTTTATACGTCATCTGAAGGCAAGTTACTGGTCTATAATTTTTAGAATAACTTGCAAGTTCACTCTTAAGTAGGAACATTGTTCTTCTTCTTGTTAACCTGGTTGGTGTCTGTTTCGGGTGCGCATATTTACTCATGACTAAATCTTTGTGCAAAGATGTTAATACTTTTAGCCAGAAGTTAGGTACTGCATCTGAACCTGCGGTTTTCCAATTGGAGGCATTTCTTAACTTTATCTCAATCTCTTTGGCTACTGCTTCATTCCATTTCTTACCCTGTACCTTTGAACTTCTTATTCTTCCTTTTACTTCTTCTATCCATTTAGCATCTTTATGTTCCACAGAATCTTTATAAATATTTTTCCAAAATATATCATTTCTTTTTTGGGTGTTCTTTCAATTCCTTTTGCTTTGTTTCCCAATTCTCTATAGAACGTTTTGGGGTTATCAGTAAATTGCTTATTTTGTACTTTTCCTTTATATTTATGTATGCAACTTCTAAGTTTTCCTGCCTATGGTGAGATTTTTAGTTTATTATTTGCAATAGTGCAAGATAGATCCTAATCTGTTATAATACTGAGCATTGTTTTTATCACATCTATCTTTCTGAGTGATTTTGTTGATCTGTTCCCTCTGCTATACTCTTAACAGTGACACTTCTTCTCTTAGTTGCTTTATAGTTTTCAATATTCGAGCCTTCCTTGATAGTATTCAATTTCTCCCCTTCCTTTCCCTTACTACCCTGTGTTGTTGTGGTAGAATTTTATCTGTTATTAATTTAGCTGGACAGTAATGTATCCTGTTTACTTCTGTTATATTGCATGGATCTCTTTGGACATTCCTAATTACTGTGTTCATTTTTTTATCAAACTTCTGACTTTTTGGATTTTATTGACCTTCTGCAATCTATTTCTTTCACTGATCTTAATATGTCTATCTCTATTAAATCAAGCAACTCTTCTCTTAGCTCATTTTCTTCTAAACTAAGGGTACATTTTTTTCTTATCCATTTCCTGCAGGCATTCTAGAGAGAGTTCTATATGTGGCATATTCTCTTCAATTTATCCCGTGTCATCCGTTGCTCTGCCATATGGGAAGTCACTGACCTATCAGTCCTCAACATTGACTGTGTCAGAGTTGCCACAGATTCCTGTTCCTTCCCTTGCTTTTCAACTTCAAGTGAACATTTATACTGGTTTCCTGTGGAAGGCTCTAAAATATCTTCATATGGCAACTGCCCAGTTTATTTTATTTATTTTATTATTTTGTTTTATGTAACATTTGTTTACCAGGAAAGCCCGAATTGGAACGAGCCAATTTTCAGTGGAGGCCTGGGGAGAAATGCTCCAGACGCAGTTGCTTCCCATTCCACTGGTTTCTTCTTAATTTGGATGCCTATTGCTCTATCCTGCTGTGGTACTTTGAGTTAGATTTTCTACACTGAATCCTTCACTTCGCAGGTGCTCCTTAACCTCAGTTTCTATTTCTTTAACGTCTCCATTGCTGTTCTTCTTTTCTGCCTTTTCTCTTTACAATAGAAAAAAATAAGACGACAAAGTTTTCCATGTCTGGATTCCTTTTCCAGTGTTTCTCTTAAATGTCTTTGGTGCTGCTCTTTTTGTATTTATTAATTTTGCCTTCTCTTTTGCATAAATATTACACAATATTAGATCTCTTTTTCTTTGGATCCCAAATCCCTGTAAGATTATCTCTGATCCTCCTTACATACCAGTAGTGGCAAGTGGTGATTCTATAACGAAGACAATATCCATCTACCTTGAAGCCCTGATAAAACCAATGGCAGAGGAACACAAATCTTATTTTAGACACTCTGGATTTTTTTGGTAAAATTTGAGATATTCCAGTTAGAATTCCACTATCCAAGAACACTGAAAACAAATGCATCTCAAACAGGCTGTTCAGAAAACCAACCAGGGTTAATATGCTGCTGCACAGTAGAAGCATGCATCCCCAAATCACAAAGAGAAAGGTTATAAATTCTCAGGGGATGAAAACTGCACGTCTCCAAAGAGCTTAGAGATTTCATCACAAATCTAATAAGCCTACACCAAGACTTCCTGGCTAGGAGGTACAGCAACAGATTACTAACTCCATCTTCAAACCAATCAGAACTTTAAAAGAGGCAAATTATCACATTTTAAGGGACCCCTGGGAGACTCCTAGGGCTCAAAAGAAACCAACACTAGGATCCACAGGAGGACAAAGGAAAAAAAAAGAAGCAAGTCACTGACTTTTACCGTAGATTATAAAATAATCAGAAAGATCATGACTGACAACTGGGTAATGATTACAGACAAACGGGAAAATTTTCTAGGACCTCATCCTTGTTTCGTATTTAAGACAGCCAGTAACACTGGGGACTGGGTAGAGTGCAACTTCAGACTGGAGGAGGACAACAGGGAGAACTTACCCCTGTGCCCCCCCCATTTACACTTACTGCAAATAGATAAGCAACAAGGATTCCTCCTTTTGTCCAGTAGTCAGGAGAAAAGTCGACAGCACTTGTTCTGGCAATTGGTCCATCTACCTGCTTGACTGAATAAACTACTGGAAAAATTAAACAGAATGTCTTTATTCCTTCCACAGGGAAGGTATCAGAGTGAGTGAGTGAGCGAGCGAGTGAGTGAGAGCTAAACTGATTTTATCTGGAATAATTCTTTATACTCTATTTTCTAGGTGGAAGGATATGTAAATCCCCTTTCAAAAATAGGAAGAAAGCAGGGATCAAAGGGCAGATAGGCAGAAATGGTTGACAGAAGAATCTTGATTGAGGCTTTAAAACTTCAGCTTGGCCAGCTAAGAACTTGGTTATATTCAACTGGACGTATAAGAGAATTTAAGTACCTTTATCTGCTCTTTTTTTTTTAAAAAATACAGTATTTAATTTGAGTGTTGAAGGAATTTTTATCTGAAGTTATTCTGCTCTTCAGTAACTTGAACTGAAGCTAGTGTTGGCTGAATTTTGTTATTTGCTAGTAATTACAGGTGTGGGGGTAGCCACATTCTTTGATTTCCTGTCCTTGCATATTTAAACTGGTGCATGTGAAATAATTCCTGCTTTAAAACTTCAGCTTGGCCAGCTAAGAACTTGGTTATATTCAACTGGAGATAAGAGAATTTAAGTACCTTTATATGCTCTTTTTTTTTTAAAAATACAGTATTTAATTTGAGTGTTGAAGGAATTTTTATCTGAAGTTATTCTGCTCTTCAGTAACTTGAACTGAAGCTAGTGTTGGCTGAATTTTGTTATTTGCTAGTAATTACAGGTGTGGGGGTAGCCACATTCTTTGATTTCCTGTCCTTGCATATTTAAACTGGTGCATGTGAAATAATTCCTGCTTTAAAACTTCAGCTTGGCCAGCTAAGAACTTGGTTATATTCAACTGGACGTATAAGAGAATTTAAGTACCTTTATCTGCTCTTTTTTTTTTAAAAATACAGTATTTAATTTGAGTGTTGAAGGAATTTTTATCTGAAGTTATTCTGCTCTTCAGTAACTTGAACTGAAGCTAGTGTTGGCTGAATTTTGTTATTTGCTAGTAATTACAGGTGTGGGGTAGCCACATTCTTTGATTTCCTGTCCTTGCATATTTAAACTGGTGCATGTGAAATAATTCCTGCTTTAAAACTTCAGCTTGGCCAGCTAAGAACTTGGTTATATTCAACTGGACGTATAAGAGAATTTAAGTACCTTTATCTGCTCTTTTTTTTTTTTAAAAATACAGTATTTAATTTGAGTGTTGAAGGAATTTTTATCTGAAGTTATTCTGCTCTTCAGTAACTTGAACTGAAGCTAGTGTTGGCTGAATTTTGTTATTTGCTAGTAATTACAGGTGTGGGGGTAGCCACATTCTTTGATTTCCTGTCCTTGCATATTTAAACTGGTGCATGTGAAATAATTCCTGCTTTAAAACTTCAGCTTGGCCAGCTAAGAACTTGGTTATATTCAACTGGACGTATAAGAGAATTTAAGTACCTTTATCTGCTCTTTTTTTTTAAAAATACAGTATTTAATTTGAGTGTTGAAGGAATTTTTATCTGAAGTTATTCTGCTCTTCAGTAACTTGAACTGAAGCTAGTGTTGGCTGAATTTTGTTATTTGCTAGTAATTACAGGTGTGGGGTAGCCACATTCTTTGATTTCCTGTCCTTGCATATTTAAACTGGTGCATGTGAAATAATTCCTGCTTTAAAACTTCAGCTTGGCCAGCTAAGAACTTGGTTATATTCAACTGGACGTATAAGAGAATTTAAGTACCTTTATCTGCTCTTTTTTTTTAAATACAGTATTTAATTTGAGTGTTGAAGGAATTTTTATCTGAAGTTATTCTGCTCTTCAGTAACTTGAACTGAAGCTAGTGTTGGCTGAATTTTGTTATTTGCTAGTAATTACAGGTGTGGGGTAGCCACATTCTTTGATTTCCTGTCCTTGCATATTTAAACTGGTGCATGTGAAATAATTCCTGCTTTAAAACTTCAGCTTGGCCAGCTAAGAACTTGGTTATATTCAACTGGACGTATAAGAGAATTTAAGTACCTTTATCTGCTCTTTTTTAAAAAAATACAGTATTTAATTTGAGTGTTGAAGGAATTTTTATCTGAAGTTATTCTGCTCTTCAGTAACTTGAACTGAAGCTAGTGTTGGCTGAATTTTGTTATTTGCTAGTAATTACAGGTGTGGGGTAGCCACATTCTTTGATTTCCTGTCCTTGCATATTTAAACTGGTGCATGTGAAATAATTCCTGCTTTAAAACTTCAGCTTGGCCAGCTAAGAACTTGGTTATATTCAACTGGACGTATAAGAGAATTTAAGTACCTTTATCTGCTCTTTTTTTTTAAAATACAGTATTTAATTTGAGTGTTGAAGGAATTTTTATCTGAAGTTATTCTGCTCTTCAGTAACTTGAACTGAAGCTAGTGTTGGCTGAATTTTGTTATTTGCTAGTAATTACAGGTGTGGGGTAGCCACATTCTTTGATTTCCTGTCCTTGCATATTTAAACTGGTGCATGTGAAATAATTCCTGCTTTAAAACTTCAGCTTGGCCAGCTAAGAACTTGGTTATATTCAACTGGACGCATAAGAAAATTTAAGTACCTTAATCGGCTCTTTTTTTAAAAAATACAGTATTTAATTTGAGTGTTGAAGGAATTTTTATCTGAAGTTATTCTGCTCTTCAGTATCTTGAACTGAAGCTAGTGTTGGCTGAATTTTGTTATTTGCTAGTAATTACAGGTGTGGGAGTAGCCACATTCTTTGATTTCCTGTCCTTGCATATTTAAACTGGTGCATGTGAAATAATTCCTGCTTTAAAACTTCAGCTTGGCCAGCTAAGAACTTGGTTATATTCAACTGGACGTACAAGAGAATTTAAGTACCTTTATCTGCACTTTTTTAAAAAAATACAGTATTTAATTTGAGTGTTGAAGGAATTTTTATCTGAAGTTATTCTGCTCTTCAGTAACTTGAACTGAAGCTAGTGTTGGCTGAATTTTGTTATTTGCTAGTAATTACAGGTGTGGGGGTAGCCACATTCTTTGATTTCCTGTCCTTGCATATTTAAACTGGTGCATGTGAAATAATTCCTGCTTTAAAACTTCAGCTTGGCCAGCTAAGAACTTGGTTATATTCAACTGGACGTACAAGAGAATTTAAGTACCTTTATCTGCTCTTTTTTTTTTTTTTAAATACAGTATTTAATTTGAGTGTTGAAGGAATTTTTATCTGAAGTTATTCTGCTCTTCAGTAACTTGAACTGAAGCTAGTGTTGGCTGAATTTTGTTATTTGCTAGTAATTACAGGTGTGGGGGTAGCCACATTCTTTGATTTCCTGTCCTTGCATATTTAAACTGGTGCATGTGAAATAATTCCTGCTTTAAAACTTCAGCTTGGCCAGCTAAGAACTTGGTTATATTCAACTGGACGTATAAGAGAATTTAAGTACCTTTATCTGCTCTTTTTTTTTTAAAAATACAGTATTTAATTTGAGTGTTGAAGGAATTTTTATCTGAAGTTATTCTGCTCTTCAGTAACTTGAACTGAAGCTAGTGTTGACTGAATTTTGTTATTTGCTAGTAATTACAGGTGTGGGGGTAGCCACATTCTTTGATTTCCTGTCCTTGCATATTTAAACTGGTGCATGTGAAATAATTCCTGCTTTAAAACTTCAGCTTGGCCAGCTAAGAACTTGGTTATATTCAACTGGACGTATAAGAGAATTTAAGTACCTTTAATCTGCTCTTTTTTTTTTAAAAAAATACAGTATTTAATTTGAGTGTTGAAGGAATTTTTATCTGAAGTTATTCTGCTCTTCAGTTATTCCCAACCACCCGCCCTGTTTTTGTTTTGGTGTTACTCTTAGTGGCATTGAAACTGCCCGCCCCTCAGCCTGCCTCTGGGCCCATCTCATTTGCTCACTCAACTGAGTGCAGTGAGATCATATTCTGATTTCAGGCACTCCTACTGTGTACAAAGAGAGCATCTGGGAAATAGAAAAAAAAAATTAAGCTTATTTCCTGCCTTTCTTGTTAAGTGGTACAGACTATTTGTAGGCTTCTGAGCCCCCAAGCCCTTCTGTGTTTGAGGGAAGCCTTCTAGCTTGTTTTTTTTTCTTATAACTAGCCAGTTTTCTAGTTTCAGCACTCAAATCTGTTTCTTTGATCTCAGCACTTGTTCAGAAAAAAAAAAAAAAAAAAAAAAAAAAAAAATTTTCATCTGCTTTTACTGTACTTGTGTTTTTACCTACTTCTTTTTACTTTTGCATCATCTTAAAATACTCAATTGTATTTATTACTGCTTGGTGTAACTCATTCTAAGCCTTGGGCTTCGGACCAGTTAGCTGTTTTGCACTGAGAGGGTTTGTGGTCTGCACTGTTGTGGCAGAACAGGTAGCTTACATCCTTCTAGGTTGAGAACTGCTGATTGAGGGCTCAGTGTCTGTTATTCTAAAAGTGTATTAATTCTGGTTTAAGCACTTGGGCTTTCAAGCCAGTTATTTTACATTAAGAGGGTTCGTGGTCTGCACTCTTGTGGGAGGAGAGGCTGGACTCTGCACTTCTGAGCTGGGAATTTCTGGTTAAAGGCTTATAGTGCATGCATATCTGAACTGTTTCTTACTGAAGTTGGTGCGCCTTGTTTCCTGTGGCATAGACTGGATTCGGGCCTGCTGGATCTAGCTTTGTTTGTGTAACTTGAGCACTAATCCAGACATTCTCTAAAGTATTCAATGGTATTTATTACTGCTTGGTTGTAACTTGATTAAAGTGTAGCTATCATTCAAGTCTTTTGGATTAAGCACTTGGGCTTCAGACCAGTTGTTTTACATTAGGAAGGTTTGTGGCAAGCACTGTGGTGGCAGGACAGTTAGCTTTCATCCTTCTAAGTTGGGAACTGCTGATTGAGAGCCCAGTGTCCAAGTGTATTAGTTCTGGTTTAGGCACTTGGGCTTCAGGCCAGTTATTTTACATTAAGAAGGTTCGTGGTCTGCACTCTTGTGGGAGAAGAGGCTGGACTCTGCCCTTCTGAGCTGGGAATTTCTGGTTAAAGGTTTATAGTGCCTGAATATTTGAACTGTATCTTACTGAAATTGGTTCACCTTGTTTGCTCTAGCATAGACTAGATCCAGGCCTGCTGAATCTAGCTTTGTTTATATGCTTGTTGTTTGTTTGCTTGTTATTTCCCTGGAAGCTAATTCCACCTAATACGCAACTTCTCAGCGCTTCTGTGGATCACTAGTGATATCTGCATTGCTTACTGTACTTATTTCCTTGTTTCACTTGAAAGAAAGTTACTGTTTGTCGTTTTGCATTTAGTTACTTGTAACACATTGCACTCAAGTTACCTGGCACTTGCTCACTAAAGCAATTATATAAGTCAGCACTAAAAATTAAAAGCACTACACCCTCACTCCCCACTGGCCCTTGTTTTCAATTAAGGAATTCCCAATATTATTCTAGCATGTCCAAAGGTCAGTTGTCAATCTTCTCTCTGGTCCAGCTGGTGAATCTGGGAATCTTGAGGCAATGTTATAACTGCCTCATGTACACAGACAACCCTCTCCTCCTCCAACATAACACAAATACTTGAGAGATGCAGCTATTTAGCCAAACTGGAGGCTGAGCTCTCTCAACTCAGGACTGGCAAGACCAGACAGGAGGAGAAGGCAACTACACACACCACAAAACTAGCCTCACATAATGCTACCACTCCACTGAATCAAACACATAAACACACAAAGACATACTCGGAGGCTCTGAGTAAAAATTTACCTAAACAGCAGAGGCCTCCAAAGCAGACACCCAAACAACTGCTACCTCAAGACACCCCACAAGCAACACATAAACCACAAAAGCAGTGTGCAAAGCAGTCACAGCCCTTAAGGCCAAATACAACACCAAACATACTTGTCATAGGTGACTCCATAGTCAGACACACTGACGTCCCACTCACCAGGCTGAACAAGGAGAGGGTCACAGTAAGCTGCCTATCGGGCGCTAGAATCCGCCACATAACACAAGCACTCGGGTCACTCCACGGCAAGTACAAATATGACACAGTCATTGTCCATGCTGGTGTGAGCGACCTGAGACGTACCTCCCTGGACTACATGAAAAGAGACATAGAGGAGCTCTCTGATTATGTAGCCCAGGCAGGTATGACCCTAACCCTGAGCAGTATCCTTCCTTCACCAAGAATGATGCCACAATATAGAGACAAGATGATCAGCTTTAACAATTGGCTTAATGTCTGGTGTCATTCAAAGGGGATCCAGTGTCTGTCTGCCTGGGATGACATGCTTGACAAGCCACGCTGCCGCAAGGGACGGCTTGCACCTGTCACCCTGGGATTCCGGATATTGGCTAAGGTTCTTGCCACCCCATAGTGCCTTTTTAGGCAAGGCTCAAATTCTAAACCTACCACCCTAGAAAACAAAAATGGGAAGAAACTGAGGGTAATGCTGCTCAATGCCAGAAGTCTAAATCTCAAAATGCACGCACTCGAGGCCCTTCTCAGTATGGAGAACATCGATGTCTGTGCTGTAACTGAAATCTGGTTCAAGGCTCCTGAGAGCACCCCGGCACTATTAGGTTTTACCTCATATCATGCGTTCCGCCCCAAAACCCGGACCACACCACAAAAGGAGGGGTTATCCATATTCATAAAGGATACCCACACCTCCAGGTTGGTGGCAACGCGAAGCTTGAAACCATCCAGGTGCAACTAACCATAGGCAAAACTGCTCTACAAATTGTAGCATGCTACAGGCCACCCTCTCAAACTCAGGAACCCCACACAGCCTTCCTGAAGACACTGGAGGGTATAAATGTATCTCCAAACACCATCATATTGGGTGACTTCAACTACCCGAATATAGACTGGGAACATTACTCAAGCCCTAACTTTCTAGCCCAACGGTTCCTGGAGTTCATAAATTCAAATGCCATGGAACAGCTAGTCACTGTTCCCACGAGAGGAGAAAATATACTAGATCTCATTGTCACAAACATGGGGACAAAATGCTCCACACCGAAGTATATCCCTCATTGGTGAGATCTGATCATAAACTAATCTCACTGGAAATCCACATCCCGCCCCACCCCAAACAAAAGACCATAGTGAAGAACTTCTCTAAAGCAAACTTCACACTACTCAAGACTGGTGTGGTATCCTTCAAGGCCCCTGAGCCAGTGGAAACCACAACCCAAGCTGCGGAAGCCCTTACAAATGCCTTCTATGAACACCTCCAGGACTGCATGGATCAGGCAATCCCAAATAAAACCAAGACTCTTTCCACAAAGGGCAAGCGGCCAGTCTGGTGGACCCCAGCCATTAACAAACTTTACAATAAGAGGAGAAAGCTATTACATGATAGAACAAAATCCATAAAAGGCAAGTCACCCTGATCATTATTAGTAAAAAATACGAGCACTCATAAAATCAACTAAGGCCAATTTTGAGAGAAAAATTGCCATGGATTCAAAGGACAATCATAAGGCCTTTTTCAGCTATGTTAGGAACCTGGGTGGAAACTCCCAGATATGCTCAGAATTAGTCCAAAATGATACAAAAATCACTGAACCCACAGACATTGCCAACATACTGGCAGACAGGTTCAGTGCAAACTTCACCCCTCTCCCCCCCTAAAGGAGAGATAACTATCCCAGCCGAGTGTAGCCTCCCGGACATCTCAAATGCGCAGGTGAAAGCTGCTCTCTCTAAAGCTAAAAACACAGCATCAATGGGACCGGATGGTGTCCCCGGCTGTGTGCTACACAAGCTAAATGAGGAATTAAACCCGCACATAAGGCAGCTGTTTAATCTCAGCCTTACCACAGGATACGTGCCCAAGGAGTGGCGACGGCAACTGTTGTCCCACTCCACAAAGGCGGCGCCTCACGGACCCTGGTAATTACCCCCATAAGCTTAACAAGTCTAGTCTGCAAAGCTATGGAGAGGATCATAATGGAGCTCATAAACAAAGATATAGGGGACTTGCAGACATTGGACCCGACCCAGTTTGGCTTTGTCAAGGGAAGATCGTGCCTTTTGAACTTGGTCGACTTCTTCGAAACAGTCACCAAGGCCATTGATGAGGGAAAGGCAGTCCATACAGCCTACCTTGACCTTGCAAAGGCTTTCGACACAATACCCCACTCGGGTATTGTAGAAAAACGTACCAGCTTAAATGTAAACCCATATGTCACAAGATGGGTTGCAAACTGGCTTAAGGACAGAACCCACAGGGTTAGAGTTGCTGGCGCTGTGTCAGACTCCAAGCCGATCACAAGTGGTGTCCCACAGGGCTCGGTCCTTGGCCCCCTATTGTTTGGCATCTACTTCACAGAAGTACAGGCCAACATAGGAGGACTTTGGCTGACAAAGTTTGCAGACGACTGCAAACTGGGCCATAGTGGAAAGTGCATCAGACACGGATATCCTTCAGAAGGGACTCACGGAAACAGATAGCTGGTGCCAGAGCCATGGCCTGAAGTTAAACGCCAAAAAATGTATAGTCATACCCTTCGGGAAAAACAAGGTAACCCCAAGCTACCATATAGGTGGCAATCCACTAAGCACAGAAGAGGTTATCAGGGACCTGGGGACCCAGGTTGACAGTGGCCTTTCTTTTGACACTCACATTGCTAAAGTGGTTAGAAAGACCTTCTACATTGCCCACCTGATCATGAAGGGATTCACATCCAGATCTAGTGAGGTTATTGTTCCCCTGTACAATGCCCCATTCGGGATGTATCTCACCAGACATCTGCAGCAATTGGAGAGACCCCAAAAGTTCCTCACCAAAAGGATAAAGGGACTCCAAAATCTGTCATATGCTGCCAGATTGAAGAAACTCCAGCTCTATTCAGTCGCATACCGTCTGCTCAGAGGTGACATGTGCCTGACATACAAGGCCATGTCCAACCCGGAATTAATGGACATGCTCCACCTCAAAAAATCCAAATCCACCAAAACCACTAGAGCAAGCGACTTAAACCTTAGCACGGATATAAATAGGACGTGCTGGAGGGATAGATTTATCACTCAGAGACTCCCTATGCTGTGGAATAAAATCCCGGTCCATGTGAGGCAGAGCACCTCGCTGACTCTGTTCAAGAGAAATCTAGACCTGTGGATGGGAGATCGTAGGTTTACCCCGGGAATCATCTCTGTGTCACTGCTGGACAGAGGCACAACAAACTAATGGGCACAGTATTTTTTCATATAAGCCACAAAAATTTGGGCTAGGCTTATAAATGCCTTAGGGCAGATAGCCTAGTATAAACCTATGAACCTAAGAAAGGTCAGAGGACAATAACTCACACAAATAATCAAGAACCACATGCAACCAGGCCTTAAAGGATACTGGTTCTTCGAAAGGCACAGACTAGAAAATCTTTTCCACTTAAGACATGTATGCTTTTCTAGCAGCAGGTTTTTAGCCTCTTTCAGTACCTGTTACAAGTCCTCAGGGGGAAAAAACCTGCCGTACAGGTTATTACAACTCTATCATTCAGGGGGTCAATCGCAGAGATTTCAGGTTAGGATGTATCAAACAATCCCGGTCTTGTGGAGTAGTTGGTAGTAATTTCCCTTGGCTGGTCTCAAAAGTGGGGAGAAAGTACAGTTGTCTACACCTAACATAAATGTAAATGATCTGTGTGTGTTTTCACTGTTGCAGTCCTAACTGATGGGATTTCCTGCCATGGAATACCTCAGCCGGCCCAACTTCCAGAGAATTTCCTCCTCCTCCAGGAGCCAGCGGATGCCCTGACCAATGTCAAGACGTCCAGGCATAAAGGGAGTAAGCCAGTCACAACCTTAGTAGTTTCTTGCTCCCCAAATGCAAGGGGTGCCTAGGTGGCCCCTGAGGTCAACTGCCTTCTGCCTTAGTCCAGAATACTCCAGAATGTAAACTTGAATGCAATCCAAACAGAGGAGGGGGAACAAACTGGATCTAGAGAGAAAAATACCCACCCCAACCTTTGGGGCAAGCAGTAAGGAGGGAGGGAAAGAATACTGCTACAGTGAATACACTTGAATACCTAACTTTATGGTAAATGTACACAAATATACTATGTTCTTCGTGTTTCGCTGTTGCAGTCTCAACTGATGACATGACTCCCAAAGCTGATAAGAGGGTGAATGGAGAATTTTTTTTAGAGAGGACAGGATGCCCTGCAAGACTGCATTGGCAAACGCAGCTCTAAATTGTCCTTAGAGACCACCCCCCCAAAGAAAGGCAGCAGACGTAGTAGTAGCCCTACTGGAGTGTGAACTAATAGAGTCTGCTGGCTTTTTTGCACATTGGTTGCAGCAAAATAAGATGCAGTGGGAGATCAATTTCAAAATTGTTTGTTTAGAAACCAGTCTCCCTTTAGAGTTACAAGCAAAGGCCTCAAAAAGCCGGTCAGATTTTCTGACATTTTTTTTGTCCTGTCCAAGTAGTAAAGTAGTCGTTTATACACAGCCAGTGAATGGAGGACTCTTTTCCCCTTATTTTGAGGGTTAGGAAAGAAGGTAGGTAGGTGGATTATCTTGTTCACAGAGATCTCTGTAACCACTTTAAGGAACCACTTTAAAACGATTAAGAGAAATTAAGAGGATTAAAACGATTAAGAGAAATTAAGAGGAAAGGAAAACTATCAGAAGCCTCAAATAAAAATTTGTGTTCATTAATGCAACAGATTTCTGAAAAAACATTACATAGACCAAGAAACTTTGATCTGTTTGGAAAAAGAAGCATCTGAGGAAGAGCGAAAATATAAACAACAAAACCTAGAGATTTTTGAAAAGTATAAAAACAGAAATATGGACATGGGAAAGAAAGAGAGATTTGATATGGTGTAATATTTATGCAAAGTCAAAAGCCAAATTGATCAATACAAAACGGCAGCCCCAAAGACATCTGAAGAGAAAAAACAAGCAAAGGCATCCAGATATGGAAAATTTCACAAAAAAAAAAAAATCACAAAGAGGGAATGTAAAAAAGAAGATTAGTAAAGTAGAAGTTAAAAAAAAAAAACAGAAGCTGAAGTTATGGAATGCCTGCAAAGTAAAGGATTTGGTGCAGAAGGTCTAACACAGGTTGCATAACAGCATGACGGAATGAGCCCCCAAAGTAGGAAGAAACAGGAAGATCAAGAGACATCTGAAGAAGAAATATGAACATGGGAAAGAAAAAGAGATCTAATATGGTGTAATATTTATGCAAAAGAGAAGGCAAAATTAATAAATACAAAAAGAGCAGCACCAAAGACATTTGAAGAGAAACACAGGAAAAGGAATCCAGACATGGAAAACTTTGTCTTCTTATTTTTTTCTATTGTAAAGAGAAAAGGCAGAAAAGAAGAACAGCAATGGAGACGTTAAAGAAATAGAAACTGAGGTTAAGGAGCACCTGCGAAGTGAAGGATTCACTGTAGAAAATCTAACTCAAAGTACCACAGCAGGATAGAGCAATAGGCATCCAAATTAAGAAGAAACCAGTGGAATGGGAAGCAACTGCATCTGGAGCATTTCTACCCAGGCCTCCACTGAAAATTGACTCATTCCAATTCGGACTTTCCTGGTAAACAAATGTTACATAAAACAAAATAATAAAATAAATAAAATAAACTGGGCAGTTGCCATATGAAGATATTTTGGAGCCTTCCACAGGAAACCAGTATAAATGTTCACTTGAAGTTGAACAGCAAGGGAAGAAACAGGAAACTGTGGCAACTCTGACACAGTCAATGTTGAAGACTGATAGGTCAGTGACTTCCCATATGGCACAGCAACGGATGACACAGGATGAAATTGAAGAGAATATGCCACAAGAAAATGTTACAGAACTCTCTACAGAATGCCTGCAGGAAATGCATAAGAAAAAATGTACCCTTAGTTTAGACGAAAATGAGCTAAGAGAAGAGTTGCTTGATTTAATAGAGGTAGACATATTAAGATCAATGAAAGAAATAGATTGCAGAAGGTCAATAAAACCCAAAAAGTCAGAAGTTTGATAAAAAAACGAACACAGTAATTAGGACTGTCCATAGAGATCCATGCAATATAACAGAAGTAAACAGGATACATTACTGTCCAGCTAAATTAATAACAGATAAAATTCTACCACAAGAACACAGGGTAGTAAGGGAAAGGAAGGGGAGAAATTGAATACTATCAAGGAAGGCTCGAATAGAGAAAACTATAAAGCAACTAAGACAAGAAGTGTCACTGTTAGAAGAGTATAGAAGAGGGAACAGAACAAAAAAACACTCAAAGATAGATGTGATAAAAGCAGTAATATAACAGATCAGGATCTATCTTGCATTATTGCAAATAATACATTAAAAATCTCACCATAGGCAGAAAAACTTAGAAGCTGCATACATAAATATAATGGAAAAGTACAAAATAAGCAATTTACTGACAACCCCCAAAAAATTCTATACAGAATTGGGAAACAAAGCAAAAGGAACTGAAAGAACACCCAAAAAAGAAATAGACTCCCTGTCCCTGCTGCTATTCTGCCTTGCCCTTAACCCATTAAGCTGTCTACTTAACAGATTAGGCCATGGCTATAATTTGGCTCCTAGAAAACAAAGTTTAAAGACCTCTCATCTTCTCAATGTTGATGATTTAAAACTGTATAGCTCATCACATGAGGAATTGAAAGCACAACTGTAAGTGGTCAGAACTTTTTCAGATGATATAAGAATGTCATTTGGTCTCAATAAATGTGCAAAAGCAACCTTTAACACAGCAACAAGAAAACTACAGTTTAGGACAAGAATGGGATATAAAAGAACTTGAGCAAGACGGAGTGTATAAATATTTGGGAAGTGATGAAGGATCAACAATAAAACATCAACAAATGCGAATAAAGCTTGGTAAGGTATATTTTAGAAGACTTAAATTAATCCTGAAAACAGCATTGACATCTAGGAACAAAATTTAAGCTAGAAACCAATTTGCTCTTCCTGTCCTAACTTATAGTTTTGGAGTGACTGACTGAGCCCAAAACACGTTGGATAGATTAGACAGGAAAAAAAGAAGGATGCTTCACACTCATCAAATGATACCAAGATTATACATTTCCCATTCCAAAGGAGGTATGGGCCTCCTTGAAATTGATTCCATGTATAAATCTGCAAATGTAGGACTGCATGCATATCTGCTGACGTCACAAAATCCAAACGTAGTGAAAGTTTTGAAACATGAGGAGAATAAAAGACTTCCCTTCTCAGTCTAGTAGAGGCATATCTGCGTCAAGCAGGAATGGAAATCTAACCAGAAGCAGATAAAAATCATGCAGCAGCTGAATGTGCCAAAAAACAAAAGAAAGAATATAAGGTGAAGGATCAGATGAGAAGGCAAGAAAAGTGAAAAATGCATAAATATAGCTGCAAGTACAGGGAACTCCTGGATGAACCTCATGTTATCAGGATCAAAACTCAGGAATGGTTAAAGAGAGGCAAATTCAAACCAAAAGATGAAAAATTAACATTGTCGGCCCAAGATAGTGGGCTACATACATGTTGTTTACAAAGTCCAATGAACACGTGGGAAAAACAAACACAGGTTTTGTAAAACAGAACTGGAAACAGTTGCACACCTTGTTGCTGGTTGTGACATACTAATGGCAGAAGGATTGTATACTGAAAAGGCATAATAATGCGGCAAGACTGTTGCACTGGGAATTATGCAAACATTATAATACTGAAGTAGCTGAAAAACACTGGAAACATGAGCCGCAAAGCATCATAGAAAATGATGAAGGCTACATCACATGGGATCACCCATTACCAACAGTTTAATAGATGCAAGAAAACCAGATATAGTGGTCCATGAAAAGAATACAAAAGTAGCACTGATCATTGAAATCGCTACACCCATTGACTACAGTGTCTTGCGTACAGAGAGAGAGAGAGAGAGAGACAAAGTCATAAAATATCCGGATTTGCAGGCAGAAACAAGAGCACTGTGGGAGAAAGATACTCAGACAGTTCCAATAGTAGTAGGAGCAATGGGTCTTATAAAAAAGAATCTACAATTGTATTTAGATATGTTACCAATACATGCAACTCCAATTGCAGGAAGAGTCATTACTGGGCACATTGTGGGTGCTAGGAAGAGCAATTTTGGCTGACATCAAAGATTGAAACAATACTAATTTCAAAAACTTTAATCGTACTTTATCTTAGGAATGGGGTCCATTCCCATCATGGTATTAGAAACCCAAAAGATTTGGAGAAATTAAAAAAAAAAAGGCAGAATATTACTTCTAAAGGGCTCTTCTCAACTAGAAAAAAATGCACATTTATGACAACTGTCTAAAGTGGAAAAACGTGAATGCTCTGAAGTCTGCAATAAGTAATTACTGGAGCCATGTACTTCGTAAATACCCTAGGAGCAGCATATAGTCCAAAGAATAGAATAGAGACGTGATAATTTAAGCCAGATACAGAAAATCCTACGAAACTTCTGAAAAGTTTGCAAACGGGAATGTGATGATAGGCATCTTTTAAATATAGCTTTACCATGAAGGCTAGTAAAGGTACATAAACTGCTAATACACCTTAAAACTACAATAAAATCTCCAAGCTGAGCATATAAAAATAGCAGCCAATTATTTTGCTTATCTAATCTCCACACTAATTGATAAGTCTATCAATGAATCAAATGCTCCTGACATTTGGCAACAGAGCTGTATTACCCCACTACATAAGGGTGGCTCACAACAGAACTGAACTCTAAACCAACTGCTAATCTCCCCCACCTCTAAAATCTTGGAAAGGTGTATATATAAACATGTTCTAAAATATCTTGTTGAAAATAAACTAACACTCAGCATGGATTTTACCTTAGACACAGTATAACAACAGCTCAATTTCCTTCCTAAATGTTATTAATACTAATCACAACGTACAGTTGTGTACCTCCCATAAATGTAGATGTTCGAGTGTATTCACTGTTGCAGTGATTATAATTGGGTTATCCTGCTGGCAGGCTACCCGCAGTCGGCCCGAGTTCCAAAGTCTAGGTCCGGCATCGGTTGCCGTCGCCTCCTCCCTGACGTCAGTGCGCCAGGGGTATAAAAGATGCAGCCATCGCCATTTTCTTCAGTTTTTCTTGCCCCAGATGTCAGGTGCCCCTAAAATGGTAGGCTAAATTATGGCAATAAGCATGCATATCCAAAAATCAACTTTTCCCTTCATCTACAAGCAAATACACCACATAGGTTGTATAGAATAGAGAAGTACAGGTAAGTCCCAACAAGGTAAAAAGGGGGATAGTGGGAGGGTAACCTGGACTGCAACAGTGAATACACTCATCTACATTTATGGTAGGTACACAACTGTACTATGTTCATCGTGTTTCACTGTTGCAGTCATTACAATTGGGTTGAATCCCAAAGCTAAGGTTGGGAGGCTGGTGCTAAAGAGGATTAGGAGAGGCTATGAGGCCCTGCAGAACTGCAGTGGCAAGCCTGCCCTGGACTTAGAGTAGAGAGGTAAGTGGTAGTGCTTTGTAAAAGTGTGCACTGAAGTCCAAGTTGCAGCCTCCAAAATATCCTTGGTTGGTACTCCTCTGAGGAAAGGTGCTGAAGTGGCTGCTGCTCTGGTTGAATGTGGCCTAATCCCCTTAGGCACTGATTTGCCATGTTGTAAATAGCAGAAACAAATGCAGTGGCCTACCCATTTTGAACTAGTCTGCTTAGAAATAGCCTTTCCTTGTGATCCTGCAGCATATGTCACTAAAAGTTGCTCAGTCTTTCTAAAAGCTTTAGTTTTGCCCAAGTAGAAGCGTAGCTGTCTGTGTATGTCCAAAGAGTGCAGAAGTCTCTCCCCTTTATTCTGTGGGTTTGGATAAAAGGTAGGCAAATGAATGGTTTGGTTAAGAGCCACACTGGACACTACCTTAGGGATAAAAGTTGGGTTTGTCCTTACAGAAACCCTGTCCGGATGGAAAATAATAAAAGGATCCACAGCCATTAATGCCTGTAACTCTGAGACTCTTCTTGCTGAAGTTATTGCTAGGAGCAGAGCTGTTTTCCATGATAAGAATTTTATCTCAGCTGTACTGGCTGGCTCAAAAGGAGGCAGTATGAGCTTTTCCAAGACAAAATTGAGGTCCCATGCGGGTATTGGTGCTCTCCTTGGAGGTCTTATGTTTTTGGCCCCTTTGAGGTACTGCCTTAGCAGTGGATGTGAAAAAATAGGTGGGTCCATATTGTAATGAGCTGAAATGGCAGAGGCATGGATCTTAATTGATGAGAAGGATAGGCCTTTGTCCAGCATCTCAGTTAGGTATTGTAAAATCTGAGGAATATTTGGTACAAGCGTGTCAATTCCTTGTGCCTGGTTCCAAGCACAGAATCTCTTCCATTTTTCTGCATAAGATTTTCTGGTGCTCGGCCTCCTGGCCTCCAAAATAACATCCATAACTGCTTTAGAGAGAGGTGTGTTCTGAGTGGTTATATTATCCGCCATGCAGCCAGATTTAGTGTTCTGAGTTGGCTGTGCAGGATCTGATTGTTTTGTTGGGTCAGTAGATGAGGGATTTGAGGTAATGTCCAGGCTGAGCCTTGAGACAAGCTCTTTAGGATTGGATACCAGTGCTGGCGTGGCCAGTCTGGGGCAATCAGTATCATTTTGGGCTTCTCTTGTCTGACCTTTAGGAGCACCTTGGGGAGGAGAGGCAGTGGAGCAAAGGCATACACTGTAAGGGTTTTCCAGCTGAATGATAGAGCATCCACTTTCCATGCTTGTTTGTGATAAGTCCTTGTGCAGAAACTCTGTAGTTGGCAGTTGTGAGGGGAGGCAAATAGATCTATGTCTGGGCAACCCCATTTCCTTGTTATCATGCCGAAGACTTGTGGATCTAGTTTCCACTCGTGAGGGTCCATGAGGTTGTCTTTCCTGGCAGGAATTGTGCTTGTAGGTGCACTTGATAAGTCAATGCCGTGTTCCACAAAGTCATGGCTTGTCTGCAGAGAGGGTAGGAATGTGTGCCTCCTTGCTTGTTTATGTACCACATGACTGTAGTATTGTCCGTCTTTATAAGCACTTGTCCTGGATGGAGTAGATCCTTGAAGGCTGTCAGGGCATTCTGTACACATAGCATCTCTTTTTGATTGATATGAAGATGCATTTGGCTTGTGGGCCATGTGCCCTGAATACATTTTCCTGCCATGTGGGCCCCCCAGAAATAATCTGATGCATCTGTTGTTAGTGTCTGCCTGGCTGTGGGTAAAGTGAATGGCTGTCCCTTGTTGTGGTGACAGGCCTGTGCCCACCATCGAAACTCCTGTTGCAGGCAGGGAATGAGGGTAATTAATGAATGTTTCCAGGTTGTGGCAATGTTGAGTCCAAACACTTTTTAGGTACCATTGCAGCTTCCTCATTTGCAGTCTTGCATATGGAATTAGCAGAATGTAGGATGCCATTCTTGCAGATAACTGGGTCTTTGTTGTAATTTTTTCGAAATAAGAAGTCAGTTGCCTTTATTTGTCTGGCGTGAGATAAGCCATCTGGGCAGTTGTATTTAAGCTTGCACCCAGGAATATTATCTCTTGAGAGGGTACTAGTTTTGATTTCTTTTCGTTTACTGTGTACCCTAGGCAAACTAGTAATCTTTTTACAAATGCCAGATGTTTCAGTAAAATGCCCTTGTTCTCTGCTTGAATAAGGCAGTCGTCTAAGTGGGGATATATTTGAATTCCTCTTTGCCTGCAAAATGCAATTACTGGTGCCAGGCATTTTGTGAAGACCCTGGGCGCAGTAGATAAGCTAAAGGGCAGTGCAGAGAATTGGTAGTGCATTGAGCCAGCTATGAATCTGAGGTATCTTCTGCAAGATTGTCTGATTGGAACATGCAGGTATGCCTCTTTGAGGTCCAAAGTTACAAGCCAAGCCTTCTTGCCCAGCATAGGCAGAAGTTGCTGCAGAGTCAACATTTTGAATTTTGGAACATCCAGAAAAGTGTTTAGAATAGACAGGTCTAGTATTGGTCTCCAGGCTTTGTCCTTTCTGGGTACCAAGAAAAGTCTTGAATAAAACCCTTGTCCCCGCTCTTGCTGTGGTACTCACTGAATAGCCCTCATGTCCATGAGAGATGGAACTTGCTTTTGTGCCTATGCCCATTGATTGTGTGGCAGGTATGGCATATCTTTTGTTTTTGGAAGGGTGTGAAAGTGGAACCTGTAGCCCTGAGAGACTATATTCAAGACCCATTTGTCCTGGGTGATCATGTGCCAATTTTGTGAAAAAAAGTGCTAGCTTTCCCCCTAAGGGTGCTGCCAAAAGATAAGTGCTTGGCATTGGCAGAGGAAAGTCATTGGGACTGTTTCCTATATGGCTGTGATTTGTCTTCTCTGCTTTTGGAGGTAGAAGCACCCCATTGTTTAGGCCTGTATGAGCCTTGGGGCTGGGGTTTGCCTCTAGGGCGTCTGTATCTGCCTATTTGTGGCCTGTCTGACACTGGAAAGGACCAATTCTTAGAAGGCCAGTTCCTGCTAAATCTGGGTGGCTGTACCTGTAGGAAATCATTTACTGCCTGCATAGATTTCACTTTATCCTCCATTTTCTTCAACACCTCTTCTGCCTTAACACCAAACAAAGTATCATGCTGTAATAGAGCATCCAACCATTTTGCTTTAACATGATCAGGCAGATTCTGTTCCTTTAACCAAGCATGCCTTCTAATGACAGAACCTGTAACAGTGGCCCTGGAAGTGGCCTCCAGTGAATCAAAACCACATTGCAAAGTATGCTTCCCCACTTGTTCAGCTGCATGCAATAAATCCTGCATTTCCTTGTTTTCAGAACATTCAGAATTTGTCAACATTTTCTGTTTTAGCAGTGACATTAAGTATTGCTGACATTTAAGCATATGAAACAGACAATTTAAAGCCATTACAGCCAAAGTAGCAGAACTGTAAACTTTTTTCCCCCATCTGTCCAGTGCCCTAGAATCCCTATCAGAGGGGACAGGGTTTTTTGCAGTGGAAGCCTTGACCCCTTTGGAACCCTGAGATATGGTTTCTGGGTCTGCAGCAGGGTTTTTATATAGAAATTTATGAGAATCTGGAACCCTGTAGTATCTATCTGGCCTAACAGGTGCAGGGGGTAAAGAGACAGGAGACAGGCCGGACTCTGAAAATACATCATCTACAATGTCTAGAACAGGTGGAATAGCAAGAGGTCTGTGTTGAGGCAGTAAAAGAAAGTTTCTGAGCCTTTTCTTAGATTCTGAGTAATCTTGGCTCTTCCAGTGAAAATGCTCCCTCATGGTATGCAGGGTTTCCCCAAAAGAATAATCCTCAGGAGGAGAGGCTGAAGGAATAGATTCTTCAGCATCAGAATCCTCATAGGGTGGAAGACAGTATCCCTGTTCTGAAGAAGAATCAGAGGAAATGGAAACCTGGTCAGAAGAATCATATTCTGTGTCTTGCCTAGGCCTCTTATCAGGGGGGGATGGGAACCCCTGATCAAGGTAATTAGGTCTTCGGACATTTTAAGCATCTGTTTCTTAGGCATGGAAGTCTGTCCAGGAGAATGCTATACTTGTTTCCTTGTCTTTAAAGCTGGTTTAGTGTTTGCCTTGACATATAACTGTGTAGGTCTGAAAACACCCTCAGAAGCCGATGCCTGCTCAGCGGCTCCGGACCCATCTGAGGGAATAGTTTCTGAGTGTCCAATACCTTGAGTATTCAGAGGCCTAGCTGTCTCCACGTGGGAGTCAGAAACGGCCTGTGGCTCTGAGGCAGCGGGCATCAGGGGCTGCGAAAGCGCCTCACTGAGAACCGGTGACTGGCCTCGCGGAGGCCTCATCGTCAGTTTTGGACCTCGGATGCCTGCCCTTTTCCTTGCGTTTTTTATAAACTCTGGTTGTCGGCTGTTCCGACGGCATTATATAATTAAACCTGCGGCCAAAGTAATGAAAGGCAAAATCGTACCGGCACTTAATAGTGCGTTGGTTGAATCTAGCACAAAACCAACAGCTAGCAACGTCGTGGTCAGGGCCAAGGCAAGGAATACAGTAAGAATGAAAATCCTTATGAGGTATTTGCTTCCCACAAGAAATACAATTGTTAACTTTTTCTGACATAGGTCTGGAGCAAGAAAAAAGTTTCCCCAACGCGGTACTTAGCTTTATTGAAGACTTCGGATCTGAAATTCGATTATGAAAATCTCAGGATTCGGCCGACCGGCACTTGCGAACTGCTTTTGCTTCGGGCACCACGCGGCAAGAAAGACTGAAGAAAATGGCGTCGGCTGTATCTTTTATACCCCTGGCGCACTGACGTCAGGGAAGAGGCGACAGCATCTGATGCCGGACCAGGACTTTGGAATTCAGGCCGACTGCGGGTAGCCTGCCAGCAGGATAACCCAAGTGTAATGACTACAACAGTGAAACACGATGAACATCTTGAGTTTCCAGCGGCCTAGTCGGCTCCACGTGGGAGTCGGAAGCAGCCTGTGGCTCTGAGGTAGCGGGCGTCAGGGGCTGTGAAAGCGCCTCACTGAGAACCGGCGACAGGCCTAACAGAAGCCTCGTCGGTTTTGGACCTCGGATGCCTATCCTTTTCTTTGCGCTTTTTATAAACTCCGGTAATTGGCTGTTCTGACTGCATTATATAATTGAATCTTCTGCCAAAGTATTGAAATGCAAAATCGTACCGATACTTAATAGTGCGTTGGTTAAATCTAGCACAAAACCGACAACTAGCAATGTCGGGGACAGGGCCCAGGCAAGGAATACAGTAAGAATGAAAATCCTTATGAGGTATTTGCTTCCCACAAGAAAATACAATTAACTTTTTCTGACATCGGTCTGGAGCCAGAAAAAAGTTTCCCCAATGGGGTACTTAGCTTTAATGAAGACTTTGGATCTGAAATTCGAATTTGAAAATCTCAGGAGTCGGCCGACCAGCACTTGCGAACTGCTTTTGCTTCGGGCACCGTGCGGCAAGAAAGACTGAAGAAAATGGCGTTGGCTGCATCTTTTATACCCCTGGCGCACTGATGTCAGGGAGGAGGCGACAGCAACTAACGCCAGACCAGGACTTTGGAACTCGGGCCGACTGCGGGTAGCCTGCCAGCAGGATAACCCAATTATAATGACTGAAACAGTGAAACACGATGAACATCAGTAATCAACTAGTGACCTCAACTTTCCTTGATCTATCTAAAGCCGTCCACAACACCTCCCACCAAACTCTTCTATGTTTCCAAAGTTACCCAAGTAAAAACTAAGAAAAACACAGCCAAGCTAGATTTCCACTATGTGACTCCTTAAAACCTCTTGTATTAGAGGTAAAATGGGATATATGTAAATGACCCCTTAAGGACATCAGGTGTTTCAGCTATATGACAGTTCTGAATAACCATGACTTTTTTTTTTTAAATCTAGCTTGGCTGGGTTTTTCTTTTAGTTTTCCCTGATTGGTTTAGTTTGTTAGTTGGGATATTTTGCAGACACCCTAATGGTTATGGACATCAGCTGGGTATGACAACCCTACGTTTCTAAATGTTAGCCAAACAATCCATGTATACTGTGCTGATAAGCCCATAAAAAGTGTGAAACATGCATGTCCACAGCTAGTGGGATTTGGCTTTAATGGCCTGAATTTGTCGATAACGGACTTAAAAAGGAGAACATCTCCTTATGAGTATGAACGTCTTCAGGAGAGGTATGGAGTTAGAGCTCAACTAAACTGTCATCATCAACTTCCACAGGCATCTGCCCACTGAAATGGTGACAAAATCCAAAAGTACCTCACCAAGAGGATCATGGGCTTCAAACAGATGTCCTATGCAGCTCGACTAAAGAAACTCCAGCTCTACTCAGTTGCTTACCGCCTATTCAGAAATGATCTAAGCCTGACGTACAAAGCCATGTCAAACCCAGAATTAATGGAAATGCTCCACCTCAAAAAATCCAAGTCCCTTAGAGCTACACACTCCAGGGACTTAAACCTCAGCACAAAAATAAATAGGACATGTTGGAGGGACAGATTCATTTCCCAGAGGCTCCCCTCACTCTGGAATAGAATCCCAATTCATGTTAGACATAGCCCCTCGCTGACCCTCTTCAAGCAAAATCTGGATGCGTGGATGGGAAATCGCAAATTCACCCTTGGGATCTCTTCTGTGTCCCTGCTAGACAGAGGCACAGTAAACTAATCTTAAAGGGTACCTTCTGTGACCTACTTTACAGAGGCACAGTAGGCTAATCTAATAGGGAGGCGGAAGCCAAATACACTCTGGCTAGGCTTATAAATGCCCTAGGGCAGATAGCCTAGTATCTACCTATGAACCTATAAAGTAGTCTAGAGCTAGCTAACAGATATGCAGCACCTCTCTGTAGTAAGGGCATAGACTGATATCACCCTGTCTGGCCATGTATCATACCATGCACTGGTTGTTCACAAGGAGTGGACAATTTTGATCTCAGCATCCCCTCCTGAGCCTTCAGTAACTCCAGATGGTTTTCCATGGAGTCTTCTCTTCTGAAGACACTACTTACCTGGAACCATGGGGGACCTGAGATGGCCCACGACATTGCTAACAAAGTATCTAACATGAGAACTTTTATAACAAATGGAAAGTCTGTGATCTGAAATGCGCGAATGGCAGAAAAGTATTAAATACTCTATACTAGTTGGTGCGATGCAGCTGTGTGCATAATCACTATGAACACAGGATTCCTGGACAAGTTGAGCTGGAGATATCCAAAGGGGAAATAAATGCTGACTTCTAAAATTGGATCTTTTACCTCTAACAAGAACTAACCACGTCAAAAGGAAACTGCATGGATTTAGCTTGTGTAATTATGAATAATGTGTTTATAAGCTGCACAAAACTCATAAGGGAAGTAAAAGATGACATCATTCTATCACTGGCATTTACTATCAAGCATAATTGCTGCTGCATGATTCTATCCCATATGTGAATTTTTTCTAACTGCACTTCTAATCCTTTTATGAAGAAATGATGAAGAATTCCCCATGGCATGAGGTTAACTGATTTGGAGATACTAAGAGGCAATAATTTTCACAGGTTCATAGGTGTTTACTAGGCTAACGACCACGTGGGCCTTTTCAAGCCTAACCATGTATCCCAAATCTCTGACAACTTCTGGTTCCCTTGATAAGTGTAAGCAGGTGCTTGGGAGATGAAACATTTACAAGCAGGCACCTTGGAGATGAACCACTTACAGGCTGCCTGTGTCCATTATAGAGACGGGTGTCACACCAGGGATGAATTTCCTGTTCCCCACCCAATTGTCCAAGTTGCACGAAGTGGGTTACTGAGGACCTCTGCTTCACATGGATGGAGAGCCTGTTCCAGAGGAAGTGTAGTCGCTGGGACACATACCTTAATCTCCAGCAGGTCCGATTTATATCATAGGCAAGGCTTAAGTCTTTAGAATGGATAATTCTTGTGCTGTTTGTTTTGCAGATATGCAGGAGGTCCATTCTGACAATGCCTTTTATGCAAGGCATAGCTCTCCCCTCAAAAGCCTGTAGGAGACAGTCTGGAAAGGACATGTTACACCCTGAATTCTTGTAGTGAGAATCCTCTGAGGATGTTCCAGTTGTTAGATATGCCTTGTTCGGCGCATACCAAAGTGGGCATTGCACTCGATGATAGGCCTGACCCATGCTGAATACAGTGGAATAATGATTTCCTTGGACATAGATGTCATACTTTTGTTTATAAGTTGCACAACAAAGAATGATTTCCTCACTAATGTAGACACATGATGGTCAAAGGCTAGATTACTGTCTGTGTGTGTCCCTAAGTTCCTGACTACCAGGCATACCTCTCAACTGTCCAGATTTTTGCAGAATGTTCCGATTTTTGTTTCATATTTTTGGTCAATCCCTCATAAAATTTTTAGTTTTCTGGACTTTTGTGGCAAATCAGCAAGGACTGAAATCACTAAATAATGACAGGCGTTTGAGTTTCAGACTTCATTTACTTCAGAAAATACAGGGTAACACAAGACCTTTTGTTCTAGCAACTTTCTAAGTTTATAAGCGCAATATTTAAAATTTGTCCCTATTTTGAGGCTTTGTCCCCCCATTATTTTTGGCTATGTCCAGATTTTTTGTGCTAAGAGGTTCAGAGGTATGCTACCGGGTCTACTCTTAGGGGTGTGTTGTCAATATGATAGTTACCAGTTGTAGAGGACTTCCCAAAGGATAATTTTATGCATTTCCTGGCATTCAGTTTTAGACCATGGCTCTGACATCAGTTTTTTTTTTGCATCAGCCCTTCCTGAAGAACACTTATGTTGGTGGGGGATTCAATGACAGCTCCTAATTTGCAATCATCTGCAAATTTAATCAGGCAGATGCCACTGATATTGGCCTTGACTTCAGAGAAGTAAATGCCAAAAAGGAGTGGTCTCAGGACCGATGACTAAGGTACTCTGCTTGTGACTGGCCTCTTTATAGAGGTGGACTCCCCAATTCTAACTTCTTGGGTCCTGTCTGTAAGCCAGCTAGCTATTCATTGGATGGCAAAAGGGTTTGTACCTAACCTCTTGAGTTTGTCAACAATCTCCAAGTTGGGTATTGTATCAAATGCTTTGACCAGGCAAGGTAGGCAATGTGAACCATTTTGCACTCATCCATTACTTTGGTAACCCTCTCAAAGAAGTCCACCAAGTTCAGCAGGTATGACCTGCCCTTGACTACACCAAATTGGCTTGGGTCTAGTGTCTGGAGGTTTCCTATGTCATTATTGACCATTTTCAGGATAATTCTTTCCATGGCCTTGCATACGAGACTAGAGAGACTTACAGATCTGTTGCTTCCAGGGGCTGCAGATGTTGGAAGTACAGATATATTTTTGGCTGTTGAAATCATTCTATGGCATATATGATTCAAGGATAGTCCTGCAGTTGGCACATGGGCTCTTACAAAAACATCACTCTGTTATTCTAACAATGCTATGTATCCTTAAATACCTAGTAGTACTTTTATCTTGATCATTCTACTTGTGACTGGACATAAAGCACAACTAGCCAGGGGACTCTCAGTTAGTGTTTATGCAGCATGCAGGTTACCATCATCATCATAGAGACTTCTATCCATTACTTTAGTACAGTCTGATAATTTCTTCCTCTTCTTCCTCTTGCCTGGGTTTTGATGCCATTAATGTAAGCAAACATGTCAAAAATTTAAAATAAAAAAAGGCTTGATTCATAACTTCAAATGATGGGCCTGCAAACTTCTGATGTCTGTGCTTTCTTGTGAAAGGATGAGGATAACTTACTGATATCTTTGCTGTACCGCTTATACTGTTATTAACATAGCTAATTCAGCTATTTTCCTCTGTAGGAGCTGCATACAGCGGGTCTTGAATTAGTAAGAGTTGCTTTTCTTTCACAACACACTTTCTACTTGTCCAAGAGCACATTCAGAATCTGTCCGGTGTCAACCTTATTAAAGTTAAATGTTTATTTAGGAAGTCTGACTCACATGGAAAAATGCTGCTAATGAAGAAGACATTGCACTCCCCCCAAAGCAGGATCTCATTAAGGGGAGTACCAGGAAAGACACCATTAAGGGGGAACAAAATATAGTCCTAAGGGTCTGAAAGTGGCTTTGTCATTAAAATGAGCTAAAAAGTACAGTCGTGTACACTTCCCATAAATGTAGATGTTCAAGTGTATTCACTATTGTAGTTATCACCTGTGGAGTTATCCCTGCTGTGGTAGCCCTTGGCCAGCCCAAACACCACAGTCAATGTTTTTCTGCGTCGGCTGCTGTCGCTTGCTGACTGACGTCAGGTCGTTAGTGCTACAAAGCAAGGCAGCCGACACCATTACATCTGTTTTTCTTGCCCTAACCAGTCAGAAGCCCAAAACAATATGGTAAAGTGGTCCTGGTGGCTAAAAGCCACCATAAGAAGCTTGTGGCTCCCTAAGGAAAGAGGATATAAGGGGGAAGGAAGGGAGGGGAAACCAGGACTGCAACAGTGAATACACTCAAACATCTACATTTATGCTAAGTGTACACCTACTGTCCTATGTTCTTCATGTTTCACTGTTGCAGCCATCACCTGTGGGAGGATTCCCAAAGCTGAGCAGTGGGGTGGAAGAATTAGAGACCTAGGCATGGATAAGCATGCCCTACAGAACTGCAGAGGCAAACCACGCCTAGCCTTAGAGAAAAGAGGTAGGTGGTAATGCTTTGTAAAGGTATGGACAGAGGTCCAGGTGGCAGCTTCCAAAATGTCCCTAGTGGGAACTCCTCTGAGGAATGCTGTGGAAGTGGAGACTGCCCTAGTGGAATGGGTATGAATAGACTTAGGGGGTGGTTTCCCATGTAATCTGCAGCAAAAAATGGATACAGTGTAATATCCATTTGGAAATGGGCTTCCCCTCTGCCCCAGGGGCAAAGCTGACAAGAAGTTGGTCTGTTTTCCTGAAGGGTTTAGTACAGTGCAGGTATTATCAGAGCTGTCTGTGCACGTCTAGTGAGTGCAGAATTCTTTCCCCCTTGTTTTGATGGTTAGAGAAGAAGGTGGGTACATGAATGGCCTGGTTGAGAGTCACATTGGATACCACCTTGAGCATAAAGGAAGGGTTACTCCTCAGGGAGACCCTGTCTGCATGGAAAATGATGAAGGGCTCAATGGCCATCAGTGCCTGAAGTTCTGAAACCCTTCAGGCTGAGGTGATAGCTAGCAGGAAAGCAGTCTTCCAGGTGAGGTATTTCAGTTCTGCTCAAGCACCAAGTTCGAAGGGTGGTAATGTTAGTTTTTCCAAAACATAATTCAGGTCCCAGGCTGGGATGGGTGACCTTCTGGGAGGTCTGATATTAGAAGGCCCTCTGAGGAATTGTCTAATCAAAGGATGTGAGAACAGGGGCTGGTCTGTATCAAAATGAGATGAAATAGCTGAGTTGTGGCTTTTAATAGAAAAGAAGGAGAGGCCACTATTGACCAACTCCGCTAGATAGCCCAGGATAAGAGGGACAACAGATTGTGAGGAACTACCCCCTCTGGATTGGCTCCAGCAGCAGAATCTTTTCCATTTCCCTGCATAAGATTTTCTGGTGCTGGGCCTTCTGGCATCTGTGATAATGTCAAGGACCTGTTTGCTTAACAGGGGCCCCTTGTTTGCTTTTAGAGTATTAGCCATGCTGGCAGTTTGAGAGTTTGCAAGTCTGGATGCAGCACCCACCCCATCGGAGTCAAAAGGTCTGAGATCATGGGAAGCTGCCTGGGAGGCTGTGATATCAGGCTGTGCAGCAAGGGGTACCAATGCTGTCTGGACCAATCTGGAGCAATGAGGATAGCCTTTGGTCTCTCCTCCCTTATCTTGCTCAGTACCTTGGGAATAAGAGGCAGAGGAGGGAATGCATACAAGAGGAGGGATTTCCACAGGAAGGTCAAGGCATCCACCTTCCATACTAGGTGGTGATATTCCCTGGTACAGAATTTCCTTAGCTGGTGGTTGAGGTGCAAAGCAAAGACATCCACCTCCTGAGTTCCCCACTCTTGAGTGACTTGCAAAAAGATATTTCTGTGCCATTCGTGGGGGGTCCAGTAAGTTTCTGATTAAGTGGTCTGCCAGGGTGTTGTTGATCCCTGGTAGGTATTGGGCTATTACATGTAATCCTATGGAGGAGGCTGTCAGCCAGAGGTTCATGGCTAGCCTGCACAGAGGGTCAGATTGGGTCCCTCCTTGTTTGTTGATATACTACATTACTGCGGTGTTGTCTGTTTTGATAAGGAGAACCCCTGACCTGGCCTGAGATGGGGTTTAAAGGATGTCAGATCATTTTGTACTGCTATCATTTCCTTCTGGTTAATGTGTAAGGGAAGGCGCTGGGCATCCCAAAGACTTTGGGTGCACCTGCCTGCTAGGTGAGTGCCTCAAGCAATGTCTGAGGCATCTGTGGTGATGCTCTGCCCAGTAGGGTGGAGGATAAAGGGAAGACCCTTGTTCTTGGCACAGGCCCTTGCCCACCAGAGAAACTCGGCCCTTATACAGGGGATCAAAGGGAGAGAGGTCGCCAGAGGCTGAGTGCGTGGACACCAAAGGTTACTTAGATACCGATGAAGTTTCTCATGTGAAGCCTGGCCAGAAGAATTAGAAGGATGCAAGATGCCATGTACCCCAAGGCTTGCAGGAGCTTTCTCGCCATGAGGTGACTTCTGGAAGCCAGCTGGGTAAAGTAGAGAGGCAGGAAGCTCTGCTTTTCTGGGGATAGGAAAGTCATTTGGGATGCTGTGTCCAGCAGACCTCTCAAGAAAATGATCCTCCTGGAGGGTGTTTGCTTTGATTTCTTCTCGTTGATGGTGAACCCTAAGGAAGTTAGGAGGGTTTTGACAAAGAGGAGGCCCTGGAGCAGCTTTTCTTTGCACTCTGCCTGAATGAGGCAGTTGTCCAGATAAGGGTAAATCTGTACATTTCTCTATCTGAAAAATGCTATGGCCGGGGCTAAGCATTTGGTGAATACCCTGGGAGCAGTAGATAAGCCAAAGGGTAGCGCAGAGAACTGAAAGTGTTGTGAGCCTGCTCTGAAGCAAGAAATTTCCTGCAGGATTCCCTTATGGGGATGTGGAGGTAGACATCTTTTAGGTCTAGGGTCACTAACAAGGCATTTGTTGTCACCATAGGCAGCAGCTGCTGCAAAGTTAGCATTTTGAATTTGGGGACCACCAGGGAGGTGTTCATAATGGATAGATCCAGGATGGGGCACCAAGTGCCCTCTTTTTTGGGAACAAGGAATAGTCTGGAATAAAAGCCTTTGCCTATTTGACCTACTGCCCCCGGGATACGAGAGTTTGGACTTGTTTCAATGCTTCTGTCCACTGATTTGGGGGTAAGTCTGGGTTCCCTCTTGGAATTCGTTGAAAGAGCATTTGTATCCCTGAAAAATTATCTTTAAGATACATTGGTCCTTTGTTACAGAGAGCCAACTTTCTTTACAGAGGGAGAGCCTTCCCTCCTAGCTTTTGGTGAGTGAAAGGAATGCAGAGGGGGGGCAGGGAGTCAGTGAGAGGTTTTGCCATAGAAGGATGGCTTAGAACTTCCTGCCTTTGGGGCGGAGGTGGTCCGCTGTTTGGTTCTCTGATGTCCCTGGGATAGGGGCCTAGGTGGTCTGTCCCTGTGCGGCTTACCTTGCCCATCTGCTAGGAGCAGGAAATGACCAGTGGCTTAGAGGGAAAATTCCTGCTGAACCTAAAAGGTTGAACCTGAAAGAAATCTTTTACTGTTTGTGTAGATTTTGCTTTGTCTTCCATCTTTTTAAGCACCTCTTCTGCTTTTACTCCAAACAAGCGGTCCTTATCCAGGGGTGCATCAATTAATTTAGACTTGACACAATCAGGGAGAGATTGTTCCTTCAACCACGCACGTCTCCTAACAGATCCTGACACTGCTGCCCTGCTTGAGACTTCTAGGGCATCATAGCCACAGTATAGTGAGTGAGTGGCCACTTGACAAGTACAGTGCAGTAAATCTTCTAACTCTTTTGAATTGGCACAATCAGGAAAGTTAGAAATCCTTTGCTTTAATAGTTCCAAAGTGTGTTGTTGATATTTTAACATATGGAACGGACAGTTGAGTGCTCTGATGGCTAAGGCTGCAGAGGTGTATACTTTTTTACCCCATCTTTTCAGAGCTCTGGAATCCTAGTCAGAAGGAATAGGATTCTTAGCAGAATTAGCCTTAGCTCCTTTAGGTTCCTTTGTAATGACCTCCGGGTCTGCAGCAGGATTTCTGTACAGGTATTTCTGAGAATCCGGGTACTCTGTAATACCTCTCAGATTTACTGGGAGCAGGTGGGAGGGCATCAGGGGCTAAGCTGGATTCATGGAAAACATCATCCACCACTTCTAAAGTAGGGGGGGATGGGCCAGGGCTTTGTGCTGGGGCAGGTCTAGAAACTCTCTTAGTCTTTGCATTTGGGCTTGGGGTGGTGGAGCAGGAGTAAGGTGGTGGCTAAAGGTAGATTTTCTAGGAGTAGCCTGGCTTCTAGGCCTGAGTATCCATCGGTATGAAAAAAACAGTAGTCGGATGAGAAGACATAATTTTTTGTCTAGAATCCGTAGTGCAAAAGGCCTCCTTGGAAGCCGGTGCCTGTGTCGCAGCTCCGGACCCAACCAAGGCAGTGACAACAAAAGACTAAGAAGACTAAGAAGACTAAGAAGACTTCTGGGGCATACCGAACTCTGAAAGGGTCTCGGTAGAGGCCTGTGTAGATATATCAGGCATCAGAGGCTGCAAAAGTGCCTCACTGAATTCCGGAGAACTGATGACCTGCTTATCGGTAGCACTGTCGGAAGGCTTAGCCTTGTGTGGTCTTGTCTCTATCTTTATCTCTATGTTTTTTTGGAATGTCTACGGATTGTTGGCTGATGGACACCATTTCGGAATGCGAAGATGGAAAACGAAAATACCTGTCTACAATAAGAGCTCTACGACGAATGGTTCTCGGGTTAAAGAGGGCACAGAACCGGAAACGGGGGACATCATGGTCTGGGCCTAAACAAGTGACGCAGTATGAATGGAAGTCTCAGTGTGGGCTCTGCTTTCCACAGGCGAGACAAATGTTAACTTTTTCAGATATCGGTTAGTGCAAGAAAAAAGGATCCCCAACAGGGTACTTGGCTTTAGACATTTTTAGCTGTAATTCGAGCTCTGATAGAGACCGACTGGCACACTTGGGAACTGCTTCTGCTATGGCTCCACAACAAGAAAAACTGATGTAATGGTGTCAGCTGCCTTGCTTTATAGCACTGACGACTTGACATCAGTCAACAAGCAAGAGCAGCCGACGCAAAAAAACATTGACTCTGGTACTCGGGCCAACCGAGGGCTACCATAGCAGGGATAGCCCCACAGGTAATGACTGCAACAGTGAAACACAAAGAACATCTAACCATTTACCCCATGTGTGAAAAATAAACAGTCTTCTTAGACTGTGACCGTTTCAGTATGTACTTCCAGAAAGTAAAGTGATGACAAAATCTATAAAACAAATATCAGTAACAAAAAGAAGGTGTATCCAAGAGAAAATAGTCAGTGCAAGTTTTGTGCATAGTTCTGTCACTGCCAAAAAGTACAGTTGTGTACACTTACCATAAATGTAGATGTTCGAGTATATTCACTGTTGCAGTCATTACATTTGGGTAATCCTGCTGGCAGGTTGCCCTCAGTCGGCCTGAATTCCAAAGTCTTGGGTCCTGCGTCAGTTGCTGTCACCCCGTCCCTGACGTTAGGGGTATAAAAGATGCAGCCGATGCAATTTTATTCAGTTTTTCTTGCCCCAGATGTCAGATGCCCCCAAAAGGGTAGGCTAGATATATATATATATATATAAAACATACATGCACCAAAATAAACTTTACCTTCATCTACAAGCAAATACAGCACATAGCTTGTACAGATCAGAGAAGTAAAGATAAGTTCCAGCAGAAATAAGGGGGATGGCAGGTGGGTAACCTGGACTGCAACAGTGAATACACTATGGTAAGTGTACACAACTGTACTATGTTCTTCGTGTTTCACTGTTGCAGTCATTACATTTGGGTAGAGTCCCAAATCTATGGTTGGGGGGCTGGAGCTAAACAACATTAGGAGCGACTATGAGGTCCTGCAGAACTGCAGTGGCAAAGCCTGTGCTGGATTTAGAGTAAAGTGGCAGATTGTAATGCTTTGTAAAGGTGTGCACTGAACTCCAAGTAGCAGCCTCTAAAATGTCTTTGGTTGGTACTCCCGAGAAAGGCTGCAGAAGTGGCTGCAGCTCTGGTTGAATGTGGCCTAATGCCCTTAGGCACTGGCTTGCCATGCTGAGAGTAGCAGAAATGAATGCAGTGACCTATCCACTTTGAAAGAGTCTGCTTGGAGATGGCCTTTCCTTGTGATCCTGCAGCATATGCCACTAGTAATTGTTCTGTCTTTCTGAAAACTTTAGTTTTGTCCAAATAGAATCTAAGTTGTCTGTGTACGTCCAAAGAATGCAGAATTTTCTCCCCCTTGTTCTGTGGATTTGGATAAAAAGTTGGCAAATGAATAGTTTGGTTAAGGGCTACAGTGGACACCACCTTAGGCATATATGTAGGGTTTGTCCTAAGAGAGACCCTGTCAGGATAAAAAATGATGAAAGGTTCCACAGCCATGAGAGCCTGTAGCTCTGACACTCGTCTTGCAGAAGTTATTGCTAGGAGCAGAGCTTTTTCCAAGATAAAAACTTTATATCCACAGTAGCAGCTGGATCAAAAGGAGGTAGGGTGAGTTTTTCCAAGACATAATTGAAGTCCCATGCAGGCATTGGCGATTTCCTTGCAGGCCTTAAATTTTTGGCTCCTCTGAGGTACAGCCGTAATAAAGGATGAGAAAAGAGTGGTGGCTCTGTATTGTAATGAGCCAAAATGGCAGAGGCATGAATTTTAATTGATGAAAAAGACAGGCCTTTGTCCAGCATCTCAGTTAAGTATTGCAAAATCTGAGGTATATTTGGTACAGCTGTGTCAGTTCCTTGAGCTTGGTTCGAAGCACAAAATCTCTTCCATTTTCCAGCATAGGATTTTCTAGTACTAGGCCTTCTGGCTTCCAAACTAACATCCATCACAGCTTTACTGAGAGGTGTGCTTTGTATGGCTACATAATCCGCCATGCTGCCAGGTTTAGAGTCCTGAGATGGCTGTGCAAAATCTGATTGTTTTGTTGGGACAGTAGATGAGGGATTTGAGGTAAGGTCCAGACTGGGCATTGAGACAAGTTCCTTAAGATCGGATGCCAGTACTGGCGGGGCCAGTCTGGGGCAATCAGAATCATTTTTGGTTTCTCCTGTCTCACCTTTAGGAGTACCTTGGGGAGGAGAGGCAGTGGAGGAAAGGCATATACTGACAGGTTTTTCCAGTTGAAAGATAAGGCGTCCACTTTCCATGCTTGACAAGTGATAAGTCCTCGTGCAGAATCTTTTTAGTTGATAGTTGTGAGGGGAGGCAAATAGATCTATGTCCGGGTGTCTCCATTTCTTTGTTATCATGCTAAAGACTTGTGGATCCAGGTGCCACTCGTGGGGATCCATGAGGTTTCTGCTTAGTTCGTCTGCCAGAGTACTGTCCTTTCCTGGCAGGAAATGTGCCTGCAGATGAACTTGGTAAGTCAATGCTGTGTCCCATAAAGTCATGGCTAGTCTGCAAAGGGGTTAAGAATGTGTGCCCCCCAGCTTGTTTATGTACCACATGACCGTGGTATTGTCTGTCTTTATCAGTAGTTGTCCTGGATGAATTAGGCCCTTGAAGGCTGTCAGGGCATTTTGAACAGCTAGCATCTCTTTTTGATTGATATGTAGATGCATTTGATTTGTGGACCAGGTGCCCTGAATGCCTTTTCCTGCCATGTGGGCCCCCCAGGCGTAATCTGATGCATCCGTTGTTAGGTTCTGCCTGGCTGGGTGTAGCGAGAATGGCTGTCCCTTGTTTTGCTGACAAGCCTTTGCCCACCATTGAAACTCCTGTTGCAGGCAGGGAATGAGAGTAATTATTGTTTCCAGGCTGTGGCAATGTTGTGTCCAGACACTTTTTAGGTACCATTGAAGTTTCCTCATATGCAGTCTTGCATATGGAATTAGTAGGACGCAGGATGCCATGAAGCCCAAAGCCTGCAGAATTTTTCTTGCAGATAACTGGGCCTTTGTTGCCATTTCCTTGAAATAGGTAGTCAGTTGCCTTTGTTTGTCTGGCGTGAGATAAGCCATCTGGACAGTTGTATTTAAGCTTGCACCCAGGAATATTATCTCTTGAGAGGGTACTAGTTTTGATTTCTTTTCGTTGACTGTGTACCCTAGGCATGTTAAAAGTCTTTTCACAAACGCCAGATGCTGTAGCAGAATGTCCTTGTTCTCTGCTTGAATGAGGCAGTCGTCCAAGTAAGGATATATTTGTATTCCTCTGTCTGCAGAAAGCAATTACTGGTGCCAGGCACATTGTGAAGACCCTGGGCGAAGTAGATAAGCCAAAGGGCAGTGCAGAGAATTGGTAATGCTTTGAACCAGTCTTGAATCTGAGGTATCTTCTGTCTGACTGGGACATGCAGGTATGCCTCTTTTATGTCTGAAGTGATGAGCCAAGCCTTTCTGCCCAGCATGGGCAGAAGCTGCTGCAAGGTCAACATCATGAATTTTGGTATATCCAGGAAAGTGTTTAGAATAGATAGGTCAAGTATTGGTCTCCATGCTTTGCCCTTTCTGGGTACCAAGAACAGTTGAGTAAAATCCTTGTCCCTGCTCTTGCTGTGGCACTTGTTGAATAGCCCCCATGTCCATGAGGGATGAGACTTGTTATTGAGCCTCTGCTCATTGATTTTTTGGCAGGTCTGGCCAACCGTTTGCCCTTGGCAGGGTATGGAAGTGAAACTTGTAACCTTGTGACACTATGTCTAGGACCCATTTGTCCTGGGTTATAATGTGCCAATTTTGAGAAAAAGTGCTATTTTTCCCCCTAAGGATGCTGCTAGTAGATAAGTGCTTGGTGCAGGCAGGGGAAAGTCATTGGGACTATTTCCTGTATGGTTGTGATTTGTCTTCTCCACTTTTGAAGGTAGAAGCACCCCATTGCTTAGACCTGTACGAACCTTGTGGCTGGGATCTGCCCATTTGAGGTCTGTCTGACACTGGAAAGGACCAATTCTTTGTAGGCCAGTGTCTGCTAAACCTAGGTGGCTGTACTTGTAAAAAATCTTTGACAGTTTGCATATATTTAGCTTTGTCCTCCATTTTCTTTAACACCTCTTCTGCGTTAACACCAAACAAGGTAGCATGCTGTAATGGTGCATCTAATAATTTAGCTTTGACATGATCAGGCAGATTTTGTTCCTTTAACCAAGCATGTTTCCTAATTACCAAACCCGTAAAAGCGGCTCTGCAGGAGGCCTCCAGAGAATCAAAACCACATTGCAAAGTATGCTTTCCAACTTGTTCAGCTGCATGCAATAAATCCTGCATTTCTTTGTTTTCTGCACATTCAGAATTTACCAACATTTTCTGTTTAAGCAGTGCCATGATATATTGCTGATATTTGAGCATATGAAACTGGCAGTTTAAGGCCTTTATAGCCAAGGTAGCAGACGTGTAAATCTTTTTCCCCATCTATCCAGTGCCCTACAGTCTCTGTCAGAGGGGGTAGGGCTTTTTGCATTGGAAGCCTTAACCCCTTTGGGACCCTGAGAAATAGTTTCTGGGTCTGCAGCAGGGTTTTTGAAAAGGAGTTTATGAGTCAGGAACCCTGTAGTATCTGTCAGGCTTAACTGGAGCTGGAGGGGAGGAGTCAAAACACATCTACAATGTCTAACACAGGTGGAATAGCTAGAAGCCTGTGTTGAGGTAGTAGAAGGAAGTCCCTGAGCCTCTTCTTAAATTCTGAAAAATCTTGGCTCTCCCAGTGGAAATGCTCCCTCATGGTATGCAACGTTTCCCCAAAGGAGTAGCTCTCAGGAGGAGAAGCTGAAGGGATAGACTCTTCAGCATCAGAATCCTCATGGGGGGAAGAGAATATTCCTGATCAGAAGAGGAATCTGAGGAAATGGAAACCTGATCTGAAGATTCATAGTCTGTCTCTTGCCTAGGCCTCTTATCAGGAGGGGGATGGGAACCCCTGATCAAGGTAATTAAGTGTTCGGCCATTTTGAGCATCTGTTTTTTGGGCATGGAGGCCTGTCCATGTGGCTGAACTTGTTTCTTTGCCTTTAAAGGTGCTTTAGTCTTTGCCTCTGAAGCTGTAGTCGGTTTAATGTATAATTGTTTAGGTCTGAAAACACCCTCAGAAGCTGATGTATGCTCAGCGGCTCCGGACCCATCTGAGGGAATAGTCTCCAAGGCTCCAATACCTAGAGTTTCCAGCGGCCTGACCGACTCCACGTGGGAGTCGGTAGCGGCCTGCGACTCTAAAGTAGCAGGTATCAGGGGCTGCGAAAGCGCCTCACTGAGAACCGGTGACTGGCTTAGGAGAAGCATCGTCATCGGTTTTGGACCTCGGTTGCCTGTCTTTTTCTTTGCGCTTTTTGTGAACTCCGGTAGTCGGATGGCTATCCGACGACATTGTATAATTAAATCTGCGCCCAAAATAGTTTAGTGCAAAATCGTACCGACGCTTAATAGTGCGTTGGTTAAATCTAGCACAAAACCAACAACTTGAAACGTCGTGGTCAGGGCCTAGACAAGGAATACAGTAAGAATGAAAGTCCTTATGAGGTATTTGCTTCCCACAAGAAATACAATTATTAACTTTTTCTGACATCGGTCTGGAGCAAGAAAAAAGTTTCCCCAACGGGGTACTTAGCTTTTAATGAAGACTTCGGATCTGAAATTCGAACACGAAAATCTCATGAGTCAGCCGACCAGCACTTGCGAACTGCTTCTGCTTCGGGCACCGCGTGGCAAGAAATACTGAAGAAAATGGCGTCTGCTGCATCTTTTATACCCCTGACAACCTGACGTCAGGGAAGGGGCGACAGCAATCGACGCAGGACCCAAGACTTTGGAATTCAGGCCAACTGAGGGCAACCTGCCAGCAGGATTACCCAAATGTAATGACTGCAACAGTGAAACATGAAGAACATCAGGAATGTCTCAAGTTCCAAAGCAACAGGTAATGACCAGAAACTGCCACTAACAAATGTAAATACTACACATCCATATCTACTTATCTCTTCATCTGCCATAACTGCCTCTTAAATACTTGATATTAAATAAAGAAATAAGGACCGATTTTATTACCACAAAGGACCAGGAAGCTCTTGGTAACTACACAAAATGAAAAAAATGATAAACTATCAGGAATGGAATGCCATTGACTAGAGCACAGCACCTTTACACGTCACCAGATTTTTAAAAAAATGCACTTTTTCTGGAAACCAAGAACGTTGTTAACACTTCACTGTTAAATGCAAGAGAAACTGGCTCCTTTTGTTTTTGTGGCTATCCAAAATATTCATGTTTCCTTCTGTCTAAGTATCATCAGCAAAGCACACAACTTAAAATGGACATCCAGTGGGCTATGACTTTTCCAGGGCTGACTAATAGAAAACAACAGGACAAAAACAAATGCTAGATGGTAATCTGAACTTGAACAAAAAAGGAAAACAGAAAGAACAAAATTATGCAAAGTGCAAAAGTTCTGAAATAGGGATGGAATCAAATACAACTGCTGTTGGCAGTAACAATAAAAGAGGAATTTGTTAATGAAACAGACGCATCACTGCTTCATCAATTACCAAATTTTGGTTTCTGTATAAATACAGCATTTCTAACTTCAATATTGCCACATAATTTTTCATAAAAATGGACTGCAGAGTAACTGGCATCACATTATAGAGGTCTTCGGATTTATACTTTGTGGATAACTTGCAATCATTCGTACTCTCACAGGTGTCACTGTAACACTACAATAATACATGTAGACCTTGCACAGTGTACATAATATCCCTAGTTCTTTCTTACAATGATTTTTACAGCAACAGTAGCCACCGACCACTTAAATTTATAACACTGGAATTAAATAATTTCAGGTTCCTTTAAACTCATGGTGGTACATCTTTCTAGAATCAATGCAATCTAAACTTACAAATTAAAAACTTTACTGTTATATGACTTCTATCACCCCAGAAGGGAAGCAAGGGAGTGAACTGAATATAATATCACTATTTTTCACTTACTCCACTACTTTCATTTTCCTACTATAATGGTTAACTGGTAAGCTCTTTCAAGTACATATGCAAACCTTGCCCAAAAATTTTCAGACAGTGTGTCCTAAGGTTTATGTTTAATGCATTTTGTGAATTGCATTACATAAGAAATCAAATCATTAAAAATAAATCAGATAATCCTGAACTCTCAAATTATTCCTCCTACCTAATGCAATATTATTACAAACCTGTCAAACCTATATAAATAATACAAACAGTATTTATAATAAAGGATACTGCCTGGTCACAAATGTGCTTAGAGCATTCAGTGAAATTTCTTAGGGAATTACTGAAATGATTACATACACTGTTGTTTACACATACAATAAGATACTTCACTTGTGAAATACATGAGTTATTTGTAAATCAGCCTGTTTTACAAGAATATGTTTTCTACTGTATCATTTGCAATACTGAATCTGGCCCAAACATGCAACCCTTACAAGAAATTCATGGAACTGCTACATTGCAAGACTATGAATGCCATTGTTCTATGTATACATATATCACTGGTCTATATACATATATATCACTGCTTGTATTTTACCTTAAGACCTGGGTCATAGATGAAAAGAGTGCTTAGACCAGTTCACTCCTCTCGTTAACAAATTTTAAAAGCATAAACAAGTAGATGAGAAAAGACTGCCCACTAATGTTACATATGAAGGACCATTTACTAAAAATAAAAGGTATGTGGCTGCTGCAAACTCTCCAACAGGAAAAATACCAGCTAACCAATAAAACAAAATGGATGAAGTTGAAAAGCCAACTGGCAAACAGCTTATGAAGACCTTTGCTAAGGTGTGATTTAGCCGGTCAGAAACTTAAATCTGTATCCATACTTGACATGACTAAAATCTTGCAGAAAGGAACAATGAGGCCCTTATATATGAAATATATGCAACAAGAAAGGGATCAGTGTTACTGTGTACAAAAAAGTACATTTAAACCAGACATAAGCATATAAGAATTGAATATGAGCACACAGAAAATGAACTAATAAAAAGTAAAACAGCATGATAAACATGTAAAAAGTCCACAGAACTAGTTTGGTAATCCCCAAATATGAGTATCAATACGAATTTAATAAAATATCTGAATTTGTACAGTGTCTCTCACAGATATTTACGAGGAAACCTTATTCAGGCATCTGGAGCATTTGGAGACAACTACATTTGTGAATGCTTGGAGTTACCAAAATGTAGTAAACAATCATCAGATGACCTATGTAAAAGATTCTACAGGAATGAGAAGTGTACTAATTGGTTCTCTGAGACAGTAGCTAATACATGGAATAGACTGCCAAATTACATTAAAGTAAGTACTAGTTTAGATATTTAAGAACAGCCTGGACACTTATTATGGGAATATCTGGTTTGGTATACTGGCAGGCTAGAAGGGCATTATTGCCAATGCTTGAAATATTTGTATGCAAAATAAACAGTTCAGGTGGGTGGCTTAAGAAGGCAACTTGACCATACCACACATCATAGTAATCCATCCACAGAGAAGTGTTGGGTGCTTGGCTGACCAGTTGATTACTGCTTTTATACAAGCCAATGTAGAACATATAGTCTCAGAAGATCTAATAAGAATCCGGTATGAACTGCAGTATAGCCCTCATCTAGCAAGTGTTGGGTTTGCTTACTGTCATTATCAAACATCTAATACTTCATGGACATATAAACAATACTAGTACTGCAAAGCCCTTTCAGTTAATTTTTGACTTAACATACACCAGCTTAATTAGTGAAAACAACCACTAGCCTACTCTTTGTAGATTAAATTTAAACTCTTTTGAGTTCAGCACCCTGAAGCGGAACTCCACGATCCCTTACCCTAGCAAAAAAAAAAAAAAAAAAAAAACTAAGGGCACATTTTCAGATTGAGGACATGCAGAGGTCCCACTTGGGTATGCTTTACAACAACAGACTTAAAATGGAAGTGAGATGGTGTTTTCGGGAAATTTTTTATTTTTTTTTTTACCTTCGTTTCATGTACCTAAACTTCTGCCCAACATATTTCGTGTGGTTGAAGATTCGTGGAATTAATTTTCAAGGAAATGTAGGCAAAGCAAACACAGTAGACACCTGGTGTCAGAAACATAAGCCATTGTTCACTATTACTCCACCACTGCCACATGCAGTCCACCTGCTGTTGCAGGCACTACAAGGCATTAGTCAAGTAATCTATGCTTCACCTCAGTCAACCTCTGCAAAATCTCATCACTTGATTCAGCCAAAGTAATGTTTTCAATACAATCAAAGAGTAAATAATGCTTTGATACAAGAGGGTCTCAGATGGTAATAGGCAAAGCAAACATTCCACAGCAAGCAACAGCAGGTACAGTCAGAATGCATTTCACAACAACGATTCCCACTAAAACAATAATCATTCAAATATAGCAATTATGCAAAAGTTTCTCTTCAAGCTAAATATAACAATTTAGAAGAAACAAATATGGCATGCTAAAGAATGCAAACAATCTGATGACGTCTTATAACAGCTGAAAGACAAAACGCTTATTTATTTCTAGTAAAATATTTGATTTTTATCAAGCCATTTTTGTTTCTTTTTGTTTTTTAAGCTTATCACTGAAGTTGATTAGACTTTTTTGTTTTTATTAATTATAATAATTACTCTTCAGTACAGTGAAACACACACACAGCACACAACACACAGCACACAGCACATGTTTAAAAGCTTCCAATGTTTTAACAGTACTGGAGAGTACAATCACCAGAACTTCATATTCAAACTGAAGCCTTACAGCACTAGAATAAGCAAGCATTTGCCCATCTACCTCCAAACTTATAACACAAAGTTTTCTTATAAAACAGCAGCTGCTGCTCTTACCTTTGGTCTGTAGAAAATTGCTGGCACAGAAAGCATGGAGACAATTATAAGTACATCTGCACTGCAGCCCATGTCACATGACACAATCAACATCTTTGACAGAGCAGGATCCAGGGGGAACTCAACCATAAGCCGGCCAGTTGGAGTCAGACCTCCTGTAAGATGCAGCAAAACAACAAAGCAAACACATAAGCAACAAAAAACAAAAGATGAAGTACAGAAAAATAGAAAAACAAAATCACTCTGCAAAAAAAAAAATACTAAAATAAAAGCTTAAGTCTTTTTCTCACACTTAAATATGTGAATCTGAAAACCACTGCCATCTCCAATTAAGCAGTAATTATGTGCAGTCCAAAGTGCTTTGTATTTCACATTCACAGTCCAAAATGGTCACTCTAGTGGTTTGGTCACATGTGCAAGAATACAGAACATGATCCAGTACAGCTGACATGGGATAAACATGAAAAAGGCAAAAGTAAATGAGGATGTCCAGACAAGAGATGGTTGGATTGGGTAAAAGAAGACATGCAAAAGAAAGTCAGGTATGAGTATCAAAGAAGGTGGAAGAGTGGTTCTGAATTGACAAATCTGGCAACAGTTGATGGAACAACCTGACCCCTTGTAACATTGTGGGGAAAAAATAGGGATTGCTGAAGGTAACTTAGCATCCAAACTTCTGCTGCCAGAAGATTTACTGTAATGTTGCAACAGCGGTGCATGACTTTGAGAAGAAAGAACATATTGCACAAAGTGAGGGCAGCACTGAGTAATGCAGTGGTGGGAAACTCATAACTCCCCAACTCAGCAGTACTCACACGGCTACAATAGTACAAGTCTGTCCAGTCACTGGCAGGTATCATTAACATGGTGGACCTAGCTTAAAAACCTCAGCTTTGGCCGGCTAAGAACTTGCTATATTCAACTGGACGTATAAGAGAATTTAAGTACCTTTATCTGCGCTTTTTTTTCAATAAATACAGTATTTAAATTGATTTTAACTGTGTGGAAGGAATATTAGCTGAACTGGAAGTTTTCACTCTGCTCTTCAGTGTGGAAGGAATATTAGCTAAACTGGAAGTTAGTCAGTGTTTGCTGAATTTTGTTATTTGCTAGTAATTACAGGTGTGGGGGTAGTCACATTCTTTGATTTCCTGTCCTTGCCTATTTAAGTGGTACAGTGTGAAATATTTTCTGCTTAAAAACCTCAGCTTTGGCCGGCTAAGAACTTGCTATATTCAACTGGACGTATAAGAGAATTTAAGTACCTTTATCTGCTTTTATTTTTCAAACAAATACAGTATTTAAATTGATTTTAACTGTGTGGAAGGAATATTAGCTGAACTGGAAGTTTTCACTCTGCTCTTCAGTTAGTCCCACCCACCCTCCTTGTTTTTGTTTTGGTGTTAATCTTAGTGGCCTTGCAGCTGCCCGCCCCTCTTGTAAATTTGTGTTTGGATACTCCTTCTGGGCCCATCTCATTTGCTCACTCAACTGAGTGCAGTGAGATCATATTCTGATTTCAGGCACTCCTACTGTGTACAAAGGGAGCATCTGGGAAACAGAAAAAAAAAAATGTAAGCTTGTTTCCTGCCTTTCCTGTTAAGTGGTATAGACTATTTGTAGGCTTCTGAGCCCCCAAGCCCTTCTGTGCTGGAGGGAAGCCTTCTAGCTTAGTTTTTTTTCCTATAACTAGCCAGTTTTCTAGTTTCAGCACTCAAATCTGTTTCTTTGATCTCAGCACTTGTTCAGAAAAAAAAAAAAAATTTCATCTGCTTTTACTGTACTTGTGTTTCTACCTACTTTTTTTACTTTTGCATCATCTTAAAAGTACTCAATTGTATTTATTACTGCTTGGTGTAACTCATTCTAAGCCTTCTGGTTTAAACACTTGGGCTTCGGACCAGTTGTTTTGCACTGAGAGGGTTTGTGGTCTGCACTGTAGTGGCAGAACAGGTAGCTTACATCCTTCTAGGTTGGGAACTGCTGATTGAGGGCTCAGTGTCTGTTATTCTAAAAGTGTATTCATTCTGGTTTAAGCACTTGGGCTTTCAGGCCAGTTATTTTACATTAAGAGGGTTCATGGTCTGCACTCTTGTGGGAGGAGAGGCTGGACTCTGCCCTTCTGAGCTGGGAATTTCTGATTGAAGGCTTATAGTGCATGCATATCTGAACTGCTTCTTACTGAAGTTGGTGCGCCTTGTTTGCTGTGGCATAGACTGGATTCGGGCCTGCTGGATCTAGCTTTGTTTGTGTAACTTGAGCACTAATCCAGGCATTCTCTAAAGTATTCAATTGTATTTATTACTGCTTGGTAGTAACTTGATTAAAGTTTAGCTGTCATTCTAAGTCTTTTGGATTAAGCACTTGGGCTTCAGACCAGTTGTTTTACATTAGGGAGGTTTGTGGCATGCACTGTGGTGGCAGGACAGATAGCTTTCATCCTTCTAAGTTGGGAACTGCTGATTGAGAGCCCAGTGTCTGTTATTCTTAAAGTGTATTAGTTCTGGTTTAAGCACTTGGGCTTCAGGGCAGTTATTTTACATTAAGAAGGTTTGTGGTCTGCACTCTTGTGGGAGAAGAGGCTGGACTCTGCCCTTCTGAGCTGGGAATTTCTGGTTAAAGGTTTATAGTGCCTGAATATTTGAACTGTATCTTACTGAAATTGGTACACCTTGTTTGCTGTAGCATAGACTAGATCCAGGCCTGCTGAATCTAGCTTTGTTTATATGCTTGTTATTTCCCTGGAACGCTAATTCCACCTAATACGCGGCTTCTCAGTGCTTCTGTGGATCACTAGTGATATCTGCATTGCTTACTGTACTTATTTCCTTGTTTCACTTGAAAGAAAGTTACTGTTTGTCGTTTTTGCATTTAAGTTTCCTGTAACACATTGCACTTAAGTTACCTGGCACTTGCTCACTAAAGCAATTATATAAGTCAGCACTAAAAATTAAAAGCACTACACCCTCACTCCCCACTGGCCCTAGTTTTCAATTATTAAGGAATTCCCAATATTATTCTAGCATGTCCAAAGGTCAGTTGTCAATCTCCTCTCCGGTCCAGCTGGTGAATCTGGGAATCTTGAGGCAATGTTACAACTGCCTCATGTACACAGACAACCCTCTCCTCCTCCCAACAAATTCCAACACATGTGAGAGATGCAACCATATAGCCAAACTGGAGGCTAAGCTCTCTCAACTCAGTACTGGCATAACCAGTCAGGAGGAGAAGGAAACCACACTCACTACAATTCCAGTCTCACATAGACCTACCACGACAGCAAACCAAACACATAATCACACAAAAACATACTCGGAGGCTCTAAATAAAGATCTGCAAGCAGCAGAGACCTCCAAAGCAGACACCCAAGCAGCCGCTACCCCAAAACAAAACACGTGCAACACATATCTCACAAAGCCAGTGTGCCAAACAGTCACAGCCCTTAAGACTAAACAACACACCTGATACACTTGTAATAGGTGACTCTATCGTCAGGCACACTGACGTCCCGCTCACCAGGCTGAACAAGGAGAGGGTCACGGTGAGCAGCCTGTCGGGTGCTAGGATCCGCCACATAACACAAGCACTCAGGTCACTCCAAGGCAAGTACAAATATGACTCAGTCATTGTCCATGCTGGTGTGAATGACCTGAGACCGTACCTCCCTGGACTACATGAAAAGAGACATAAAGGAGCTCTCTGAGCATGTAGCCCAGGCCGGTATGACCCTGACCTTGAGTAGCATCTTACCCTCACCAAGAATGATGCCACAATATGAAGACAAGATGATCAATTTCAACAATTGGCTTAAGTACTGGTGTCATTCAAAGGGGATCCAATGCCTGTCAGCTTGGGATGATATGCTCGACAAGCCACGATGCTTCGCTAGGGACGGCTTGCACCTGTCACCCCTGGGCTTTCGGATATTGGCAAAGGCTCTGGTACCCCCACAGTGCCTTTTTTAGGCAATGCTCAAAAGACAAACCCACCTCCATAGGTATCACAAGGGATAAGAAACCAAGAGTAATGCTACTCAACGCCAGAAGTCTAAACCTCAAGATGCACGCACTCGAAACTCTCCTTAGCATGGAGAACATCAATATCTGTGCAGTAACAGAAAGCTGGTTCAGGGCTCCCGAGAGCACCCCAGCACTACCAGGTTATACCTCATACCATGCTTTTCGGCCCCAAAACTTGGACCGAACCACAAAAGGAGGGGGAGTATCGATATTCAAAGATACCCACACCTCCAGGTTGGTGGCAAAGCACGAAGCATCAGAGACTATCCATGTGCAACTAACAGTGGGTAAAACTGCCTTCCAGTTCATAGCCTGCTACAGACCACCCTCCCAAACCCAGGAACCCCACTCGGCCTTCCAGAGAACACTGGAAAATATGAAGGTCTCTCCAAACACCATTATATTGGGCGACTTCAACTACCCAAACATAGACTGGGAGCATTACTCTAGTTCCAACACCCTAGCCCAAAGGTTCCTAGAATTTATAAACTCAAATGCTATGGAACAACTTGTTACCACTCCCACAAGAGGGGAAAACATACTGGACCTGATCATCACCAACATGGGTACTCTATGCTCCAGACCAGAAGTGTATCCCTCACTGGTAAGATCAGACCATAAACTAATCTCAATGGATATTCACATCCCGACCCCAACCCCTGCCCAGAAAACCACAGTGAAAAACTTCTCTAAAGCAAATTTTACAATCCTCAAAACTGAGGTGGAATCCTTCAAAGCCCCCGGGCCTGTGGAAAATACGGCCCAGACCGCAGAATCCTTTATAAACGCATTCTATGAACACCTTCAGGAATGCATGGATCATGCGATCCCAAATAAAACCAAGACCCAATCCTCCAAACGCAGACGTCCTGTCTGGTGGACCCCAGCCATAAACAAACTATACAATAGAAGGAGGAAGCTACTAAATGATAAAGCAAAATCCCAAAAAGGGAAGGCATCACTGATCAGTATTAGCAAAAACTACGGGCACACATAAAATTGTCTAAGGCCAGCTTCGAGAGAAAAATTGCACAGGACACTAAGGATAATCACAAGGCTTTCTTTATTTATGTTAGGAACCTGGGTGGTAATTCCCAGATATGCTCAGAATTAGTCCAAAATGACAAAAAATACACCGAACCCACAGACATTGCCAACATCCTAGCTGACAGGTTCAGCGCAAACTTCTCCCCTCCCACCAAAGGGCAAATATCTATCCCAGCAGAGTGCTGCCCCCATGACATCTCAGATGCTCAGGTAAGAGCCGCCCTCTCCAAAGCAAAAAACACAGCATCAATGGGACCAGATGGTGTCCCGGGCTGCGTCCTACATGAACTCAAGGAAGAGCTAAACCCAAACATAAAACTACTGTTCAATCTCAGCCTTACTACAGGATATGTGCCCAAAGAGTGGCGTACAGCAACAGTGGTCCCTCTCCATAAAGGTGGTGCCTCAACGGATCCTGGAAACTATCGCCCCATAAGCCTGACTAGCTTGGTCTGCAAAGCTATGGAAAGGATCATCATGGACCTCATAAATAAAGATATTGGGGACCTACAAACACTGGATCCTACCCAGTTCGGCTTTGTTAAGGGCAGATCCTGCCTCTTAAACCTGGTTGATTTCTTTGAAACAGTCATCAAGGCCATTGACGAGGGGAAGGTGGTCCACACAGCCTACCTGGACCTCGCAAAAGCCTTCGATACAATACCCCACTCGGGCATTATAGATAAGCTCACCAGCTTAAATATAAACCCCTATGTCACTAGATGGATTGCAAACTGGCTCAAGGACAGAACCCACATGGTTAAAATTGCTGGAGCCATGTCAGACTCCAAACCAGTTACAAGTGGTGTCCCACAAGGCTCAGTCCTGGGACCTCTCTTGTTCGGTATATATTTCTTGGAGGTACAGGCTAACGTGGAAGGACTGTGGCTTACCAAGTTTGCAGATGACTGCAAACTGGGCGCCATAATCGACTCTCCAGCCGACAGAAGCATCCTCCAAAAGGGCCTCATAGAAACAGACAACTGGTGCCAGAGCCATGGCCTCAAGCTAAATGCCAAAAAGTGTATAGTCATCCCCTTTGGCAAAAACAAAGTGCCCACAAATTACCACATAGGTGGAAATCCATTAAGTACAGAAGAAGTAATTAGGGACCTGGGGACCAAAGTTGATAGCAATCTCTCATTTGACAACCACGTGGACAAAGTGGTTAGAAAAACATTTTATATAGCCCACCTAATCATGAAGGGATTCACATCTAGATCAGGGGAGGTCATCGTGCCTCTTTACTCATCCCTCATCTGGCCCATAACTGAGTACAATGCCCCTTTTGGGATGTACCTTACCAGACACCTGCAGCAACTGGAAAGACCCCAAAAGTACCTCACCAAGAGGATCAAAGGGCTCAAACAGATGCCATATGCTGCTGGTTAAAGAAACTCCAGCTCTACTCAGTGGCATACCACCTGTTCAGAGGCGATCTGTGCCTGACGTATAAAGCCATGTCCAACCCGGAATTAATGGACATGCTGCACCTCAGAAAATCCAAATCCCATCGAGCTACGCGCTCAAGAGACTTGAACCTCAGCACTGAAATAAATAGGACATGCTGGAGGGACAGATTCATAACCCAGAGGCTCCCTTCACTCTGGAATAAAATCCCAGTCCAGGTTAGGCAGAGTCCCTCATTGACTCTCTTCAAGAGGAATCTTGATGAGTGAATGGGAGATCGTAGGTTTACCCCAGGTATCACTTCTGTGTCACTGTTAGATAGAGGCACAGTATACTAACCTCGAAAAAGGGCATAGCAAAATAAATTTAAAATGGGTGGCGAAAGCCAAACACATTCTGGCTAGGCTTATAAATGCCCTAGGGCAGATAGCCTAGTATGAACCTATGAACCTATGAACCTCCTTTTCCCAAGGATGAACAAGTTAGTGTTAGCCACTCAAGAACATCCTCCCCATCTGGCCCCTCCAACAAGTGTGGCATTAATCAAACACAAGTTTGTCTGGGTCCTACTCAAAGGATCATCCTTCTAGGTCATTGGGTTGGGTTAATCATAACATATTTGGTTGCTGACACATGTTTTTGTAAAAGGAAATGACCGAGTCACTAAAATCTAAAACTAAATTAAAAAATCCCTCCTATAAAGTTTGGGTCGTTGTCTTTATTTAATCTATACAAGGGATGAAAAAAGGAAGGAAAAAAGCTGGGAAGTCTGTGTTGCATCTGTACACTGTGTGACGCCCATGCACTGGCCCAGTAATCAAGGAGCCTCAAGTCTCACCACTAACACCAGTGAGGGGCATCCACATTGGGAGGGATAACAAATACACACACAGTAAAAGTACAATTTCCCTTAAGAGCACACAGCAATCACAGTCAGTCTGGGGCTGGTTTCTCCCTTTCTTTCCAGATCCCCAGTAAGACTCCTCACTGGCACATCTATAGGGTAGAGGTCTCAGCCTAGTGGTCAAGCTAAAACCTCCAGCACCTTCTCTGCCCAACCAGTGCTTCGTGTCCCTGCCCAAGTAGCTGACACACACATACACACACACTCTAAGATATGAGTTATATACAAACAGACACTCCTAGGGAAGGCTGGCACAGGTTCTCCAGCTATGCCCCTTCCTCCAGCTATGCCCCTTCCTGCCAATGTAGAAGGTAGTACCAGCAGCCAGCAACCACTAATATCAGCTACTAAAAAGCCCATTGCCAAAGGGTGTCCAGTTATTACTGTGCAATATTATTATCCGAATTGTAAGTGTGACTGAGCAGCAAGACTACTGGAGTGGCTTTGTACAGTATCATTATATACATGCAACATACTCTAGAACTTAAATTTTCTCTACACAAAACAGCCACAGTTGAAAGGTTTAAAACTATTTAATAATAATAAATAAAAACACAAGACAATACTTCTTACTACACAGTGCTAGTCAAGAGTTCAGACATCACAGGAAAATGCTTAAAATAATACTGTAGAATAGTTCTGACATAAATATAGAAAACAGCTAGACTAAACTTACTATGTTCTATCTAAGAGCAATCACAGTTTTAAATAAACTTACATCTAGAGCAAAGCACAGTACTGGTAAGTTGTTGTCAGCTTTAGACAAAATCCAAAATGCCACACTGTCTCTGAGAAAGTCCTTTAAATTAATAATACATCCTCCTGACTCATTTTAGATTACATCATTCTTAACAATTCTCTGGTTTCCTAGGCTAACATAAATTCTACATTTACATTTCTTACTAAGCTTGCACCTGGTCAGGAAACCACCTCAATTAAAGACATTATATATGTAAAATCCAGCACATAACTCTGGTCTCAAAACAATAGAAAGAATCTGCTGGTTCAGACACCATGGCTCCAAGCCCTGAGATCACTCATAAAATGCTTGACTTATTAGCTTTCTTACAGCAGAGTGCACTGTTGTTACATTTTTGCAGTTCAATATCCAATACAGTCCTCTCACATTTAAGGTAACAAGCCTATGGCTTTTATTAATATTTACAGAGACATAGAATTATCTACAAAATTATATCTAGCTAGGCTGGCAGCCTTCACATATCTTCACACCGTGTCCAACATGCATGGACCTGATGGTGTCAAAAACCTGTTTAAAACTGTTGCAAGTGAGGATTAAGACATCATATTCTCATTTTTACTACTAACTAGAATGGTCACTCCCCATTTAGAAGAGCAGGCTAGACTATGCTGAAGAAAATGGGACCACTGCCCAAGCAACAAGCAAACATCTTTCATACTTGTGAGAGATTTTACTTCTTGCCAGATTACTATACTTGACTTGTGTTAAAAACTATGTATTTAAAACTAGCATGCAGCTGTTGTGGGAATTCAAATATCCAGTGTTCAGTGACAGACACAAAGTAGGAAAAGCGAGATGTAAAAATGTTTACTTTAAATCAATTTAGTAAAATACCACAAAATTGAGGAGTAACGCAGTGCATACACTTTTTAATAAAATCTCAAAGTTTCTAAAACAGTTAACTATAAAAGGTACTAAAGGACAGTAATAACTTAGGCAAAGTGATCATCTAAATAACGCACTTATATGTATACACTGTGTCACTTTCAATGAAAAGATGGAAGAATAGCAGACGAGTGTCCAGGAGTTATATTGTGCTCTGTACACAGCTGTTATTAGTCAGTATGTTATAAGTTGCAGACTAGTATGAGCATAAGCTTCTATAAGGGATGGTGCCTGCAAGCCTAAAGGCCACAAAATATGAGCTGCTTCACCCCCTTGACCTCCATTCTCAAATTCAATTTAAGTCAAAGTAAACTTTATTGTCATTTAGGACTACACAAGTGTAGTCTAAACGAACTTCTGAGTATAAACTCACCAGAGAGTACACAGGAAGCAAGGACAACAAGAACAGTATAACATTTCAATTTAAAAAAGATATTCAATACAAAACCCACAGAAGAATAAATAATCCAATACTAACAGCAAAAACACATGACCCCCCCAGATAGACATAAGAATAATGTACATAAGCAGCAAAGCGCAGTAGGATTGCACGTTAAGATTATCCCGCTTTGTTCATCAGCATCAGACAAACAGCAAGCAGTTGCATATAAAGAAAATATACTACTACACCAAAGAATAAAAAAGATATTGCACACTTTTCAGCTGACTACGTATTGTGAATGATTACTGACTAAATAATCAGTGGCTGGTATCAAGAGTCTGTAAGTCTCAACACTGTTTAGTAGAAGCTGTTTAAGTATATGGTGGTCCTGCCGCAGATATTCCAATATCTTTTGCCCGAAGACAGTTGTGTAAACCAGTCATGTGCAGGGTGAGAGGGCTCATGAATTATTTTGGCTGCACATTTAATGCTTCTTGCTGCGAAGAGATCCTGGATTGAGGGTAAGTTGGTGCCCATGATTGTTTCAGCAACTTGCACCACTCTCTGTAGCTTCTTTCTTTCTGCTATTTCACTGTACCACACTGTGAACCTACTAGTGAAAATACTCTCAACTGCTCCTCTGTAGAATGTGGTGAGAACAGTAGATGGAAGCTGTCTTTTTTTGTGTCTTCTAAGAAAGTGGACTCTTTAGTGTGCTTTTTTGATAAACTGTTCAGTGTTCACAGCCCAAGAAGGATCCTCTGGAATGTGCATCCCTATAAGGGAGGTGTGTATCAGTTAGAACTGAGCATAGCTACTCTGCACAGCCTTTAAGCACTTTGCCCAGTATTTTATCAGGACCAGCAGCCTTCCTGGGGTTCACCTTCTTAAACTGAGATCTCACTTCATTAGAGTTAAGACTGAGCACCCCCTCCTCCTAGTCGACAGGTAGCCTTGTAGCAACCACATTGTTTTTTGTTCTCTTCAAATATGCCAAAGGAGGAGTTCAATCTGTCCAGGAATTCAATGTTGTCTTCACAATGAGCCAACCTTGTTTTATAGTCAGTAATCTACTGTATCCCTTGCCAAAGACTCCTGGTGTCCCTCATATCTGCAAACTGACTTTGTAATTTCTTTCCATATTCCCTCTGGGCCTCTTTAATACCCCTTTTTAGGTTTGCTAAAGCTTTGCTGAGACCTTCCTTGTCCTTGGCCCAGAATGCTGCACTTCTTGCCTTCAGGAGATCCCAGACTTTGTTGTTGAGCCATTGCTTTTGGTTTGTTCTGACTGTGATGCTTTCGATGTCAGATACATCATCAACACACTTAGTGATGTAAGCTACCATTGCTTCCGTGTAATAATCTATGTTCACCTGTAAATCTGACGTACCTCTTACCAAAATGTCCTCTCTCAAAAAATGACAAAATAGTATGCAATACTAATTTTATTAAGGGGGTATTTAGTAATATCTTTACAAATCTATACAAAATCTCCTCAAGCAATTTCTTCATCTTAAATTAATAAATGTTTCTGAACACCCTTATTAATACATTACAAACCTAATATCTCTGATGAAAATGAAATTATGAAAACCATAAAGGCACTAAGTTGCACAAAAAAGATCCCAATGGCTTTGTATCCAACTTTAATAAATTTATGACAAATGTATTAAAATTCTTCAAGTCTCTTTTAGTCGGGGAAATGATGGCATCCCTGATCATTACCTTAATTAATTCAAAAACAATTTTATTCCATATATTTAATATACTGCGGTGGTGGTGCTGCGGTAGCGTTGTCACCTTACAGTTAGACGTTGCCCGTTCGATTTTCAGTTAGAGCGTCTTCTGTGTGGCGACATGCCTGAATGGGCGTTCCTTCATTGAAGGTTGTGCGTTAGGCCCGGCAAGCCAGCACGTAAAAATCTACTGCCAATCGTTAGCGGACTGGAGTTCCGCTGTGGCGACCCATAACCGGGAAAAGCCGAAAGACACAAACAAACATTTAATACATATCCTTTAATTCTAACAATTCTAATCTCAAAACAACAGCAAATATTAACATGCACATCTTGACATCAACATTTGCAAACAGAAAACAATCCTTCCCCTATTATAACCCAGTTTCAGGCTGTTTTCCTTAAACATAAACTATTAATCAAATCATAACCTTGGACATTTTGCTTCTTATTAAAGGCCTTCTCCACTGCCTTATACTTACACTTTCTAATGATGCAGAAAAAATCTTCAGCAGCTTTTCTTATTGTTATGAAGAAATCTGATCCATCTAAGCTATATAGAGACTGTTCAGACACTATGCTCTAATCCAGTGATGGCGAACCTATGACATGCCACAACATTTGGGTGACACATCAGCATTCACCAACACCCGAGTTACCAAAGAAACTGCTTTTGCATTTGCTGCTTGTATAAAGTGCAGTGAATTATTTTGTGCCAGGAGCCAGTTCAACAACACTGCTGCACAGGTAAGGAAGTTATTAACCTCAAAGACTATTTCAGTATACTTTCTCGACAGAGTCTGCAAAGGGCAATGCTGACATAGTTTTCTCTTCATGGTTACACTTCTGCAAAGGGCAAGTAGTCTGCATTTCTAGGAGTGTGCTCTTTTATATTCTTCTCAACTGTCCCTCTTAATCACCGCTAAAACTGGCAACTTTTTACACTTAATAATGATAATAATTAGATTTATAGATTAATTTTACTTCAGAAAATGTATATTAATTCATTTTTATTTTTTTCTGTCAGTGTCTCAGATTAATAGCACTAGTAGTTTAAAGCTGCACATGTCTCTTATTTCCAGATTTGTCCATGATTCTGTTGAGATTTATCCCTGATGTATTGAGAGCCATGCTGTTTATTTTTATTTATTTTATTTTTTGTGGTTGGAGAGGTGACACACAAGCAGAGTCAAGTTAGGTGTTTTCCGAACTTTTGACACACCAAAGCCAAAAGGTTCGCCATCACTGCTCTAATGCTTTAACTAGAATCAATGTAAATGGTACATATTCTATACAACTGCTACACAAAATAGAAGCATACCATTTTTTTTTATTACCTTACTTATTTTAATCCCAACAGACAACCCCTCCTCAATCAAACTAACTCAAGTTGGTTTAATTCCCTAAAGCATCGAGGTATTCTAGCATCAAGTTATTTACAGATGACATACATTTCTGTTCCCTACAAAATTAAATTGTCTAAGATTTTATTAATCACGGATTTCCTCTGATGTTTTTCTAACTGTAGTCTTAACTTAAATTGTATTGTCTGTGTCTAATCCAGCAAGCTGCAATTAGCAGTCTACAGCAATCTGGAAAACATTAAAATGCTCAATGCTTTCATGAGCTTCAACTACTACAGCAAATATTTCCCTAAATCCATATTTTCATTATAAACTACCCCTTCCAGCTTATTCAAAAAATCTTTAAAATGATTCATAATCACATACTGAAATTCATACAGAACTCTAAATTCTATATGTATCAAAATATGAACTCTTAATTCTCAAGACCCCAAGAGTGATTAAATTTCATTTTTTACTGGCATTTTCTTACATCAGGATCATATAATATTTTAAAGACTATTTTCCCACTAAGGAGAATACTACATGGCTACTCTTTTGGAAAATGTTACAGATAAGTGTTTCTTACAGTTACTATAACCCTGTGATTTACATTCTACCTCTTAGCTTACACTGTAAAAATTTAAAACTACAAACTATTGACTCAAATTACTGATTTAAATTATTCAGTATTTCAGAGCCTGTTGCCAATTGTAACAAACCAAACGTACTGATGACAGGCAAAATTATTAGTAGTCATAATTCTCTTTATCTGTACCCTTCACTGCAACGGATTTCTTTATTAGGACCTTCAGCTCCACTTCCAAATTCTGTTGTTGCTATAATCTGAATTACCTCACAAACAGAATCCTTGGCCTCCAACACCTATCCTATGCAAACAGGCTCAAATCACTACTACTATACTCAGTATCATACAGATTGCTCAGGGTGATCTGTGTCTCGTCCTATAAGGCAATCTCTGACCATGCCCTACTAGAGATGCTCCATATCTATGAGTCTAACTCCTCACGCACTAACCGCACAAAAGGCCTGAATCTAATATGCAACATCAACAAAACCTGCTGGAGAGATAGGTTTGTCTCCCAGAAGCTGCCCAATCTCTGGAATAGACTTCCCATACACGTCAAACAGAGCACCTCGCTGACCCTCTTCAAGCACAACCTTGATGAGTGGATGGTAAAAGTACAGTTGTGTACACTTATCATAAATGTAGATGTTAGAGTGTATTCACTGTTGCAGTCATCACACTTGGGTTGATTTCCAAAGCAGAAGAATGGGTGGAGGCAGTTAAGAAGTGTTGGGGCTGGATAGTATGCCCTGCAAGACTGCTGTTGAAAAACCCGCCCTGGAATTAGAAAAGATAGGCAGGTGGTAATGCTTGGTGAAGATGTGAACAGAACTCCGGGTAGCAGCTTCCAGAATGTCCCTGGTAGGGACTCCCCTGAGGAATGCTGTAGAGGTTGAAGTCGCCCTAGTGGAATGTGTTCTGACCCCCAGAGGGGGTGGTTTCCCATGGTGTTTGTAACAGAAATGGATAATGTGTGCTATCCATTTGGAGACCGTTTGTTTTGATATGTCCTTGCCCTCTGCCCCGGGTGCAAAGCTGACTAGTAACTGGTCAGATTCCTATCAAGGTAGAATCTGCGCTGTCTGTGCACATCTAAAGAGTACAGGATCCTTTCCCCCTTATTCTGAGGATTAGGGAAAAAGGTTGGCAAATGGATAGATTGGTTGAGAGCCACACTGGACACCACTTTAGGCATAAAAGTAGGGTTAGTCCTGAGGGAGACCCTGTCAGCATGAAAAATAATGCAGGGTTTCACAGCCGTGAGTGCCGTAGCTCAGACACTCTTCTAGCTGAAGTGATGGCCAGAAGCAAGGCCGTTTTCCAAGAGACGAATTTTAACTCTGCTGATGCTGCAGGCTCAAAGGGGGTAGCGTGAGCTTTTCTAGCACAAAGTTAAGGTCCCAAGCAGGGGTGGGGGCTCTCCTTGGTGGCCTTAAGTTGTTAGCCCCTCTCAGGAACGGTTTGATGAGAGGGTGAGAAAAGAGAGGTGGCTCAGTGCTGTAATGAGCAGAGATGGCAGAGGCACGGATCTTAATGGAAGATAAGGATAGGCCTCTGTGGAGTAGGTGTGCTAGATAATCCAGGATGAGAGATAAGGAGGGCAGTGCTGTGTCCGCTCCTTTAGAGTGAATCCAGAAAAGTACAGTTTTGTACCTACCATAAATGTAGATGTTCGAGTGCTAATACAGCTGCAGTCATAACAGATAGGTTCTCCTGCCGTCAGGCGGGTCCTCGGTCGGCCGAATTCCAAAGTCTAGGTCCGGCGTCGGTTGTTGCCTCTTCTTCCCTGACGTCAGTGCGACAGGGGTATAAAGGAACCAGCCAATGCCATTTTCTTCAGTTTTTCTTGCCCCAGATGTCAGGTGCCCCCAGAAGGAAGGTAAAACATAATTATATGTCATAATGCAATGCAATAAAATCAAAAACCAGTAGTGCAAGCAAATACACCATAAAAGAATACCCCAATCATGTTGTATGAGGAGGTGTTAGCCATTAGGATTGTCCCAAGAGGGGAAGGAGGAAGGGAAACCTGGACTGCAGCTGTATTAGCACTCGAACATCTACATTTATGGTAGGTACAAAACTGTACTATGTTCATCGTGCATACAGCTGCAGTCATAACAGATGGGTAGAATCCCAAAGCTAAGAAAGGGGTGGTAGGCACTAGGTGGTACTCGGAGGAGCCAGGATGCCTTGCAAGACTGCAGTGGCAAAGCCTGCCCTAGTTTTGGAGTATAATGGTAGGTGGTAGTGCTTGGAGAAGGTATGTACAGAACTCCAAGTGTCTGCTTCCATAATATCTTTGGTAGGGACTCCTCTGAGAAAGGCTGCAGAGGTGGCAGTGGCCCTTGTGGAGTGAGATCTGATGCCTGTAGGTACAGTCTTGCCATGAAAGGAATAGCAAAAGCGTATGCAGTGGGCTATCCATTTAGAGATTGTCTGTTTCGAAATTGGCTTTCCTTGAGCTCCTACAGCATAGGACACAAAGAGCTGGTCTGATTTTCTGAAAGACTTTGTTCTGTCCAGATAATAACATAGCTGTCTGTGGATATCCAGGGAGTGTAGTAGTCTCTCCCCTTTGTTTTGAGGATTAGGATAGAAGGTAGATATATGTATGGCCTGATTCAAAGCTACCTTGGATACCACTTTAGGCATAAAGGACGGGTTGGTTCGCAAGGAAACTCTGTCCTGATGGAAGATGATGAAAGGCTGCACAGCCATGAGTGCTTGTAGTTCTGAAACTCTACGAGCTGAGGTAATTGCCAGAAGGAAAGCTGTTTTCCAGGACAAATATTGCAAATCTGATGAGGAAGCTGGTTCAAAGGGAGGCAAGGTCAGTTTTTCCAGAATGAAATTGAGATCCCAAGTAGGTATTGGCTGTTTTCTTGGTGGTCTTAGACTCTTAGCCCCTCTGAGGAACTGCCTTAAGAGAGGGTGTGAGAATAAGGGTGGGTCACTGTTGTATTCTGCAGAAATGGCTGAGGCATGGATTTTGATGGAGGAGAATGAAAGTCCACTGCTTAACAGCTCAGTTAAGTACTGTAGTATTTGAGGTAAATTCAGTTTCTCAGGATCCTGACCCCTTTTCTCATTCCAGGCGCAAAACCGCTTCCATTTTGCAGAGTAAGCTTTTCTAGTTGATGGCCTTCTGGCCTCCAAAATGACATCCTGAACCTCCTTGGAGAGTAGGGTTTGTTGTGATGCTAAGGGATCTTCCATGCAGCTAGATTGAGTGTCTTTAGCTAGCTGTGTTGAGTCAAGAGAAGTGGCATTAGAGGCAGTGTCCATGGTGGTGAATGAGTCAGGCTCCTCAGGAGTGGGTACCAGTGTTGTCTTGGCCAGTCTGGAGCAATGAGGATCATCTTTGGTCTGTCTGCTCTGGTTTTCAGTAGAACTTTGGTCAGCAAAGGAAGAGGTGGGAAGGCATAAGGTGTCATTGATGTCCAACAAAAAGAGAGAGCGTCCACTCTCCAGGCCTTTTGGTGGAAAATCCTTGAGCAAAATTTTTTCAATTGGTGATTTTTGTGGGAGGCAAATAGATCTATGTCTGGCCTTCCCCATGCTTGGATTATTTCTGTAAAGACGTTTGGATGCAACTTCCATTCGTGTGGATCTGTCATATTTCTGCTTAGGTTGTCTGCCAGCTTGTTTTCCTTGCCTGGCAAGTACTGTGCTTGTAGTACGAGTTGTAAGTCCATGGCCATGTTCCAAAGTGACATGGTCAGTCTGCATAGGGGGTAGGAATGTGTTCCTCCCTGCTTGTTTATGTACCACATAACTGTGGTGTTGTCTGTTCTTATCAGTAGTTGTCCTGGTTGCAGAAGGTCCTTGAAAGCTATAATAGCATTTATTACTGCTAGCATTTCCTTTTGATTGATGTGAAGGTGCTTTTCTTTTTGGGACCATTTGCCCTGAATGCACCGATCTGCCATGTGCGCCCCCCAGGCGTAGTCTGAGGCGTCTGTTGTGATGACTTGATTTGCTTGAGGCTTGCTGAATGGAAGGCCTGTGTTTGTTTGGCAAGCTTGAGCCCACCACAGAAATTCCTTTTGAAGACATGGAATTAGTGGTATTATTGTTTCCAAACTGTGGCTGTGTTGAGACCATATGTTTTTTAGGTACCACTGAAGTTTCATCATATGCAGCTTTGCACATGGGATTAGTAAAATGCAAGATGCCATGAATCCCAGAGCCTGCAGGATTTTCCTTGCAGTAAGCCTGGTGCAATTTGCTAGTGCTGTGAAATATTGAGCTAGCTGCCCCTGCTTCTCTGGCGTGAGGTAGGCCATCTGGGTGTTTGTATCCAAGTTGGCACCCAGGAAAATTATCTTCTGAGAGGGTATTAGTCTTGATTTCTTTTTGTTGACTGTGTATCCCAGAGAGCTCAACAACATTATTACATAAGCCAGATGCTTCAGAAGTATGTTCTTGCTGTCCGCTTGGATCAGACAGTCGTCCAAATAAGGGTATATTTGTATCCCTTGAAGTCTGCAGAAGGCAATTACTGATGCCAGGCATTTCGTGAATACTCTGGGCGCAGTAGATAAGCCAAAGGGCAATGCAGAGAATTGATAATGAATTGAACCTGCAAGAAATCTGAGGTATCTTCTGCAATTTTGTCTGATTGGGACATGCAGGTATGCCTCCTTGAGGTCCAATGTAACCAGCCAAAACTCCTTGCCCAGCATGGGAAGAAGTTGCTGTAGAGCAAGCATCTTGAATTTTGGTACGAGTAGAAATGTGTTTAGGATGGACAGGTCCAAAATAGGTCTCCAATCTTTTCCCTTCCTTGGTACCAGGAATAGCCTGGAATAAAAACCTTGACCTTGTTCGTGCGTAGGTACCTCTTGAATAGCTTTCATGTCTATGAGCTTTGTAATTTGCCTTTGTGCCTCTGCCCTTTGATTGTGTGGCAAGTTTGGCATGCCTCTCATTTTTGGTAGGGTGTGAAAATGAAATCTGTAGCCTCTGTTTATAATGTCCAGTATCCATTTGTCTTTTGTGACAATATGCCAATTTTTTGAAAATAATGACAGCTTTCCTCCTAAGGGGGCTGCCATTTGAGACCTGGTTGGCATGCAAAGGGGAAAGTCATTGGGTTTGCTTTCGGAAAGATTGCGAGTTGTCCTCACCACCTCTTTGTGTAGGAGGTTGCCATTGTCTGCCTCTATACGATCCTTGGGATTGCCCTCTGCCCCTCGGGCACCTGTATCTGCCTCTTTGGGGTCTGTCTGTGGCAGGAAAGGACCAGTTTTTTGAAGGCCAATTTCTACTAAAACGTGGGGGTTGAACCTGTAGAAATTCTTTCACTGTTTGCATTGATTTAGCCTTTTCCTCCATTTTCCTTAATACCTCCTCAGCATTAGCACCAAATAGTACATCCTTTTGAAGAGGGGTGTCTAGTAATTTAGCTTTGACATGATCAGGCAGGGCTTGTTCCTTGAGCCAGGGATGCCTACGTATGACTGATCCTGTAACAGCAGCTCTACATGAGGCCTCTTGAGCATCAAAACCACATTGTAAGGTATGCTTACCCACTTGTTCTGCACTATGCATCAAATCCTGCAACTCCTTCAAGTCTGGTTGTTCAGGCTGTGACATTTTACTTTTCAATTCTGATAACACAAACTGTTGATATTTTAGCATATGAAACTGACAGTTTAAGGCCCTCATGGATAAGGTAGCCGAGGTATATACCTTTTTTTCCCACCTTTCTAAGGATCTGGAATCTCTCTCGGAAGGCAATGGATTTTTAGCAATGGATGCCTTAACATCCTTGGGGCCCTGTGAGATGGTTTCTGGGTCAGCAGCATGGCTTTTGTATAGAAATTGGTGTGAGTCAGGAACCCTGTAGTACCTGTCAGGCTTAACAGGAGCTGGAGGTAGAGAGTCCGGGTTAAGGCAGGCCTCTGAGTAAACATCATCTAGTATGTCCAAGACAGGAGGTATAGCCAGAGGCCTGTGCTGAGGAAGCAAGAGAAATTCCCTGAGCCTTTTCTTGGAATCAGAATAATCCTGGCCTTCCCAGTGGAAGTGTTCCCTTAACGTATGCAAAGTTTCCCCAAATGAGTAATCCTCAGGGGGGGATACAGAAGGGATGGACTCCTCCGCATCAGAGTCTTCAAAAGGGGAGTAAGAATGTTCCTGATCATCAGAGTGCTCTGAAATAATGGAGTCCTGATCAGAGGAGGGGGAATCTTCCTCCACCCTAGGCCTTTTGTCCGGAGGGGGCTGAGAACCTCTGATAAGAGTAATTAAATCCTCAGCCATTTTAAGCATCTGTTTCTAGGCATGGGGCCTGGAGATGGGCCCTGAGTAGCTGGTCTCTTAGAGTGCATGGTTGCTTTAGACTTTGTGAAAGCCTTGATGGAGAAAGAGGAGGAAGGTCTGAAGACACCTTGAGTGGAGGTGGACCTGTCCACATTCTGAGTTTCAGCGCCCAGAGTGGCTTCGGTATCTGTAGTCGGGGTATGGGCCGAGGAGCCTGCGACCTCGGGTACCGGAGACACCGTCAAAGACAGGTCGTCGGTAGGCAGGGGCTGCATAGGTGCCTCACTGAGAACTGGACCACGTGTAGTCGGCTTTGGCGTGGTGTCGGTAGAGACCGCGGACCTCGCGTATCAGTCCTTGTCTTTGCGTTTTTTAGACAAAACCGGAGTCGGAGTATCCGACGACATGGTATAGTTAAATGCTTTTCCAAAATAATGCTGGGCGAACTCCGCCCGACGCTTAATGGTGCATTTGTTGAATGTAGCACAAAAGCGACAGGCCGAGATGTCATGGTCTGGGCCTAAACAAGGTATACAGAGGGAATGGAAATCCTTATGCGGTATTTGCTTCCCACAAGAAATACAATTATTAACTTTGTCTGACATCGGTCTGAGGCAAGAAAAGGTTCCCCAATGGGGTACTTAGCTTTTAAGAAGACTTCGGTTTCCAAAATTTTCGTAATCTCAGGAGCTGGCCGACCGGCACTTGCGAACTGCTTCTGCTTCGGGCACCGCGCGACAAGAAAGACTGAAGAAAATGGCGTTGGCTGGTTCCTTTATACCCCTGTCGCACTGACGTCAGGGAAGAAGCGACAACAACCGACGCCGGACCTAGACTTTGGAATTCGGCCGACCGATGACCCGCCTGACGGCAGGAGAACCCATCTGTTATGACTGCAGCTGTATGCACAATGAACATCAATACCTTTTCCACTTATCAGCAGGATTTCCTTGTACTGGGTCTGGCTTCAAGAATGACATCCAGCACCTGCTTGCTTAGGCTGGCCACTGGAGGAGAATTCAAGGAATAAGTCAGGCTGCAAGGTTCAGGCTTTGCAGTTGCAGATGCAAGATCTGTCCCTCCTGCTGAGTGAGGAGGATTGGGATCTGGGGTAGGTGCCATGGTGGCACCGGTAACAGACTGCGCAGTAGTGGGTACCCATGCTGGGTGGCCAGTCTGGTGCAATCAGGATTGCCCTTGGTCTTTCCTGTCTTATCTTGAGTAATACTTTTGTAAGAAGAGGCAGAGGGGAAATGCATAAATTGAGAGGTTTACCCACTGAAAGTATAGGGCATCCACTTTCCATGCCCCGCTGTGAGGTGTCCTGGTGCAGAATTTGCTGAGCTGGTGATTGTTGGGGGAGGCAAATAGGTCCACCATCAGGGTCCCCCATTTCTGGGTTAGAAGGCTGAAGGTGTTGAGGTCTATCTGCTACTAGTGTGGGTGTAGGAGATTTCTGCTTAAGTCTTCTGCCAGAGAGTTTTGTTTGCCTGGCAGGAATTGAGCTTGCAGATGAATATGCATGGCCAAAGCCGTGTTCCACAGGGTCATGGCTAGCCAGCAGAGTGGATAAGAGTGGGTTACCCCCTGCTTATTGATGTACCACATCACTGTGGTGTTGTTGGTTTTTATTAGCAGGGGTCCTAGTGGGAGTAGGGATCTGAAAGCTGTCAGATTGTGCTGAACAGCTAGCATCTCTTTTTGGTTGATGTGCAGATGAATTTGGCTTGGGCTCCAGTGGTCCTGAATGCACCTGTCGTTCAGATGAGCCCCCAGGCATAGTCTGATGCATCTGTGGTTAGTGTCTGGGTGGTATGGTGTTGTGTAAAGGGAAGTCCCTTGTTGTGGTTGCATGCTGCTGCCCACCAAAGAAACTCTGTCCTTAAACAAGGTATGATAGGTATGATGGTTTCCAGGTCCTGAGAATATTGGCACTAAAGACTGTAAGTACCACTAAAGTTTCTATAGTAAAATGCAACAGGCCATGAACCCTAGAGCCTGCAGTATTTTCCTTGCAGATAGCTGGGTTCTGGTGGCCATTTGAGTGAAGTAGCCTGTTAGATAGGCTTGTTTTTCTGGAGTAAGGAATGCCATCTGGGATGCTCTGTCCAAGCTTGCTTCAAGGAATACAATCTTTTGACTGGGACTAGTTTTGATTTCTTTTCATTGATAGTGTACCCCAGGGAGGTTAGAAGGTCCTTTACAAATATCAGGTGCTGCAACTGCTTTTCCTGACTGTCTGCCTGAATCAGGCAATTGTCCAAGTTAGGGTATATTTGAATCTTTCTCTGTCTGCAACAGGCAATGGCAGGAGCCAGGCATTTTGTGAAGACTCTGGGAGCAATGGATAAGCCAAAGGGAAGTGGAGAGAACTGATAATGCATAGATCCTGCCCTGAAATGTAGATATTTCCTGCATGAGGTCCTTGATAGGGTTGCGCAGATAGGCTTCCTTTAGGTCTACGGTGGCTAACCAGGCATCTCTGGACAGCATAGGGAGAAGCTGCTGAAGGGTGAACATTTTGAATTTTGGTACCACCAAGAAGGTGTTTAGAATGTGAAGATCTAAGATTGGGCACCAGGTGCCTTCTTTTCTGGGTACCAGGAAAAGTCTGGAATAAAACCCTTGACCTATCTGTTCTGCAGGGAACAGGCTGAATTGGCCTTATGGACAGCAGGGATCAAACTTGGTTTTGTGCCTCTGTCCACTGGTTTGGAGGAAGGTCTGGGAACCCTTTTGGGGTTGGCAGTGTGTGGAAATAAAATTTGTACCCCTGGGATACTATGTTGAGGACCCATCGGTCTTTGGTGATGGAAGTCCAGTTTTCTGCATGGTGGGCAAGTTTTCCTCCTAGGGGCACGAGCAATTGGGCAGAGGTGAGGAGTGAAGTTGAAAAGTCATTGTGAATTCTTTCTGTAAGGGGGTGGCTTAGCACTCCTTGTCATAGAAGTGGGGGTACTCCATTGTTTAGATCTCGGCATACCCTGAGACAGTAATCTGGGGGGGTCTGTTTCCCCTAGGTATAGTCTGACATGGCCTTGAGGGGCTGGAAAGGACCAATGTTTCAAGGGGCAATGCCTACTGAATCCTGGAGGCTGCACTTGCAAAAAATCTTTGACTGTCTGCATAGACTTAGCCTTTTCTTCCATCTTTTTTAGAACCTCTTCTGCTTTGGTGCCAAGCAGATTGTCCTTGTTCAAAGGAGCGTCCAGTAATTTTGAATTGACATGGTCTGGCAAGTCTGCTCCTTAAGCCAAGCATGCCTTCTAAGTAAAGAGTCTGTGACTGCTGCCCTGCAAGATGCTTCTAAGGTGTCAAACTCACAGTGCAAGGTGTGCTTGCTGACTTGGCTTGCAGAGTACATAACCTCCTGTAATTCTTTATTTTCTGCACAGTCAGGAAAGGTAGATAATTTTTACTTAATAAGTTCCATAGTATGTTGCTGGTATTTCAGCATGTGGAACTGGCAATTCAATGCCCTAAAGGCGAGAGTTGCAGATGTGTATACTTTTTTTTACCCCATCTGTCTAAAGCTTGGGAATCCCTGTCCGAAGGGGTGGGATCCTTAGCTGTAGTTGCTTTTATGCCTTCAGGCCCTCGGGAGATGACCTCTGGGTCAGCAGTAGGATTTTTTAAAAGAAATTTGTGAGATTCAGGGACTCTGTAGTACCTGCCTGGTTTCCTTGGAGCAGGGGGTGAAGTATCAGGAGTTAAGACTGGATTCCATAAAGACATCATCCACAACATCCAGAGCAGGAGGGATGGCTAAGGGTTTATGCTGTGGCAAATCTAAAAATTCCCTGAGTCTCTTTTTGGACTGAGGATAATCCTGGCATTCTCAGTGGAAATGCTCTCTCAAAGTATGTAGGGTTTCACCAAAAGAAAAATCCTCTGGAGGGGAAGCAGAAGGAATGGACTCCTCTGCATCTGAATCCTCATAAGCAAATAAAGGCATGTCTTCATATTCAGAAACCTCAGAGTCGTTGGACTCTTGGTCAGTTAAAGCTGCTGGGGACAGGTCTCTTTTTCTCTTAGCAGGGGAAGGCTGGCTTCCCCTAATCAGCATGATCAGGCTTTCTGCCATTTTAAGCATTTGAGATTGTGGCAAGGAAACAGGTGTTTGAGTTTGGGTTGTCGTCTTTTTAGGCGTAGCTCATACTCTTGGCCTTAGAAACTTGTTAGTTTTAGACAGAACTGAAAAGGTGAAAGAAGTCATCAGTTTGTGTCGAATGTCGGTAATGCGAAGAACTTCCTCGGAAGCCGGTGCCTGCACAGCGGCTCCGGACCCATCCAAGGTAAAGACATCTGCAGCTCCCGTAGTCAAAGAAGAGTCTCACAGCATACCTGACTCTGAACAGGTCTTGGTAGCGGCCTGCAAATCTATCAAAGTGGGCATCAGGGGCTGCAAAAGCGCCTCACTGAGTACCAATGAACTGACGACTAGCTTAAAGGAAGCGTTGTCAGCAGTTTTGGACCTGTGCAGTCTGTCTCTGTCTTTATCCTTACATTTTTTCAGAAGATCGGTAGATGGATGGCTTACCAAAGCCATTTCGGAATACGGAGATACAGAGTGAAAGTATTTAGCTACAATAAGGGCCCAACGACGAATAGTTTGGGCGTTGAACAAAGCACAAAACCGACAACGAGGTACGTTGTGGTCTGGGCCTAAACAGATGACGCAGTAAGAATGGAAATCTCGGTGTGGTATTTGCTTTCCACAGGCGAGACGATTGTTAACTTTTTCTGACATCAGTTAGAGCAAGAAAGAAGGATCCCCAACGGGGTACTTCGCTTTAGAAGACTTCAGGATGATTCAATTCGGAAATGAAAACTCAGGTAGCGGCTGACCAGTACTCGTGCAAACTGCTTCTGCTTTGGGCTCCTCAGCAAGAAAGACTGATGTAATGGTGTTGACTGCCTGTTTTTATAGCCCTGACGTCAGTCCTGAAGTAACAGCAACCGACGCAGAAATACTAAGTCTCTGGTATTCGGGTCGACTGACGGCTACCTGCAGGCAGATAACCCAAGTGGGATGACTGCAACAGTGAAACATGAAGAACATCCACAAATTTGTCCCAGGGTTCCACCAGTGTCCCTCATTGACAGGGGAGACAGGTGCGGACTGAGGTTTCTTTTTGAGGATAAACTCTTGGCTAGGCTTGGAAGGGCCCCAGGGTCATTAGCCTAGTAACCTCCTATGATCTACCCAAAGATATTACTTCTAATGCAAACATCATTTGACCTTCACTCCAAATTATAATGTTACATTCAATAAAAAAAATAACTACTGCTTCCTACATAGGCATACTTTCCGGAAAATCCTAGTAGCCTTAACAGTATAATCATTTGAAAGTTCCTTCCACTCCTCCTGACAGTCTTCATTCAACATGTAGTCCAATTATTCTAGAGAAAGCACTGTACCCACAAACAAAGCTATACCTGTAGCTTTGTTTATGATCTGCAACTGCTGTAAAAAGTAGAGCTACATTATGAAAAGTTGAGACAATGCCGTTAGAATCAGCCATGCATCCCCATGCTGTATCTGTGTACCTCTTGCATCTACATGCAGTGATACAGTACAACAAAACACACTCCTTTCATTTAATCCAGGCTTAGTATTTATGTTTTACATAAACCTGTAGCTCCAGTTACTGTACAAATAGGAAAAACACCTTTACAACGTCAGTGGTGGTTATTCTGTATGCCACAGCAATGTGGCAATTCATTTAATGCTGCACATTACAATGCAGAATGAGTAAAGAAGGTGTGAATTACATACCCTCAATAACTTCTGCTCAACTGCCTCACAGCTTCCTTGGGGCATTTGTTTTACACAATAAACATATGCTCCTCAGAGAGGACTTCAAAATAACTAAAAGATCTTAGGACCGCCACTGAAGAGGACTGGAAGCCTTTAAGACTGCAGGACTGAGAATAGCCAAAAGACTGCATTTGCATCCAATGCTGAGGAGCAGCAGTGTATCATTTCCTCCTAGTGAGTACAGTGTGGGTGTTAAGACAGAGAGTGCAGAGTGACTACATGTCACTGTGTATGTGTAATGCCAATGTGTATGTCCCCAGTGAAGAGTGCCTGGTTGCATGTGTGTTTGTGCGTGCATTCATGGTAGATCTATTGAGAAAATAAAACTTCAAAAGGGTAGTTGCCTATCTCCACTGCAATATATTACCATATCTGAAAAAAAGAAACAGGCATACACACCTTTTAAAGCACCTCAAAGCTCTTGCTTGACAGTGCTTCTGCTGACACAATAAATAATAACCAAACCAATAAGAACTGTTAACCACATGTCACTTAATACCTGTGCGAGATGCATCCAGTGAAATATAAATGAGTTCAGCAGATGTCAAGATGGAAGCAAACGTTATTTTCACATTGACCCTTGCATGTATTTATGCCAGAAAAACAACAGTTATGTACATACCATAACAATGAATTTGTGTTGTCTGTTATCCTTCCTCAACCATTAGACTTTGGCCACTTCTCAGACACCAGAGCCATAGCTCAAGCTCCTCCACTTACGCATTACCCTCTCCAAAGCACCAGATTACCTCAGATTGAGTTTGCCCCCTTGATAACACAAACAGAAAAGGAAAAGTTCCATAACAATCTAGAAGCATGACAGCAGAAGTATCTTGAGCTTAGAGAGGAAAAAGGCCAATAGGGTCTACTTCTAGGTCATACCAGGAACCCATAAGAATGTCTCCTGTCGATAGAAGGGAGAAGGAAGGAGGGTAGGTTGAGGAAGGATAAAAACAGACAACACAGATGCTTTGTTATGCGAAGTCCATAACTGCTGTACCTGATGTTGTCTTTTTCATCCATTCAGCAACCAATGGAACAAAGTCCCCAGCTAGTATAACCCCAGGGTGGTCCCATGGAAACATAGTTCAGATTACAGCAAAACCAAATGCTGTCCTGTTTCTAGAAAGAATATCCAACTTGTAATGAGTTACGAAGGTATGAACACTGGACCAAGCAGCAGCGCGAATGTCACTTACAGACGTTCTGGACAGAAATGCAGATGAAGTGGAGAATGACCTTGTGGAATGAGCTAAAGGTGATCTTGGTAAAGCTAAGACTTTTCTGTTTGCAAATACAAGAAATACATTCAGTAAGTCATCATGCTACAGATATCCCAATTTAGCCTTTGAGAATGAAATAAACAACTGGTTCAATTTCCTAGAAGTTTTTGTTCTATGAAGATACAAATCTCAGTTGCCTGTGTAAATGCAATAAATGAAACATATATTCCCCTTTATTGGAAAATTTTGGGAAGAAAAATGGAAAATTAATGGACTAGTTAAGGGTGAATTCAGAGGCTAAATTTAGAAGAAAGAAGGGGTTGGTGTGAAGAGAAACTGTCTTTACAAAAAATGATATACGTGATTGACAACGGAGTTTGAAGTTGATGCACTTGTCTAGCAGACGTAATAGCAATTAGAAAAATAGTTTTTCATGACAAAAACTTTAAATCAGCTTTTGCTGCGGGTTCAAAAGGAAATTGAGTTACACCCCAGAGAAGAATTGTCACGTCCCAAAGAGGAATGGGGTCTTTGATATTAGGTCTCAGTAAAAATGTACCTTTCAGGAAGGCTTTGCATAACTTAAGGGAAGTCAAGGACAAATTATCTTGACCTACATGAAAACTAGATCTCAACCAACAAAACCTTGGCTGTAAAATAACTTGCTTCACTATGAAAAATGGAGGTCAGAAATTTCAAAACCACAGAAATGGGTGCAGAGAAAATACTCTAGGTGTCTCTCATTACCTGAAGAAAATCAGGGCAAGAATTAAGAGGTGTAGCCCCCACCAGGATAAAAGCACTCACAACAAACTAAATCAATTCAGAGGAAAAATAAATTCTACCAAAGCGATTTTTAAGTAAATTTGGCCTCTCAGGCCAAGGACAACCACAACACATTCTTTAGATATGTCTGGTACCTCACAGGCAATACACGATTGTGTGCAAAGTCCATTATTAATGGAGCCACCTACACTTAGCCACAAAATGCAGTAAACCTACTGGCCGACAAATTCATTTCCAACTTTACTCCTCTCTCTCCCTCAACCTTCTCTCTGGAAATGTCAAACATAACTCTCCCTACTACCACTAGGGAGCAAGTTCTTAATGCCCTCTCCAAGGACAAGAACACTGCATCAATAGGTCCAGACAACATTCCAGGATACCTTTTAAGTAGCATGAAACACAACCTATCAGGTCCTATGAAATTGCTGTTTAACTGTAGCCTCCAAACAGGCTTTGTACCTCAGTAATAGAAAACAACAGTTATCTCTGTACAAAGGTGGGCCATCTACAGGCCCTAAAAGCTACAGACCCATAAGTTTCACTAGTCTCACATGCAAAGCCATGGAAAGAAGTATCATGCAAATGATCAATAATGCCACAGGAAACCTTCAGACACTAAACCCAATTTGGTTTCATCAAGGGCAGATCCTGCCTACTCAATCTGGTGGACTTCTTTGAGAAGGTCACCAAAGCAACTGATGAGGGCAAAATGGTTCATACTACCTACCTTCACCTGGCCAAGGAAACTGACAATACCCCACTCAGGCATTGTTGACAAACTCGAGAAATTAGGTATAACCCCTAATGTTACCTAGCCAGCTGGCTCACAGACAGGACCCAGGTAGTTCGAATCAGGGAGTCCACCTCTACAAAGAGGCCAGTTACAAACAGAGTCCCACAGGGACCAATTTTTAGCATTTACTTCTCTGAAGTCAAGGCCAATGTCAGTGGCCTCTGACTGACTAAATTTGCAAATGATTTGCAAATTAGAAGCAGTCACAGAATCCCCCACCAACACAAATGCTCTTCAGGAAGGGCTGACACAGACAAATATCTGGTGTCAGAGTCAGGGACTAAAATTAAATGCCAAGAAATGCATAACAGTATTCTTCAGAAAGTCATCTAGCCCTGGTAACTATCATATCGACAACACACCCCTAACAGTTGGCCAAATAGTCAGGGACTTGGGGACACACAGACAGTAATCTAGCCTTTGACCATCATGTGTCTACAGTAGAGAGAAAATCATTCTATGTTGTGCAATTTATAAACAGAGGTATGGTATCTAGGTCCAAGGAGGTTACTGTTCCACTGTATTCAGCATTCATTAGACCTATCATTAAGTACAATACCTCCTTTGATATGTACCTAACCAGCCACATCCAACAACTAGAACAGCTATAGAGGTTCCTCACTAAAAGAATGCAGGGCATAAGTAACATGACTTATGCAGACTGCCTCAAGGCCCTATCCCAGTATTCTGTCTCTTACAAGCTGTTGAGGGTAGCTCTATGCCTGACATACAAGGCATTGTCAGACCCAACAGCACCAGAATTTCCTGTTCTAAAGACTTAAACTTTGCTTGTGATATAAATAGAACCTGCTGGAGGAGAGGTTATGCATTCCCGAAACTACCTCTTCAATGGAACAAGCTCCCTATCCGTGTGATGCAGAGTTCCTTCACACACCAATTCAAGAGTAACTTGGACAACAGGATGGGGAACAGGAAATTCATCCCTGGTTTGTCAGCTCTGTCTGTAATAGATACAAGTAGTCTGTAAATGTTTCATCTCCCAAGCACCCGCTTACATTTAAGTGTACCAGAACTTGTCAGAGATTTGGCAGGCAATGCTAGGCTTAAAAAAGGTTCTTGTGGTTGTTAGCCTAGTGCACACCTATGAAGGTTGGTCTCCAAGGCGGACCATGTGCCTTGCAATATCTGTTCAGGTAATGCCACCCCAGCCCAACTGGGAAGCATCCATGGTCACCTTCGCCTAATGCAAAGGATGGACAAAGGGGCTATCCAAAAAAAATACAGTTGTGTACACTTACCATAAATGTAGATGTTCAAGTGTATTCACTGTTGCAGTTCTGACTGTTGGGATTTCCTGCCATGAAAGCTCTTGGCTGGCCCAACTACCAGAGGAGATTGTTTTTGCCTCCCAGGCTGGCAGACGCCATTACTGACATCAATACACTCGGGAACACGAAGAATATCATCTGGTTCATAAATCCACCAGGATACATGCTGTTTGCTGATCTTTGTGATTCTAATGTGAGATGTCATGGGATGCAGATTCATAGACCACTGAACTGCTAGTTTCCACTATACTACTCTCAAACAGTATCTTGCCAAAGACAGAATGGTTATGGATGCCATCACTGAACCAAGGAGCTGAAGGACCATCCTGGCAGGTAGTGCCTGAAGAGACCGTAGAAGTGTCCCCTTTTGTTGTAACATGTACAATCTTGACTGAGGAAGTCGAGCCACTTGAGAAACTGTACTCAGATGCGCTCCTATGAACTCTAGGGTCTGAGTCAGAATGGGTTGAGATTCGTCATATTTTCCTGTTATGTCCAGTTGTATAAAATAAATGGAGCAGGTAGTCCTTGGCACGTATCAGTACATATCTAGTAGTAGCCAGTCATTGAGGTAAGAAAACACCCAGAACTCCAGCAATCTCAGGTGAGCTGCAAACACTGCCATACACTTGGTAAACACCCAGGGGGCTGTGGTGAGGGCCCAGGGCAGGGCTCTGAACTGAAAATAACTGTCTCTCAGCTGAAAATGATCGTATTTCCAGGACTGTGTGTCTATTTGTATGTGACAGTATGCATCCTGGAGGTCTGTCAAGCACATCCGATCATCCTTCCTCAAAATAGGTAAAATGGACTGAACTGCAACCATTCAGAACTTTGAGTGACAAACTGGTTCAAGTGGCTGAGGTTTAATATTGACCTGAGGTCCTCGGTTTTCTTTTGGCACCAAAAAGGATCTTAAGTTCCGAATTTTCACTGGTCTGGTGGAACCTATTGGAATGCCCTTTTTCACAGCAGCTTTTCTATTTCTGAGACTGCTTCTTTTATTTTCTTTGATGGGGTGGTACATCACGATTTTTTCTTGAATGAGTGAGAGGGGGAAGGGAAAATGGAATTTAATAACCTCTGGTAACTATTCTCTGCACCCAGACATCTTTGGTGGTGGACGTTCAAGCTTCCAGGTGCAGAGATAAGTACCCCCCAGACTGCCTCTGAAATGCTGCAGTCGGGCAATCGTTCAGGGGTGCTGGAAAGGTTTCTCAGAGAAGGGACCTCTTGGTTTTGCAGAACCCCTCTGCTGCATAGGCGATGTCTAGCGTTAAGAGTCCCCCACCCCCACAGGGGATCTATTTCCATATGGTTCCTGAGAAAACCCTTGTAATTTCCACAAACACATCTTCTGCCTGATTTCTAGTTTCTTGAAAAGGTCTCCCTGAGGGGTAGAAAAATGGATCCCTAGCGCAGACAGGGTTTTCTCACCTTGTTCACTCCCGGAGAGTTTCTCTCTAACGTTTTGTCTGAACAGGGTAGAGCCATCAAAAGTTGCATTCATTAACAATCTCTTGTAGGGCTCCATACAATCGCAAAGGTACATCCAGGCATGTCTCCTAATGGGAGATGTCTGAACTTGCCTCTCTTGAAATGCCCTCCATAGCCTGGGAAATCAGCTGCATGGAGGTGCTTGACAGTGATTGAAGGGTGGCCATTTACAAAGAAACTTTTTTTATCCTCCACCAACATAGGCCCTGAAAGGGATTTGGTGAGCTCCTTAGTCAAATCTCCCAAAAAACATGCAAAGTGTGCCAGGTAATTCAGAGACTGCAGGGCAAAGGTTGCAGAGGGAAAAATTTGCTTTCAAATCTGTCCAAGGCCCTAGACTCCATGTTGGGAGATGGACAGAAGGACTTTCCTCAGCAAGTTCCTTTTTGGTGGCTGCAGCAACCACCATGGCATTAACTGGAGGACTCCTGCTCCAACGGGTATCAATCTTGGGTGCAACAAAATATTTGTCTGTATTTTTTAGGAACAGGATCTGTAGCATCCAGATCCTTCCAAGCACGATGGGAAATGAGGTCCACCATTTCATCCGCTGGGGGCACCACCCAGGACAAAGCTATTTCCAAAAGCTTCAAGAAACATCACCTCCTCCTGGGAAGGGGTTTTGGAAGACCATCCACCTTTCTGTCTCAGACGCTTGAGAATTTCTCTGAATGAGATGTCCTCAAGGGATGACCTGGGTGACCCCCCTCCCCTTCATCGAAGTCCGTCTTTTCTAATAAAGATTCATGTGGGGTATCAATGTGCCTCCTCTTTTACTTGCACTTTTGGGGAGCTCACCATGGGAGAGATACGAGGAGGATTACGGATCTGAGATTTGGCTCCAACAGGATCATGTCAGTTGGATCAGAGAAGGAGTTGAAGACTAAGCTTTCAGATTTAACCTAGACAATCCCAGAGTTCTTGGATCCAGTACCACCAAAGCCAGCCCAGCTAACTATAATTTTGTAAATAATTATATGTCATTTGTGAATATTAATATGATTTATATAGAAATGTAACAAAAGGAGATACTGCCAGCCCAGCTATCTGGAATTTTGTAAATGGTTATGTGTCATTTGTGTATATCAACATAATTCATATGCCTGTGTTACAAATGTATTAGAACTTTGTGTCATATTGTACAGACGTGTGCTGAAGAGATATTTTAGTACTGAGCAGAAATGTATATGCACTACTGTAACTGTTCAACAGGGCACACTGAAACAACAGATTAACTTGCAAAACTTCAGAAAAATGGTTGAGGTTAATTTACTTTAATATAAGCATAAGATATTATCTCTCAGCTTCAGTGCAGTAATAGACAATGTCTAGTACTAGAAGTTTTTTGTATTGTCTTTAAATGTGGAGGAATGTAAATTATTTTATGACTTCCACCATTTGACAAAAGATCTAAGAAGGCCCTTGTTTGTGTGTTTTCACAAAGATATGCTAAATGCTGGCAGTTTTTAGCAATGGTGGTTTAGCTGGGAATTGATAGTCACATGACACCATGTGATGTCATCCTGCAAGTATCCCAGCAACAATATTTGAGATATTAATTTAAGAACTGGCAGAGAGAGAGAGCACATTTTGTATTCTCCCTCTGACCTGGTAGCATCAACTGGGAAAGCCCACTCACCTCATCTATATTGCCTGGCTCTGTAAGTAAGTTAACTAGGGTACAGTAATTTCTTTTAGATTCTGTAAGGAATATAGTAAAGATTAGATGTTTTCTGTATTTTGTTGAGACTGTCCTGCAATGCTGTTTTAAATATTTCCTGTGATAGCATATTTAGTATTGTCTTGCTCTTGTATTTATTATTAAATATATTTAAACCCATCTTTGTGGCTGATATTTGTGAGACATATTTTAAGTTCATAGAGTACTGGCACTTCTATTTGGTGACACTTTGCAGCCACTCCTAATAATTGCCTTGCTCTTGGTGAAACTACCATTTGGATTAATAGTAACATTGCACAGTAGGATTGAACACCCTTTGCCAAGGGCATTAAAGTAGCTGATAAGTAGTGGCTGGTGGCAGTCAAGACTTCCTTAATAGTCTGGGCAAAATGAGGCATAGCTAGTAAACTTGTGCCAGCATTTTCCAGGTGTGTGTGTGTTTATGTATAAATAAAATCTCAAACGGTGTGTGTGTGTGTGTGTGTGTGTGTGTGTGTGTGTATGTGTGTCAGCTATTTGGGGAGGGATACAAAGCACTGGTTGGACAGAGGGTGCTGGAGGTCTTGGCTTGGCCACTCAGCTGAGATCTCAACCCTATAGCTGTGACAGTAGGGAGTCTTACTGAGGATCTGGAGAAAGAGGGAGAAACCAGCCTCAGACTGACTGTGGTCTCTGTGTGCTCTTAAGGGAAACTGCACTTTACTGTGTGTACTTATCATCCCAGTGTGCACATCCCCCACTGTTGCCAGTGGAGAGTATTGAGGCTCCTTGATTAATGGGCCATGTGTGTGTACTTATCATCCCAGTGCGCACGTCCCACTGTTGCCAGTGGAGTGGATTGAGGCTCCTTGATTAATGGGCCAGTGCTAGAGTGTCACATGGAGTAGGACCTAGCAAGGGTAACTGGGCTGTTCCAAAGCTTATAGGATGAGAGTACTCCCAACTGAATTTGAGTCCTGAGAAATGTTCTTATGTTGTCCCCATCTGTTTCAGCCAGGCTCCTGGTAGACTTGATGGACAAGGAGGTAGGAGGAGGTCTAGATAACTTGCATGGAGTTTCTTGCAAGAAAGGTGAGATTGGCTCCAGAGAGAACCAAGGTTGTCTATACTTAGGAGATTTAGTAGAGGGAATTTTTAGATCCGAAGAAGTGGACGGATCCAAGGATCTAGAAATTTTGACTGTAAGAGTTGAAGTTGTAGTTAATTGAGGAGACCGGTCAGGGGAATGCTTTCTAGACTCTTGAGGCTTCTCTTTGTGCTTCTCTCTATTTTCCATTTGAGACTACCAAACTGGTTTCTTTGTGGAGGCCGAAGCTGCAGACAACGAAGAGGAATAAGACAACAATCCCTTAAGGACTAACTTGTTCCAGTGCAAAACCAAATCTCTAGCATTAAAGCCAGAACAAATCTCACACTCCACATCCAGATGAGAAGCTCCAAGACAGTACGCTCACTCAGAATGGGCATGAGTGGGTATTGTGTGGCCACAAAATAAGCATTTCTTAAAACCAGATGGTTTATCAGACAACCTGCAAGGAAAAATAAGTAAATCACAGAACAGAAAAGTACAAATACCAACAATGGTAAATACAGGGCTAAAAAATACTAGCAATGGTATGGAAGACTACTGGAAGAAACTAGGAGGAGGCAAAACAAACTCATGGGGACTAGAAAAAGAACAGTACTAACTACTACAAAATAAAACAGATATAAAGTTTTTTTTTTTTTTTTTTAAATAGGGCAAGTAGGAAAGCAAAAGAAGGTGAAAGACCCTGAAAAGCAGGAAAAAAGTTTGAAAATGAAAGTCAGTTGTCTTCTAGACACTTGAGCCACATCAACCATGTCTGACTGCTGGAAGCAGCAAACGAAAATGGATGTAATATGGGGCTTGGAAGAGGATTATGTTTATGGGGAGGAGCTTGAGCTACAGTTCCAAAGTCTGAGAAGTGGCCGAAGCTGGATCCAAAACCCTGTGGTGGAGGAACGGACAAACAAGACAACATTAGATCTCCTTTGCAATCCTGAGTCTTTTTTCACATCAAGGCAGCTATCTGTTTATTAGTTTATAACATGGTGGGGGTGGGGCACTCTCAGAGTTAGTTTAATCTATAATTTGCTTATCATGATACTTTACATCACTGCACAATGTATTTTTTATTATTCATCCAGAAAAATCCAGAATATCAGGTATGTCTGGCAACTACCCAGTATGTTGTTGTCTTTCGGCTTTTCCCGGTTAGGGGTCGCCACAGCGGAACTTTGGTCCGTTAATGATTGGCAGTAGATTTTCATGAACGCTGAGGTGCCAGCTCGACGTCCAACCTTCAACGAAGGCATGCCCATTTAAGTATGTCTTTCGAACGCCCACCCAACCGTGGGAAGGACATGCAGACTCCACATAGAAGGCAGTCCCCTCACTCCAGCCGAGAATCGAATGGGAGAACCTCTTGCTGTGAGGCAACAACGCTACTGCTACACTACAGCAGATGTACGACCCAGTATAATTAGATTCATCCACAAAACATAAGTACAATTAACGTTTCACATGGTGAAAAAATTTTTGTTTTTAAATATAAGAGGAAAATCATCAGATAGCTCTTGAACGATTAGATCAAAATATGTGAGCAAACATCACAGTTTTTTTCTAGAAAAGTTATATTTGGTGTCAATTTATATATTACAGCATAATATACATGTTTGACTTGTTGCCATTTTTTTATCTGTTTTTGGCAGTCACACATTGCTGATGAACTCCAAAAGCAAGTATCTATTTGGAGGTAATCTTTATATGAAGGCAAAAAAAAAACAAATGATCAAAGTCACATGATCATCTGTAGGGTGTATATGCAGTGTATGACATCTAACAGCACCAAAAATAAACATATTATTGTGGCCATTCCATGTCTAAGCTGCTCTGCTTTGTAAATTGGAAATGAGAAGTAAAGTCCTTTGTGAGCAGACTAGCATTCTTGAATTAGATTTTTTTTCGTTAACTGCCATAGGGGAACTGACATACAGCCTCATACATACAGATGAACTGGTTCAGAGATGTTCACTGGCACAGTCAATGTTATTAATTTTGGATGTTTTCCAATAGGGCTATCGTGTCAATCTTCTGATCAGTATGCACAGTGCAATCATGGTCTCAAATGCTTCCTTAATAACTTGTCATTATATCAGAAATATATCTCATGCACATTTCTCTTGGACAGGAAACTTTTTATTCTGGGAATTATCCTCATTAGTAGTTTACTCATCTGTAGTAAAGTACATTATATTAAGGTAAAGTTCAGCATACCTACGTATGCCAAGCATCATCAGCACATTGCATTTTGTGAGTGAAATCCTGTATTCTTGTAAGAAATTTGCTGTTACATTTGAAACATTTCCAGACATATAGTACAGTGTTGATACATACCACCATTACTTTTATAAAGCCACTTGGATGATCTACTGTTTGCTATTTGGTTTACAACTCATCTATCCATTATGTATTTCGTCCAGCAAATAAACTCTGAATATAGTTCTTTGAGGGAAAAGTCTGAGGATTTAATCGAAAATAACTGATCAATGTAACTTGATCACCGCTGGGGAGTGTGCAACAGTGTGCACTGTCAAACAGTAACAAAGTGAAATACATTACCATGGGCATCCTAAGTATTTTCTATGATGCTTTGTAAATCACACTCAAGATGCAGTGAAATACTTCTGAGTATTATGGAATTCTTGAGTGTGTTTTGTACACAAATCATCCTAGGGCAATTCTCTTGATATATTTTTTAAATTTGTTTTGTAAAGTGCCTTGGTAGAACTGACATATAGTCTCTTGCATACAGATCCACTGTCTCAGAAGTTCCCAATGGGGCACTGATGTTGAATTTTTGGTCAGTATGCAGTGAATACAATAACGGCCTTAAGTGCTTCTACACTGGCTTGCCCTTGCATTAGAAGTATAAATCATATACATTTTTATATTACAGAACATTTCAATGACTGGAATTATGACTCCCCCCCACCCCGACTTTAGCTTGTGTATTTACTGTTACTAAACCACACAAAAAGACAACCAGAAGCAAAATAATTTTAAAAATGCCTGGTGGATATAACAGTTTTGTTCTGAGTACAACTTGGTCACAGACCAAGGAAAAAATACAGCAGCTGTTTGTCACTGCCTTCTTTATCAAAGCCTGATTATTTTAGACAACATATACTGTTATTTTGTACACAAGACATCTGTACAGTTAGCATGTTTTGTTCAAGCAAACTCTGCATACAAACTTAAGTTCTTGTAGCTGAATATGGTACTGCACTATACACCATTTCAACTGGTGGTGTTGGTTTGACCTTATGGCCGGTATGCACAGTACAATAATGGCCAAAAATTGTTGTTGAATGAGTTATTATATCAGAAATGAAAATACTATATATTTTACCTGAATATTTTATCGCTTTGTCACTGATTGATCAACATTTATTTTTGTTAATTTATCACTACTCAAATGTTAGAAGTTTAAAGGAATGCATATTTATTTTCTTTTTAGAAAATTAATGCAATGTATAAGATACTGATGCCCAAATTATGCTATAAATTTCACTAGATACAGCATGGGGTGACAGTCACACGTTGAAGTACTTAAAGAATGTATGCATTGTTTATGGATGCGCACAAATTAACAGACTGCCTGTTTTGGAATATATGAAAATTTTTATATGACTAAAGTTTATGACAACTGGGTTTGATTAGTTACATTTTGTGAATTCAATACTATTTAATTGTTAGAAGTTTAAAGTAATGCCTATTTATTTTCTTTTTAGAAAATTATATACCATATAACCTAATGATACCCAAATTACACCATAAATTTCACTGGACATATATAGGGGAGTGTTGCAGTTTGGAGAGCTAGTCAGACCATGGTTATGCACTGTTACGTTATTACCCGAGACTAGTGTAAGAGTGATAGGTTTAGAATGTATGCTTTGTTTATGGATGTGCACAAAAGAGTTAAACTGCTAGATCTCTTTACTCAACAAGAGGAATTTACATCATTAGGGCAGAGATGGACTGCATTCCACTATCTTCCCTGCCTTGTATAACAAAGAAGTCACAGCTTTGGCATCACAAGCAAACATGTACAACTGGGTGACAGAATGTTCAGTACTGTAGCTCTTGGGCCTTAGAGCAGCCACTAACAGTGTGTCAATGCATAGTCAAGTATCAGTGGTAACAAAGTAAATACTCCCTAATGTACAACAAAGTAATCACTCACTAATGTACCTTCTGGCAAAGTCTGACACCTAATACTTCATCAAACTTTTGGATGGTAAACTGTGTCCATCAGTTTTCAGTGTAGTTTTTCTCTTCTTTCAGCTAAACTCATCACAGACCACAATGACAAATGCTTCACTGGCTGGAGGAACCAACTTGGGTTCCTTCTTACAGCAAGAAGCATAGAAACCCCAAGAAAAGGGGCTTCAAATAAACAAATGAATATCCAACTACTGAAAAATCAACATATCATACAGAAAGTGACTGAACACAATCTGTCAATTATCAGTCGATCAGAAACTTAAAAAAAAATTAAAACTTTTTTGCAGGAGTGCCCACATTCCCTGCTAAGTGTATATGCCAACTCTGAGTGCACTGCAGTGGAGAATAAGCAAATATTCTGATCCTCATGGTACTATCATCTTACACAGAAAAGAAGCTGGCACACATGATAAACAGGTACACATGATAAACAGACTTTCAATCAGCGGTACAGCTGATCGACAAGCTGACTTATCAGTGTAATTACCGTATATCTTCCAAATAAACAGAGTACAGCTGAAAACAGACTTTCTGAATCATCAACTTTAAATATAGCTGCTGACAACTAAGCCCCCCCCCCTTCCTCATTCTGGTAAGGAAATTAGGCCATGGCATGGCATGTGAACATGCAGAAGAGAGCATGCTCACGTACTCATCACGCAGAAAAGAGATAGAGGTTTGGCAATGTGCTGTACCACAGACTGGGCCAATGCCCCAAGACTACAGAATGAGAAAGAAGAGTGAAGAGGAGTAGTGATGAATATAACAAACAGAATTCAGGGGTAGGAACAGCATCTCAAGAAGATGGACAACTTAAGATGAGCACCCTGATAGTTAAAGAAATGGGGGAATAATGAACTTAAAGTGTTCATTCCTCCAGACATGTCAAGAAAGAAGGATGACAGAATGGAGGAGAAAATTAAGGAGTGGTGCTGAACATAAATACCAGTCGTAACCTATCACAATCAGAATAAGAGGTTCCGAGGTCCTGGGCAGAGACAGACTGGTAAATAGATGAGGTCTCGGAAGAAGAGTGGGTCAACTACCTAATGGAAGAATGTAGCAGAAAGGACATACGTTTTAATGTGGTCAAATTCAAGGTGCAGGGGTCCAGGATGTTCAGGCAAAGGCACAGTCTAGTAACAGTGAGTGTGTCAATTGATGGCTTGGTTTACTGGTATATACTGGATGGCACAGTGGTGCAGCAGTGGCACTGTTGCCTCACAGCAAGAGGTTCTCTGGTTTGATTCTCGGCTGCGGTGCCTTCTGTGCGGAGTCTGCAAGCCCTCCCTTGCATTTGTGTGGTTTCCTCCGGGTGTTCCGGTTTCCTCCCACATTACAAAGACATGCATCTGGAGTGCTTCTCCCCGGGCCTCCTCTGAAAATTGGCTTCGTTCCAAGTCGGATTTTCCTGGTTAACAAATTTAAATAAATAAATGAATGAATACAAGAAAGAATACAAAGACAAAGATGATGGTGTGGGATTTTAGGGAAGTTTATTTTTCCTGAGGTGCAGAAGACAATCAGAGATGAGTCAGGCATCTGTGGCCAAAATTAGAGAGCGTAAATAAGCAAAGGGATTAGATCAGGATTATGGACAAAGGCTAAATATAAAGGCAAAATAAGGAGACAGCCAGTATGGCTACAAAGTAATATGACATGAGCAGTTAGGAAAAAACAAACAGAACATTCAAGAACTGGAAGGGATGGATTATGCAAGAAAAGCAGACAGGCCAAACAAAACAGGTAAGCTAAGGGACAAGCTGAAGGAAGTTGGCAAGCAGCTGTCAAAAAAGCAGAACAAACTTTTTTTTAGAGCAAAATGTTTTTAGATATACCACAGAAGGAGTAAGAGAAGGACATGCCTGACCAGACTAGTCAAACACAAGAAAATCATTGAAAACTTTGAAACAACAAAGATAACAAAACACTTTGTTTCAGTCTTTGAAAAGGAAAACGTGAGAAGGACGCAATGCTGGAAGACAGGTAGAGTGGAAGGACACCAGGACTGAAGGGAGAGGGAAATGGCTGCCCTGAGGCGGCACAGGAACTAAATTAGGTACTTTGTAAATGAATCTGGGCACTGTGTTGCCAGACGGTAGGGTTGACTGATCAATGCTGAAGGATTCACTTGTGTGTGTACTGTAACTGCTGTCTCATGAAAGCAGACACTGTGCCTCAATCAGATTTTTCATCAGTGTAACAGACTGCAATCTCTGACTATGGTCTTTACAGAACAAACCTGTTACAAGACGGAGAGCAATGGCACCTTGGAAAATGCAGTGAGAGAGACTACACCACACATGCTTGTGTGGGTAGAGTAGAGCAGCCACAAAAAGAGAAGCTAAGCAGTATGTACAGCAATGAAAAATACTTCTTATATAAAGATAAGCAGACCATATGAGGCATACTGAATACAATGCTTTCTTTGGTAAGCACAAATTTTATTTATTTTATTTTTATTTTACATTTGTTGACTGGGATAGTCCAACTGGATGCATGTCCATTTTCAGCAGACGCCCGGGGAGAAAAGCTCCAAGGGTAAGCAGATACAGCATTACATATTACAAACAGACTATTTACAGAGATTACATAAGTAAGCAAGTTAAACAAGTTCCACAGGTTACAGTTAATCCTGAGCACAAGTCAGGATTAAATTAAATTACACAGTAAACTGGTTAACAGATTTTTACACATTCTAGAGAGAGTTAGCCAGGCTTGATACATTGACATAGCCAGTTAAGTGACAAATGTTGTTTGAGTCTAGTTTTAAATTGACCTAAGGTGGAAAGTAAGGTAATATCAGCTGGAAGAGAGTTCCAGGATCTACTTACAGAGTTTGCAAAGAGAGAATCACCGGCTGTGTTATTAATTTTGCTAGTCTGAATTAGTAGTTTGTTAGAGGATCGAAGTGGTTTAGGATTGTTATAGGGGGTGATAATATTTTTAAGTGCAGGAGTATTGTCCGGATTATAGAGGATTTTATAGGCCATAATCAGTTGGTTATACTGGATTAGGCTGGGTAGTTCAAGCCACCCAAGCTGATTTAGATTGATGCAATGATGTGTCCTAAAAGGCAGCCCAGTGGCAAACCTGGCAATGTGGTTGTAGCAAATTGAGAGTTTGTTAAGGACAGTCTTGTTTAAATTCGAGAGTAGAGGGGATGCATACAGAAGGGTTGAAAGAAGGTGAGAGCGAGCTCCAATATATCTCTAAAATGGAAAGGCCCTCAATGAATGTTAACCAAAAAAATGAAACGCTATACTCAGCAGCCTACCAACTGCTACAAGGTGACCCATGTCTCACTTTTTAAGCCACGAAAGACCAAGTCCTATCTGACTTCCTATTTCATCGAAAAATCAGTGGCTGTTAAAACACCCATAGTAAGGAAATTAATCTACACCAACAAATAAACATGACTTGCTGAAAGGAGAGAATTCTAACTTAACACATTCACACACCATTGACTACATTACCACTACAGGTCAAGCAAAGTACTACTTTGTTTACCTTTAAGGGTAGTACTGATGATTGGATAGATATATAGATACAAACTTACACCACAATTATCATGAATAGCTGTGCTTGACTTGGGATCTGAGCACTATTAAGAGTTTGTAAAGGAATGCAAGAACTTGTCTTCTTAAAGGTTTATATGACTAGGCATATTATAGTTCGTGTCACCACTTGCCCAGTACTGTACATATGTACACAATATTCAACTGTCATGTGTAATGAATATCAAACCACAACTATTTAGATAGGTTACATTCTACTTCTAGCAGTCAGAAACAAGCAAGGAGACTGGTAAGGAGGTCAAAGAGCAAGAACATTGGATTAATAACTCAATAGGTTTATATCTCCAAGGGCAGGGGAAAAAGAGACACAAGCATCAGCAATGATCCTGTTATGCATACACCTACTATTATTGATGAATGGTATCACACAACTGAACTACGGTACATCACCAAGACCACTGCTGCAGGATTCATATAAATGTATTGCAAGATGAGAAAGCAGTGCAGCAAACAGATTCCATAAGGGTGGCTGATCTACACCATCACCTGAATAGCTCTAAGACAAAGCCTGATTTACCCCTAAACTGGAGAAACAGTTTGCAATGTTCAGAGAGAGAGTGAATGAATAGCCACATAGAACCCTTAAATATAACTTGAGCAATATGTTAGTACAGAAGGCTGCACCTTATAAATAACAGACGGAGTCATAATGGCTACAATGTTTTAGTGTACCTAATAACACAGGTGATAATATAGTCAGCAGACCACTTAGAAACGATGGTGTACTACCAGATGGTCCGGGTTTCCCTTTTATGAAAGGGATGAACACATGAGTCTTCCTAATAGGCTTCGTCCTTTGTACACAATAACTGGGTACCCCCTGGATAATCACGCTGTAAAACATTCATTCCTCTGTGTCTTCCTGCATGGGTCAGAAAGCTAGAACTTAAGCGTTTGATTTTAGATTAAACTAGGACATAAGTTTAGGTATAAAAGAGGGTCTGCATTTATCCATTCTCTGTAAAAGGCTATACAAGGGTTCTTCCATATTGTGGCTTTATTCAGAAATCCTTGTAAAGGGACTAAAATTATCCAGATGTTTCCAGGAAAAAAAAGTTTTACACAAACAAAACTGAATGCTTGATTCAAAAGAAGGTAAAGTCAACTTCTCTAATACAAAATTATCTACAGCTAAAGCTACTGGGCATATAGGAGATCTTAAATCCAAAATACCCTTTAACAATTGCTAACAACTGTGTTTATGCCTAAAGGATACCCCAAAGGTAAACAGATACATCTGAAGGACATACTTTAAGAGGTGAGTAAGTCTGCTCTGTACTTAACAAATACAACAGACATTTTAAGACTCAAGGGACAGAAACAGTATTTACCTTAATGAATAAGTTTTACATCGGACGGAAATTCTAATCCTAAACTGATATGATTTACTAGCATTTCATCTTTAAGCATTTCTTAAAATGGAAAAGGTCTCAGTAGAGAAAAAAAAATGCTGGGGATTAATGTGTAATCCTCCACTCTGTTAAAATGGGAGCTCTTTGGCTGGGGTGGGGTCCCCTCAAATAACGAGGGGGAAAGTTTGCTGTTGAGAGGTAGTGTTAATGGCCCTGCTACTAACATCTGAGTTAGCAGAATGAACCAAGGGCTTGGACAGAATGAAGTTATCAAAATTAGATTTGTTTTTTTCACGATATCTTCGGATGAACTTTTTGCACCCAGCAAGAACAAATGAAGACAAACAGGAGAACCCTGAAAAGGCATTTGTTGTCTTTTTTAGAAGATGAGACAACCTAGAGAAGAACACCAGCAATTACCTGTTCAGGTGTGAAGCAAACAGATCTGTCTCTGGAGATCCCTACTCTTACTATATGCAGGAACACCTGTGTCCAGAGCTCACTTGTGAGAAACTAAAAATTCTGCAGTGTTGTTATGCTGGCTTGGGATGCAAACTACTTCCAGAAGCAAGTCTGACTAAACTGCCTGTTCCAAAATTCTCAATGTAAACACACACAGCTGACGAGGAATAGTCTAATCCACTCCGTCCCACTCCCTGTACAAACTAACTCACATATGTACCACAATACTATAGCAATATCTAATACTGCCTGTTAATATCTGCAACATTTCTCCATTGGAAGTATGTCTGGAAGGACACTGGTGCAAGAAAGATCGCTAGCATCTCCTTTACTTTTATGCAGTTTTCCCTTTGGAAAAAAGGAACAAACACCCTGCCTCGGAATCCCTTGAAAATGCACCCCCAAATGCAACATGAAGTGTCTGCCATTAATTTTAGGTTTGGCAGAGAAGGGATAAACACTGGACTCATATTCAGTTATTTGTTGAATCCACAACTGTAACTCTATGATCAAACAAAAAAGATGAAGAAATTTAAACACTAATGGAGAACTGTCTGATTAAGTTAATCATAAGCTGTAGCCTGGACCAACGTTCTTTTGTTCCTTAAAACTCATTATATATTACGCCTCATTTTTTTAAAATACCTTTACTGAATTATCTCTTGTGACATAGGCAAATTTACATTTATATAAAAATAATCAAACTGTATTAACAACTTCACGTTTACCAACATTATATTTCATATATATTGCTAGACATCATACAACCTATGCAACATTACATAAATTATTTAATTCATGCCCCCCTTTTTCTTTAACTCATTCATTCCAATAGAGATCATGAAGTCTGCACTATAACTTCCAATGGGTGGAGCCTAAGCTTTTTTGATAGAATCAAATTATGTCCTTGCATTTCAAACACATGTTCAAATCTCTAGAACCATAGGGGTTATGGAAGAAGTATAAATGGCAAACCCTTCAGCACAAACTATTTTTATAGTGGTAGTACTCTTTAAGTTCTAGACCTTAAACTGAATTTGTAAGTCACAGTAACATAGTATTTATATAATACTATACATATCATATGTAACTTAAATAATATGGCACCAAGGCTTAATGGTACTGTGACCTCAAAACCATACTTGAGAGAACTGCAAATGAAAGTGCTTTAACTTAATTGTTTTTCTGTATCATGTGGCATGTTTTTAACTATTTAAACTGTGAATGTTGTTTTATTACATATGCCTGATGAAGCTTGACAGCAAAACGTTTACATGCATTTCAGTAAATGGCCAGTGCTGATATCATGGTTCCAGTGATTTTACTTGTTGTACTTGAAATTTGACAATTTTACTGCTTTTACCTGACTGTTCGAATCGGACTGGACTTGTGTTTTCTGCAGTGTGTAAAGCGGACAAGAACAAACCTGGGATCATTCCCTCAACTAGTAATATGCCTACGCGAACATTATTGGCAAGAAGTAAACTTATCAAAGTACTGAAAAATCAAGTTACTTCAACTTGACACAGATGGAATAGCTACAGCAACTAACTCAATACAAGGTAATGACATGCTTCTACAATTTAAAAATAAACTTGAATACTTTGAGCAACAAATTATGTTATTCAAGCCCCTGTAATGGCAACGATAAAGTTTCAAGGTATATCTGCAGCATAGAATTGTTCCTAGATGATCAAGAATCCTCAAACTGCTGACATACCATGATAAATATCCCGACCTTTTACAGCGATGGCAATTGATGAATTTAGGTTGTTCATTTCAATACATTGAGATGATGAACACATTTTTATATCTAACAGAGTTGCAGTTTCGTAAAAATTAGATGCAGAGTTTTACATCCAAGCAATGCAATATATGCTAAAAACTGTAGATTATATGACAATAACTAAGCAAGAATGTAACAGGAAAATTAAATATGTTACACAGATTTTACAAAAAATGCAACTTAGAGGGCAAATTTATGTTGATTTATTTAAATATCTTACTATTGTCCATCCCAAGATACCATTTATTTACAGTATTCCTAGGATACACAAATCTCTAGTTAACCCACCCTTAAGACCAACTGTGTTGGTGAGGGGTTGGGTTACAGAGCCTATTTGAAAATATCTAGATGCACAGTTGAAGGTGGGCCTGGAGAATACAGTCACCCATCCTTAAAGATACAGTAGACCTTTTGCATCAGTTGTATGAATGGCATAATGACAAATATTTAAATTAATTTTTTTTTTGCTACACTGGACTCCTTAAATACAGCAATTCCAAATTAAATTGGTGTACAATATGTTAAATATTACCTCCTTGAATTTTCTGAGAATTCACAAATGTATATCAGTGTCTTATGTGAATTACTGCATCTAATCTTAGATAACACCTTTCTTTTTCAAAAGGAATATATATATATATATATATATATATATATATATATATATATATATATATATATATATATATATATAAACAAACAAACTAGCGGTGGGCGCACCAGTTGCCAACACATATGCTAATACAGTTATGTTTATGTGGGAGAAAGAACATATTTTGAATCGAGAAACAAATCCTTACATTAATAATGTTAGTTTTTATAAAAGATTTGTAGACAACCAATTCTTGATTTGGGGAACATTTCTAATGTCTGAACGATTTTGTGACTACATAAACCACAGTACATCTTTCCTTAAGTTGAAAAAGGAATGTTCACATCATCATATTAACTTTCATGACATTACTTTATTAAAGGATGCAAATGGACATTAAGATACATCATATTGTAAACCTGGTAATGCACTTCTTCATAAAATGAGCATCTATCATTTATTTTTAATAATATTAGGAACCAGATGACATGGACAGCGAAGCTTAATACAAATGATGAGAACATGTACCAACAAACTAGTAATATAGCACGAGACTTTACAGCAAGAGGATATAAAAGTAGAAGAGTTCTCAAAATAAGAAGTGAAGTTATTAAAGGTCGACACATGGAAGCCAAACCAGTATTTTCCAAAAAAGATGTTGTGCAATCTGATCTTACCCCACATATTCAAAAGGAAAGATGCATGCTCACTTGTAATAAACATACAATATCAGTTAAGGCCATCATAAATAACTACTGGTCTATTTTGCGAGAAATACCCAAATTAAAAGACATAATCAGTGATAAATCTAACTTTGGATATAAGAGAAATGTAAACTTAAAAAGAAAGAATATGCTAAAAGGAACAACCATTTAATACTTATAAATGTAATAATTGTGTGCACTGCATACGCACGCTCACACACACATATTTTATATATATATATATATATATATATATATATATATATATATATATATATAGATAGAAAGATAGATAAATGTTTTATACATCCCGTTAGTGGAAAACATTATTAAAAGGCATACGGCAACTGAAGATCACAAAATATTGTATGGTTAAATGTAATGTACACCAAGCATACTATGCAGGAAGGACTAACAGGAAATTTAAAGAAAAAATAAGCAATCATCTTTAGGATATACACAGAACAGCTATTACTAATGCACTTTATAAGCATATAGCAGATACAGATGACACTCAATTTTATATTTATGATCTTACAAACAATTGTTGAACCATTACGAGGAGGCAATATTAAGCATTTAAATAAACAAGAAGAGATGACATGGATACTATGTTTAAAAGCAAATATTGCATCCAGACTTAATGGTACCATGACTTTAAAGCCATACTTCAGAGAACTGCAAATACAAGTGCATTAACTTAACTTAATTGTTTTTCTGTATCATGTGACTTGTTTTTAACTAAAGTGTCACTATTGTTTTACTGCATATGCCCGATGAAGCTTCAGAGTGAAAGTTTTACTTGTGTTTTAATAAATGTACCAGTACTGATATTGTGGTTCTGGTGATTTTACTTTACTTCATTTTACTTGTACTTGAAATTTACTGGTTCTATCGCTTTTACCTGATTGTTTGAATCTGATATCAATCCTTGATAGGGAAGGCAATCTCTAACCTGCAGTCGAATCTGATATCAATCCTTGATAGGGAAGGCAATCTCTAACCTGCAGTCCAAATAAATCCTTGGTGTCTTCCCATTCTATCATCTTTCCCCTTTCTAGTTATTTGCTCCCAATACCTTGGTTCCTTTGCCAGTTTTTTCCAATAAATTCCAACCACCAATTGCCTACTGTCTGTATCCCTAATTGCAGTCATCCCTATCAGCAGACTCCCTTCTCCATTCCCATATTGGCTTAGTTCTTAGGATACGTTCAGCTACTTTACAGATATAATATTCTGTATGATAACTGTTATTCTCTTTAAAGGCCTGCACCCGAAATCCCAGTCTCTCTCTGTTTCTGGAGCTTCCCCCCCATCCTCTTTTCCTGAGTAACCATCCTGAAAACCTTTCTTTATCAAATTCACATGTTCAGTTCTTTCCAAGTGCGCCTCCTGTAACATAGCTATTTGCACTCTGTTTTTAATACAGTTCACTATTTTTTGTATTTATCTGTGAGACCACTGACATTTAAAACCATTAGAAAGCATTTATTCCCACTTTTAGGTATAACACCTTTTTTTTATTAAAAATCTAGTTCCAGCTTTTGTGTTACATGAATACACTGTTTGGCAGGTTGAACTTTTATATAGTTGTTTCTTGTCATATCCATTTCAGCCCATGTCACATTTAAGAAAATGTTTTGTTTTACTTGAAAGCCCTCAAAATAAAAAAAAAACAAAATAACCCCGAAAACCTATTAATTTAATACCAACACACAAAACTATGTACATCTTCAAATACTAACATTCTACTCTTCTAACAGGAACAAATGTCCCAAACTGACAGCCACACTCTTGAGCTAACCTGAAAGAAAGGTGATGTAAGCTAAGAAGCACGGTGCAGCCTTCTAGCAAGTTTCTCTTTTCTTTTTTTTCCCCAGCCAATCACTCTCCACCATACTGCAACCAACTTCTCTTTATCAGATTTTCTCTGCAGAGACATGAGAACCAGACAGTCAATTTCGCTTTATCAAATTGTTTCCATGGAGACATGAGGGCCACATACAGAAAATTGCTACTAAGCATACATTCATTTGCTACAAAAAAAAGCCTCATAATAATCGATATTCTCTTCATTTACTTGCTTTCTCTTAAAACTTGTTACTAAATCAGTCTACGGTCCTTAATCTAGTCATTCCCCCATGTAATAATGAGAAAAAAAATCATTTTTCTTTTAAACAGTCTTTTTTACATTACAGTGCAAAAACTGAATAAGAATAGGAAAGAGAAGAATAAAGAAAGGGAAAAAAGAAGAGCAGCACCTATTTGCAATCCCCATTACACTTAAAAATAACTAAGACAACTTTACTTTATATCATGCAAATAAAATCATGCACCACAAAAACAGTACTATTAAAAAATGTTTTCTTTACTTTCAGTTAAATTTCTCCCCTCTCTTCCCTTACCCAAACCACTGTTCCAAACATTAATGACATGAAGCAGGGCATATACTTTAGAGTCCCCCACAAGTCCAACAAATTCTGAAAAAGTCCAATATTTCCAGATTTTTTTCTCGTCATATTTTACAAATATAAATTATTGCACTGTAATCCCACATTAATTACTGATTTTATTACTGCTCATCTCCCAAATCCTGTCTCTTCATTTCCAACATATTCTCAATTCTTCTAGTCAACTCTCATGCTCCCTTCCTTCTTCTCCAACATTTCCAGTTGAAACAGTGGAAAAGTTTCCACAGGTACAGTCTCTCTATGGTCTCTATTACCAGAACAACAAACAGCTGAAACTCCTCCTGTTTTCACAGCTCACTTATTGTTAGACAAACTTTATTTTCTCCATAGCATGTACTTCATCAAAAATTATTTTGTCCCCCTAGGGAAGAATACCTTGAAGACAACTGGGTAAAGCAGTTTGAATCTCACACCTGTGTCTCAACACTGAAAAGTGGAATGAATTTCCTCCTCTTCTGCCTGGTGTACAATAAGTAATCATTCTCCACAAAAACGCTGCTGTCTCCCAATTTTAGTATTTTGTCCTTCTGCCACAGTTTTGTCAGAATCAACCCCTTCTGCTGGCAAGATTACATCTTTACTATTAAGTTCTGGGCTGCTTTCACATAACCAGATTTGGAGCATGCACACGATATGACCTTTCAAGTAACAAATCCTACTGTAGAATACCAGTCCAGTTGCTTATTTGTGCTTTCATAAAATTAATGTAGTCTATTCCTTCTAGCTTCTCTGGTATAGCTGAAAATCTCAAGTTTTCCCTACATGTCGTGCCCTCTAATTCTATTATTTTTTTAAACATCTCTTCCTGAGCAGTCTCATATTCAGCCAGCCTTTACTTCATTTCAACCTTTGATTTTTGTAGCTTTGCTACCTCATCTAATATCTGTTTAAAGCTTCTTCCATTTTTTTCCAGCCTTTTGTTGTTTGTGTTGATATACACCATCAGTGTTTCACTGATTTTAACCAGACCTGTGTACAGTTGTCTTATGTCTTCCTGTAGGTTATTGGAAGTCATGTCTGGAAAGTTGCATTGCTTTTTGCTGAACAGTTACTGAACTTTCACCAGTCAGTGTTTCTTCCTCACTTTTTGCAGCTGTTTTTTTACAGGTGCTCTGTATTTCTTTTTTCCTAGCATCCAGGCATTACATTTACTAGCCTGTTACTGACATTTACCCATAAACACAAAAATCTACTGGCCTTCTCTGTTGAGTATCTGTTTTCACACTGGGAGAGCTAGAGTTAAGCTGTTACTCAATGTGCAGCCATCTTTGAACCCCTTGGACTATGCCTTATTGATGAAAACAAGGAAGAGTTTGTTGAAATGCAGAGTTCAAGACCTCCAGATACTGCTGAATTATGCAGTCATCCAAATTAAAAATGCAAATTCTCTGTAGTCTCAGGTGTGGAAATAGCAGGACTAAATATTTTGTAATTTAGATGGGACAAAAGAATGGCAAAAAATCAAAACTGTAAATTAAAAATGGAACTAATGGCCTCAAATATCAGAAAACTCCTGTGGGATCTCAACATTGGGAAATAAATGTAGGCATATCCTGCGTATCCCAAATAAATAAAGTTTTTACTTATTCAATTTCAAATGGTGTGTGCGTTTGTCTGTACTCACACTTGTGCATGTCTACATGCACATGCAAAATAAAAACCGAGTTGGAAAGAAATGGGTTCAGTCTTATGAAATGTGGTTCTATGACCTGCAGATATACAGTGCAGAGCTAATGAGTGCTGCAGGTATTGACCATTATTGTGAGACAGCTGTGCAAATTTACTATGAGTTAATATACAAAACAAACACCCAGCATGTACAATATAGATGTCTTCCACAACTTTTTTTAGTGCACGGTAAAGCTTCACATCAGTGATGTCCACCAAACATAGCCTCTAACACAGCAAAAGACCCCCCTGATGTCGATGAAGAAAGCGTTCCGGAAAAAGTCATCAGCACATCAAATAAATGTGAAGCCATTATACACCACAGATGATTTCTGTCTGCATAAAAGTTAATCAAACTTCAGTTTTGCTACAAACTAGAGTAGTAAACTTTCATTTTCTGTTCCTTGTGGTGAAGCAATATGAAAAATATCCAGTTTTAACTATGGCTTTCTGTTACCACTTCAGCATGGGTAATCAACAGATACCAACCAAGCAAAGCAACTGCCTGAATGACAATGCCACTGTGGACATGCAGTTGCATGACTTCTCAAAGTGAATGCTTAATGTTCCTCAGAATTATATATGCTAAAGAAAAGTATGACATCAAAAAAAAGCATGGGTGCTTTGGTCAGTAATGCAACTCAAGTTAATCGCACCAAAATGTTCCTAGAGCTCACTGTTAAGTCACTACAGCTGAGTGTACTTCCAGGCATATTTGAGGTGACCTCCTACTGATGCCGCTAGGCATCAAATATTGCTTGGTCATATTTGCACTACTAATTTAAAACCATGCCACATGCAAGGTATCAGAAGATTTTATCTTAAAGCATACATGATGGCAAACACAGTTGTACTGATATTTGACCTCTAATATAGCTAGAGATATTGAATATTGTTTGCATACTGTTTATTTGTATTGTAATAATTTTCATATTTCTATTAAGGTAACACAAATGGAACTGCATAACCTCATATACAGCTGTATGAAGAATATCCTGTTGCAGTACATGTTTTGCTTAAATGGTAACTGAGATATTGTAGGCTGTTTACACAAAATTGCAAAATTAATATTCGCTGACTTTATTTTGGCGTATAAAATCCAGTTTAATGCATCAAACTGAACGAATGCCACTAATATAAAGATTAATTTATCCTGACTAGTTTGTCATTTACAGTTTTCTGGTAACACTTATGGTTCCAGAAATATGAATATTTGTTTGAACTGGAAGGGATAACTTCATTTTTAAAGGCTCAAGCCACACCCACTGGGAGTTACATATACAAAAAAGCTGTACTGGAGGGAATGACAATACAGTATTTAGAGTTAGACAGTGCTATAAAAGAAGACAGCTGTTGTATTTTCTAGGAGTCCTCATGAACAAAGGAGAGTATCTGTCATACAATAAATGAGATGCATACCTGTATTGTCAAGTGCCCCCAAGATCCACAACTGGTACATAGAATTCAGCATGTTATCTTCAGGTGGTGGGTCCATAAAATGAAACTGCAGCAGGTCCTGCACTCCCAGGGACTTCAACAGCAGTACCACGTTTGCTAGATTGGTTCTCTGAATCTCAGGAACTGTGGTAGTCAGCATTTCATTCTTGTAGGCACTTTGAGTGTACAACCTAAACACAAAATGAAAAGTTATCCATTAGTTATTGGCAACTAATACGACAGCAAACAGAATGCCCAGTCTCTCCAATGGCAGCATTGTTAAGTACATCAAGGATAAAAGTCATGAAAATTTGACAACAGAGAAATGTCTGGAACCTGGTTAACTAAGTATAGGTCTGGACAGGAAATTAAATCAAGGAGGACTATCTGTTCAGACAGACAGCCTAATGACCTGTATTACATGAAACCACCTTACAAATACCCATGGTAATTCACGAAAGGCGGACTCCACATCCAATTAAAACAAAATCAAAATTACTGAGGCCGATCACTTTACTACAAAACCAAATTAAAAAAGGGATATCAGCATCAGACCACTTCCAAACACTGTTGTACAGAGACTGTTAAACCTATGAACACGCAAAAAAAAAACTGTACTTACCCAGAGACAGCAAGTGAATAAATGAAAACTTACTGCAAGGTAATACATACTTCATCATGTTCCTGACTTTGCATTCAAAGAAAAGCATAAAACCTCATCAATCAAATGTTTATTTGTATGTGCAAGTCTAAGCACATCAAACATTATTAAAATGAAGAATATAACAAATACAGTAATAAACACAAAATTCTGCAAAGTTAGAAAAGTTCAATAAAAGGTCCACATAATAAGCCTCTGTAACAAACAAAAAAAAAAAAAGAAAGAAAACATGGATCTAATGTGTCTTAAGTGATGTCAAAGAAAACTATCACACTTACATAGTCTAACATTGCAGGAAAATATATAGGTAAGGCACCTCTAACACAAGAGAATGTACAACACAGCACTCAAGACCGTCTACAAACCAGCAGCAGCCTTGCTACTGCACAGTAACAGACACAAGAGGACCAAAAATTCTTTATGCCACTTAATGCTGATCATTATCCAGAGGATTTCTCTCTAAATAACTGCTTTTAGCTGCCTCTGTTTCATGCATATAAACGTCTGCTGTTCCAGAATAGTCTGACTATTGCTTAGGAAATTTTAGGGGATGTTACAGGCATAATCACTACAAAAAAAACTGCAAACTGGGCTCCTAACCTCAAAAGTAAATTAGTAGTTTTATGTTAAGATTTAAGGAAAAAACATTACAAAATATTTTTTATGCCATAACACATAAATAGACTACTAATATCATCTTCATACAAATATACACTGGATATAAAAAGTTTACACACCTCTGAAAAATAGCAGGCTTTTAGGATATAAAAAATGAGACCACAATAAATCATTTCAAAATGTTTCCCACCTTTAATGTGACCTAGAAACTGTAAAATTCAACTGAAAAATAAACAAATCTGTTAGAGGAAAAAATATAAAAAATAAAAAGCATACAATAAGCTGGTTGCATAAGTGTGCACACCCTTAACCTAATACTTTGTTGAAGCACCTTTTGATTTAATTACAGTATTCAGTCTTCTCGGGTAGAAGTCTATCAGCAAGGCACATCTTGACTTGGCAATATTTGCCCACTCTTCCTTGCAAAAGTGCTCCAAATCTGTCAGATTGCGAGGGCATCTCTTGTCCACAACCCTCTTCAGGTCACCCAATAGATTTTCTATTGGATTTAGGTCTTGGCTCTGACTGGGCCATTCCAAAACTTAAATTTTCTTCTTGTGAAGCCTTTCTTTTATTAATTTGGATGTATGCTTGGGGTCACTGTCATGTTGAAAGGTGAAATTCCTCTTCATCTTCAGCTTTCTAACAGATGCCTGAAGGTTTTTGGTCAAAAGTGACTGGTATTTGGAACTGTTCGTAATTCCCTCCACCTTGACTAAAGCCCCAGTTCTAGCTGAAGAAAAGCAACCCCAAAGCATGATACTGCTACCAACATGCTTCACCGTGGGGATGGTGTTGTTCTGGCGATGCGAAGTGTTGTTTTTGTGCCAAACGTAGCTTTTGGAATTGTGGCCAAAAAGTTCAACCTTGGTCTTATCCGACCATAACACATTTTCCCACATACTTTTAGGAGACTTGATGTATTGTTTTGCAAATTTTAGCAGGCCTGGATGTTTTTCTGTATAAGAAAAGGCTTCTGTCTTGCAAATCTACCCCACAGTCCAGACATATGGAGAATACGGGAGATTGTTGTCACATGTAATACACAACCAGTACTTGCCAGAAACTCCTGCAGCTCCTTCAGTGTTGCTGTAGGTCTCTTGGCAGCCTCCCTGACCAGTTTTCGTCTTGTCTTTTCATCAATTCTGGAGGGACATCCAGTTCTTTGCAACGTCACTGTTGTCCCATATCTTCTCCACTTTTTGATGGCTGTCTTCACTGTGTTTCCATGGTATAACTAATGCTGTAGAAAATTTTTTGTACCCTTCTCCTGACTGATACCTTTCAACAATTATATCCCTTTGATGCTTTGTAAGCTCTCTGTGAACCATGACGTTAGCTGTAGCAGGTAACTGAGTAAATGTCAGGAAAATCCTACTAGGACAGCTGAACTTTATTTGGGGTTAATCAGAGTCTCTCTAATTGATGGTAGATGTGTACCCAAGAAGACTGAATGCTGTAATTAAATCAAAAGGTGCTTCTACAAAGTATTAGTTTAAGGGTGTGCATACGTATGCAACCAGTTATACAGGTTATAGGTCATATTAAAGGTGGGAAAAGTTTTGAAATGATTTATTGTGGTCTCAAGCCTGGCATATGTGTGTGTATGTATATATATATATATATATATATATATATATATATATATATATACACACGTGTGTATGTGTGTGTATATATACATATACATATTATATATATATATACATATATATATATACATACATACACACATACACACAGACACGTGTGTGTGTGTATGTGTGTATATATATATATATATATATATCTATGGGTCTACTACCGTAGATCGAAATTACACTATTTCGAAATATGATAGTAGTGTCCCACTAACATGAAAGTGCACTTTCCCAAAAGTCACTAAGTCGAACAGGACATTTCCTGCACTGTGGTGAGGTAGTGACGGATCTTAGGATTAGGGCCTAGGTTAAGAATAGTGGAAATCCCTACTAGCTATCCACTATCCATAACCCAAGCCCTAACCCTTCGTTCGTTCTAGTGACTTTCGCGACAGTGCACTTTCATTGAAGTGCACTTGCGCGTTAGTGGGACACTACTATCGTATTTCAAAATAGTGTAGCAGACCCATATATATATATATATATATATATATATATATATATATATATATATGTGGACCTGAAGTCACAATAACATATATTTACTTCTCTGAAAATGCTCATTATTCTGACAAAAAAAGTCATATTTTTATTTTCAACTATCATCGATTAATTTCAAAGGCTATTCTGGTCTGAATTTGATCATACATGCAAAAGGCAACATCACTCTGCTGCTTGAAGATAGTTTTCTGAAACATTCAGGATAAGGCATCTGGATGCTCAGCCTCATACTGCACACTGCATAACTGAAAGCATACTGGGGAAAGCAGCCAGTAGAATCTCACCTTTTGCACATCTGTCAGAAAAAGTAAAATGTATATTTTTGCTATAACATTTAAAATAATATACAACACCAAGATGAGCTTACAAAAATCATATAAGAATATGTGAATATGGTAGTATTAGCTTCTCAGATGTAGAATCTTATTCTATTAGTGAAAATTGTAACCCCACTCTGGATAGACTCAACATATACTAGTCAATGGAAAACCACTCAGGAGCAGATTATATTGAATTCTTATAAGTTTATCAAATATTAATTAGAAATATGCAACAATCCTTTCATCTGGTTAATAAAATTTACCTTAGAAGGAAATTCATTTCAACCTTTAGACACTACATATATGAAACCAATTCTTAAAACATTTAAGAAATATGTTTTTAAAACTCCATTACTATCAAAATGGAAATTATTGTGCTTTCCCACTGCACACACCTCTAGACTTAAGGAAACTCAGAACAATGTTAAAATGAATATATTAAAAAGAATGGATTAGTATTATGGTCTGACTACTTTGAAAAAGAAAAAGCTAAATCACCACAATATTTAATGAAAGATTATAACTTGGATAAATCTGTTAAACAGTTATTATCCATCAGTAAATAATTAAATGAATTTGTAGATGAACTAAAACATGAACTCACTCTGCAGGAAAATGAACAAACCAATAGCAAAACCTGTTTTTAAGTTGGAACAAAACAGCTTAACTTTTGAATTCTGGAAATAAATTTTTAGTAATTCAACTCTCCGTGTGTCATTCTAGTAGCACCACAAGTTTTGTTATCGATGAATTTGTAGATAATGAGTGAAGAGGAAAAGAACACTATTCTCCCATTATATGAATATCATCATTGATGGTAAACTGACCTACAAAGGGAGCTTGTCCAAGTTATATACGTTAATTATAAATAATAAATTTGATGCAAAATTCTAGAACTTTTACATAGTGGTGGAGTGAGTGACTCAATAGATGGTAAGATTACAACTTTGTTACTTAATCAGTTAATCAAACTTCAGGTTTATACTGGAAAGCTTTTATGTGGAAATATATGCATAGAATGACTGTTACTCCCTACAAAATCTCTAAGTTCAGTGAAATGACTTCTTCAGTTTGCTAGAGCTGTAGTAATGTTCTAAAAGCTGACTGAATGCACGTTTATGGATTGCGAAAAATTAAATGTATATTAGGGAGAGATAAGTATGTTTTTTTAAAGTGTTACGGTCTGAAAATCTCTCTTTAACTAGATCAGTAACACTAATGAATGTTCCACTTCCTTTATCTGTAAATGCCAAACAACAAAATGTCTTCTAAAATTTACTGGCAGTAGCTAGAAAAGTTATTACAAAAAATTGGAAATTGAACTCTTATTACATTCAAAGAATTTTTAAATTTAACAGCAATACTATATAAAACTGAGAATGTAATCAGAATAATATCTACAAATCACACTAAGACTTTAATGAGTGGGACAGCCTTGAAATGTTGCTACTGAAATACCACGACTCAATGTGTTAATTGTAGAAAATTACCTTGATCATTCAGTGTATTCCTAACACTTATAACTGTATGTGATGTTGAATTTATTCCTTTTTGTGTATATATGGTAAATGTGTTAAATTAATAAAAAGACACAAAATGTCACCTTTTCTAAGAAGAGTTTGACCCCACCACTTTGGCTACTTCACCATGAAGTAAGACTCATTAAAAATAACAATAAAAATGTTTTTTTTTTTTTTTAACATTTGTTGACCGAGAAAGTCCGACTAGGACAGAGCCTATTTTCAGTGGAGGCCCAGGAAGAAATGCTCCAGATGCATGTCTTTGGAATGTGGGAAGAAAATAGAGTACCCGGAGGAAACCTATGTGAATGCATGGAGGACATGCAGACTCTGTACAGAGGGCACCCTAGCTGAGAATCGAACCAGAGAACCTCTTACTGTGAGGTGACAATGTTAACCACTGCACCACTGCATTATACTTGTGAATCAATGGCATTTCAGAAAAGATGCATTCTGGATCAGTCTTGCATAGCACAGCACAAACAGAAGTCATAAACCCAACCTCAATGGAACAGAATAGAATGCAACATCCTAGATTGGGACACTAAAACACATATTAGTCCCTTCATTTGGTAATTATGTATGAAAGATAACATACCAGTTAAACTCAAACTTAATTACAACAGTTTATGATAATGATTGCAGGATATTCAGCTAAAAATGCACACAGACTGCTTTCTTCTGACAATATCAATGCAGTTTACTAAAGGATATTAACCCAGCATTCAGGGTGCTTCAAACCACGGATATTCAGCCAAGGTTATAACTCATAAAAAACATTACTTTTTCTAGAGAACTATACATAAGAATGTCATTTCTATTACAATAAAAACCTCAGCAATTACATAGTCTAGAACAGAGCTACCATGGCCCAGTCTCAGCAGAAATCAAACACCCTACAAAGGAATGGACAGAAGTCAGTAAGCAAAGGAGAGTAGTATTGCTGAAACTGAATTTATCCTCAAGTCTTGTTAAATCCCTTCACGAGGTGGATCCTGTTTTTCACAAAATCTCACCAAGACGACACGTGGTGGTGGTGGTAGTAGTAGGAGCAACAGGTCTTACAATAAAGAATCTACAATCATATTTAGATATGTTACCAATACATGCAACTCCATGCGAATTGCAGGTGGTTTCTATGTATAAAAGGCCAGATGTCAATTCCCCTTAGAGTTCATAATAAAATTTTCAAGGAATTATACTAGGAAATTAAGGTATAAAATTAACTAAAACTGCAATTTGTGACTCAAGGATTTAAATGCAGCTCAGTGCTAAATTTGACCATCTTGGCTGCTTCAGATCATTCAGCCTGAACTATAGCATGCTGAAAATAAAAGAAATATCTTTTTTGGATAAATTTACCTGGTGTTTACTTCCGAGGCTGTGACAACTCAAAGGTAATTACTAGGCTATTGATCCAAGTGGACCTTTTGAAGCCTAGGTATGCATTCGCAAGAAGTGTATAGCCCTTGTATTACAAGTATGAATAACTCAGATCCTTTACACTTTAAATAAAAATAATCCACAGCCAGGACATTTATATGTTGCGCCTTTCCATAACGGACAAAATTACTAAACCAGGTGTGAATTTGTAGTTTCACATCTATTCTTCCAAATTATGCTGGTTTATGTGGAGAGAATACAGTTCCAGAGAAGTGACATTCTCTGTGATACAGATTTACCCCACCAACATGTTCTAATATTAAGATCTCTTGAGTGGGTGTTTATGCTGCTATTGGACTTCCAGATGTGCGCCCCCCCCCCCCCAAATCCTGTAAGGTACTGAGAAAAGGACAACGCTTCGATATGGTCAGTGCAGCTTTTATGATTTACACCCTTGATTTTTCTTGGTGAGAAAGCTTTGTGGTTGTTTAATCCATGTCAAGTGTTTGAAAATATACATAATTTAATGAGCAATATACTTAAAGACTACCAATTCCAAATACCGTGGAATGATAAAGTCATACCCTTATTAATAAGATGCACAATGAAAAAGGACTTTCTTACAGTAGTGGATACATGGTGATCAAAGGACAGCTCATTGCCTACAGAGGGTGCCTGGTCCCCAAGTACTATATCAATTCTCAAGCATGTGTTGTCAATATGATAGTTACAGGGGACATCATGCTTGCTGAAGGACACTATTATACATTTTTGGCATTTAGTTTTAGACCATGGTTTTGACACCAGCTATTTTTTGGGAAAGACCCTCTTGGAAGATCTTAGGATCTTGTAGGGATTTATGATGCTACCAAGTTTTCAGATATTTGCAAATCTGGTCATCCATAAAACCTTAACATTAGCTTTGACCTCCAAAAAGAAAATGCCAAAGAGGACTGAAGGCTGGGGCACAGTGCTATTGACAGGCTTTTAGTAGGAGTTACAGCTATCCACCCTTGCACACACACACAAAAACATGCATATCTATTCATAGAAAAATGCAGTCCTTATGAAAAGCAAAAGCCTGAGATGTTTAGCTGCTCCAGTAGTGTAGATGGCTAAAGCCCTGAATATGGCTAAGCCAAACTGGGTTCAATTAGCAGCTCTGCAGACTGATGCAGTGGCAGGACAAGGATGGGCATTTCCTATCCAGGGGTGGTTGGCTACATGGCTGTTCTTCACAGTGAACCCTGAGGGTGGCTGGGGATGTCACATGGGGGGGCATAAGAGAGAAAATGGTGGTGGGCTTAGCTGAGCTGCTGCAGAGGTGGGGCAATATGATACATATCCCCATTGCAAGCCTGCCTCTAGGATGCAACCACAAAAGGCTGCAGTAAGGACAAATATGATAAGCCTAAAAGTAAAAAAACTCTAGCCGATGGTATGACCAGCCCCAGTTAAAACTGGTGTCAGTCTGGGAAGGTATGGAGAAGCTAGCAGATCAGGCACAAATGTGGTGCACTGAGTAGAAAAGCCAGAGGATGACACAGGAGCAAAAACGTGTTCAAAAAATCTTAGATCCTATGAAATAAATTAATAAAATAAAAAGTATGTTCTCTCAGAAAGAAAATGCAAAACATCTTTCAGAAGCCATGTAAGCTCTAAGTTTCTAAGTAAAAGTAAAGTTTCAGCCAGGGAAAGGAATAGATTTCCAAATGAATAATGCTCAGAAAATGGTATGGATCATTTCCAGATGGGCCTTAATTTCCTGTCAATTACCTTACAACAAATCAGAATTGCCAGCACTAGCTCCTTCACTTTCTATCACTTTGGAAAACAAAAAAAGTCACTCTAGGATAAAGCCCGTTTTACAGAAAAAAAAGAATACCATGAAATGATGCCAAAAACAGTGAACCTCTTCAAAGCCAGCTTCATAATGCAAATGGATTAAGTTCTGTCTTTGACCCCAATAAATTAATGATTAGCTAGTGACCTGGACGTTGGAGAAGCTGGTCAAAGAAGAGGATGACTCAGGAATTATGCACAGGTTCCATTACATAGCATTATGTCACCATACCTGAGAACTTCAGAGAAAAAAATGCCACATAAGTGGGGAAAAGAGAAAATTCTAACAGCCGATACACCAAGGGCATACCAGATGTTAGAACTATACAAAAAGAATACTCAGAACACTGCATTAAGTGCTGAATGTGCTCAGCCCAATGATAACTAAATAACACATAGATTTAGGGAGCATAAGGTCTATTCCAGCAGCTACTGTAAAACCATCAAAGCCCTACAGAGGGGTTTGACTGCAATACTATTTAAGGACTTTCACTCCTGACAAAAAAAAAAGCCAAACCTCCCTTTAACCTGTTTTATGGTTTGTGACAGATGTACCTGGAAAAAATCAGGACTACCAAAATGGTTATTTAGTGTCTGACCAGTGCTGCAGGGGCAAAGGAGAATGCAACACATATACACAAGTTAGTGTAGCTAATTAGCAAGTATGTTTTGGGAAGTGGGAGACAACTGGAATACACGAGAAAACTCAAGGCAGATACTGGCAGAACATACAAAAAGTACAGTTGTGTACACTTACCATAACTGTAGATGTTCGAGTGTATTCACTGTTGCAGTCATTACATTTGGGTTATCCCTAACAGGGTAGCCCTCAGCCAGCCCAAATACCAGAGGCTTAGTATTTCTGCATCAGTTGCTGGTGCTTCAGGACTGACTTCAAGTCATCAGTAGTATAAAGTAAGGCAGCCGATGCCATTATATCAGTTTTTCTTGCCCTAAGTTGTCAGGAGCTCCCAAGTAGGAGCCAGGTTCTAGTGAAAGAACCCCACAAACAGAAAGTAAATACCAATATGTCCCTTAGTAAGGAAAGAGAAGAAAAGGGGGATGGAGGGAGGGGAAACCAGAACTGCAACAGTGAATACACTCGAACATCTACATTTATGGTATGTGCACACAATGTACAATGTTCTTCGAGTTTCCCTGCTGCAGTCATCATATTTGGGTTGATTCCCAAAGCTGAAGAAATGGGTGGAGGAAGTCAAAGAAACTAGGGGCTGGCTAAGATGCCTGTAAGACTGCAGAGGCAAACCCTGCCCTGGATTTGGAGAAGAGAGGCAAGTGGTAATGTTTGGTAAAAATGTGAACAGATGTCCAGGTCAGGATGTCCCTGGTGGGGACTCATAGGTTCATAGGTAGGTATTAGGCTATCAGCCCTAGGGCCTATACAAGCCCAGCCAAAAAGGTACCCTGCCTTTTGCCACCCAAGAAAATTATTTTCCTGTGCTACTGTCGAGCAGAGCCACAGAAGTGATCCCCGGGGTGAATTTCCAATTTCATCAAGATTTTTATTGAAGAGTGCTAATGAGGAGCTTTGTTTGATATAGATAGGTAGTTTATTCCAGAATACGGGAAGTCTCTGTGACAGGAATCTATCCCTCCGGCATTTTCTGTTTATTGTGGTGACAAGGTTTAGGTCCCTAGAGCGTGTAGCTCGGAGGGATTGGGATTTCTTTAAGTGGGGCATGCCCAACAGCTCTGGGTTTGACATAGCTTTGTGTGTTAGGCCGAGATTACCTCTGAGTAAGCGATATGCGACGAAGTAAAGCTGGAGTTTTTTGAGAAGGTCTGCGTAGGGCATCTGTTTGAGGCCGGTAATCCTCTTTGTGAGGTATTTCTGAGGCCTTTCCAGTTGTTGTAGATATCTTGTGAGGTACATACCAAAAGGGGCTATGTACTCTATAATCGGTCTAATGAGTGATGAGTAGAGGGGAACAATGACCTCTTTTTTTCTGGATGAGAAACATTTTGTTATGAGGTGTGCCACGTAGAAGGATTTCCTCTCTGAGGAAAGCTGCAGAGGTGGAGGCTGCTCTGGTGGAGTGAGTCCTGACACCCTTGGGGGGAGGTTTTTCATGTTATTTGTAGCAGAAATGGATGCAGTGTGCTATCCATTTGGAAATGGTCTGGAAATGGCTTTGCCTTCTGCCCCTGTAGCAAAGCTAACCAGCAATTGATCAGACTTTCTAAAGGATTTAGTCCTGTCTAGATAGAATCTGAGATGTCTGTGCACATCTAGAGAGTGCAGAATCCTTTCCCCCTTGTTCTGTGGATTAGGAAAAAAGGTGGGTAAATGAATGGACTGATAGAGAGCCATACTGGACACCACCATGGGTATGAAGGATGGGTAAGTTCTGAGGGATACCCAATCAGCATGGAAGATGATGAAGGGTTCCACAGCCATGAGCGCTTGCAGCTCGGAGACCCTTCTGGCTGAAGTGATGGCCAGAAGAAATGCTGTCTTCCAAGAGACAAATTTTTGCTCTGCAGAAGAAGCTGGTTCAAACGGGGGCAGGGTGAGCTTTTCCAACATGCAGTTAAGGTCCCAAGCTGGGGCTGGTGCCCTTCTGGGCTGTCTCAAGTTGCTAGGCCCCTCTTAGGAACTGTTTGAGCAAAGGGTGTGAGAAAAGGGGCTGCTCAGTGGGAAAATGAGCAGAAATAGCAGAGGCATGAATTTTTATAGAGGAGAAAGAGAGGCCACTGTGTAATAGGTCAGCTAAATAATCCAGGATGAGAGGGAGGGAGGGCGGTGCTGTAACTGGCTCCCTTAGCCTGGATCCAGGTGCAGAACTTTTCCCATTTGTCAGCATAAGATTTTCTAGTACTAGGGTGTCTGGCCTCAGGGATAACATCTAGAACCTGTTTACTGAGGTTGGAAGATTGATCCGGGGTTAGGGAATAATCCAAGCTGCCAAATTGAGTGCCTGCAGTTGGGGATACATGAATTCCCCTTCCCTCTGGATCAGGAGGTTTGGAATCTGAGGAAGATACCATTTTGGCAGTGGGGACAGGCTGCACAGCAAGGGGAACCAATGCTGGCGAGGCCAGTCTGAAGCTATAAGAATTGTCCTTGGTTTTTCCTCCTTTATTTTGAGCAGTACCCTGGGGATGAGAGGTAGTGGAGGAAATGCATAGACCGATAGATTGTTCCAGGGGAAGGAGAGGGCATCCACTTTCCAAGCCATGCAGTGATGCTCCCTGGTGCATAATTTGCTGAGCTGATGGTTGGTGTGGGAGCCAAAGAGATCGACCTTTGGGGTGCCCCATTTCTGAGTTATTAGGGTGAAGGTTCTTCTGTTGAGCTGCCACTCATGTGGGTCCAGAAGATTTCTGCTTAATTGGTCTGCCAGAGAGTTGAGAGAGGCTGGTAGGAATAATGCTAACAGGTGCAGTTACATGGCAGAGTGTGCCAAAGGGTCATGGCCAGTCTGCAAAGAGGGTAGGAGCGAGTCCCTCCCTGCTTGTTGATATACCACATCACAGTGGTGGTGTCTGTTTTAATCAGGAGAGCCTCTGGGGAGAGAAGGGGTTTAAAAGCTATCAAGATGTGCTGGACAGCCATCATCTCTTTTTGGGTGATGTGCAGAGGGATTTGCTGCGGGCTCCATTGGCCCTGTAAGCACCTGCCTTCCAGGTGTGCACTCCAAGCATAGTCTGATGCGTCTGTGGTGAGGGTCGGGGTGGTGAGAAAAGCAGTCTCTTGTTGTGGGAGCATGCTGTTGCCCACCAGAGAAAATCATTTCTGAGGCAAGGAACTATAGGTATAAGAGTTTCCAGGTCTTGAGAGTGTTGACACCAAAGGCTTTTTAGGTACCACTGAAATTTCCTCATATGCAGTTTGGCATATGGAATGAGTAGTATAAAAGATCCCATGAACCCCAGAGCTTGCAGGATCTTCCTTGCAGATAACTGGGGCCTGGTGGCTAGTTGAGAAACGTAGGCTGCCAGGAAAATTTGTTTTTCTGGTGTAAGGAATGCCATCTGGGATGCCGTGTCCAGGCTTGCTCCCAGGAAGATAATCCTTTGAGTGGGCACCAGTCTGGATTTCTTTTCATTGATGGTGTATCCTAGGGAGGTTAGTAGGGTCTTTACAAAGGCTAGGTGCTTGAGCAGCTTTTCCTGGCTGTCTGCCTGAATAAGACAGTCGTCCAAGTATGGGCAAATCTGGATATTCCTTTGTCTGCAAAAGGCAATGGCTGGAGTCAGACATTTTGTGACAACTCGGGGAGCAGTAGATAAGCAAAAGGGAAGCACAGAGAACTGAAAGTGTTGAGAGCCTGCCCTGAAGGAGAGATTTCCTGCATGATTCCCTGATAGGAAGGTGGAGGCAGGCATCTTTTAGATCTAGGGTGCCTAGCCAAGTGTCCTTGGAGATCATGGGTAGCAGCTGCTGGAGGGCGAGCATTTTAAATTTTGGGATCACCAGGAAGGTATTTAGAATGGATAAAACGAGGATGGGGCACCAGGTGCCCTCTTTTCTGGGCACCAGAAAAAGTATGGAATAGAAACCTTGACCTATCTGTTCTGCAGGAACGTGCTCTACTGCCCTGATAGAAAGCAGAGAAAGGATTTGCTTTTGAGCCTCTGCCCAATGGTTTGGAGGTAGATTTGGGAACTCTTTTGGGGTTGGAAGGGTGTGGAAGGAGAATTTGTATCCCTGAGGCACTATGTTCAGAACCCAGAGGTCGTTGATAATGGTGGCTCAGGTGCTTGCATGAAAGGAGAGTTTTCCTCCTAGGCGTAAGTGAAGGTGGGCAGAGGGAGGGGGTGGGGGAGGTCAGTCATTATAAGTTCTTACCATAAGGGAGTGGCTTAGAACTCCCTGGTTTTGTAGGTGAGATAGTCCACTGCTTAGATCTCTGCATTCCTTGTGGCTGCTGTCTGGGGGGAGGAGTCTGATTCCCCGGGACCTAGGCTGGACTGGCTTGGTGGGAGCAGGAAAGGACCACTGTTTGGTGGGACAATGCCTGTGGAGCCTGGGTGGCCAGACCTGTAAGAAATCCTTAACTGCTTGCATAGATTTTGCTTTTTTACGACCTCTTCTGCCTTAGAGCCAAATAGGTTGTCTTTGTGCAGGGGTACATCCAACAATTTAGATTTGACATGGTCTGGCAGGGGCTGTTCCTTAAGCCATGCATACCTTCTAATGACAGATCCAGTGACTGCTGCCCTGCAAGAAGGTTCTAAGGTGTCAAAACCACAGTGCAAGGTGCTTTTAGTTACTTGACTTGCATAATGCATTAACTCTTGTAATTCTTTAGATTCTGCCCAAGCAGGAAAAGAAAACATTTTTTGTTTGAAGAGTTCCAGGGTATGTTGCTGAAATTTTAGCATATGGAACTGATAATTTAGTGCTCTAATAGCAAGAGCAGCTGAGGTGTATACTTTTTTATCCCATCTGTCTAGTGCTCGGGAATCCCTATCTGAGGGGGTGGGATTCTTAGCAGAGGTTGCTTTAAACCCTTTAGGCCCTTGAGAAATTACCTCAGGGTCAGCAGTAGAATTTTTAAAAAGAAATTTGTGTGAGTCAGGGACTCTGAAGTACCTGTCTGGTTTTCTGGGCACAGGAGGGAGGGTGTCAGGAGTCAAGCTGGATTCCAGGAAAACATCCTTCACAACATCCAGGACTGGGGGAATGGCCAAGGGTCTGTGCTGTGGAAGATCTAGGAATTCCCTGAGTCTCTTTTTAGAATGAGGGTAGTCTTGACTTTCCCATTGGAAATGCTCCCTTAAAGTATGCAGGGTTTCCCCAAAGGAAAAATCCTCTGGGGGAGAAGCTGAAGGGATGGAATCCTCTGCATCAGAATCCTCATAAGTAGAGAGGGACTGTATATCTTCATCAGAGTCATCTGATTCTTATTCAGACAAAACTACAGGGGACAGATCTCTTTTTCTTTTGGAGGGGTAGCTCGGCTTCCCCTGATCAGCATGATAGGGTCTTCCACCATTTTAAGCATCTGAGACTGAGGCAAGGAAGCAGGTGCCTTTGAGTGGGTCGTCGGTTTCTTGGGTGTGGTTCGTACCCTGGGCCTAAGAAACTCTGTCGTTTTCGAAAGAATGGTAGTCACGAAAGAAGACGTTGGTTTGTGTCAAGAATTGGTAGTGCGAAGGACTTCCTTGGAAGCTGGTGCCTACTCAGTGGCTCCGGACTCATCCAAGATAGAGATGACAACAGGATCCTTAGTCGAAGAAGAGTTCTGTGGCATACCAGACTCCACAAAGGTCTTGGTAGTGGCCTGCGAATCCACAGAAGCATGCATCAGGGGCTGGGAAAGCACCTCACTGAGGATCAGAGAACTGACGACTAGCTTAATGAAGCGCCATCTGTAGGTTTAGACCTGTGCGGTCTGTCTCTGTCTATCTTTACGTTTTTTTGGAAAATCTGCTGTTGGATGGCTTACCCAAGCCATATCGGAATTAGAGGACTGTAAGCGAAAATATCTGGCTATAATAAGGGTCCCATGACAGATAGTTCTGGCGCTGAACAAAGCACAGAAGTGACAACAGGGGACGTTGTGGTCTTGCCCTAAACAAGTGGCGCAGTAAGAATGGAACTCTCGGTTTGGTATTTGCTTTCCACAGGGAGACAATTATTAACTTTTTCAGACATCGGTTAGTGCAAGAAAAAAAAGGATCCCCAACGGGGTACTTAGCTTTAGAAGACTTCAACTTCAATTCAGTAGACAAAGCTCGGGTAGTGGCCGACCGGCACTCGTGCGAACTGCTTCTGCTTCGGGCTCCACGGCAAGGAAGGCTGGTGTATTGGCATCGGCTGCCTTACTTTATACTGACGAACTGATGTCAGTCCTAAAGTGCCAGCAACAGACACAGAAATACTAAGGCTCTGATATTCAGGCTGGCCGAGGGCTACCCTGGCAGGGATAACCCAAATGTGATGACAGCAACAGTGAAACACGAAGAACACCTATACAAATACACGGATTAGAAGTTAGTATTGAATCCCAAATCTTGCAGCTGTGAGGCAGACATCTTGCTACAAAACCAATGTAATGCCAAACTGTAACATGGCCACTGCTGCTCTTGGGTGACTCAAGAGGGCCCAGAGGTTTAAGAGACACTTGCATTTTGGCCTTCTTCTAAAGGCAGAGCTGAAGCATCTTCTGTACAGCTTCTGTGCATCTCTGACAGATTGCAAAAGTCTGTAATATTCTTGACCTTTGCAAGAAAGTTTATTTCACCTCTGTGGGTCTTCAGCAATGACCTGCATGAAATCAGGTAAATGGCTCTGATTCTTTAAGAAGGAGCTCTTGATCTGCTGGCAAAACTTTACAAGCTATGCAGAGCCAAATACGTTTGCAAAAGAAACCAACAAAATGAAATCTAACAAAAATGAATGAAACCTATCAGTCTGCAGGTAGTCCCAATCAAATCATCCAAAAATATCAATATTTTTAAAACCACTTCTCTTTTCCTTCGTCCACTCCACCAGGCAAGGGAGTTGCAAATCCAAAAGTGCCACTTTAAATGCAATCAAATTTGGGGACTGTTGCACCTCGGGGTAAAAAGTAATCTCCTACTACCATGACCCTGTAAAGATGAACAAAATCTCCTGTCATAACCTTTTAGAGATGAAAAACATCTAGCTAACCAGTCAAAAAATTAATTTCTCAAATAATGCGATCCGACAGACAACCTACTAACCAGTCAAAGCCACTCTGTCTGTGGCATAACAGGAATGCCTGAAAATGCAACTTACATTAGATGCATTTTAAAGGAACTTTTCAGTTATCTTTCCAAAGTATGTAGATCTAAGGTCATCTATTCCTCTACTCAGAAATGTGCTATAAGAAATAAGACTTTATTTAACTTAGCAGCTAAAACAACATCTCCATCATGTGATTTCCTTTTTTAAAAGCAGTTAGTGCAATACACAGGTCACAGGTTCTTTTTAATCTTAAGGCCAAAGGAGACCACCAAGAAAGCTAAGATACATCACCCCATTCTGATGGGAGACTAGTACTGCCTCCCATTAAGTGGACTTTATCCATATATCTCAGGTGAAAATTTGTGATCACTTATCCACTCATTCAGACTGGTTTTAAAGGTTGCCAGGGAAGTACTCTGCTTGAGAAACGGGATACTTTGGGTAAGGTATTGGTCACATCATTTGGTGTTGGTGATGAGATTCTGTAGCTTTAGGCGTCTAGAATGGGTGTGTACGTTACCACTTGTAACATTTAAATGACAGAGTGATGGGTCATTCGTAACTCAGAAAGTTAAACCGAGATCACGCCTTAGGAGTCTGTATGGCACTGAGTAGAATGACAGACTACGCACTGATACTGCTCATGAGATGTTTTTGGTGAAAAAAAGCTGAGGTCTCTCATGCTGGTTTGGGTGCTCAGTGAGGTACATGCTAAAGGGTACATTACATTCAATGATGGGCATAATAAGGATTGAAAAAAGGGGCTTATAACCTGCTGTACTAATGTACTGGGTTCTTATGATGGCAGGAGGAAAAATAGTGAATGAGAACAACACACAGCATTGTAGACTGTAGTATAAATAGAGAACTGCACAATAAAGTAATAGCTGAAAGCTTTGAAACTGTGCACAGTGCGCAAACAGTGAATGATCAAAGTGGGTCCTTTGGTGAATAGGAAATAGGCAAGAACATTTGGGTAAAAATGGAGTCATATATAAACTATAGAAAATGGTAAAAAAAGAAGTTGGCAAACAGATGGCCATGTTTAGAATTACTTGGAAGGAAGACTTAAATACTACAGTTACATATGCAGCTTGGGAAGAGTTACTCTTGACCCCAAGCAAATGGAGAAATTAGATTTTTTTTCTTGGTTTGAAATACCTCTTTAAAAATCTACACACTGCTACAATACTCTCTAGAGGGCATGAGAGTGTTATAGCCATTTGTTGGACATGTGATACTGACTTAACTCATTACAGCTGAGTGACGCCGCCAGGTGTTTCTGCAGTTACATCCTACTGATATCTCTAGACATCAGATACTTCTTGTTCATATTTGCATTAATAATTCCAAAAACCATGCTACATAAAAAGCATTTAAAGATTTCATCTTAAAGCTAATACAATGGCAAACACAAATGTATTGACACTTGACTTCTGTCTAGTCTAGGCAAAGAGATACTGATTGTTGTTCATATAAAACTTCTTTATACTGCCAACATTTCAGGTTTCTCTAAATATCTCTATAACCAACTAGCACAGATGCAACTGTATCTTCATATGAAAGCCATCAGTTGGATAAACAAAATACTGCTGACAGTATATGTGTAACTTGAGTGATCACTGAGATATTGTAAGTTGTTTACAAAACATTACAAACTTAATAGTTATTGCCTTAACTGTGACTTATAACATCCAGTTTAAGATCTAAAACCTAAAGAATATAACCAGTATAAAAAGAGTTTTTGCTGAAGAGTTTGCCATTTATTCTTCTTTAGTAACCCCTATGGCTCTAGAGATATGAACACTTATTTGAAATGTGAAGACATAACTTGATTTTGGCAACCACAAATTTGTCCCAGGGGTTCCACCTGTGTCCCTCATTGACAGGGGCGACAGGTGCTGACTGAGATTTCTTTTTGGTGATAAAGTCTTGGCTAAGCTTGTAAGGGCCCCAGAGTCATAAGCCTAGTAATCTCTTATGATCCTATGATTCTGTCAAAAAGCTTTAGCTCTACCCATTAGAAGTTACAGTCAAGGATACCGGCAAGCATGCTGTATGTACACTATAGTGCTTACTTTGACTAGCCAGGGGGTAGGAAGCAGGTACAAAAAATATATCTTAAAAAATGCCCCTCCCCACCGATAACCTTTTCACACTCGCTGCCAGTCAGGACAGTAATTACGACTTTGCTTTAGTCCTGCTTGCTGCCTGTGGGGAGGGGTACGAATGTGGTTGGTCACAGAGTTCACAACCTACCCAAAGTTAAGACACAGGGAAGTTGCAACTGGACTGATCCATCCAGCAAAAAACACTTTTTTTTTTTTTTTTTTTTAATTAACTTTGTTACTGACTGCAGGTATATTTGCGGACTGTTTGAATCACGCTAAATACAGCTGCAGTCAGTTTCTTAGTTCTTTCTTGTTGCTGCAGCCTGCCTGCCTGATATTAACTTTTGGAGATCCAAAGAAGACGGTCCAACCGAGCTGAACAACTCCTTTCCACTGCAGTGCTATCGTGTGTGTGTGTGTGTGTGTGTGTGTGTGTGTGTGTGTGTGTGTGTGTGTGTGTGTGTGTGTGTGTGTGTGTGTGTGCATTTCCCTGCTGTGTTTTAGTGCAATGTGTACTACATTTTTAACCTGCACTACAGTTTTGTGTGTGTGTGTGTGTGTGTGTGTGTGTGTGTGTGTGTCTTGCCCTAACCCTATCTTTAGTATACACAAGTTCCATTCTGAAGTTTTTCTGAACAACTTGTTTCCTTTTTTTTTTTATACTGGGGCCACAGCAGAAGCCAGGACTCAGGATGACAAGGCAAAGTTTGGTCATCACAAGTTCCATTCTGAAGTTTTTCTGAACAACTTGTTTCTTTTTTTTTTTTTTTTACACTAGGGCCACAGCAGAAGCCAGGATTCAGGATGACGACAAGGCAAAGTTTGGTCATTTTTTTCAGCACACCCCTTCCCCCATTCCCTACACTTGCAGCAAGCAGCCAGCCAGCCCTTCCTTAGTGATACAACTGAACATCAGGATGACGGCAGCTGGGTACTGATGTCTTATTGTACATTGTCCTGTGCTTGACAGTACGCTGTAGATGGGTGGCCTCCCCTTTGGACTGGTTTGTGAGCTGCTTACTGTGAATGGTTTAGGCTGCTTTTGTTAAATATACAAAACCAAAGCAGTCAACAGCTTCCAGCACCAATTAGGACTTACTATTCACTATGTGTGAGATGTTTTGTGTGAATGGGCCATATGTGGGACTGGCAGTCATGTGGTAGAGGTATTTGTTGCAGTGAATGGTTCAGGATGGCTTCTCCTTTTGACTGAGTTGTGGGCTGCCTGGTGTGAAGGGCTTGGGCTGCTATTAAAGGCATCAAAAGCAGAGCAGCTAACAGCCCAGCTGACTTCGCTATAGACCGAATTGTGGGATGCTTACTACAAATGGTTTAGTCTGTTTTTGTTACATGCACAAAAAACAGAGCAGTCAACAGCTCCCCACACAAGTTAGGTCTTACTGTCCATTCTGTGTGAGATGCTTTCTGTGAATGGACCCTCCGTGGGACTGGCTGCCTTGCAGTAAAGGCATCTGTTGCAGTGAATGGCTCAGGCTGGAGGCTGCTTGGTGTGAATGGCTTGGACTGCTATTAAAATCATCAAAACTACAGCAGCCAACATCCCAGATGTCTTTCCTTTGGACAAGATTGTGGACTGCTTACTGCGAATAGTTTATGCTGCTTTTGCTAAATGCGCCAAAACCTGAGCAGAAAGTAGCCCTGCTGGCTTCTGCTTGTGGTTGTGGTGGTGGTTTGTGTATGTACATGTATATGTATGGTTGGAATGGACCTCTATGGGACTGGCTACCCTGATGTGGTCCAGGGTCTTGCTGCAGTGAATTACTATGACTAAATGCAAGTAAAGAGTGACTAAGGACATCTCAGAAGACTGAACTGTGGTGGGGTGGATGCACTGGGTGTAGCAGTACCAAATAGTAAGAGTAAAAAATAGAAAAAGATGTTTACACCTCCTGTTACAGTGCAAACTTCCAGAGCTCCACAGGACGGAATGAGTTAATAAAATATATTTTATACATATATGTGTGTATATACACACACACACACACACATATATATATATATATATATATATATATATATATATATATATATATAAGCAATAAATATAAAAAATATTTTTTGGTTAACTAGCACCATTTATTCCGGTGGGTCCATTTGTTTGCTACTATATGCACACACACACACACACACACACACACACACACACACACACACACACACACACACACACACACACACACACACACACACACACACACACACACACACACACACACACACACACACACACACACACACACACACACACACACGCACACACGCACGCATACATATTTTTTGAAAGTGTCCTCAATTAAAATAATAGAGGAGGAAACAAATAACTTTGTAATGATATTTGGACTGGAAGAAGTGTATTTGGAGCATCCACAGATGATTTACTTAGATAAAATGGGTAGAATAGTGAAAGGGGCAAGGGTTTTGTTGGGTTTATTAATTCTAGCTATGAAGAAAGCAATCACCAGAAACCGAAGAAGGAAGGCTCTGCCACGAGATGTCAGGCAAATTGTGAAGGGGGATAAAAAAAAAACTGATCTTTTTGTCAACAATTATCAGAACACAATAAAAAACATGATGTAACAAATGGCATGGACATTGCAGGTGGAAAGTTCATCTGAGTCATGACTACTAAGATTAAGGTGGTTGTATATTGCATTGTGAGCATTTTTATTTGTATTTACTTACTTTTAGAGTTTTAACATTAATGTAAAACTTCTCTGGCACACATTACAAATGAGTATTTCAGGGTGGAGCCTGAATGGCTAACTGAAAACAGCAGTATTTTAGAGCTCCATATAACTAAATAAGACAGGAAAAAATATTCTTTTTTTTTCCTTCAAAGTATAAAATCTTATAGATAACGGTCTAATTTACATAATTAGAAACTTTGATGAAGATTTATAAATAATTTCCTGTCAAAAAGCTTGGAGATATATTCACTTGTTAAAATGAGCAACTCAAGGAATTCACACCAGGATGCTGCCTTAAAGAAGGAACTACAAGAGATGACATCTACCCTGCAGAAGCTGTCTTTGAAGATGGATGATTTTAAAGAGAACCTAGAAAATCTTAAAACAGTCAAAAACAGGCTGACACTCTCAAGGAAATGCTACACCACCACCAGACAAAGATAACTGGAAGACAGGTTTCACTAAATGACTTAGAAAGCAGACTTAAGGAAGAGGAAACGCAGAAAGAACTGCTTCTTAAGCAGAACACTTGGTTAATAAAGTAGATGACTTGGAAAATAGGGAGAGGAGAAATAACAGGACATTCGGATTACTTGAAAACAGAAGGTGAAAATATTATTTCCTTTGCATCGAGCTGGATACCTGACTTTTTAAATTTAAAAGAAGGACTTTCGTTTGGCATTGAAAGGACACACAGAGCTCTTGGGAAACCTGCCACTAACCCAAACTCTCCTCCTAGGTCAATAATTATCAAATTTCTTTCATACATGGACAAGGAAAGTACAGTTGTATACACTTACCATAAATGTAGATGTTCGAGTGTATTCACTGTTGCAGTCATCACATTTGGGTTATCTGCTTGCAGGTAGCCCTCAGTCGGCCTGATTATAAAAGTCTTGGGTCCTGCGTCGGTTGCTCTCATCTTCCATGACGTCAGGTAGTCAGGGGTATAAAGCATGCAGCCGATGCCATTACATCAGTTTTTCTTGCCCCAGATGTCAGGTGCCCCCATAATGGGAAGCAATCACATACAAGGTTACACCTCCAACAAAAAAGCAAATACACCAAAAAGCTTAAAGCATAGTAAGCAAGAATCGGTACAGTCAATAGAAGTCAGGGGGCTGGAGGTAGGGTAACCAGGACTGCAACAGTGAATACACTCGAACCTCTACATTTATAGTAAGTGTACACAACTGTACTATGTTCTTCGTGTTTCACTGTTGCAGGCATCACATTTGGGTAGATTCCCAAAGCTACGGATGGGAGGAGGTAATTAGATAGCATTAGGACCAGTTATAAGGCCCTGCAAGACTGCAGTGGCAAAGCCAGCTCTGGATTTAGAAAAAAATGGCAAGTGGTAATGCTTGGTGAAGGTATGTGCAGAACTCCAGGTAGCAGCTTCTAGGATGTCCCTGGTAGGGACACCTCTGAGAAAGGTTGTAGAGGTAGATGGAGCCCTAGTTAAATGTGGTCTTATCCCCTTGTGGGGTAGGTTTTCCATGGTGCTTACAGCAGAAATGAATGCAATGGCTTATCCACTTAGAAATGGTTTGCTTTGAAATGGCCTTCCCCTCTGCCCCAGCAGCAAATGCAACCAGCAGCTGTTCAGATTTCCTGAGAGGCTTAGTCCTGTCCAGGTAAAATCTAAGTTGTTTCTACATGTCCAAGGAGTGCAGTATTCGCTCCTCTTTGTTCTGTGGATTAGAAAAGAAGGTCGGCAAATGAATGGACTGATGAAGGGCCACACTGGATACCACCTTAGGCATAAAGAAGGGATTGGTCCTGAGGGACACCCTGTTTGCATGAAAGATGATGAAAGGCTCCACTGCCATGAGGGCCTGTAATTCAGACACCCTTCTTGCTGAAGTGATGGCTAGAAGGAAGGCTGTTTTCCAAGAAAGGAATTTCAACTCTGAATTTGCAGCTCAAAGGAGGGTAAAGTGTGATTTTCCAATACAAAGTTAAGGTCCCTGGAGTAGGGGCTCTCCTGGGTGGTCTTAAGTTTTTGGCCCCTCTGAGGAATTGCTTCAGCAATGGGTGAGAGAGGAGGGGTGGCTCTGTATTATAATGAGCTGAAATGGCCGAGGCATGAATTTTGATGGAAGAAAAGGAAAGGCCTTTGTGAAGCATCTCTGTTAAGTATTGAAGAATATGAGGTAAATTGGGCACTGCTGTACCCATCCCCTGAGTTTGGCTCCAAGAACAGAATCTTTTCCATTTTTCAGCATAGGGTTTTCTAGTACTAGGCCTCCTTGCCTCAAGAATGACATCCATCCCTTGCTTACTGAGGGATAGTAATGGAGAAATAAGGTAATTAGCAAGGCTGCAAGGTTCAGGGTTTGAAGCTATGGGTGCAGAATCTGGCCCTCCTGCTGAGACAGCAGGGCAGGGGTCTGAGGCAGGTGCCATGGAGCCAGCAGTGAGACACTGCGCAAGAGGGGGTACCAGTGCTGGCGTGGCCAGTCTGGTGCAATCAGTATTATCCTTGGTTTGTCCTGTTTGATCTTTAGTAGCACTTTGGAGAGGAGAGACAGAGCCATGGCTAGTCTGCAGAGAGGGTATGAGTGGGTTCCCCCTGCTTGTTTATGTACCACATAACAGTGGTGTTTTCCATCTTTACCAATAATTGTCCTGGAAGAATGTGGTCCTTGAATGCTGTCAGAGCATTCTGTACAGCTAACAGTTCTTTTTGATTGATATGCAGGTGCATTTGACTTGGGTGCCATTTGCCCAGAATACACTGCCCTGCCAAGTGAGCCCCCCATGCATAGTCTGATGCGTCTGTTGTTAGGGTTTGGGTGGCAGAGGGTAGAGTGAATGGCAGTCCCTTGTTTTGGTGGCAGGCCTCTGCCCACCAAAGGAACTATCTTTAGACAAGGTATGATAGGAATCATTGATTCTAGATCCTGAGAATGTTGACACCATAGGTTTTCTAGATACCATTGTAGTTTCCTCATATGCAATCTTGCATATGGAATTAGTATAATGCAAGAGGCCATGAACCCCAGGGCTTGCAGTATTTTCCTTGCAGATAGATAGGTCTTTGTGGCCAGTAGTCTGAAGTAGGCTGTCAAATTAACTTGTTTCTCTGGCATGAGGTAGGCCATCTGTGAAGTTGTATTCAAGCTTGCTCCCAGGAATACAATTTGTTGTCAGGGTACAAGATGTGATTTCTTTTCATTTATGGTGTACCCCAGAGAAGTTAGCAATTTCTTTACAAATGTCAGATGATTTAATAGCATGTCCTGGCTTTCTGCCTAAATTAGACAATCGCCCAGGTATAGGTATATCTGAATATTTCTTTACCTGCAAAATGCAACGACTGGAGCTAGGCACTTTGTGAATACCCTAGGCGCAGTAGATTAACCAAAGGGCAGTGCAGAGAACTGACAGTGCATGTAGCCTGCTCTGAAGCATAGGAATCTTCTACAAGATTCTCTTATCGGGATGTGCAGGTATGCTTCCTTTAAATCCAGTGTTGCCAACCAGGCATTTTTGCCTAGCATGGGAAGCAGCTGATTAAGAGTTAGCATCTTGCATTTTGGATTACCAAAAATGTGTTTAGGATAGACAGGTCCAGGATAGGGTGCCAGGAATAGCCTTTTCTGGGTACCAGGAAAAGTCTTTAGTAAAAACCTTGTCCCCATTCTTTTCTGGGACAGGTTGAATAGCCCTGATGCTTAAAAGAGAGAGAACTTGCTTTTGAGCCTCTACCCACTGATTTGGGGGTAGGTCTGGCCAACCGTTTGGGGTTGGTAAGGAGTGGAAATGGAATCTGTATCCCTGGGAAACTATATTTAAAACCCATTTGTCTTGAGTAATGAATTCCCAATTTTATGCACGCAGGGCAATCTTTCCCCCTAAAGGAACAATCAGTTGAGCAGGGCTTGGAAGGTTTAAAGTTAAGTCATTGAGACAGTTTACCATGGGGGGGGGGTTTACTACTCCCTGCTTTGGAAGTGGGAGCCTTCCACTGCTTAGGCCTTTGAGTATCTTGGGACTGAAGCCTGGGTGTTCTGCTGATTCTGGGTTTGGACTGAGAAGGCCTGTAAGAGCCAGGAAAGGACCAATTCCTAGAGGGCCAATGCCTACTAAATCTGGGAGGCTGTACTTGCATTGCAGGAAATCTTTAACAGTTTGCATAGATTTGGCTTTTTCCTCCATCTTTTTAAGTACTTCTTCTACTTTGTTGCTAAACAGGCGCTCTTGATTTAAGGGAGCATCCAATAATTTAGCTTTAACATGATCTGGCAAAGATTGCTCCTTAAGCCAAGCATGCCTTCTTAGTACAGACCCAGTGACAGCAGCCCTGCAAGACGCCTCTAATGAATCAAAACCACATTGCAAAGTATGTTTTCCAACTTGTTCAGCAGAATGCATTAAATCCTGTAATTCTTTATTTTCAGCACAGTCAGGAATCAACATCATTTTCTGTTTAAGCAATCCAATAATATGCTGCTGATACTTTAACATATGAAAATGACAGTTTAAGGCCCTAATGGCCAAAGTTGCAAAAGTGTATACCTTCTTACCCTATCTATCCAGCTCCCTAAAATCTCTTTCAGAGGGGGTAGGATTTTTGGCAGTAGGAGCCTTAATGCCCTTGGGTCCCTATGAAATGGTCTCAGGATTCGCAGTAAGATTTTTAAAGAGGAACTTGTGAGAGTCAGGTACCCTGTAATACCTATCAGGTTTTCTGGGAGTAGGAGGTATAGTGTCACGGGCCAAGCTAGATTCCGAGAAGACATCATCTACAATGTCCAGTACAAGAGGGATAGCTAAAGGCCTGTGTTGAGGCAGGAGTAAGAATTCCCTAAGCTTCTCTTTAGAGTTAGAGTAATCCTGGCTTTCCCAGCGGAAATGCTCCCTAAGAGTATGCAAGGTTTCACCAAAAGAAAAATCCTCTGTAGGGGAAGCAGAGGGAATGGAGTCCTCTGCATCAAAATCCTCATAGGTAGATAAGAGCAAATCCTGGTCATCAGAAAAAAACAGAAATTTCAGAGTCCTGATCAGAAGAATCAGAAGGAAAATCAGTCCTAGGTCTATTAGAGGGAGAAGGGTGGCTTCCCCTGATTAGAGTAATAAGGTCTTCAGCCATTCTTATCCTTTGTTTTTTAGGCATAGGGGCCTAACCATGTGGTCTGGGCATTGGTTTTCTGGGCATGGATCGAGTTTTAAGCCTTGAAGAAGAAGATGTCGTTGGTTTAATATGCAAGTCAGTAGGCCTGAATACACCCTCAGAAGCTGGTGCCTACACAGCGGCTCTGGACCCATCCAAGGTAGAGACATTCACAGGTTCCACAGTTGAAGAAGCATCTTGCGGCATACCGGACACTGAATGGGTCTCAGTAGAGGCCTGCGAATATGAAGTAGCGGGCATCAGGGGCTGCGACAGCGCCTCACTGAGTACCGGTGAACTGGTGACTAGCTTGGGAGAAGCGTCGTCGGCAGCTTGGGACCTATGCGGTCTGTCTCTATCTTTGCAGTTTTTTGGAACGTCGGTAGTCGGGTGGCTTACCGAAGCCATTTCTGAATGATTGAACAGAGTACCAAAGTATTTAGATGCGAAAATGAACCAACGACGAATAGTATGGGGTTTGAATAAGGCACAAAACCGACAGCGAGGTACGTCGTGGTCTGGGCCTAGGCAAGAAATGCAGTACAAATGAAAATCTTTATGAGGTATTTGCTTTCCACAAGAAATACAGTTAACTTTTACTGACATTGGTTTAGAGCAAGAAAAAGGATCCCCAAAAGGGTACTTGGCTTAGTTGAAGACTTCAGATCTGAAACTCGAAAACGAAAATTTCAGAAGTCGGCCGACTGGCACTTGTGAACTGCTTCTGCTTCGAGCACAAGGCAAGAAAGACTGATGTAATGGCGTCGGCTGCATGCTTTATACCCCTGACTTCCTGACGTCATGGAAGATGAGACAGCAACCGATGCAGAACCCAAGACTTTGATAATCAGGCCGACTGAGGGCTACCTGCAAGCAGATAACCCAAATGTGATGACTGCAACAGTGAAACATGAAGAACATCTGATATTAAGATCTGCTTGGAGGAAGGCACCTCTAAAATATAAACAAAGCCTGATAAGATTTGATAATGACTATTCATCCAGAATAATGGAACAAAGGAAAAAAGTGTGACCAATGATAAAATTTCTGAAACAAAATAACATCAAGGCACAACTTGCATATCCAGCTAAGATAAGAATATTGCATGCCAATGAGATGAGGTATTTTAATGACTTAGAGGAAGCCTCTTCATTTATTAAAAATAATAAAGTGATTACTTTACCAGAAGATACGGATTGGATGTCACCTTCTCTCAAGAGAACAAAAGAAACAAATGTCTGGACAGACGTCAAAAAGAAGAAGCAAAAAACTGATACTGTTACAGCCAAATCTCTCAAAGCATCTACTATGATGTGAATTGTTTTAACATTAATTTAAAGGACCAATTTTACTACTTGGAATTTTAAAACAAAGGTAAGTAACTACTGGAATCTTTATCTATATTTTTTGAAAATAGATGACACAAGAGAGTTTTCACATTACCTCAGGTATGTAAAACAGGGTACTTTTCTTTCGCAGAAGGAGTGCTATATAAAATATTTACATTGTTAATCAACATACATAGTATATGTGTATTTTCTCTCTTTTATTTCTCTCTTTTCTCATTATTTATTTTAACTGCATCTTGTCTCACTTTCTAAATTCTCTCCTATTTACTATACTAATACAGTCTGTATATATTTAATAACTCACTACCTATACAATGATAAAAATAGTTTAAAATAATATAATTATAAGTTAGAATAATTGGAAAAGTGAACTTAATTGTTATTACAATAATTATTAGATTAATGATCGATACTATTATGCTTATTGGGTTTGGGGACATGTTCGTGATTAACTCTGAAATGTTCCGTTTATGTACATATGTCCTTTGAATTATTTCCTTTTAGTATTAACAAATATGTATATATATATATATATATATATATATATATATATATATATATATATATATATATATAAAAAAGGGAGAAAACTGTACTGTTGGTTGTTTTTTTTTTGTTTGTTTGTTTTTAACATACACTGCTCAGAAACTGTTATATTTGCGATACCATAGCAACAGTAAACAAGTGCTGCAGTTTCTAAGGGCACTGTGAACCTACGAAGTGCATTTAGCCTCGCAGATAACAAACAAGAAAAAGTAATGTTGTTTAATTATTAAAATGAAATACACAGCCTAAGCAAGGTAAAATAAATACATAATAAGACTATTTGTAAATATTTTATGATTTACCCACATCGGACTACACATTCCTGGAAACACAACTGAAATGTTCCCAACTACATGTACAATTAAATGTAGCTGCTTGATTAAAAATAATCAGTTTAACATGCTGACTCCACAAGCTGTCTGCACTGTAAAAGTTACATTTTATATGTTACTTGAAATTGAAAGTCTCTAGAGCACACAAAAAGATACATATTACTTTTTGCAACATGTTATCTTTGCAGTTACCTCACACACTGTACAAACTCACTTGGCAACTGACAACTATTCATTTAAAATATCAGTTTAAAGATTAAATGTGCCCTTGAAATGCTTTTGACATTTAGACAAAATATAATCTGAACCGAAAAATGAATGAAAGAAGTGAAGTAATGCATAGATTTCAAAGAGAGTTCTTGACACTACAGTATAAGTAGAAATGTATACACACAAGGAAGAAATGAAATGGTTCAGTCTTCCAGTTAAAATAGTACTGTCAACATTTTGCTACATCAGAAAGATTAAAAGAGCTAGGTAATTACTATTATTTGTTTTTACAATGTTTATTAGACAGATGTTAGACTATGCTTTGTTTAATGAATTGTGACTCATGTTTATGAGGAAAAGTGGACTCAATTAGATGTTATTACAATACTTATTAGATTGATGGTGGACATTGTTATGCTTAATGGGTTATGGGACATGTTAGCGATTAACTCTGAAAAGTTTAGTTTATATACATAATGACAGTTGAACTATTTCCTTTAGTATTAACAAAATATATAAAAGGAGGGAAAAATGTAAAGTGAAACCTTTTTTACATTCTATTAGCCTTGTTTGTTTGTGTCTTTCGGCTTTTCCCGGTTAGGGGTCGCCACAGCGGAACTCCGGTCCGCTAATGATTGGCAGTTGATTTTTACGTACCGGCTTGCCAGGCCTGATGCACAACCTTCAACGAAGGTACGCCCATTCACGCATGTCTCCACGGAGAAGACGCCCTAGCTGAGTGAGAATCAAACCTGACAGCGTCTTACTTTGAGGTGACAATGCTACCGCAGCACCAACACCGCAGGTTACATTCTATTAGCCTTGTGAGCTATTTTATTTTTTTTAACACTCATTGATTAGGAACCACTATATTTGCATGGTAATGGCAACAGAAAACAACCGAGGCAGTTTCTATGGGCTTTGTGAATCTGCGAAGTGCATTTAGACTCGCAAATAACAAACAACAAAATAGTAATGTTGTTTAGCTATTAAACTGAATTATAACCTAAGGAAGGGTAAATTAGATGACTTAATAGGAAAACTTGTAAATACTTTTAAATTACCCACATTGGATTACACATTCCTGGAAACTCAACTGAAATGTCCCCAAATTACTTGTGAACTTAAATGAAACTGCCTGATTAATGAGCATAACTTAGTTTAACAACCTGAATCCATAAGCTATCTGCTTTATAAATGCTATATTATACGTCACTTGCAAATGACAGTCTCTAGAGCACACGAAAAGATACATACTACTTTTTGCAACATGTTATATTTGCACTAACCATACACTCTATACTAATTCATTACGCAAATAAATTATTCATTTGAAATATCAGTCTAAATATTATTTGTGCCCTTGAAATATTGTTGCCGTTTTGACAAAATATCATCTAAACTGAAAAAGGAATGATTTGAAGAAGTGAAGTATTGTACAGACTTCAAAGACAGCTACTGACACTAAAGTATAAGTAGAAATATATACTTGCAAGGAAAAATTGAAATGTTTTACTCTTCTAGTTAAAATAGCTTATTGTTAACATTTTGCTTTACCAGAAAATTTAAAGAGCTAGGAAATTATTTTTAATTTGTTTTTATAATGTCTACTAGAGTGATGTTAGTCACTGATTTGCTTAATGGATTGCGAGTCATGTCCATGATGGACTACCAAATGTTATTTTTGTTTACCTATGTTTGCTGAATTATTTTTATTAAAAATGATTTAAAAAAAAAAAAAGGGGGAACCTCTGTTTTTGGTTAAAGGAGAAGAGGCTTAAGAGCATTCTAACTGCCCCGAGAACTCTCTAAGATGCTGTAAACACTATTTGATTAATACTTACCCTAAGGCAAGTCTTGATTAATATATGGGTTACCTACACATTCATCCTAGACCTGATGTGATTACCCATTCTGGAAGCAGATGATGACCTATGCAGGCTGGGAATTGTCAAGGTGATCACAGTTCATTGTTAGACTCTGCTTTGTAAACCTATAGATATGTAAAAGCACTGGAATGTAGGGCGCCTCTGCTCAGAGTCAGAATACCGCTGATAAGCCATGTCTTTTCATAAGTTTAAGTTGAAGTTGGTGAGTTGAAGAAAGGAAAAGTAAGGGAGGGCAGTACACCTACAGTAAATTTATACTTCATTGGTAATCACCCACTGTCTCCTACAGAGTCCTTTTAGTCAAACTATTCTAGTAATAATCCATTTGTTGTTGGCTTATCTAGTGTATGCTCCTCTGTTGTGTTTAATTTATCTGAAATGACATATCTGACATGTTTGGGATTTCTTAAGGGTAACTATATATTGGACATTTTCTAAGTCAACAAAATAATTGTTTATACTACGAACATTCCATCCTGATGCATAAAATATAGAATAACAAAAGAATAATATAGAATTTCATATCTATTTTAAGAAAATTCTCCATATAATAATTTATCATATGGAGCTCAGTTGATATTGTTGGTTAAAGGTATGAGTGATAATCCAATAGATCGATTTTTTATCTATTGGCTTAGGAATGACTTTCACTCCATGTTTAATGGGAAATTCATATTTACTTGTACTTGATACTTTAGAATTAATGTTTTATAAAAGTACTTTTTAAAGCCTGACCAGAATTCTACTCTACTTGTATTTAAAGAAGAAAGAACATTAAATAGCACTCCCAAGTTTACACACATAAAAATCACATTCACTGTTATCAGAGAATATGGTATAACTACTATAATCAAAATAAAAAAAAAAAACACATTGCTTTTTCCAAGAATAACTTGAAATGGATTTAACATTCCTATCCTTAAATACTAATGGCTTAAATAATGCAAGTAAAAGATCAAACTTACTAAAAATATTTAAATCTCAATAAGGCACAAGTAGTATTTCTCCAGGAAACACATTTTAAGACTAATGATAGCTTTATTTGGAACCCTAAGGACTATACAGTCTTAGCTCAATCCTCCTATAGAACAAAGACAAAAGGAGTATCAATTCTCTGGAAGAAAAACATAATCACTCCAAAAGTTATTTATAAATATGAAGACAAAGAAGGTCTACTAGCATTTGTTATAGTTAAATTTAATAACAGAATATGGACTTCAGCCAATCTATATTGGTTCCCAGGAATTGGAGCAGGAATGGTTAAAAATCACCTAGATTGTATTTCCAACAATTATAAAGGAAATCTTATACTGGGAGGAAATTTTAATTGTACCTTAGAAGCTTCTGAAACCACCAAGAAGTCTTTTCGCATAGCAACGATTTCAAAATCATTAAAATGATGGATTGATTCATTTTATTTAATAGACACTTTTAAAGTAAAAGAAGATACATTTTTATTTTCCCATAGAGATAGATTTGGAACACAAACCAGAATAGACAAATTAAATTATTTGTAGTTCAAGATTTACAAACAAAAATCCTCAACTTCTCAATAGTTCCATGCCCCTTCTCAGATCATGACTCACTAATAATGAAACTCCAAACAGAGTTCAAACCATTAATCTTTTCAACTAGAGTTCCTTCATATATCACGAAAATTAAAGAATTCAGACCATGGATGTTATCAGAACTACAAGTATTTCTTGAAATTAATAATACAACAGAAATTAGTAGAGTCATGATATGGGACTCATTAAAGCGTATTTATTTGGTAAGACCCTTAGCTGGTACAAAAACAAAGTTAAAAAGTGGGAATCTGAATCATTAGACTTGCAAACCAGACTCTTGACAGCAAAATAAAAAAAAAATAAAAAAAAATCAGAATTGTCCAGAAGTCAAAATGGAAATAGAGGAATTAAATAAAAATATAATGAAATTCTAACACACAAAACTTGTCTAGCCTTGGAAAAATTAAAAGTAAACTCATTAGCCACCTCCCCCAGATATCTACATAACTTATCTACAAGAATTAAAATACAATCTAAAGCAAATAACATTAGTAGTATATATCATGAAAAGAAAGGGGAAAAAAGTATCAGATGTAGGAGACATCCTTGAAGCATTTCCGTTCCATTATATGGAACATTTCAAAAAAGAAGATTTAAATACCAACCAAATAAACTTAGATACAAACCTTATCAATATAAAAAAAATCCAGAAAATTTAAAGCTAGACCTACAAAAACCTATATCCTACAAAGAAATTGTTGACAATATAAAAGAAAGTAAATCTAACAAAGCTCCAGGGATAGATGGTATAATTACAAACTCTTCCCTTCAACAGTAATCTCCCTTTTTCATAAAACTTTGCTAAAAGTCCAGTCAGAAGCAAAAATACCATCCCCATAGAAATATTCCCTCATAATACCAATTCTAAAAGATAACAAACCATTGGACCTCTGCACCTTATACAGACCTATATCATTACTGAATAATGATTACAAAATATTTATGTAAATCCTAGCTAACAGAATGAAAATCCAACTTTCAAAGACAATTATTAATGATCAGACTGGATTTATATATAACAGGCACACACATGATAATATTAAAAGGATACTTACTCTTATAGATTATGTGAATAAAGAAGATAGAGAAACACTTGTAATCAGATTAGACATAGAAAAAGCCTTAGATTCCCTCAACTAGGAATATCTATTTAAAATGTTGGCATTATTTGAATTTCCTCCTTCCTTCATCTTATTACTAAAAAACATTATTTATTAATAACTTAGCCTACATTAAATTAGGCCCTTTCATCTCAGAATCTACCCATATAACGAAAGGTACTAAACAAGGATGCCCCCTATCTCCTATTTTATTTGCTTTGGCTATAGAAATACTTGCAGAAATAATACGTAATAATAAAAGAATAAAAGGAATAGAAGTCTAAGACCAGTACATATCTAAAATAATGCTTTTTGCTAATGATATTTTATTAATCCTATCAAACTCCAGAGAGCCATTAGAAGAGCTAGAAGAAGTAATGGAGAAATTCTATAATATTTCAGGTCTACACTTCAATAGATCAAAATCAAAATTTCTATTTTTAAATAAGAAAAAAGAACTACAAGTTATAGAGAAATCCATCATAGGAAAACAAGAACTTAAGCTAAATTATTTAGGAATAGTGTTATGCAAAAATCTAAACGAAACAGTATTAATTAATTATAAAAACATTATCGAAACAATAAAAATATATATAAGGAAAAGTGGAACAATATTAACTTTTGAAGACAGATTGCAATTAATAAAAATGGTCTTATTGCCAAAAATACTATATACAGCATTAGCAATATAGTTAATTCCTGAAAGATGCATTCTTAAAGAAATAAACTCATGTTTAATAAATTTTTTATGGTATCCCAAAAAGAAAAGAGTAGCTCTAACTCATTACATTAGACCCTGGAAACCAAGGAGGATTGAACTTCCCAGAAATAGAAACATATATGAAGGCATCTGTGCTTAAAACTACAATAGACTGGATAAACCCAAATTATTTTGCCAACTGGAAAGAATTAACAACGGTTATATTAATAAATTAATTTAATCTATTTAAAAAATTCTTAACATTAGACAAATCCAAAAAACCCTTGTACATACTATGCACTAGCATACAATATAATATAACAAAACCTTCTAAAACATTTCTGATTAATCTTTACATCAATTCCTTTAGGAAACTTGTCAATGCAAACATAGATCTAAAACTTTGGTTTAACCTTTTTATCCCATTTACCATCACTAAGAACTTTCCTCACAAAATATATAAGGAAACAATATCCTCCTGGGAACAAAATGGATTCTTATGCTGGTTTTAATGTGTAAAAAAATTAAATGTTTTAGATATACATATAAAAAAACTACTTACAATATTCCAACAAAAGACTGGTTAACCTTACAAAGCATTCTAATGCACACCCAAGGTTTATGCAGATTAATTAATAATTCCTCATTTAAAGATATTCCAAATCAAACAAGTTTTCTATATGAATTTATACATAATAGTTGCGAAAAATTTTTTTTACTTCAAATCTATACAAAGAGTTAATAATATATAAAACAATTCCCAAACCATCATACTGACAGTTCTTAACAAAAGGTCAGTCATTACAGTTAACAGAAGAAATTAAATCTAACATCTTACTATCAGTTAATTACACCTCTAACACACAGTACTGGAAAATATTTAACTGGAAATAATTACATAGAGCATTTTTAACACCAGACAGAATTAAAAAGATCAGTTCTACTACAAATGTTTTTTGCTGCAGGTGTGAAAAGTCAAATAAAACAGACTGGATTCATATTCTTTATGAATGTAATAAAATTAAATCATATTGGAATGGAATTAATCATTTTTTTACAAACTTTATTTAATGAATCCTTTGCCTTAACTAAAGCATTGATTATACTAAATGCAAATGAAGGTCCCTACCTGAATAAGACAAATATGTATTTGTTATGGACAATACTTGCTACATTTAGGAAATGCATAACCAGAAGGTGGAATTCAAATACACCACAGACCTTGGAAGAATTTGACACTTTACTTAAGACAACAGCATTGATGGAAATAAAAATCAAAGTAGTACGAATCTATCCCAGGCCACTGGTAAATAATCCTTGGAAGAAACTTATATCTTTGTTGGACACACTGCAATAATCAATATTGTATCTCTCATAACTGATCTGTCAATTCTATATTTACTAACATACAGTGTATACAGTTATAAATCAGGCTATTGTAAATATTGTATATAGTTTAAAATTATATTTAAAAATATTATGTAAAATTAAAAATATTTTTAATTAAAAATAAAATTATTTGAGTAATAAAAAAAACAAATGAGTATTTCTTTTCAGTATGTTATTTGGTTAATAACTGTACAAAAAATGTTGTTTGTGAATTGACTGCATCAATAAAATGACAGAATTTAAAAATATATACTGTAGTGACATTGTTGAAACTGTCCATAATTTGACCATGATATAAAAAAAAACAACTCAGATTCTTTAAGGACACTTTAGGTTATTGGGCAGTATGGATTATATGTATTGGATGCCATAATCAGTACAAGTTTATCCTTTGCTGCAGTATAGCTTAATTGCTCTGGCTGTTACTGATAATAGAGAGGGACTTGTATTTTCTTTCTGAAAAAAAAAGAGCCTAAAGAATTTTGATATCATCACTGGTGGTAGTAAATATTAGAAGTCTTTAAAAGTAAAAATAACGCATTCAAATAAACAAGAAACATCTTTATTAAATTATCACTTATGACATAGGCAATCACACATTTATACAAGTGAAAACAAACCATACTGACATAATCCCAGCTGCATGCATTTTACAACACAAACCATACTGACACAATCCTAGACGCAAACATTATACATCGCTTATAATCTACTCAATCATTGTCAAACATAAAGCACATTCAAGCCCTGCCTTCTTTTGAACCTCATTCCTCCCCTGTATATATTGTTCATACAATTCCCATTTTTTCCTATGCAATTTGCTCCTATTCTTTTCTAAAGATCCCATTTCTAGTTCTTTTATCCCTGTTACTATATTCACTACTTCTAATACTGTTGGGTTAGACTGATTTCCATTTTCTAGTAACTGCTTTTTTGGCAGCCACCATAATTAGATTCAGCAAGGCCTTAGTATCTCTAAGCAATTCTGATTATATATCATAGCTCAGAAAAATCATTACCCTGGTTATATCAATTTGCTCACCCAATATCTTTGACAGAGTAGTCTGCAGGGAGTCTTTAGTCTGCCGAACTTATTACACTCCCAGAAAATATGTTCCCAATTACCTTGTTCTTCCCCATCATATCTCCAGCATTTGCTATCTGAGGAAAAATTCTATGCAGTCTACTTGGGGTATAAAAATATCTATGTAAACATTCCCAAGCAAAAATCCTAAATCTTCTAGACTTTGTTGCACATTTGGGAGACATACATACAGCCCCCATTGTTGCTTTGCAAATTGCTTATCCAATCTCTCTTCACAATCCTTTCTAACCTCCTGTGCTGGATTCTTATAGTTATCATGTAATATTTTGTATACTTTACCAATTATTCTTTTTTAATGGCAAGTTCTGTTCTAGATTCTACTAAAAATTCTACCAGTGCTGGTCTTTCGTTTAGGGCCTCCCTATTTCTTTCTTTTTGCCTATACTCCGATATCCATCCTTGATAGGAAAGGGAATCTCTAACCTGCAGTCCAAATAAATTCTTGGCATCTTTTATTCTATTACCTTTCCCTCTCTAGTTATTTGCTTCCAATACATTGGTTCCTTTGCCAGTATTCTCCAATAAACTCCAGCCCCCTCTTGCCTATTGTCTGTACTCCCTAACTGCAGTCACCGCAATCCGTAGACTCTTCTTTCTCCATTCCCATGTTGGCTTAATTCTAATAGTACTTTCTGCTACATTATGAATATAATATTCTGTATAATTACTGTTACTCTCCTTAAAGACCTGCATCCAAAATCCCAGTCTCTACTTGTTTCTTGAGCTTCCCCCATTTCATCAACATCATCTCTTTACACTTTGAATTATTGCTTTCTGCTTGTGCTATGTACAGGAGCCTTAATTGTGTAGCTCTGAAATGCCCCTTCAAATCAAGTAATTCCAATCCACATTGTGCTATTGGAAGAATCATCTTATTCCACTTGACTCTTGCCGTCTTCGCCTACCAGATATAATCCTTCAGATCTTTATTAATTGCTACCCACAAGTTCTCCTTTGGTAGATAAAAATATGCCTGACCTCTGTACAAGACTGAAGGGAAAAACATTTTAACTGTTTGCATCTTACTATCCATATAACAGAGCTTCCAACTTCTCAGTTTTACTATTACCTTTCGCATAGGCTTTTCCTACATATCCTTAGCTGCCACACCCAAATCATTTTAATCCATACTCCTTAATACTTCAGTTCATCATTTCCCCATAAATATGGATATTGTTGAACCAATTCGTGTGTGGGTACATGATTTACAATTAATGCCTTTGTTTTAGCTTCATTAATTTTATATCCTGAAAAGATCTGAAAATGTCTCAAAATGTTCCACAACACTGTAATATCCTTTTCTGGTTTTGTTAGCAACAAAATAATAACATCTGCAAATAGAGCCAGCTTTTCTTGACTACCATACCACTTGTATCCTTGAATTTCCAAGTCCCTTATTTTCTTTGCCAATGGTTATAAACATAATGTAAATAACTAAGGGGAAAGAGAACATCCCTGTCTGGTTCCTCTACTCAGGCAAAATTATCAGAGAGGACCCAACCCACTTTTATTTTTGCCTCCAATCCCTCACATATCCTCCTAATTAACCTTATAATTTCATCAGGGAATGCAAATGCTTCCATTGCCCTACTCAAATTCCCAGCTTACTCTGTCAAATGTCTTCTCTGCATCAAGACCCACCAACAATAGTAGTATTATCTTACATTCTGCCTCTCTCTGGATTATCAAATTTCTGGTAATATTGTCAAATGTTTGCATCCTCTCCACAAAACCACACCTACCCATATCTATCAATTTTGGCATCACTTGTGCCATTCTTTTAGCCATTACATACATAAACACTTCATAATCATGGTTTAGTATTGAAATGGGCCTGTATAAAGCTAGATTTGATGGATCTTTACCCTCTTTTGGTATTGCAGCTATCACCGCTTTCTTTCCAGGATGTTGGTACTTCTCCTCCTCTTAAAATACTGTTAAACAAAACCTTCCAGATGTTTTTGCCCTCCTAGCTTCCAAACTTCCACCAGAACACCATCTATTCCTGGGGACTTTCCTGCAGATTGGTTATACATCACCATTTTTATCTCATCTTCTCCTATCCTGTTAGTAATAGAGTCTCATCAACCTCTAACCTTGGCGTATTTAATTCTTCCATAAACATTTCTATTTGTAAGACAAGTAGAAACCAGCAACAAGGATTAACGGTTCACTTATATCCAACCAGAAAATAAACTTTGGCCTTGTTTTGGTTCGCTTATTTTGTTTGTATTTTATTTGCATTTGCACCTTTTCTTGATTTCCACATTTCTCTGCTTTATACACACTTCCACAAAACTGCCAAAATATTTCTAATACCTCTACAGGATCTCTTTTTACCTTCCCTGTTACAGGCTCCCTAAGCTTGATGACAGCCCTTTCTATCTTCTGTTGCCTAAGTTGTCATGCTAAAAGTTTTTGTGCTCTAGAGCTATTATAAAAAATCAGATGCTTAACAGCAATCTTTCTACACTCTTGCATATTATCGAGGTAATCCCTTATTTTCTGTTAAGCATTCTGCAGTTGCTCCTCCTCTTGTTCTGTGAGATTTCCCCTATTCTGCAACATATTAAACTTTGTCAGTCCCTCTAAATAATTCTTGTTACTTCTTAACCGTAGATCTCTTTCTATTATTTCCACCCTATTTTTAAACTCCACTTTAATTTCATTTCCAACCTATTTTTAAAACTCCACTTTAATTTTATCCCACTCCCTAGTTATATTTTCAGAAGAAATTTCTATCTTCTGTAATAGCTCCCTAATATTTTCACCTACCCATTCCTTAAATTCCTCTCTTTTCAACAGATAGGTAGGAAAGCACCAGTGTCTATTTTTTTCATTATCCTGTGTTTTTATTTTACTTATTACTGGCACATAATCTGAAATAGTAACTAGATGCATATCAAGACCTTCAATTAAATGCACATGTCCCTGTGAAAAGTAAATTCTGTCTAGCCTAGTCCAGTTTTTGTATCTTGGGGAATATTATGCAAATTCACTCCCAACTCATAGTACTGAATTCACATCTCCCATGCCAAATTTGTCCATAAATTTCTTCAAAAATCTACCATACTTAGTTATATTATCCCCTCTAGGCCCCTAGACACATCTTCACTGTTGTAAACCAAATTCCAGTCCCCATCTATAAGTAATATTCATGGCTGAAAGCTGATGATTTCCCCCAGAATTTTCTTAAGCTCCATTATAACACTTTTAGGTGGAATATAAATACATGCCAGTGTAACCCTGCTCCCTTGGCAATAGCCCCCTTAGTACTACAAATCTTCCATTCTTTTTTTATCCTCTTCTATCACTACTAGAGTTCCTCTTGCAATTAATATAAGTACTCCTCTTTTACTTTGCCCCAGGTATTATGCTGAATAACCATCCTGAAATCATTTCTTTATCAATTTCACATGTTCCATTCCTTCCTGTAGCATACCTACTTGCACTCTACATTGCACTCTACATTTTTTAATATAGCTGAAGACATTTTTGACATATTTTAAGACAGATTCCTCCTTCATACTCTGTTGTATGTTTTTTCCCCATCTCTGAGCATCCTTTACAACTTTAGATTCTCAGTGCTTTCAGAACACGGAGGGGATATTTATATAAAGTTCCTAAACCACACTTTATATGATTTGCAATATCTGATGAGAGTTGCAAAACAGGTAAACTGCGAAAGCTCTTCAGCAAACAATAGGCTACATACTGGTGTCTGTACCAATGTCCTACCTGTGGAAATTATCTATTGAAGATTTATGAAATAAAATTTTATTTGCCAATATAAAATACCATAGTTTCAGAAAGAAACAAGGTATCAGTGGCAGAACTGTTCAGCTGTTTGAAAGCATTCTAATGCTCAGAAGAGGGTAACATTCCTCTTTGTGATGCTGCAGAATTTATATAAATTATGCATATAACAATTTCACAACATTTCAAAACAATATCTATAAAGCCATGCATGTTAGATGCACTTTATGTGCCTTAATGCTTTGTATAATTACATTTGTTCATCTGTAAGTTATACAGCATTTCTGAAATTAATGTAGTTATCAAATATATATAATATAGCTATCAATCATTACTGCTTTATCAAAGCAATATTTATCTCGGAATGTCTTTACACTACCCAGCATGTCTCAATGTCATTTTAATAACATCCACTGCTTGCAAACAACACCCACAAAACGGCAGCACTGCACTGCATTTTTGCATTATTAATGTAAATATGGAAAATATCTCACATTTTACATAATTTTTTGAAAACAACATTCTTTAATAATTCTGTCTCTGTGCATCCCATGCTCACCATTTCATTATTCATGCTTAGCAAGCCACGTCAACCTGTACACTACTACTTTAGCTTTCAGGTATGCAGATGTACCCTGACTTCATAAATTAGACTTTGAAAACACTGATGAGTATACTCATTTCAGGAGTACTGGGAATTGACCACTAATGTTGAATATACTCAGAGGATACCCAGGAAATCTGTTTTCCAGACATCTGTACTCTTGTAGGAAGCAATGAGTTAAGACATCTAGACATTTCTGAAACTTGCAGCCCCATTCTTGTAACATTTCCACTGCAGCCATTTCATTTACGAAGTTAATATAATTGCCTCTCTGCCATTTTTCCTGTTGAACCTCCTGTCCCTCTAATTCCTTCCAATATCTGTATTAGGATGGCCTTCCATCTAAAATGGTGGTTTGGTCCAATATCCCCTATAAATACTCTAATGATAACATTCTAAATATACATGTCTTGTGAGATGACTTGGTCTCACGGTTTCCAAACCCTCCTGTTTTTGCTGGCAAAGTAACATGTTCCATGCTAACCAAAGTTTTTGGTTCATCTACATAAATGCTGTGGTGCCTTTTACTAAACACTCAAAGGGTAGGCGATGCAAACTCATATACATATACCCTACAATTACACTACACTGAGGAAAAGGTAAAATCACAGACCTTGTTATACTTTAAGTTCACATGAAGAGCTGCCAGCCAGGCAGAAAAAACAATAAAAAAGAGCATTCTCTCATAGTCTCATAGCTGTTATATATACATAGCTATATCTATATATGTATACACACACACACACACATATATATATATATATACATATACACACACACAGAGTAAACTCTTAGTTAACCGGCACCCATGATTGGTAGATGCTGGACAAAGTACAGTTGTGTACACTTACCATAAATCTAGATGTTCGAGTGTGGTCACTGTTGCAGTCATAACACTTGGGTTATCTACCTGCAGGTAACCCTCAGTCGGCCCGAATACCAGAGACTTAGTATTTCTGCGTCGGATGCTGTCACTCCAGGACTGTCGTCAGGTCACCAGGGGTATAAAAACAGGCAGCCGACACCATTACATCAGTTTTTCCTGCCCAAATTGTCAGGAGCCCCCCAAATACGGAGCTACGTTATGGTGGGGAAAACACCACCAGTAAAAAGTAAATACCAATACCAATACCCATACCCCAGAAGGGGTGAGTAATAGCCATAGAGAGGAGAGAGAGAGAAAAGCAGGGGGCTGGATGGAGGGAAACTAGGACTGCAACAGTGAATACACTCACACATCTACATTTATGGTAAGTGTACACAAATGTACTATGTTCTTTGTGTTTCACTGTTGCAGTCATCACACTTGGGCAGATTCCCAAAGCTGAAGAAGGGTGGAGGCAGTCAAGTGCAGGACTGCTGTAGCAAAACCTGCCCTGGATTTGGAAAAGATAGGCAGATGGTAATGTTTGGTGAAGGTGTGTACAGAACTCCAGGTAGCAGCTTCCAGGATGTCCCTGGTAGGGACTCCCCTGAGAAATGCTGTAGAGGTAGATGTTGCCCAAGTGGAATGTGTTCTGACCCCCTGAGGGGTTGGTTTCCCATGGTGCTTGTAGAAGAAATGGATGCAGTGTGCTATCCATTTGTAAATAGTTTGTTTTGAAATGCCCTCGCCCTCTGCCCCTGTTGCAAAGCTGACTAGTAACTGGTCAGATTTTCTGAAGGGCTTAGTCCTATCAAGGTAGAATCTAAGTTGTCTGTGCACATCCAAGGAGTGCAGGATCTTTTCCCCTTTATTTTCAGGATTAGGGAAGAAGGTTGGCAAAAGAATGAATTGGTTGAGAGCCACACTGGACACCACTTCAGGCATAAAGGAAAGGTTAGTCCTGAGGGAAACCCTGTCAGCATGGACAATAATGAAGGGTTCTACAGCCATCAGTGCTTGGAGCTCAGACACTCTTCTAGCTGAAGTGATAACTAGAAGCAAGGCTGTTTTCCAAGACAGGAATTTTAACTCTGCTGATGCAGCAGGTTCAAAGGGTGGAATCGTGAGCTTTTCCAGTACAAAGTTAAGGTTCCAAGCAGGGGTGGGTGCTCTCCCTGGTGGCCTTAAGTTGTTTGCCCCTCTCAGGAACTGTTTGATAAGAGGGTGTGAGAAAAGAGGTGGCTCAGTGTTGTAATGAGCAGAAATGGCTGAGGCATGAATCTTAATGAAGGAGGAGGACAGGCCTTTGTGGAGTAGATCTGCTAAGTAATCTAGGATTAGAGGCAGGGAAGGGCAGGGTTGCGTCCTCTCCTTTAGATTGAATCCATGAGCTCCTTTTCCACTTATAAGCGTAGGATGTTCTTGTACTGGGTCTTCTGGCTTCAAGAATGACATCCAGCACCTGCTTGCTTAGGGCTGTTTGGGGAGAATTCAAGGAATAAGCCAGGCTGCAAGACTTAGGGTTTGCAGTTGTGGATGTAAAATCTGTCCCTCCTGCTGAAAGAGCAGGGTTGGGTTCTGGTGTAGGTGACAGGGTCGCACTAGTGTCAGGCTGCGCAGAGTGGGTACCAGTGCTGGCGTGACCATTCCAGGGCAATCAGAATTGTCCTTGGTCTGTCCTGTTTTATCTTGAGTAATACTCTTGAGAGAAGGGGGAGATGGGAAAGGCATAGATTGAGAGATTTACCCACTGAAAAGAAAGGCATCCACTTTCCAGGCCCTGCTGTGAGGATTCCTGGTGCAGAATTTGCTGAGCTGGTGGTTTTAGGGGGGAGGCAAATACATCCACCTCTGGGGTCCCCCATTTCTGAATCAGAAGGTTGAAGGCGCTGGGCTCCAATTGCCACTCATGTGGGTCTAGGAGATTTCTGCTTAAGTCATCTGCCAGTCAGTTTTGTTTGCCTGGCAGGAATTGAGCTTGCACAGGGCCATGGCTAGCCTGCAGAGTGGGTAGGAATGGGTTCTCCCCTGCTTACTGATGTACCACATAACTGTGGTGTTGTCTGTTTTTATTAGCAGTTGTCCTGGAAAGATTAGGGATCTGAAAGCTGTCAGGGCATTCTGTACAGCTAGCTTCTCTTTTTGGTTGATGTGCAGATTAATTTGACTTGGGCTACAGTGGCCCTGAATACATATGCTGTCCAGGTGTGCCCCCCACAGGCATAGTCTGAGGCATCTGTGGTTAGGGTCTGGGCGGCGTGGGGTTGAGTAAATGGCAGTCCCTTGTTGTGGTTGCATGCTTCTGCCGACCAAAGGAACTCTGCCCTTAGACAGGGTATGATAGGAATGACAGTTTCCAAGTCCTGAGAATGTTGGCACCAAAGACTTTTTAAGTACCACTGAAGTTCCCTCATATGCAGTCTTGCACATGGAATTAGCAGTACACATCAGGCCATGAACCCTAGGGCTTGCAGTATTATTCTTGCGGATAGCTGGGTTTTGGCGGCCATTTATTTGTAGTAGTCTGTCAGATAGACTTGCTTCTCTGAAGTGAGGAATGCCATCTGGGAATTTGTGTCCAAGCTTGCTCCCAGGAATACAATCTTTTGACTGGGTACCAGTTTTGATTTCGTTTCACTGACAGTGTAACCCAAGGAAGTGAGAAAATAGAAGTTATGTTCTTACCATAACGTTCCATGTTAGTTGTCTTCTTCTCGCCTTCTTCTTGCTGGATGGGTTCGGAGCCGATCCTCGGCTCCGACTCGGCCACTCTAAAAGCTCGAGAGTTGGTTCCACCGGCTCGAGGCTCCCCCTATATCCCACAATGCTAGGCGAGAGTTACCTCAGATCTCGTTTGTAAGCTAGGCACTGCCTATAATAGTAGTAAAATAACTAGTAACAAAGTCCACCTCTATAAACAAGGGAAAAGAGAAGGGTGACCTACATCCTGATCCAGGAAATATGCACAGCAGAGCATATACCTAAAGTAAAGAGGTGGTAGAAAGAGAGGTCACAATCAAAACTCCTCTAGGTCTGTCCAGGCCAGGGGGAAGGAGGGTGGGACGCAAGAAGAAGGCGAGAAGAAGACAACTAACATGGAACGTTATGGTAAGAACATAACTTCTATATGTTAAGTTGTCTATCTCGCCTTCATTCTTGCTGGATGGGACCGTCCCTAGCACCTTGTCCCGGTGGCCTAACGGAACAGACTCTTGAGAACAGTGGAACCAAAGTTAGCTCTATGTCTAGAGGCTAAATCCAACTTATAATGAGAAATGAAAGTGTGAGGAGTAGCCCAAGTAGCCGCTGCACAAATGGTGTCAATAGGCAGTCTATCTTGGAAGGCTATAGAAGTAGCCAAGGCTCTGGTAGAATGGGCTTTAGGTTTGCTAGGCAGCTTTTGGTGTCTAATTTCATAAACAAGGGAAATCAGGGATGTTAGCCATCTGGATAATGATACCTTTGAAACTGAAAGTCCTTTTCTGCCTTCTGCATAAGAGACGAACAGCTGGTCAGATTTTCTGAATTGTTTTGTTCTATCCAAATAGTACCTTAACTGACGATGAACATCTAGCCAATGTAATCTTTGTTCAGATCTGTTAGAATATTCTGGAAAAACACTGGGAGGTCAATGCTTTGATTTAGGTTAGCCGTGGAGGCTATTTTAGGTAAAAAGGACGGGTTGGTTCGTAAGGATACTCTGTCCTTATGGAACAACAGATAAGGAGGTCGACAGCTGAGTGCATGAAGTTCTGAAACTCTTCTAGCTGAAGTAATAGCTACTAGAAAGAGAGTCTTCCATGATAGTAATTTTAAAGAACAGGAGGATGCAGGTTCGAAAGGAGAGAGAATTAAAGAACTGAGAACTAAATTTAGGTCCCAAGGAGGAGGAGGATTTCTTACCGGAGGTCTGAGTAGAAAAACTCCCTTCAAAAAGGCTTTGCAAAGCTTGTGGGACATGATGGCAGAATCTGAAATGCCCACATGAAAGTTAGAAATAGCTGCCAATTGAACTTTAAGAGTAGAAGGAGATGAACCTGCATGGAAGAGTTCAGCTAGAAAATCAAGGACCATTTGGATGGAAGCAGTGAAAGGATCTATGTCCCTTCCTTGAGCCCAATAGGCAAAACGTTTCCACTTACTCAAATAAATCTTCGAGTGGAAGATTTATGGGAAGCTATCAAAATATCTCGAACAGAGTGAGATATTTGAGGAAGCCTGGCTAAAGTTGGAATTGGAGGAACCAAGCAGTGAGGTTCAGAGACGAAGGGAGCGATGAAACTGACCCGACTGATGGATCAAAAGATCTGGAACTAGATCCAGATGCCAAGGTCGCTCCAACAGAAACTGATGTAGAAAGGGGAACCAAACCTGTCGAGGCCAGTACGGAGCAATGAGGATCAATGAAGCCTTCTGAGCGATAGCTTTCTGTATTACTTGAGAGATTAGTGGGAAGGGGGGAAATGCATACAGAAGTCCCCGGGGCCAAACTTGGACTAGAGCGTCTCTGCTGGGTTGGCCTGGTAACGGGAATAGGGTGAAAAAATCTCTGCACTTGTTGTTTTGGGGAGTAGCAAAAAGGTCGCAGCAAGGCTGGCCCCACTTGAGAAAAATTTCTCTCACAACAGAGTCTTTCAGAGACCACTCGTGAGGCATGAGGATAGCTCTGCTCAACTTGTCCGCGATTTAATTGGACTTCCCAGGGATGTGCGTTGCTATCAGAAAACGCTGAGAAGAAATCGCCCATTGCCACAGTCTGAGTGCTTCTCGACACAGGGGGTAGGACCTGGTTCCGCCTTGTTTGTTGATATACCACACTACGGACATATTGTCCGTCTGGATTGCTATCGTTCCCAAGGGAAGAGAGTCTTGAAGGGCTTGCAACGCTAAAAGCACTGCTCTCATCTCTAGAACATTTATGTGCAAGTGGCATTCGTCTGGTTGCCATGTGCCCTGGACAGTTCTGCCCTGATAATGCCCCCACCCGATCAGGAGGCGTCCCTAGTCAGAGTAGCAACCGGAGGAAGGAACAAAGGGTCTTCCCAATAAGAGCTGAGGGGAAGACATCCACCACAGAAGATGATTTCTGCATGTTTGCGTGATTATAATGGTGTGAGACATTGGAAGTTGCTGGTACGACCATTGCGTGAAGAGCATCCATTGAAGGATTCTCATGTGGAATCTGGCTAATGGAAGCAGAGGTATGGCAGCCGCCATAATCCCCAACACTTTCAGAACTAACCTGGCTTTGATTCTGTTGCTGCTGAAGAGGAGTGAGACCATTTTGTGTATGTCTGTTATTCTCTGATCTGTTAGTCTCGCAGACATGTTGATTGTGTCTAGATTTGCCTATGAAGGTAATAGTACGACAAGGCGACAAAACAGACTTTTCGAAATTTATTGAAATGCCTAAATTTCGACAAGTGCGAAAGGTGTAGTCCCTGGCCATTAGAAGAAGATGCTTGGTGGGGGCTGTAAGGAGCCAGTCGTCCAAATATGGAAACACCTGGAATCCTTGTCGTCTCAGGTGAGAAGCTACCACTGCCATGCATTTGGTAAACACCGGGGGCAGTGGTGAGACCAAAGGGCAGGGCCCTGAATTGAAAATGACTGGTTCCCAGCCTGAAGCGGAGGAATCTTCTGGAGCGTCCTTTCATTGTTATGTGATAGTACGCATCCTGAAGATCTATAGAGCACATCCAGCTTCCCTTTCCCAAAAGGGGAAGGATGGACTGCAGCGTGACCATCCGAAATCTTGTTTTCTTGACTGACTTGTTCAAGATACTGAGATCCAAAATTGGTCTCCAGTCCCCTGTTTTCTTTGGAACTAAAAAGAACCTGGAGTAGATTCCGGATCCTTGCTGGTCTGCTGGAACTGGCTGAATTGCTCTTTTTGCAAGCAGCTTTGAAATTTCCAAAGCTGCAAGATCCCTTTGAGCGGGTGGAACATCTGGAAGGGATTTTTTTGATTGGTTTGGAATGCAAAAGAAGGGAATGGAATAGCCCTCAGAAATGATGGACTGTACCCATTTGTCTTGAGTCAGGGATAGCAAGGCTTTTGGGTACAGTGACAATCTTCCCGACTGCCTCGGAAGGTAGGCAGTCGGGCAACACCTCAGGGATGCTGAAAGGGCTTATCAGAGAAGACTTCCCGATTGCCCTGGTTCTGCGGACCCCTGCCTCTAGGGCTTCGCCTACCATTGTTGTTCCCCTCTGCCTCTGGCGGGAACCGACTTTGTGTGTCAGGCTAAGTCCCTTGAGATTGTTTACGGAACCACATTTTCCCACTTTTCTGGCCTTTGGGGTAAGGCCTAGAAGGAGTAGAAAACGGACTCGACGGCAGAAAGAGTCTTGCCATCTGTCTCGCACCTAGTCAAGGTTTCTTTCACTTGAGGACCAAAAAGAGATGATCCATCAAACGGGGAATTAGTGAAAGACGTTTTAAAGGGGTCCGCAAAGTTGCATAACCGCATCCAGGCGTGCCTGCGTAAGGCCACACCTGTCCCTGCGGCCCTGCTCGCTCCATCAGCCGCATAAGAAAGGAGGCGCATGGAGGAGTTAGCTATGGAGTTCAGGGTAGCCAGCTGAGTGTTCATCTTGTCCTGAAAACCCGCAGCTGCAGGATCCTTCAACATTTCACTCGCTTCCTTGATCAAGTCCCTTTGAAGACGAGTAAAATGGCATAGGTAGTTCAGCGAACGCATTGCAAAGGTTGCTGATGAGAACATCCGCTTCCCGTACCTGTCCATAGACCTGGATTCCTTGTTAGGTGGATGGACAGGCACCGAAGGATCAGCTAGTTCCTTCTTGGTGGCAGCAGCTACCACCATAGCATCCACAGAAACACCTTTTGTGAGAAATTGCTTGTCAGTTGGTGCTGTTATAAATTTGGAGGGTCTCCTGGGGTAGGGTCCACTGAATCAGGAGCCGTCCAGGCCTTCTTTGCAACCACCTGCATGAGGGGATCAAAGGGGGGGGGACACCCAGGAGGTGGAAGGGCGAGAGCCAAACGCCTCAAGATACACAGATTCATCCTCCGAAGGGTTAAGGGCTGGCCAATTTCCCCTCTGTTTCAGGATCTCTAGAATGTCTGCAAAAGAGACATCTTCAGAAGGGGAACGTGGGGAACCCTCGGAATCCTCTAAATCTGTGTCAGAGGTGACAGACTCAGGTGAGTCTAAGTGCTTCCTCTTACACTTTCTCTTCCTAGGGAGCTCCCCTGCCAATTCAGGAGAGGCCTCCGAAGAGGATGAGATCCCCACAGGCGATTCTTGAGGAGCTTGCTCTCTGCGGTCTGGGATGAGGGAGTGAGTCGACATAACCAAAGGAACCAAGTGGGAGGGGCAGACGGAGCCGACTGTGGAGTCGAACAAGGTTCCAACACACTCCGCATGACCTCGAATGCACCCCTGTCAGGCAGAGCCAGAGGTCCCCGCTCCGAGAAGCTGAGAACCTCCTTCGGCACCGACAGAGATGGCTCCGAGGCCGATGTCGGAGCCGAACTCACCAGCGCCGAAGCACCGAGAGGGAGAGGGGGGTCGGACAAGGGTCCGATGCCACTCACCCCCTCGGAGACAACGAGGGAAGCCCGGCGCTGAGATTCTTCAAAGGAAGAAATCGGAGCCGACGATGGAGCCGAATACAAATGTATCGGCTCCGACGCTACCACAGTCTCGGTTCCGAGACGCCTGCCCGAGCTCAAAGGAGTCGGAGGAGGAATATTAATTGGAACAAGCTGAGGCATCGACTGATGAGTCGGACTCTGGAGCATTTGGGCCAGTGCCTCGGACTTCAAAAGTCTACTCACTACCCTCTGGAGGTCGTGATCTGAGAGCCTCGATGACCTGGAGGAGTGAGATCTATGGCTCCGTTCAGACAGCAGGGAAGACGCTGGAGCCGAATGAACGGAGCCAAGGGACGGTGACCTCGATCTCTTTCTAGATGTCGGCTCCGATGGTATGATCGGAGCCGACCCATGGCTCTCTAATGCCCCGGCCCGGGCGGGAGCCAAGGAAACCACTGAAACAGCAGTCACAGACTCATCGGCTCCAGCCGGAGCCGATGAAGCAGTAGGCTTCAAAGCCTTAGGCCTCGACTCTGAAGCTGGAGCCGAGGTCTTAGAAGCCTTAGAAGGTTTCCCAGAAGACACAGGAAGGGAACCTTCAGGCTTAATTAAACGAGTTTATTTTTTCTCTCCTGCAGGACTCTAGGGCTGAAGCCATGGCATACAGCACAAGAGTCCTGCAGGTGTAAAGGTCCCAGGCAGTACACAAGAAGTGTGACCGTCTGTCAGAGACATTTTCTGACAGCACGAGTCACACTTCTTGAAGCCTGAGACCTTTGTATCCTTGGACATACTCAAGGAACCTGAAGTGTAATCACACACAAAAACACACACACACAGATTACACTGATAGGATTAAAAAGGGAATTATTTAAAAACTAAAGGTAAGTTAATAAAAGTCCCTAAGTAAACACACACACACCCTAAGGAAAGGGAGGAAGGGCCCGAAGGCCTTAGGGAAGAACTATATGTTCTTTATAAAAGGAGGGGGCTGGAAACTAAGGAAGTAAGGAAAAAGTAAGTCCAGTACACTAAGGGGGAAGAAAAGTACACTAAACTAGTCTAAGTTAAAGAATTTAAACTATTCTAACTTTTACTAACCTGGAGCCGGTAGAAAACACACCTCGATCGCTGTAGCGGCAAACGAGATCTGAGGTAACTCTCGCCTAGCATTGTGGGATATAGGGGGAGCCTCGAGCCGGTGGAACCAACTCTCGAGCTTTTAGAGTGGCCGAGTCGGAGCCGAGGATCGGCTCCGAACCCATCCAGCAAGAATGAAGGCGAGATAGACAACTTAACATAAGAAGTTATGTCTTACCACAACGTTCCATCTGTATAGTTGATCCTCATTCAGTCATTACGCATAGGTATCGGTTCCGAGCTCGGAACCGAGTCAGACATTTTCCAAGCTTGCGTCAACTTCAAACTCTCGAGCTAAACTCTTACCCACAATCCCCCTTCTCCCTGGTACCTCAGACTGAGTTTGCAAGTCAAAGAAGGTAGAGGCTACCTCTGGTCAAATAACCTAAGAGAACCGGATGGTGAGATCCACTAGAAAACACAGGAGGGGGAAGGAGGGAGGGTCGTAATGAATGAACGAGGATCAACAATACAGATGGAATGTTATGATAAAACATAACTTCTTTATCTGATATTGTAAATCCTCGTTCATTCCTTACACATGGGACAGAGTCCCCAGCTACCTCTATTCTTGGGAGGCTCTCATGGAAGGACATTCCTGAGCACCATAGAACCGAAAGATGCTCTTCCACTGGAGGCCAAATCCAATTTGCAATGATTGATGAAGGTATGAGGTGTAGCCCACATTGCAGCTGCACAGATGTCATGTAAAGATGCTCTGGCAAGGAAGGCAGCAGAAGTTGCCACCGACCTTGTTGAATGAGCTTTCATTGTTGTAGGCAACGAGATATTACGTTGTGTATAAATGAAGGTCACACAGTCCTTCAACCATCTAGCTAATGTGACCTTAGCAACAACAGATCCTAATCTAGGTCCAGAAAAAGCCAAAAATAACTGGTCAAAATTACGAAAGGGTTTAGTCCTGTTTAAGTAAAAACGGATTTGCCTGTGTATATCTAGGGTATGAAGACAATACTCTCCTCTGTTTGAATGATTGGGAAAGAAAACTGGCAATTCAATGGCTTGATTAATGGACATTTCAGAGATCACTTTAGGCAGAAATAATGGATTAGTTCTCAGAGACACTCTATCTCTATGAAAAATCAAGTATGGACTCTTGATGCATAAAGCTTGAAGTTCAGAAATACGTCTGGCAGAAGTAATAGCGACCAAAAACAAGGTTTTCCATGACAAATACTTGAGGTCGCAAGAAGAGGCTGGTTTGAAAGGTGCCATTGTCCGAGCTTGTAGAACTAAAGATAAATCCCATGGTTGAATAGGTTCTCTAAAAGGTGGCTTCAGATGATTTACACCTTTTATGAAGATCTTGCACAATTTATGGGACATAAATGCAGCCAAATGAACTCTAATGGTAGAGGCCAATAGACCCAATTGAAACAGGTCTGCCAGACAGTCTAGTATTAATGACACTGGTGACTATCGTCAAGCACACTGACGTCCCGCTCACCAAGCTGAACAAGGAGAAGGTCACGGTGAGCTGCCTGTCGGGCGCTAGGATCCGCCACATAACACAAGCACTCAGGTCACTCCAAGGCAAGTACAAATATGACTCAGTCATTGTCCATGCTGGTGTGAATGGCCTGAGATGTACCTCCCTGGACTACATGAAATGAGACATAGAGGAGCTCTCTGAGCATGTAGCCCAGGCCGGTATGACCCTGACCTTGAGTAGCATCTTACCCTCACCAAGAATGATGCCACAATATGAAGACAAGATGATCAATTTCAACAATTGGCTTAAGTATTGGTGTCATTCAAAGGGGATCCAATGCCTGTCAGCCTGGGATGACATGCTCGACAAGCCACGCTGCTTCGCTAGAGACGGCTTGCACCTGTCACCCCTGGGCTTTCGGATATTGGCAAAGGCTCTTGCTACCCCCATAGTGCCTTTTTAGGCAAGGCTCAAAAGACAAATCCACCTCCATAGGTATCACAAGGGATAAGAAACTAAGAGTAATGCTACTCAACGCCAGAAGTCTAAACCTCAAGATGCATGCACTCAAACTCTCCTTAGCATGGAGAACATAGATATCTGTGCAGTAACAGAAACCTGGTTCAAGGCTCCCGAGAGCACCCCAGCACTACCAGGTTATACCTCATACCATGCTTTTCGGCCCCAAAACTTGGACCGAACCACAAAAGGAGGGGGAGTATCAATATTCGTCAAAGATACCCACACCTCCAGGTTGGTGGCACAGCACGAAGCATCAGAGACTATCCATGTGCAACTAACAGTGGGTAAAACTGCCTTCCAGTTTATAGCCTGCTACAGACCACCCTCCCAAACCCAGGAACCCCACTCGGCCTTCCTGAGAACACTGGAAAATATGAAGGTCTCTCCAAACACCATTATATTGGGCGACTTCAACTACCCAAACATAGACTGGGAGCATTACGCTAGCTCCAACACCCTAGCCCAAAGGTTCCTAGAATTTATAAACACAAATGCTATGGAACAACTTGTTACCACTCCCACAAGAGGGGAAAACATACTGGACCTGATCATCACCAACATGGGGACTCCAGACCAGAAGTGTATCCCTCACTGGTAAGATCAGACCATAAACTAATCTCACTGGATATTCTATCCCGACCCCACCCCCTGCCCAGAAAACCACAGTGAAAAACTTCAATAAAGCAAATTTCACACTCCTCAAAACCGAGGTGGAATCCTTCAAAGCCCCCGGGCCTGTGGAAAATACGGCCCAGACTGCAGAATCCTTTATAAACGCATTCTATGAACACCTTCAGGAATGCATGGATCATGCAATCCCAAATAAAACCAAGACCCAATCCTCCAAAGGCAGACGTCCTATCTGGTGGACCCCAGCCATAAACAAACTATACAATAGAAGGAGGAAGCTACTACATGATAGAGCAAAATCCCAAAAAGGGAAGGCATCTCTGATCAGTATTAGCAAAACACTATGGGCACTCATAAAATCGTCTAAGGCCAGCTTCGAGAGAAAAATTGCACAGGACACTAAGGATAATCACAAGGCTTTCTTTAGTTATGTTAGGAACCTGGGTGGGAATTCCCAGATATGCTCAGAATTAGTCCAAAATGACAAAAAATACACCAAACCCACAGACATTGCCAACATCCTAGCTGACAGGTTCAGCGCAAACTTCTCCCCCCACCAAAAGGGCAAATATCTATCCCAGCAGAGTGTTGCCCCCCTGACATCTCAGATGCTCAGGTAAGAGCTGCCCTCTCCAAAGCAAAAAACACAGCATCAATGGGACCAGACGGCGTCCCGGGCTGCGTCCTACATGAACTCCAAGAAGAGCTAAACCCAAACATAAAACTACTGTTCAATCTCAACCTTACTACAGGATATGTACCCAAAGAGTGGCGTACAGCAACAGTGGTACCTCTCCACAAAGGTGGTGCCTCAACGGATCCTGGAAACTATTGCCCCATAAGCCTGACTAGCTTCGTCTGCAAAGCTATGGAAAGGATCATCATGGACCTCATAAATAAAGATATTGGGGACCTACAGACACTGGATCCTACCCAGTTCGGCTTTGTTAAGGGCAGATCCTGCCTCTTAAACCTGGTCAATTTCTTTGAAACAGTCACCAAGGCCATTGACAAGGGGAAGGTGGTCCACACAGCCTACCTGGACCTCGCAAAAGCCTTCGATACAATACCCCACTCAGGCATTATAGATAAGCTCACCAGCTTAAATATAAACCCCTATGTCACTAGATGGGTTGCAAACTGGCTCAAGGACAGAACCCACATGGTTAGAATTGCTGGAGCCATGTCAGACTCCAAACCAGTTACAAGTGGCGTCCCACAAGGCTCAGTCCTGGGACCTCTCTTGTTCGGTATATATTTCTCGGAGGTACAGAGCCAACACGGAAGGACTGTGGCTGACCAAGTTCGCAGATGACTGCAAACTGGGCGCCATAATCGACTCTTCAGCCGACACAAGCATCCTCCAAAAGGGCCTCATAGAAACAAACAACTGGTGCCAGAGCCATAGCCTCAAGCTAAACACCAAAAAGTGTATATTCATCCCCTTTGGTAAAAACAAAGTGCCCACAAATTACCACATAGGTGGTAATCCATTAAGTACAGAAGAAGTAATTAGGGACCTGGGGACCCACGTTGATAGCAATCTCTCATTTGACAACCACATGGCCAAAGTGGTTAGAAAAACATTTATATAGCCCACCTAATCATGAAGGGATTCACATCTAGATCAGGGGAGGTCATCGTGCCTCTTTACTCATCCCTCATCAGGCCCATAATTGAGTACAATGCCCCTTTTGGGATGTACCTTACCAGACACCTGCAGCAACTGGAAAGACCCCAAAAGTACCTCACCAAGGAGATCAAAGGGCTCAAACAGATGTCATATGCTGCCCGGTTAAAGAAACTCCAGCTCTACTCAGTGGCATACCGCCTGCTCAGAGACTATCTGTGCCCAACGTACAAAGCCATGTCCAACCCGGAATTAATGGACATGCTGCACCTCAGAAAATTCAAATCCCATCGAGCTACGCACTCGAGAGACTTGAACCTCAGCACTGAAATAAATAGGACATGCTGGAGGGACAGATTCATAACCCAGAGGCTCCCTTCACTCTGGAATAAAATCCCAGTCCAGGTTAGGCAGAGTCCCTCATTGACTCTGTTCAAGAGGAATCTTGATGAGTGGATGGGAGATCGTAGGTTTACCCTGGGTATCACTTCTGTGTCACTGTTAGACAGAGGCACAGTATACTAACCTCGAAAAAGGGCATAGCAAAATTAATTTAAAATGGGTGGCGAAAGCCAAACACACTCTGGCTAGGCTTATAAAAGCCCTAGGGCAGATAGCCTAGTATGAACCTATGATCCTATGAAAAGGGGTCTACTAGTTGGAAGACTTATGAGAAGCAATGAGAATATCACGTACTGGTAAAGAAAGATCATTCTGCCTGGCAATCAGGGGGAATTGGAGTAGCCAAGCCATTAGCTTCAGGCTGTTCAGGATGGGATGAATCAGGTTCTGTGGGTGTGAGACCAACTCCGGGGGTTGGATGGAGAAATCCATGGTCGATCTAGTAGGCGAGGCCAAAGGAAGGGGAACCAAATCTGTCGAGGCCAATATGGTGCTATGAGGATCACCTTGCTCTTCAACCACCAGGCTTTCTTCAGAAACTGGGGAATGAGAGGAAAGGGAGGAAATGCGTAAAGAAGACCCGAGGGCCAATCGTGGACTAGAGCGTCCCTGGGTGACTGTCCCGGAGGGGATATCAGGGCGGAGTAGTTGCTGCATTTGTAGTTGGTCGGGGATGCAAAGAGGTCGCAGGAAGGATGGCCCAAGCGGTAGAAGACCTCCGCCGCTATCAAGGGATACAGGGACCACTCGTGAGGTTGAAGAATGCACCTGCTGAGTCTGTCTGTTATCACGTTGGAACTCCCGGGAATGTGCGTTGCTAGAAGAAAACAGTTGGTAGTCATCGCCCATTGCCATATCCTCATGACCTCTCGACAAAGGGGGTAAGATTTGTTCCACCTTGCTTGTTGATGTACCAGACCATCGCCATGTTGTCTGATTGAATCGCAATTGTCCCAGATGGCAGCAGGGGATGGAATGCTTGCAGCGCCAGACGCACCGCCCTCCGCTCTAGAACATTTGTATGCAGATGGGCCTCCAGTTGGGACCAAGTGCCTTGGACTGTCTGTCCCTGACCTAGCCCCCCCACCCCATCAGGGAGGCGTCCGTGGTCATTGTGGCCTTGGGTTGCTGGGGGGAGAAGGGGTGAGACCATTGTGAGAGATTGTGTCATCCACCAATTTAAATCCTGTTTGCACCTGTGGGTTACTCGAATCATGGCTGAAAGGGATACCACTGGGTGAGCAATAGCCATTGTAGAAGCCTCATGTAAAACCTGGCCAAGGGAATAATGGTGATGGAGGCTGCCATGGAAACCAACAGCTGTAGAACTGAGTGAGCCGTGCATTTTTCCTTTGAAAAGATTGGAATTAGTTGTTGCTTTATCCTTAGAATTCTGTGCTCTGGAATAGCAGCTCTGCAGTTTCTTGTGTCCAAGATAACCCCTATGAATTCTGTTGACTGAGATGGGGTGAGATTGGATTTCTGCCAGTTTATGGTTATGCCTAGCCTTTGAGCAGCGAGGAGAGAGTATGCCAAGGCTTTTTCCAGTAGATGTCTGGTGGGGGCAGAAATGAGCCAGTCGTCTACGTATGGAAACACCTGGAATCCTTGAAGTCGCAAATGAGCTGTGACAACTGCCATGCACTTTGTGAACACTCTGGGGGCTGTAGAGAGTCTGAAGGGCAGTACTCTGAACTGGTAGTGACTGGCTCCTGCACGAAGCACAGAAATCTTCCTGATGACCTGTCCACCTTTATGTGGTAGTACGCATCTTGAAGATCTATAGAGCACATCCAATCGTCTTTTTCCAAAAGCGGGAGGATAGACTGTACTGTGACCATCTGGAATTTTTGTACTCTCACAAACTTGTTCAATACACTGAGATCCAAAATTGATCTCCAGTCCCCGGTTTTCTTTGGCACCAAAAATAGTCTTGAGTAGAATCCGGATCCTATCTGGTCTGGAGGGACTATTTGGACGAGACTCTTTCTTAGCAGCTTTTCTGTCTCTAGTGCTGCTTCTTCCCTTTGACTGGGTGGAACATCGGAAAGATTTTTTGAAGGGACGGGACAAAGATCAAATGGGATATGATAACCTCTGGTTATGATCCTTTGTACCCAAGAATCGGTGGTGATGGTTAGCCAGGCAGAAGGGTACAAGGAGGAACGTCCCCCAACCACCTCCAGAGGAAAGGAGTTGGGCCGCTCTTCAGAAGCGCTGGAAGGATTGACCAGGGAAAGAATCCCTGGAACCCTGGTTACGTCGTCCCCTTCTGCCCCGAAAGGAGCATCTTCCCTGTGAGTTTCCCCCTCTGCCTCTGAGGGAGAACTCGGCCTGTGTGTCACGGAAAGGACCCTGAGATTTCTTGACCCATATCTTCCCACTCTTTTGGTTTCGGGAGAAAGCACGTTGAGGGGAAGAATAAGAATAACGGACACCTACAGCAGAAAGGGTCTTACCGTCCTGTTCACATCTGGCCAGTGTGCTTTTAACTTTGGACCCAAACAACAAGGAGGGCTCAATGGGGGCATTAAGAAAAGAAGACTTAAAGGGTTCCGCGAAGTTGCACAAGCGCATTCAGGCATGTCGTCTCAAGACCGCAGCTGAACCCGCTGCTCTAGCTGCTCCTTCTGATGCATGAGATATCAGTCACATAGAGGAGTTAGACAAAGATTTAATGGTGGCCAGCTGAGAGGCCACTTTGTCACGGACTTCATCAGACACGGCACCAGCCAAGGTTTCAGAGAGCTCAGAAACCAGATCCCTTTGAAGCCTGGTGAAATGTGCCATATAATTCAGGGACCTGATAGCAAAGGTGGCTGAAGCAAAGGTGCGCTTCCCTATCCTGTCCAGGGCCCGGGACTCTGTTAGGCGGATGGACAGTCTGGCTTTCCTCTTCTGCCAGATCCTTTTTTGTTGCAGCCGCCACCACCAAAGCATCCACAGGGAGACCTTTGGACCAATGGGGATCCAAAGCAGGAGGGGACAAAGATCTTATCTGGCCTCCGGGGAATAGCTTTGATGGTATCAGGAGCCTTCCAAGCACGCTGCACGATGAGCTGGACAAGTTCATCGGCAGGTGGAGTAAAGTACAGTTGTGTACACTTACCATAAATGTAGATGTATTCACTGCTGCAGTCATTACATTTGGGTAATCCTGCTGGCAGGTTGCCCTCAGTCGGCCTGAATTCCAAAGTCTTGGGTCCTGCGTCGGCTGCTATTGCCCCTTTCCTGACGTCAGGCCGTCAGGGGTATAAAAGAAGCAGCCAACGCCATTTTCTTCAGTTTTTCTTGCCCCAGATGTCAGGTGCCCCCTAAAAGTGTAGCCAAAATTTATATATATATATATATATATATATATATATATATATATATATAAATATATGCACCAATATAAACTTTACCTTCATCTACAAGCAAATACACCACATAGGTTGTATCAATCAGAGAAGGAAAGAAAAGTTCCAGCAGAAAAAAGGAGGATGGCAGGTGGGTAACCTGGATTGTAACAGTGAATACACTCTAACATCTACATTTATGTTAAGTGTACACAACTGTACTATGTTCTTCGTGTTTCACTGTTGCAGTCATTACATTTGGGTAGAGTCCCAAAGCTATGGTTGGGAGGCTGGAGCTAAACAGCATTAGGAGCGGCTAAGAGGCCCTGCAGAACTGCAGTGGCAAAGCCTGCCCTGGATTTAGAGTAGAGTGGAAGATGATAGTGCTTTGTAAAGGTGTGCACTGAACTCCAAGTGGCAGCCTCTAAAATGTCTTTGGTTGGTACTCCCCTGAGAAAGGCTGCTGAAGTGGCTGCAGCTCTGGTGGAATGTGGCCTAATGCCCTTAGGCTCTGACTTGCCATGGTGTAAATAGCAGAAACTAATGCAGTGGCCTATCCACTTTGAAATAGTCTGTTTTGAGACAGCCTTTCCTTGTGATCCAGCAGCATATGCCACTAGTAATTGCTCTGTTTTCCTGAAAACTTTGGATCTGTCCAAGTAGAATCTAAGCTGTCTGTGTACGTCCAAAGAATGCAGAATTCTCTCCCCCTTGTTCTGTGGATTTGGATAAAAAGTTGGCAGAATAGTTTGGTTAAGAGCCACACTGGACACCACCTTAGGCATAAATGTTGGGTTTGTTCTCAATGAGACTCTGTCTGGATAAAAAATGATAGAAGTTTCCACAGCCATGAGTGCCTGTAGTTCTGAAACTCGACTTGCAGAAGTTATTGCTAGGAGCAGAGCTGTTTTCCAAGATAAAAAACTTTGTATCAGCAGTAGCAGCTGGCTCAAAAGGAGGCAGGGTGAGTTTTTCCAAGACATAGTTGAGGTCCCATGCAGGTATTGGTGATCTCCTTGGAGGCCTTACATTTTTGGCTCCTCTGAGGTACTGCTTTAATAAAGGATGAGAGAAGATTGGTGGCTCTGTATTGTAATGAGCCGAAATGGCAGAGGCATGAATTTTAATTGATGAAAAAGATAGGCCTTTGTCCAGCATCTCAGTTAAGTATTGTAAAATCTGAAGAATATTTGGTACAGCTTTATCAGTTCTTTGTGCCTGGTTCCAAGTACAGAATCTCTTCCATTTTCCAGCATAGGATTTTCTAGTACTAGGCCTTCTGGCTTCCAAAATGACATCCATCAAAGCTTTACTGAGAGATGTGCTTTGTATGACTACATTATCCGCCATGCTGCCAGGTTTAAAGTTCTGAGTTGGCTGTGCAGGATCTGATTGTTTTGCTGGGACAGTAGATGAGGTATTTGAGGTAAGGTCCAAGGTGGGCATTGAGAAATTCCTTAGGGTTGGATACCAGTACTGGTGGGGCCAGTCTGGGGCAATCAGTATCATCTTTGGCTTCTCCTGTCTGACCTTTACGAGTACCTTGGGGAGGAGAGGCAGTGGAGGAAAGGCATATACTGATAGGTTTTTCCAGCTGAAAGATAGGGAGTCCACTTTCAATGCTTGTCTGTGAGAAGTCCTTCTGCAGAATCTTTTTAGTTGGTAGTTGTGAGGGGAGGTAAATAGATCTATGTCCCGGCATCCCCATTTCCTTGTTATCATGTTGAAGACATGTGGATCCAGCTGCCACTCATGGGGATCCACGAGGTTTCTGCTTAGTTCGTCTGCCAGAGTGTTTTCCTTTCCTGGCAGGAATTGTGCCTGCAGATGTACTTGGTAAGTCAATGCTATGTCCCACAAAGTCATGGTTAGTCTGCAAAGGGGGTAAGAATGTGTGCCCCCCTGCTTGTTTATATACCACATGACTGTGGTGTTGTCCGTCTTTAGCAGTAGTTGTCCCGGATGAAGTAGGTCCTTGAAGGCTGTCAGGGCATTTTCAACAGCTAGCATCTCTTTTTGATTGATATGCAGATGCATTTGGTTTGAGGACCATGTGCCCAGAATGCATCTTCCTGCCATGTGGGCCCCCAGGCATAATCTGATGCATCTGTTGTTAGCGTCTGCCTGGCTGGGGGTAATGTGAATGGCTGTCCCTTGTTCTGGTGACAAGCATTCGCCCACCATCGAAACTCCTGTTGCAGGCAGGGAATGAGAGTAATCACTGTTTCCAGGCTGTGGCAATGTTGAGTCCAAACACTTTTTAGGTACCATTGAAGTTTCCTCATATGCAGTCTTGCATATGGAATTAGTAGGATGCAGGATGCCATGAAGCCCAAAGCCTGCAGAATTTTTCTTGCAAGTAACTGGGCCTTTGTTGCCAACATTTTGAAATAGTCAGTTGCCTTTGTTTGTCTTGCGTGAGATAAGCCATCTGGGCAGTTGTATTTAAGCTTGCACCCCGGAATATTATCTCTTGAGTGGGTACTAGTTTTGATTTCTTTTCGTTGACTGTGTACTCTAGGCATGTTAGAAGTCTCTGCACAAATATCTGATGCTGTAGAAGAATGTCCTTGTTCTCTGCTTGAATTAGACAGTCGTCCAAGTAAGGATATATTTGTTTTCCTCTTTGTCTGCAGAATGCAATTACTGGTGCCAGGCACTTTGTAAAGACCCTGGGCGCAGTAGATAAGCCAAAGGGCAGTGCAGAGAATTGGTAATGCATTGAGCCAGCCTTGAATCTGAGGTATCTTCTGCATGACTGTCTGATTGGGACATGCAGCTATGCCTCTTTTAGGTCTAAAGACACAAGCCAAGCATTCTTGCCCAGCATGGGCAGAAGCTGCTGCAAAGTCAACATTCTAAATTTTGGAATATCCAGGAATGTGTTCAGAATAGATAGGTCCAGTATTGGTCTCCAGGTCTTGTCCTTTCTGGGTACCAAGAATAGTCTTGAGTAAAATCCTTGTCCCTGCTCTTGCTCTGGTACTTGTTGAATGGCCCCCATGTCCATGAGGGATGAGACTTGTTTTTGCGCCTCTGCCCATTGATTTTTTTGGCAAATCTGGCCAGCCATTTGCCTTTGGCAGGGTATGGAAATGGAACTTGTAGCCTTGTGACACTATATTTAGAACCCACTTGTCCTGGGTTATAATGTGCCAATTTTGAGAAAAAAGTGCTAATTTTCCCCCTAAGGGTGCTGCCAGGAGGTAAGTGCTTGGTGCAGGCAGGGGGAAGTCATTGGGACTGTTTCCTGTATGGTTGTGATTTGTCTTCTCCAACTTTGGAGGTAGAAGCACTCCATTGCTTTGACCTGTATGAACCTTGCGCCTGGGATCTGCCTCTAGGGTGTCTGGATCTGCCCCTTTGAGGTCTGTCTGACACAGGAAAAGACGAATTCTTTGTAGGCCACTGTCTACTAAACCTAGGTGGCTGTACTTGTAAAAAATCTTTGACAGTTTGCATAGATTTAGCTCTGTCCTCCATTTTCTTTAACACCTCTTCTGCCTTAACACCAAAGTATCATGCTGTAAAGGTGCATCTAATAATTTAACTTTGACATGATCAGGCAGATTTTGTTCCTTTAACCAAGCATGCCTCCTAAGTACAGAATCTGTAACTGCGGCCCTGCAGGAGGCCTCCAGAGAATCAAAACCACATTGCAAAGTATGCTTTCCAACTTGTTCAGCTGCATGCAATAAATCTTGCATTTCCTTGTTTTCTGCACAATCAGAGTTTAACAACATTTTCTGTTTAAGCAATGCCATGACATGTTGCTGATATTTGAGCATATGAAACTGACAGTTTAAGGCCCTTATAGCCAAGGTAGCAGATGTGTAAACCTTTTTTCCCCATCTATCCAGTGCCCTAGAATCCCTGTCAGAGGAGGTAGGGTTTTTTGCAGCGGCAGCCTTAACTCCTTTGGGACCCTGTGAAATAGTTTCTGGGTCTGCAGCAGGGTGTTCTGAAGGATCCAGAAGAATCGCATTCAATGAAATAAACTAAGTGTTCACAAGGAGTGACGGCTTTAGTACACACCGGATGTTCTGAAGGATCCAGAAGAAGAATCGCATTCAATTAAATAAATTAAGTGTTTGAAAGGAGTGACGGCTTTAGTGAATTTTGTGCAAGTCTGTGTTTAAGTGGACTGTAACCCTGTAATATCTGTCAGGCTTAACAGGAGCTGGAGGTAAGGAGTAAGGGGTCAGACTAGACTCCGAAAACACATCATCTACAATGTCTAACACAGGTGGAATGGCTAAAGGCCTGTGTTGAGGCAGTAAAAGGAAATCCCTGAGCCTCTTTTTAGATTCTGAAAAATCTTGGCTCTCCCAGTGGAAATGCTCCCTCATGGTATGCAAGGTTTCCCCAAAAGAATAGTCCTCTGGAGGAGAAGCTGAAGGTATAGATTCTTCAGCATCAGAATCCTCATGGGGGGAAGAGAATATTACTGATCAGAAGAGGAATCAGAAGAAATAGAAACCTGATCTGAAGATTCATAGTCTGTCTCTTGCCTTGGCCTCTTATCAGGAGGGGGATGGGAACCCCTGATCAGGGTATTCAAGTCTTCGGCCATTTTGAGCATCTGTTTTTTGGGCATAGAGGCCTGTCCACGTGGCTCTTGAGTTTGTTTCTTTGCTTTAGAAGGTGCTTTAGTCTTTGCCTTTGAAGCTGAAACTGAAGTCGGTTTAATGCAAAGATGTTTAGGTCTGAAAACACACTCAGAAGCCGGTTCCTGTTCAGCAGCTCCGGACCCATCTGAGGGAATAGTGTCCGAGGCTCCAATACCTTGAGTTTCCAGCAGCATAACCGACTCCACGTGGGAATCGATAGTGGCCTGCGACTCTAAAGTAGCGGGCATCAGGGGCTGCGAAAGCGCCTCACTGAGAACAGACGACTGGCTTAAGAGAAGCTTCGTCGTCAGTTTTGGACCTCGGTTGTTTATCTCTCTCCTTTTCTTTGCATTTTTTGTGAACTCTGGTAGTCGGACGGCTATCTGACGACATTACTGGATAATTAAACTGGCGTCCAAAATAGTTTAATGCAAAATCTTACATATGCTTAACAGTGCATTTGGTTAAATCTAGCACAAAACTAACAACCAGAAACATTGTGATCAGGGCCTAGGCAAGGAATACAGTAAGAATGAAAGTCATCATGAGGTATTTGCTTTCCACAAGAAATACAATTAACTTTTTCTGACATCGGTCTGAAGCAAGAAAAAAGTTTCCCCAACGGGGCACTTAGCTTTATTGAAGACTTCGGGTCTGAAACTCGAACAAGAAAATCTCAGGAGTCGGCTGACCGGCACTTGTGACCTGCTTTTGCTTCGGGCACCGCGCGGCAAGAAAGACTGAAGAAAATGGCTTTGGCTGCTTCTTTCATACCCCTGACAACCTGACATCAGAGAAGGGGCGACAGTAGCTGATGCAGGACCCAAGACTTTGGAATTCAGGCCGACTGAGGGCAACCTTCCAGAAGGATTACCCAAATGTAATGACTGCAACAGTGAAACACAAAGAACATCCCAGGAGGTAGGGGGCTAGGCGGGAAAGGCCTGCAGGAACACAGATTCCTCAGAGGTCGGATTAGAGGACTGCCAGTCACCTCTCTGTTTCAGGATTTCAAGGATATTGCCAAAGGATACCTCAGAGGGTGACTGAGGGGATCCTTCCCCCTCATCGAAATCTGTGTCTTCGATGAGGCACTCCTCTGTGGAGTCCATGTGCTTCCTCTTACACAAACTTTTCCGGTGGACCTCCTCAGTGGAAGGATCTGGAGAAGACAGCGGAAAAGGGGATTCCCAAGGGAATATGTCCTGCGGCCCTTGCACCCGGAATCCGCTAGATGCGACTTGTGGAACCAGGGTACCAGAGGAGGGCGGAGGTACAGACAGTCCGGTATCGCCAGCAGCAGCGAAAGTCTTCTCCATCAGTTGGAAGGCTAGTCCACCCGAAGAGGAGTGTATGTCTAGGGCAGGGGTCACCCCTCCCTTAAGTGGCTCAGCCTGCCGACCCGGAGTCCCTGGATGGCTGTGGAGCAGCAAGCTATGCGTGTCACAGCTGACATCCTGGTCATAGCAAAACTTTCCTGCCACAAAGGCAACTGTGGTTCCTTAGTGAGTTCCATAAAGGGAACCGCAGAAGGGGGAGACTGTGCTATATCCATGGACTTCAAAGGCAATGAAGGAGGAGAATAAGAAGGGGTCTTTGGAGATGGGTGATCACCTCCCAAGGAAGGATAGCTCCTGAGGGGTGGAATACCTCTGGCCAAGAGTACCTGGTCCACAAGGTACAACACATCATGTTCGGAAAGGCATCTAGTGGACTTCACGGAGACTGAGGGAAAACAGGCCTGTCCACAGAAGAGGCAGACTCGGTGCTCATCTCATCTGATCGCACCGAGGACAATGGTGCCGAGAAAGACTAGACTACAGTTGTCTGCACCGAAGAAGTCATCAGTGCAGAGGTCATTGTCTGCACTGACACAGGGATCAGTGCCTTAGTGGGAACAGACAAAACTGGAGTCAACAATAAAGGCCTTGGTTCCAAGGAAGATCTCGGCGCCGAAGCGGTCAAGGTCTGCGCCGACTGAACGGTCGGTGCCAATACAGTGGTCTGAACAGAGGCGCCTCTCAGTGCTGATATATAGAAGGCTGCAGAAGAGGACAGAGCCAAAGTCACTGATGGAGCCGAAGATCTAGGCACCGAAAGCACTGCGGCTGACTGAGAGCTCCGGAGCTGAAAACGGAGCCTTTTTAGGTGTTGGTTGGTGAGAGTCCCCAGCCAGGGATGAAGGCAAGGATTTAGCCTTAGTAGAAACATCCATTTTCTTATGGGCTTTAAGAGGGGTTGAGACCTCCGACCCAGAAATAGCCTCTGAAAAGGGAGATTTTAGAAGTCCCTTCAGTATCAGCTTGTTTTTCCTTCCTAACAAAGTTCTATTAGAAAAGTTCTCACAAATAGTACAGGGTGGTTCAACAGATAAATGGGAAGCTCCCAAACAATAAACACACAAAGAGTGTGCATCAGAAGTAGGCAGTTTGTGTCCACAATCAGAACACCGCTTATACCTCGGACTACCTTTTTTATCTGCCATATTAATTAATAGAAAAGTACCAAAAATGGTACAAGAGAGTACCCGAAGGTATGAGAGAGAAAAGGGAAAAAGATTACCAATGATGATAAAGAGAAAATACCTCACGGTAAAAGTAGTAAGTAAAAAACAGAAAAACCTGAGGAAATTATGAACGCTAGATGCGATAGAGTAAGAGACAATAAAATATCAACTTTTCTGACAGAAAAGTAATTTGTAAAGCAATTAAACAACAATTGACTGTACTTAGCTCAAGAGAAGTAGCTTGACACGACCGGATGGCAACACGGCAAACAAAATCTGGGGTAACAGGGAGAGGGGGATTGTGGGTAAGATTTTAGCTCGAGAGTTTGAAGCTGATGCGAGCTTGGAAAATGGCCAGCTTGGTTCCGAACTCGGAACCGATACCCATGCGTAAGGAATGAATGAGGATTAACAATATCAGATGGTTTTTTACAAATGTCAGTTGCTGCAGCAGCAATTCCTGACTGTCTGCCTGAATCAGGCAGTCGTCCACGTATGGGTAAATCTGGATATTTCTCTGCCTGCAGTATGCAATGGCTGGAGCCAGGCATTTTGTGAATACTCTGGGTGCAGTAGATAAGCCAAAGGGAAGTGCAGAGAACTGATAATGCATAGATCCTGTCCTGAAATGTAGATACTTGCTGCATGACTCCCTTACGGGGATGTGCAGATAGGCTTCTTTTAAGTCTAGGGTGACTAATAAGGCATCTTTGGCTAGCATAGGAAGAAGCTGTTGCAGGGTAAGCATTTTGAATTTTGTACCACCAGGGAGGTGTTCAGAATTGAAAGATCCAGGATTGGGCACCAAGAGCCCTCTTTCCTGGGTACCAGGAAAAGTCTGGAATAAAATCCTTGACCCCTCTGTTCTACTGGAACAAGCTGAATAGCTCTGATATTGAAAAGGGAAAGTACTTGGTTTTGAGCCTCTGCCCACTGATTTGGAGGAAGGTCTGGAAACCCGCTTGGGGTTGGCAGTGAATGGAAATAAAATTTGTACCCCTGGGATACAATGTTGAGGACTCAGCGGTCCTGAGTGATGGACATCCGTTTTTTTGCATGAAGGGCAAATTTTCCTCCTAGGGGCACAAGCAATTGGGCAGGGCTGGGGAGTAGAGTAAAGAAGTCATTGTGAGCTTTTTCTGTAAGGAGGTGGCTTACTACTCCCTGCTTTAGGGATGGGGGCACTCCATTGCTTAGATCTCTGCATACCCTGAGACTGTAGTCTGGGTGGTCTGTTTCCCCTGGGTCTGGTTTGAGAAGGCCTGGAGGGGGCTGGAAAGGACCAGTGCTTGGAAGGGCAATGCCTACAAAATCTAGTGGGTTGCACTTGTAAGAATTCTTTAACAGTTCGCATAGCTTTTTCTTGCATCTTTTTCAGGACCTCTTCTGTTTTGGTGCCAAACAGTCCTTATTTAAAGGAGCGTCTAGTAACTTTGATTTGACATGGTCTGGCAAGGTCTGCTCCTTCAGCCAAGCATGTCTTCTCAGTTCAGAACCAGTGACTGCTGCCCGGCAAGATGCTTCTAGGGCATTAAAGTAACACTGCAAAGTATGCTTACTGACTTGGCTTGCAGAGTGCATAAGCTCCTGCAATTCTTTATTTTCTGCACAGTCTGAAAAGGTTGCCACTTTTTGTTTAATAAGTTCCATAATATGTTGCTGGCACTTCAGCATGTGAAACTGACAATTCAATGCCCTAATAGCAAGAGTTGCAGAGGTATATACCTTCTTAACCCATCTGTCCAAAGCTCTGGAATTCCTGTCTGAAGGGGTGGGATTCTTGGCTGTAGTAAGCCTTGATACCTTTAGGCCCCTGGGAAATTATCTCTGGGTCAGCAGTAGGACTCTTGAAAAGAAATTTGTGAGTGTCAGGTACTCTGTAGTACCCGTTTGGTTTCCTAGGGGCAGGAGGTAAAGTGTCAGGAGTAAGACTGGATTCCACAAAAACATCACCAACAACATCCAGGACAGGGGGTGTGGCTAAAGGCCTGTGCTGAGGCAATTCTAGAAATTCTCTGAGTCTCTTTTTGGACTGAGGATAGTCTTGGCATTCCCAGTGGAAATGCTCTCTTAAGTTATGCAAGGTTTCACCAAAAGAAAAATCCTCCGGGGGGTAGGCAGAGGAAATGGATTCCTCTGCATCTGAATCCTCATAAGCAGATAAGGGCATGTCTTCATAATCAGAAATATCAGAGTCATCGGACTCCTGGTCTGCAGAAGCTGAAGGGGACTGAACTCTGTCTCTTAGCAGGTGAAAGCCAACTTCCCCTAATCAGTGTAATAAGGTCTTCGGCCATTCTAAGCATTTGTTTTTGTGGCATGGGAGGTGCATGCACTTTGGTCGCTGGTTTTCTAGGCGTAGTGCATACTCTGGGCCTAAGAAACTCAGTAGTTTTGGTTAAAAAAAGTCATCGGTTTGAGTCAAACATCGGTTGAGTGAAGAACTGCCTCAGAAGCTGGTGCCTGCACAGCGGCTCCAGACCCATCCAAGGTAGAGACATCCGCAGGTTCCATAGTCGAAGAACAGTCTTGTGGCATACCGGACTCCGAATGGGTCTCGGTAAAGGCCTGCGAATCCACTGAAGTGGGCATCAGGGGCTGCGAAAGCACCTCACTGAGTACCGGCAGACTGGCAACTAACTTAACGGAAGCGTCATCAGCAGTTTTGGACCTATGAGGTCTGTCTCTGTCTTTATCTTAATGTTTTTCGGAATATCAGTAGTCGGATGGCTTACCGAAGCCATTTCACAATATGGGGATCGAGAGCAAAAGGATTTAGCGACAAAGAGAGCCCGACGACAAATGGTTCAGGCATTAAACAAGGCACAAAACCGTCAGTGAGGGACATTGTGGTCTGGGCCTAAACAGGTGACGCAGTCAGAATGAAAATCTCTGTGAAGTATTTGCTTTCCACAGGCAAGACAATTGTTAACTTTTTCTGACATCGGTTAGAGCAACAAAAAGGATCCCCAACGGGGTACATAGCTTTAGAAGACTTCAGGATTATTCAATTCTTAAACGAAAATTCAGGTGGCGGCCGACCGACACTTGTGAACTGCTTCTGCTTCGGGCTCCTCGGCAAGAAAGACTGCTGTAATGGCGTCTGCTGCCCATTTTTATACCACTGGCGACTGGACGTCAGTCCTGGAGCGACAGCATCTGATGCAGAAATACCAAGTCTCTGGTATTCGGGCCAGCTGAGGGCTACCTGCAGGCAGATAACCCAAGTGTGATGACTGCAACAGTGAAACACGAAGAACATCTGTAGTTTATGATTGCTTGAGTTACTATTAAAAACAGGCCTGACTAATACTGTACCCGATACTGTTGGTTTGCTTTGACTTGCTCTCAGGTTGGGAAGACAGGGAACTTATTCCTATCTTCCTTTTTAAAACTCTAAAAACGCAAGTTATGCTGCTGTGGGGGGGATAGAAAGTGCAACACATGAAAATTGTACTGTATTTCTTCTATATTTTTTTGCCGGTTGCTTGAGTTCCGGTTAACTGAGAGTTTACTATACACACACACACATATATATATATATATATATATATATATACACACACGTGTGTGTGTGTGTGTGTGTGTGTGTGTGTGTGTGTGTGTGTGTGTGTGTGTGTGTGTGTATAAACACACACATATATATGTGTGCGTGTGTGTGGGTCTACTTCTAAATTTCGAACTTTTAAAAAGTTGAATTTCTTATAGTTGAGACCATAAAATCAAAGTTTTGAAATGTCAAACTGTTTAAATGGAAATCCCTGTACAGTGTGGAACAGTATATTTACTGTTTTCCCTTGCTGTAGTGCGATTTTGGAGTTGGTATTATATTTAATTAGCAGGGGATGTGGGGGCTTCCCCCCTGCAAAAACCTAAAAAAAAGATTTTTTTTTTTTATTTAAATTTTGAAATTTCAAAACTTCGTTCTTATGGTCTTGAAAGGAGAAAGTAGACCCACCCACCCACACATACACTTATTTTATTAATGGTGTAACAAATATTCTATGTATTACAGCTAGACATATATTCCATCTCATATACAGGTTTTTCACTTTACTTAAAATATGCCTTAATGTTAAGAACAGTCATTCAATTGTGTCTACTAATTTCAGTCCCAAGTAAACTAGCTGAATGTAGTCACTCAGCAATGGGTGCTCTTCACACAACTGTCACTAGGTGAATAAATTAATTTATGTTTAAGTATTCTGTGAGTTTACCTTGTAATTTTGTACTTCCAAACACAAACTCCTGAAGGCAAACAGATTTCACCACTTCTACAGATGAATGTCCTTCTGAAAGCACTGCTTCACTTTTGACACCATGTGGTATTTCTGAATGGTCAGCAAACTAGAGTCGGGGTGGATTTTGTCTAACTTCCATGTGGTTTACATTCAGGTTAAACTCTAGGGAAGAAAGTGCACCACAAAATATGCAGGGTTTTCTGTGGTGGCTAAGTCGTCAACATTTAAAGTTACATGTTCCATATCTCAAAGCTCACTACATGTGGGGACCACAGAGCCATTTTAGAAATGGACTTATTTCTGTACGTGTTTTAATGAGGCTTGTCCATCACTTTTCATACCTTCTGAAAAGTGCTCTGGATCACATCTGAACAACATATGGGATCATCCTGTTGATACTTGTGCAAGGAAACTTCAACTGCTGCCAGTCTCCTGACACTGAGACAGGTCAGGAGCATCAATATCCATTGTCTACTGGTACCTACAGTAGTGATATATGTTGCAGACACAGCAATACCCATGTGAGGGTCTTGGCTCATTAGTTCTTAGCTCCAAGGAAACTTTCTGGATTTCAGTAATACACCAACAAAACTCATGACTGAGATAAGTGTGTAAATTGCAGATAAGAACTGGTGAGTCCAGGATCTAGGCATACACTCCTGCTGTGGTGTACAGTGTCACATCATCTGCTAGTGCAGCGTAGGAACATACTTCAACATTGAAACTTGTAAGAAAACCTGCCACATTACAACAGATGAGACAATGAACCAGACTGGAAACCGCTTACGGAAGAACCCCAGTGTCAGCAATTGGAAAACACTAAACAGCATCATCCAAAGAAAATCATGCAACAATGAAATTCAGCATATAAAAACACATTTTTGATGGAAGACAAAACCATAACTACTCTATGCATTTTTAAAACATGACAAATATCAACAAATACACTAAACACACTCTGCTACATCATCTTACTTTAATAAGTTGGTACTTCTAAACAAAAGGAGTCCCCACCTTTAAACACTCTGAAAAAATATAAAGGAAAAATACCCTTCAGAATAGTACTCCTTACAGGAACAGTCAAAAGCAGAGACAAATCTTGACAACCATCTTGCCAGATCCAGTATGAAAGAGCTCTAGAAAACTTACTTTCTTCTGCCTACATATATATCTATATATTTTTTTACCTGAAGCACTGTCCTGGCCCAGTTCGACCGGCTCTGCCTGACCGCTGATTAGCATTAGCCTGACTGATGGGGTAGATCTGCAGGGCATCCATACCTATTCGAGGATTGTAAACCTACATCATGTGAAAGAACACAAAAGTGGAGCAAATTATTAACTTGTAACTGTAGTTATGTATGATATACTGTACATATAAAGGGGGTGACTATAGGGATACTTTCTCATTAATGCGTTTGGTAGTAAGTGTTTTTTACATTGTGCATCTTTCTAATGCATTACTATACTATTAACTGTTTCTGACCTACTGCACTATTACTGAGTTTTGTTTATCTCCTGCTTTTAAACCTATCAAAATAAACTCTGTACCACAGATCACTCTTCCTCCTGATTTCAAACCCTCCAAAATAAACTTTCTTCACCAGACCACTCTCTCAGTTCTAACTTATAAAACATGGGGATTTATCAGTCCAAATATAAAGTCTACAGGCTCACACATTTAATTTCATCTTGAAGTAAAAGACTACCTATATAAACTTGCCCAGTGCAAATGCTTCCATGATAATAATATTATTAGACACAAACCATAAATTACATATAATGATATTATATTATAATATTAGAGTATGCAACAGATTATGTCAATACATGATTTATAACAGATCAGTGTAGACTCAGTTATTTGACGTGTTTATTTACTCTTCAGGTAAGGATGCTGAATTATGCAACTGTAAGTAATACATACGGTGATAACTAGAAATATAATTTAGTTTCTTCTTCAACTACAGGGTGAACAATTCTTATAACAGTGAACAGAAACAGTCTCCTTTATATCCCGGTCCAATCAATTTAACAATAATATATCTTTCAAATTAAATTTTAAGAGCATACCTATGCATTTTTCATGGAACCACATTCTTCCAAAGTTTTTTTTTTTTTTTTGCAAATTGACTCTCACCATTATCCAATTCATCCCTTACTGAAGGAGTTAATCTAGATATCCATACTTACATTGCAGTATTCTCTGTTGCAGGTAACAAAAATAACATTACTACTTCTAACATGGAACATTACAATCCTTTCTTGTGATTTAATAATAGCCATTTTTGGTAAATCCTCTATCCCCATGCAATACCACTATTGACACTAAGCATTCTAACCCTTGCTTAAGATTAGATAAACTTGTATAAGACCAAAATACATAGTCCTACATCCCTAGTACCCACCCCTTCATCATACTTATAACAATGCAAATCTGCATTTGGTAACATCTTTCTCAATTTGTTTTTTGAAAGAGAAAAAACAATGCAATCACTTTCAAGCAACAATACTAATTAATTCTAAATGTAAGAGACTTAATGGGCAGTGAGGCAACTAATAAATATAGTTGTACATAATTTTATCTAGCTTACCTTCCAGCATAGGACTCCAGTCTGGCCTAAGCTTCTCCAACATCCCTTTATCTACATTTTGGAGTGCCTTGTATGCCCTACTTACTAATCCTTTTGTCACTGGAATATTACCTCTTGCCTCCAGTAGATGTCACTGTGGGCAGGCTGCTTTCTAATAGTGCAATTAAAGCACTATACATTGCCTTAAGTCGCTTTTCATATACTAATTGTAAAAAAAAATGACAAGTCATATTTCTAATGTACCTGTGACCACATACCCATCTGCCATTAAACCTCAACCATTCCCAAGTATTCATTCTCAACTTTCTATACTTCTAATGTCTATGACCTATGCCTTCTGGGATTCCCAATTTGTATCCCAAAAACAGTACTTCACATATTCTTCGATGTGTACAGACATTTTTTTTCTTCTGTTCTCCCAATCTTCTTTAATTTCATTACAGCTCACTTCTTCACTATCAGCTTATTCCTCCTTACTCCCCACCGAACCTTCCTACTTTACTAGTCATCATTCTATTCCCTTCTCTAATTACTGCAATTGTACATACTGTAAACAGCAGCACTGAGTGCATTACTTCATACTGTGTACATTCATCTAACTACAGCTGTGATGTCTACTGTTTAACACTATCAAAATCACACATTCTTGGTAAACAGCTACTATGATTCTTACCTGATATGATGCAATCCCCAGGCTGAACCTGAAAAAGGTCCACTTAAATCTGTGCTCTATTCCAGTCAACAAATAAAAAGAAAAAAAATAATAATTTATAACTGCTGATTAAAGCCTTTTACTGTTTAATTACAATTCTGTTGTGATATCCTAATTACGCTCCTTAGGCAACCTGGGACATTGATGAAGAAGGCCAGTGAATTGCTCCATCTACCTAAGAACTACAATGATGCAAACAAAAGTAAGTATACATTCAGAGTATGCCCATAAAGTTCATTGTCTACTGGAGGTGAATGAAGTTGCCTCTTCTGCTTACAAGTGAAATAATTGTCAACCTTGCCACAGCAGCAAAGACTCTTTCTATAAGACACAACTCAGTATCACCTGCTAATTGAGAACAGGATGGTTGTTTATCTATATTGCACATACCACAATAGCAGACAGTTTTACACACTGCACATACCACAATCACATCTATTATAGATCTTCAATCTATTCTTTCATGTGAAAACTCCTAATGTAGAAAGCACTGCAAAGTAGAGTTCAAATCAGCAAAATATGAAGGCTGTATGACTAAAAAAAAGGTTCCAATAAGATTCTTGAAAATACACCTTCCAGAATCAGAGTGAACCTAAACAACACACATTTCAATCATTGTCTGCCAACCAACTCAAAGAGAATGGGAAAAATGTAAGGCTAAACAACTGAAACACTGCATATATATATATATATATATATATATATATATATATATATATATATATATATATATATATATATATATACATATATATACATACATACATATACATATATATATATACATACATACATATACATATATATACATACATACATATACATATATATACATACATACATATACATATATATACATACATACATATACATATATATACATACATATATATACATATATATACATACATATACATACATATATATACATACATATATATATATATATATATATATATATATACACATACACACACACACACACACACACACACACATGAAGAAAGACCTCTTCACCCCAATGTAGTTTTTTTTTTTTGTTAATCCATCCCTCTGTTAAACATCGTCTCTCAAAAGTCACATTATCCTGGAATAAGGTCAACCTCTAATGGGTGCAAGCAGAATTGAGAGAACACATTATGTTTATATACTCCAAATCTGGCCATGAGAAAGCTAGAAAGACCTATATTAAGTAAAGATGCAATCATACCAGCAAAAAGAGCTGCTACTGACAAAACTGTATCAAAAGGGAAAAGTATTGAAAATGGGAACAGCAGACTGTGGAAAATGACTATTTACTGTGAACCAAGCAGAAGATAATCAAGTCTATCCCAGCAGTCATGGGATATTGAAAAGCAGCTGTGAGACTGAAGTGCTATTATCCAGCTGCCTTCACAATATTTTTCCTACAGATCGAAGATATTTTTGAATGCTAATCAAGCTATGGAGGAAATACAAAGGTTTAACCAACAAAGATGAAGCCAGTAAGATGAAGAGGACTCAGCTTCTCATTCTTCTGGCAATAAAGTTCACACAACAACTTTGTGTAAAATCTTTTCTATTGTTCCAAAGGTAAATACTTAACTGTCAGAAAAACAGAAGCAGATTGGAAGAATCAGGAATACTTTGAAATTGAGAGACACTGATGCTGGGAGACTGAAGTGATTAGGGCGACTAGCAAAAATCTGAAAGAATGAATAAACAGGAGAACTGTGAAACATCAAACACATCACATACAGAATTACACATGTGGTTCTATATGAAGTGGCTTAAAAGACTACAAGCTGTAGTCTGTGTCAAACCTGAGGGTAAACTACACACAACATAAATTCCACTTTATGTCATTTATCTTCAGAAGAATATAATGAGAGGACTGAATACGTTTTTGTTCCTCTCAATATACTGTATAAACATTTTTGACCCCATATGTAAAAATGGGAAAAAGGAGTTGTGGATGGACGGATTTGGTTTTAGAGGTATTTAACTGTGAGGTAGGGGTGAGTTTTATCAACAAATGTAAAGGGTAGTGACATTAAAGCAAGAAATTCTTTAGCTGTTAATTTATCCAGGCATTGCACTGTAACAAGGTAAGAAAGGCTAGTTAAGTTAAATTTAATATAATGTTTTGTTCTTGAGCAGAAGGGTGCAGGAACTTGAATGTGAATTCATTATAGTATATGTATGTAGAATTAAAAGATAATTTCTCATTTTTATAGAGGTGGATATGTAAATACAGAGAGAGACAGATATCAGATTATACAACAGATTATGTCAATACTTTATTTATAATAGCTTAATGTAGACCCACTTATGTGAATTATTTACTCTTCAGGTTGCATTGTTTTAAGTGAATTTTGCAACTGTAAGTAATATATACAGGGATTATTACTTAAGATATAATTTAGCTGCTTCTTTAACTACAGGGTGAACAATTCTTATAACAGACAAAAACTGCCTCCTTTATATCTCGGTCCAGTCAATTTAACAACACTATATTTTGCAAATTAAATTTCAAGAGTATACCTACACATTTTTCATAGAACCACATTCTTCCAAAGTGTTTTACTTTGCAAAATTACTCTCATCATTATGCACTTCATCCTTTACTGAAGGAGTTAATCTAGATATCCATATTTGCATTGTAGTCTTCTTTGCAGCAAATAACAAACATAGCACTACTACTTCTAATATGGTACATTACAAACCTTTCTTGTGGTTCAATAATAACCATTTTTTGCAAACCCAATATCCATACACAATACTACTACTACTGACACTAAACTTTCTAACCTTTCCTTAAGGGTAGATAAACTTGTACAAGGCCAAAATATATAGTCCTACACGTATAACAATGTAAACTTGCATTTGGAAACAATTTCCTCAATATGATTTTTGAAAGAGAAACAATGACATCACTTTCTTACAACATAAGTATAAACTTCCATGACTTAATGGCACAGTGAGGTAATTAATAAACATAGTTCTACACAATTTTATCTAGCTGACACTCCAGCACAGGACTCCAGTCTTGCCTAAGCTTCTCCACCACCCCTTTATCTACATTTCAGAGTGACTTGCATGCTCTGCTTACTAATCCTTTTGTCACTGGAATATTAACTTTTGCCTCCCGTAAGAGACATCACTGTGAGCAGGCTGCTTTCTAATAGTTCAATTAAAACCGCTACACACTGCCTTAATAAATCACTTTTCAAATACTAATTAAAAAAAAAAAATAGGTAAATCATATTTCTAATGTACCAGTGACCACATACCCATCTGCCATCAAACCTCAACCATTCCCAATTACTCATGCTCATCTTTCTATACTTCTAAAGTCTATGACCTATGCCTTCTGGGATTCCCAATTTGCTATCACCACTAAGTAATAAAAAGGTAAACTAGATGCTTATTTCTTTCTTTTGTTTTTTAAATACCACGGTCATAGATTGCTTCATGACATGTAGTTACTCAATTCTGCACACATGAAATATCCAAAAAGAACAGCTATCAATCTGATCCTCATTTCCTGACTTCAAACTCACTTCCTTTGGCCATTTAGCATCAAACTCTAAAAGATGGTAAATTAATTGTGTTTAATCACACAGTCTCCTAATATGATGCTGTGTCATATATATTTATACTTCCCACTTCTTTTGGAAGTATTAATTTATTCCCTAGCACTCTAGGTTGACCACCATCCTAGATGAAATCATGTATAATATGTACAGCAATCTCACAAAAATCAACAGCGGAATCAAACTGAAACTCCTGAAATACATGCAGTAAAAAAGTCAGTACAACAATATATATAGTCAGCTCTTTTAAATCTTATGTGAATGCAGTAATTTTCCAATTCCACATATCACCTTTTAATCATATGTTCACAACCTCATACATTTCATCAACATTTCAAAGAAGGCCGATCTAGTGGTGTACAGCGATAAAGCCCTAATTATGGCCCATGTGATACAGGTTCAATTAGTGGCTCAGGCAACTTAGGGAGTGGTGGTGATGGACGGGAAAGCCTATCCTGGGTGGGAGGGTGCATGTTGATGCTTCCTAAGGGGAGGCATGGTCAGACTTCCAAGATGGCTGCACACTGAGTAACAGCTTAATTCTAGCTCTCCCAGTGTGAAAATAGAAACTCAATAGAGGAGGCCAATAGACTTGTGTTTATGGGTAAATTTCAATAAGTGACTTGTAAGTATATTGCCTGGATGCCAGGAAAAAAGAAATACAGAGGACCTGGAAAAAAAATTGGCTACAAAAAGTGAGGAAGAAACACTGACTGGGGAAGTTCTGCAGCTGTTTAGCAAAAAGCAATGCAATCTCCACACATGAATTCCAGTAACCTACTTAGAAGATACAAGACAACTGCACACAAACTGGTTAAAATAAATGAATCACTGATGGAGTATATCAACACAAACAACAAAAGTCTGCAAAATGGAAGAAGCTTTAAACAAATCTTCAGATGATGTAACAAAGCTGCAAAAATCAGAAGTCAAAATGAAAAGGCTGGCTGAATAACAGACTGTTCGGGAAGAGATGTTTCAAAAAAGTAACAGAGTTAGAGGACAGGGCACATAGGGAAAACCTGAGATTTTCAGCTATACCAGAGAAGTTGGAAGGAACAGACTGCATTAATTTTAAGAAAGCAAAAATAAGCAAATGGACTGGTATTCCATGGCAGGAGCTGTTAGATGAAAGGGCACATCATGTATTCTCCAAACCTGGCTGTAGGAAAGCAACCTAGACCTTTAACAGTAAAGATGCAATCCTCCCAGCAGAAGGAGTTGATTTTTCACAAAACTGTGGCAGCAGGACAAAGTACTAAAAGTGGGAGAAAGCAGAGCATTTGTGGAGAATGACAGCTCATTGTACACCAGGCAGAAGATAAGTGAATTTATTTCATTACTCAGAGAATCTTGAGATGCAGGTGTGAGATTCAAACTGCTGTACCCAGCTGTCTTCAAAGTATTTTTTCCTGGAGGGAGAAAAACATTTTTTGATGAAGTACATGCCAAGGAGGAAATACAAAGGTTTGTCCAACAAAAACTCAGCTGAGTAACAGAAAGAGATTCTGCTTCTTGTTCCTCTGTTTATAAAGACCACAGAGAGACTGTACCTATGACACTTTTTCCCAGTGTTTCAACGGAAAATGTGAAGGAATGGAGCACGAGAGTTGAGTAGAAGAACCAAGAGTACGTTGGAAATGAAGCAGTGATAGGATCTGGGAGATGGAGATAAACAGTAATAAAACCATAGACAATGTGGGATTACAATGCAATAATTATATGTGTGAAATATGATACAACAAGAAAATCTGGAAATATTAGACTTTTTTATAATTTGGAAATTCTGGAAATGGATTGGTATTCCACAGCAGGAGCTGTTAGTTGAAAGGGCACATCATGTATTCTCCAAACCTGGCTATAAGAAAGCAACCTAGACCTTTAACAGTAAAGATGCAATCCTCCCAGCAGAAGGAGTTGATTTTCACAAAACTGTGGCAGCAGGACAAAGTACTAAAAGTGGGATAAAGCAGAGCATTTGTGGAGAATGACAGCTCATTGTACACCAGGCAGAAGAGAAGTGAATTTATTTCACTACTCGGAATCTTGAGATGCAGGTGTGAGATTCAAACTGCTGTACCCAGCTGTCTTCAAAGTATTTTTCCCTGGAGGGAGAAAATAATTTTTTGATGAAGTACATGCCGAGGAGGAAATACAAAAGTTTGTCCAACAAAAACTCAGCTGTGAAACAGAAAGAGATTCTGCTTCTTGTTCCTCTGTTAATAAAGACTAGAGAGAGACTGTACCTATGACACTTTTTCCAGTGTTTCAACAGAAAAGGTAATGGAATGGAGCACGAGAGTTGATTAGAAGAACCAAGAGTACGTTGGAAATGAAGCAGTGACAGGATTTGGGAGATGGAGATAAACAGTAATAAAACCATAGAGAATGTGGGATTACAATGCAATAATTATATGTGTGAAACATGATAGAACAAGAAAATCTGGAAATATTGGACTTTTTCAGAATTTGTTGGACTTGTGAGGGACTCTAAAGCATAGGCCCTACTTCACGTCATTAATATTCAAAAAACGCTTTGGGGGAGGGAAGTGGATGGAGAAAGTTAACCAAATAAAGAAATGTTTTTTTATTAGCACTATTTTTGAGGTGTATGGTCTTCTTGGCATGGTATAATGTAAAGTTTTCTCAGTTATTTTTAAGTGTAATACAGATTGTAAACTGATGCTGTTTTTTTTTTCTTTTCTTTCTCCCTTCTCTCTTTCTTCTTGTTCAGTTTTAAGAAATGTAGGCAATGCAATGAAAAACGCCTGGTTAAAATACCATGAAAAAAGAAAAATTAATGTGCTTTTTCTCATTTTTGCATGGGGAAATGATTGGAGATTGATTTAGTAACATGTTTTAAGAGTAATCAAGTAAATGAAAACATATTGAATATTATGAGGCTTTTTTCTATCAAAAGCATGTATGCTCAGTAGCAATTCTGCAGCTGGTCTTTATGTTTCCATGAAAACAATCTGATAATGAGAAACTGGCTTCCTGGTTCTCATGTGTCCATGGAGACAATATGATAATGAGAAACTGGCTACAGGCTGGTGGAGCATGATTGGCTAAAGGAAAAAAAACTGAAAAGAGAACTTGGCTAGGACATAATGTTCTCTGAAAGAATTCAGGGGTTTTTCCATCTGGGAGAACTATAAAAAAAACACAAAACCAATTACCACTTAGTAGAAGTACAGGCTGCACCATGCATCTTAGCATGTTAAACTTTTTTTTTATGTTAACTCAAGTCTGTCAGTGTGGATGTCAGTTTGGGACCTTTGTTACTATTAGGGGAATAAAACTTTAGTATTTAAAGATATACAGTTTTGTGTGTTAGTATTAAGTTTTACGTATTTATTTAACATTTGTTGACCAGGAAACTCAGACTAAGACAGAGCCTATTTTCAGAGGAGGCCGGGGGAGAAATGCTCCAGATGCAGGTCTTTTGGGGGGGGGGGGGTTGTTTTTTTTTTTTTTTTTTTTGAGGGCTTTCAATAAAACAAAAAGTTTTGGAAGATGTGACATAGGCTCAAATGGATATGACAAGAAACAACTGTATAAAAGTTTAACCTATCAAACAGTGTATGTAGGTAACAAAAGCAGGAACATTTAACAATGGAGCTGTTATACATAAAAAGTGGGAATAATAACTTTTTAATGCAATGATGCTTTCTGTAATGTCATTAAAGGTCAATTGTCTCACAGAAAAATACAAAAAAGAAAGAGTAGTGAACTATATTAAAATGTAGAGTATAAACAGCTATGTTACAGGAGACAGACTTAAAAAGAACTGAACATGTGAATTTGATAATGGATGGTTATTCAGTGGAATACCTGGGACAAAGGAAAAGAGGTGTACTTGTACTAATTGCAAGAGGAGCTTCAATAGTGACAGAAGAGGATAAAAAAAGATAATGGCAGATTTCTAGTGCTAAGGGGTTACTGGCAAGGGAGGAGGATTACACTGGCACGTATTTATACTCCACCTAAAACTGCTATAATGGAGCTTAAGAAAATTCTGGGAGGAAATAATCAGTTTTCAGCAATGAATATTGCTTATAGGTGGGGAATGGAATGTGATTTGCAACAGTGAAGATGTGTTTGGATGGCCCAGAAGGGAAACTATATCAAAGGGGGGTAGATTTTTTTTGAAGAAATATATGAAAATATTTGCATGGAAGATGTGAATTCAGTAATAGGAGCTCAAATGAATTTACATATTATACCCCAAAATACAAAAACTGGGCTAGGCTAGACAGAATTTACATTTCACAGGAACACGTGCATTTAACTGAAGGTCTTGATATGCACCCAATAACTATTTCAGATTATGTGCCAATAACAACCAAAATAAAAACACAGAGTAATGAACTAAAAATGAGATACTGGTGCTTTCTCACCTATCTATTGAAAAGAGAGGAATTTAAGGAATGGGTAGTGGAGATTATTTAGGAGCTATTAGAGAAGAAGAAATTCATTCTGAAAATACAGCTACGGAGTAGGATAAAATTAAGTTGGAGTTTAAAAATAAGGTGGAAATACAAGAAAGGGAGCTGTGGTTAAGCAGTAGCAAGAATTATCTAGAGGGACTGACAAATGTTGTATTACAGAATAGGGGGAAATCTCATAGAAGAAGAAGGGAATCTCATAGAAGAAGAGAATCAACTGCAGAATGCTAGACATAAAATAAGGGATTATCTTGATAATATGCATGAGTTTAGAAAGATTGCTGTTAAGCGACTGCTTTTTTTTTTTTTTATATCAACTGTAGAGCACAAAACCTTTAGCACAACGATTAAGGCAACAGAAAGTAGAAAGGTCTGTCACCAAGCTTAGGGAGCCTAAAACAATGAAGGTAACAAGAGATCATGTAGAGGTATTAGATACACTTTAGAAATTCAGTTTGTATAAAGCAAATATGGAAATCAAGAAAAAATACAAACTGAAATGTTTATGGAAGAATTAAATATGCCAAGTTTAGAGGAGGATGAGACTCAAATACTAACAGTTAGGATTGGAGGAGATGAGATAAAAATTGTGATGTATAACCAATCTGCAGGAAAGCCCCAGGAATAGATGGTATTCCTATGGAAGCTTGGAAGGTAGGAGGGAAAAGACTGAAAGATCTGGGAGGTTTTGTTTAATGGTATTTTAAGAGGAGGAGAAGTACCAACCTCCTGGAAGAATGCAGTGGTAGATGCAATACCTAAACAGGGTAAAGATCCATTAGACCCAGCTTCATACAGGCCATTTCAAAACTAGACCATGATTATAAAGTCTTCATGTCTATAATGGCTAAAAGAATGACAAAAACAATGCCAAAATTGACAGATATGGGTCAATGTGGTTTTGTTGAGGGGAGGCACACATTTGACAACATTAACAGAACACTGACGATCAAGAGAGGAGTAGAATGTAAGAAGATACCATTACTGTTGGAGGGTCCTGATGCAGAGAAAGCATTTAACAGAGTAAGCTGGGAATTAATGAGCAGGGCAATGGAAGCATTTGCATTTCCTGAAAAAATCATAAGGTTGATTAAGACGACATATGTGGGATCAGAGGCAAAAAAATTAAAGCGGGTGGGGTCCTCTCTGATAATTTCTGCTTGAGAAGAGGAATCAGGAAAGGATGTCCTCTTTCCCCTTTGTTATCTGCATTACATTTAGAACCATGTCAAGGAAAATAAGGTTCTTGGTATGGTAGCCAAGAAAAGCTGGCTTTATTTGGAGATGATATTATTTTATACCTGACAAAACCAGGAGAAGACATTACAGTGTTGTGGAACATTTTGAAACAATTTCAAATCTTTTCGGGATACAAAATTAATGAAGCTAAAGAAAAAGGCAATAATGGTATATTATGTACCCACACACAAACTGATTCAGCAATATAAAGAAGTTATGTACTCACCATAACTTTCCATCTGAGTTGTTCTTCATTTGTCTTCAACCTGTGGGTTCCCGAATCCATTTAGGATCTGACTTGGCCACATATCCAGCATCTGATTGGAGCTCAAAGCTCCCTCCCTTACCCATAATGCTCATCTCCTTTCTCCCTTCAGCTCGAGTTTGCTGCCCAATCTAGTACTCTCACCCAACTCAACAGAACCTTGTCCCTACCAGAAACCATGAACCAGAAAGAGAACAGTCACCCTTATGGTGACCACCTCCTGTACTCGTAAGACCAAACAGCTCACACAAGGCCAGGGGAAGGGAGGAGGGATGGCTGAAGACAAATGAGGAACTTCTCCTCAGATGGAACATTATGGTGAGTACATAACTTCTTTATTTGAAGTTATTGTCTTCATTTGGTCTTCAACCTGTGTGACAGAGTCCCCAGCTGCTAAACACCTGGGAAGCCCTTGTGGAAGGATATTCTGGAGCACGGTGGAGCCAAAGGATGCCCTGTTCCTGGATACAATGTCTAATTTATAATGTGAGATGAAGGTATGTAATGAGGACCAAGTAGCCACAGAACAAATATTGTCTAACGAAACTCTGGACCAAAAGGCCGCTGAAGTCGCCATAGATCTGGTGGAATGTGCTTTTACATGACTTGGCAGGGAAATCCCCTTGACAGAATACGACTAAATAATACATTGGGAAATCCAACAGGTGATAGTAACTTTAGATACTGGTTTCCCTAAAAAGGGTTTGGAGTAAGAAATGAAAAGTTGGTCAGATTTATGAAAGGTTTTTGTCCTGTGCAGGTAGAAACATAACGGTCTGTGCACATCCAATAAATGCAATTTGTATTCTCCCTTATTTTGAAAATTTGGAAAGAAGACCACAAGATTAATCATCTGATTAATGTTGGCCTCTGAAGCCACTTTAGGAAGAAAAAATGGATTAGTGCGGAAGGACACCCTGTCCTTATGGAAAAATCATATAAGGGGGTTTGACTGACAAAGCTTAAAGTTCCAAAACTCTCCTAGCAGAAGTAATAGCAACCAAGAACGCAATCTTCAAGGATAGAAATTGCAGATCCACCGAGGCTGCAGATTCAAAGGGGGATTAAACTAAGGCCTGTAGTACTAATATAAGATCCCACGGTGGTGTAGGGTCCTTCACCAGGGGGGGGGGGTCAAAGAAGAAAGGTATCTTTGAGGAAGGCCTTGCAAAGCTTAGAGAAGATGCTAAGGAAACCATACTATCCCCCACAAGTTAATTAGAGATTGCAGCAAGTTGAATTTTGACTGTGCAAAAACTGGCACCTTGTTGAAAGATTCCAGTTAAAAATTCCAGCACAGCAGGAAACTGGGGCAGTGAAAGGATCTAGTGCATGATTTGGACAGAGTGAGTCAATGGAAGATCTAACAAGGACCATTGTACTGCAATGGTCCACTAAAGAATCCACATGTGAAAGCACACCAAAGGTAAGAGACTGATCGTGGCCTCCATGGTCCCCAACTCCCTTAAAACTATCTTCGCTGTCAGAAACAGACTTTGAACAATGCAAAAAAACATATAGCTTCAGAGTGCATGTCCTGTCTGGAGTAAAAAAAAACTTTGGTTTGAACTGCGTCTAAACACACCCCAATGAAGTCTAATGTTTGGACTGGGGCAAGAGATGATTTGTTGAGATTAATGGTAATGCCTAACCTCTGGACGAGGAGAAGAAAAAAATCCCTCGTTGACAAAGTTGATGCCTGGAAGGGGCAACAGAGAGCCAATCATCCAGGTAAGGGAACACCTGTATGGCATGGAGGTCTCAGGTGAGCTGCTACTACTGACATCACTTTGGTAAACACCCTGGAGGCTGTGGTGAGACCAAAGGGGAGCGCTCTGAACTGGTAATGACTGGCTCCTAGCTGGAAGCAGAGAAACCTCCAAGAGCGCATGTCCATTTTGATGTGATAGTACGCATCCTGGAGGTCGATTGAGCACATGATAGATTGAAGGTTGACCATCAGAAAAGTACAGTTTTGTACCTACCATAAATGTAGATGTTCGAGTGTACACCCTGCTGCAGTTATCACACTTGGGTTATCCTGTCGTCAGGCGGTCCCGCAGTCTGCCTGAATTCCAAAGTCTTGGTCTGGCGTCGGTTGCTGTCGCTTCTTCCTTGACGTCAGTGCGCCAGGGGTATATATGATGCATCCAATGCCATTTTCTTCAGTTTTTCTTGCCCCAGATGTCAGGAGCCCCCAAAAAGGTGGTCAGTAATTAGTACCAATCTAAAAGGTTTAGCACAAACACAACATCCCTCCAGCTATAAGCAAATACATCACAAAGGTAGTATCATGTTTTAAGGTATTGTAACGTTTTAGTTAGGTCAGAGGGGATGGAGGGAGGGTAATCTGGACTGCAGCAGGGTGTACACTCGAACATCTACATTTATGGTAGGTACAAAACTGTACTATGTTCATCGTGTTACCCTGCTGCAGTCATCACACTTGGGTAGAATCCCAAAGCTAAGGATGGGAGGTGGAGTCAAACAGGGTTAGAGGAGGCTAGAAGGCCCTGCAGAACTGCAGTGGCGAAGCCAGCTCTAGTCTTAGAGTAAAGTGGTAAGTGGTAGTGTTTGGTGAAGGCGTGTACTGAACTCCAAGTTGCAGCTTCCAAAATATCCTTGGTTGGCACCCCCGAGGAAGGCTGTAGATGTAGCTGCTGCCCTGGTAGAGTGGGGCCTTATGGTAGCAGAAACTGGTTTTCCATGATGGGTATAGCAAAAACGAATGCAATGTCCTATCCATTTGGAAATGGTCTGTTTTGATATAGCCTTCCCTTGTGAAGCTGCAGCATAGGATACAAAGAGCTGGTCAGATTTTCTGAAAACCTTAGTTTTATCCAAGTAGTAACGTAGTTGCCTGTGAATGTCCAAGGAGTGCAGGAGTCTTTCTCCTTTGTTCTGTGGTTTTGGAAAGAAGGTTGGTAAGTGGATGGTTTGATTTAGAGCCACACTGGATACAACCTTAGGCATGAAGGAGGGATTAGTTCGTAGAGAAACTCTGTCTTGATGGAAAATGAGGAAAGGCTCTACTGCCATTAGTGCCTGAAGCTCTGAGACTCTTCTGGCTGAAGTTATTGCTAGCAGCAAGGCAGTCTTCCATGATATAAACTTTAGGTCAGCAGAGAAAGCTGGTTCAAAAGGAGGTAGCGTAAGTTTTTCCAGAACAAAGTTAAGGTCCCAGGTTGGTGTAGGTGCTCTCCTGGGGGGCCTAATGTTTTTGGCCCCTCTGAGAAACTGTCTTAGAAGCGGATGTGAAAATAAGGGAGGATCAGTGTTGTAGTGGGCTGAAATAGCTGAGGCGTGGATTTTAATAGATGAAGAAGAAAGTCCTTTGTGCAACATCTCAGTTAAATACTGTAGAATCTGAGGTATGTGAGGCTGAAGGGTATTTTGGCCTTTAGCTTGGTTCCAGGCGCAAAACCTTTTCCATTTGTCCGAGTAGGCCTTCCTGGTGCTGGGCCTCCTAGCTTCCAAAATAACATCCATAACTGCTTGAGGAAGAGGAGCTGGCTGGTTGCTTAGGTGATTTGCCATGCAGCCAAATTTAAGGTTTTGAGCTGGCTGTGTAGAATCTGATTGTCTTGCTGTGTGAGCAAATGAGCAATTTGTGGTAAAATCCAAGGTGGGCCCTGGGCCATATTCCTTAGTAGTGGGTACCAGTACTGGCGTGGCCAGTCTGGGGCTATGAGTATCATTCTGGGTCTCTCCTTCCTGACTTTCAGCAGCACCTTTCTGAAAAGGGGCAATGGAGGGAAGGCATATACTGTCAGGTTTTTCCAACTGAATGAGAGTGCGTCCACTTTCCAAGCTTGATGGTGAAGCGTCCTTGTACAAAATTTTGTTAGCTGATAGTTTTGGGGGCTGGCAAACAGGTCTATGTCTGGGTGGCCCCATTTTTGAGTTATCATTGCAAATACTTGTGGATCCAGTTTCCACTCGTGGGGATCCATGATGTTTCTGCTGAAGTCATCTGCCAATGTGTTCTTTTTTTCCTGGCAGGAATTGAGCTTGTAGCTGAACTTGGTAAGCCAGTGCTGTGTTCCACAAGGTCATTGCTTGCCTGCATAGAGGGTAGGAGTGTGCACCCCCCTTGTTTGTTTATGTACCACATTACTGTGGTATTGTCCGTCCTTATTGTAAGCTATCCTGGATGCAAGAGGTTCTTGAAGGCTGTCAGGGCATTCTGTACAGCTAGCATTTCTTTTTGATTGATGTGCAGATTCCTTTGATCTGCAGTCCATATGCCTTGAACGCACTGTCCTGCAATGTGTGCCCCCCAGGCATAGTCCGATGCATCTGTTGTCATAGTTTGCCTGGCTGGGGGCAAGGTGAAAGGCTAACCCTTGTTGAGGTGACATGCCTGTGACCACCATAGAAACTCTTGTTGAAGGCAGAGAATGAGAGATATCATTGTGTCCAAGCTGTGGCTGTGTTGAGACCATACGCTTTTTAGGTACCACTGTAATTTCCTCATATGCAGCTTTGCAAATGGTATTAGTAGTATGCAAGATGCCATGAAGCCCAAGGCCTGCAGAATTTTTCTTGCAGGGAGTTGGGTCTTTGTTGCCATTGTTTTGAAATATTGAGTCAGTTGTAGTTGCTTGTCTGTCATCAGATAAGCCTTCTGGGCCGTTGTATTCAAGCTGGCTCCCAGGAATGTCATATTTTGTGAGGGTACTAGTTTTGATTTCTTTTCGTTTACTGTGTACCCTAGGCAACTTAGAAGATGTTTTACAAAAGCCAGATGTTGTAAGAGGATGTCCTTGCTTTCTGCTTGGATGAGGCAGTCGTCCAAGTATGGGTATATATGAATTCCTCTGTCTGCAGTATGCAATTATGGTGCCAGGCATTTTGTGAAAACCCTGGGCACAGTGGATAAGCCAAAGGGCAGTGCAGAGAATTGGTAATGGGTTAAACCTGCAATGAAACGGAGGTATCTTCTGCAATTTTGTCTGATAGAGACATGCAGGTATGCCTCCTTGAGGTCCAACGTTACTAACCATTCTTTCTTGCCCAACATGGAAAGAAGCTGCTGTAGTGTTAGCATCTTGAATTTGGGTATTTGTAAGAAGGTGTTTAGAATTGAAAGGTCCAGAATTGGTCTCCAAGCATTGTCCTTTCTGGGGACTAGAAAGAGTCTTGAGTAAAATCCTTGGCCTTGCTCCCGTGTAGGTACCGGATGAATGGCTCTCATGTCCATGAGAGCTGTAATTTGTTTTTGTGCCTCTGCCCATTGATTTTGTGGCAGGTTTGGCATTCCGCTTTTCATTGGCAAGGTGTGGAAATGGAATCTGTATCCTTGTGAAATAATGTCTAGGACCCATTTGTCCTTTGTGACGATGCGCCAGTTGTCTGAAAATAGTGCTAATTTTCCTCCCAAGGGAGCTGCCAAGAGAGTTTTGCTTGGCCATATGAGGTTTAAGTCATTGTGTTTGCCTTCTAGTAGTTTGGGGCCTGTCTTCTCCTCCCTTCTGTGTTGTAGTGCCCCATTGTCGAGGTTTGTAGTGGGTTTGTGGTTGTCCTCTGCCTCTTGGGCATATGTATTTACCCCTGTGAGGTCTGTCAGTAGCTGGAAAGGACCAATTTTTTGTTGGCCAATTTCTGCTGAAGTGAGGGGGCTGAACCTGTAAGAAATCTTTGACCGTCTGCATAGATTTTGCCTTATCCTCCATTTTCTTTAAGACTTCTTCTGCTTTAACTCCAAACAAGACATCCTGCTGTAAGGGAGCATCTAGTAGCTTTGCTTTAACATGATCAGGCAGAGTTTGTTCCTTTAACCAAGCATGCCTATGTATGACAGATCCAGTAACAGCTGCTCTACAGGAAGTTTCCAAGGAATCAAATCCACATTGTAAAGTAAGTTTGCCCACCTGTTCAGCTGCATGCAACAGATCCTGCATTTCCTTCAATTCAGACTGTTGAGGGTGTGTGCTCATCTTTTGTCTTATTTGAGACATTAGGAATTGCTGGTATTTTAGCATGTGAAATTGACAATTTAGTGCTCTCATAACTAGAGTGGCTGAGGTGTAAACCTTTTTCCCCCACCTGTTTAGTGCTCTGGAGTCCCTTTCAGAGGGTACAGGATTTTTTGCCATAAAAGCCTTAGCCCCTTTGGGACCCTGGGAGATAGTCTCTGGGTCAGCAACAGGGCTTTTATAAAAGGAATTTGTGGGAGTCAGGCACTCTATAATATCTGTCTGGTTTGGCTGGAGCAGGAGGCAGAGAATCTGGATTTAAACTAGATTCTAAGTAAACATCATCCACAATGTCTAAAACTGGGGGGATAGCAAGTGGTCTGTGCTGGGGGAGTAAAAGAAACTCTCTGAGCCTTTTCTTTGAGTCAGAGTAGTCCTGACCTTCCCAGTGAAAATGTTCCCTCATAGTGTGTAAAGTTTCCCCAAAGGAGTAGTCTTCAGGGGGAGAAGCTGAGGGAATGGAATCCTCAGCATCAGAATCTTCATAAGGGGGAAAGGAGTAATCTTGTTCCTCAGAGGAGCCTGAGGAAATAGACACTTGATCAGAGGAGGCATAATCTTCCTCTTGTCTAGGCCTTTTGTCGGGTGGGGGTTGGGAACCTCTGATTAGAGAGATCAAATCTTCAATCATTTTAAGCATCTGTTTCTTAGGCATGGGGCCTTGAACTGGAGACTGAAGTGCAGTCTTTTTTGGTTTAAGAGGAGTCTTAAGCTTAGGATACGTTTTTATGGTGAGCGTCGTCGATCTGAAGACACCTTCAGAAACCGAAGGTGTTTCTGCAGCACCGGCTTCTCTTTCTGCAATGTCGTTGGTAGTGCCTAAAGAAAATGGCTGCGTCGGCCTAGAACTCTCCGCCAAAGGACCCAAAGCGGTCTCGGGTTCCAATTCTGCGGTAGCCAGGGGCTGCGTAGGCGCCTCACTGAAAACCGGTGAACCAGAGACCAGCCCAGCCGAGGCCTCGGAGTCTGGCTTGGGTCTAGGCTGCCTGTCCTTATCTTTGCATTTTTTGTGCACGCCGGTAGTCGGTTGCTCCGACGGCATGGTGTAATTAAATTTTCTACTGAAGTAGTGTTGTGCGAAATCAAAGCGTCATTTTATAGTTCGCTTATTGAACCTAGCACAAAAGCGACAACCAGTGACGTCGTGGTCTGGGCCTAGGCAAGGTATACAATAAGAATGAAAATCCTTATGAGGTATTTGCTTCCCACAAGAAATACAATTGTTAACTTTTTCTGACAATGGTCTGAGGCAAGAAAAGTTTCCCCAACGGGGTACTTAGCTTTATTGAAGACTTCTGATCTGAAATTCGACTTCGAAAATCTCAGGAGTCGGCTGACCGTCACTTGCGAACTGCTTCGGACACCGCGCGGCAAGAAATACTGAAGAAAATGGCGTTGGATGCATCATATATACCCCTGGCGCACTGACGTCAGGGAAGAAGCGACAGCAACCGACGCCGGACCAAGACTTTGGAATTCAGGCAGACTGCGGGACCGCCTGACGACAGGATAACCCAAGTGTGATGACTGCAGCAGGGTAACGCGATGAACATCTTCATCTTGGCCACTGACAGGTGGAGAGATCCAAAATGGGTCTTAGGTCCCCCATTTTTTTTTGGCACCAAAAAGAACCTGGAATAAATGCCTGATCCAGAGTGGTCTAGGGGGAACCAGTTGGCTGACTCACTTTCTAAGCAGCTTTGTGATTTCCAGTGCTGTATCCTCCCTGTGCAAGGGTGGGGTGTGTCTGGGAGGTGTTTGGGCAGTAGAGGTGGCTCTAGAAAGGGGACCGAATAGCCTCTGGATATAATTTGCAACACCCAACGATCTTTTGTGATGGACTCCCACTCCGTTAGGTGTAGGGAGAGACAGCCCCTGCCTGCCTCCAGAGACGAGCAGCCGGACAACCCTTCAGGGTTGCTGGACGGGTCTGTCCGAGAAAGGCTCTCAAGACCCGTAATTTCGCGGATCCCCTCTGCTTCTAGGGTGGCGTCCATCACATCTCCCTTTGCCCCTGGGGAAGGTGAGTCCTGAGCGCCTTGGGGAAAACTCTGAGATTTCCGGAACCACATCATCTTGGTCCCTCATTGATTCCTACTGAAGGATCATTGAGGGGCCGTAAAGCAGATCCCGATGGTAGAGTCTTCCCATCCTTCTCACTCCAAACTTAGGTGTTACATACTGACTTCCCAAAAAGGGAGAAACCGTCATACAGGGCGTTGGTAAATGATGCCTTAAAAGGTTCCAAAAACTGACAGAGCCTGAGCCAGGCATGTCGCCTGATGGCAATGCCTGTACTGGCAGCTCTAGCGGGCTCCCTTGGTCGCATGAGAGAGGAAACACACAGAGGTGTTCGCAATTGAATTTAGGGTGGTCATATGAGTGGAAAACACCTTCTTGTCCTCCACAAACATTGACCCAGGGATCAACTCAGCAATCTCCTTCACCATTTCTCTCTGCTGTTGAATCACATATGCCATGTAATTCAGCGCCCGTACAGAGAAGGTCTCTGAAGCATATATCCACTTCCTGAAATGGTCCACTGTCCTTGACTCTCTGTCAGGAGGGTGGACCGTAGAGCTCTCCTGAGTGAGCTCCTTCCTAGTGGCAGCCGTAACCACGGCATCAACTGGAGATCCCTTATGCCAGTATGATCTTTCTGAAGGGGCCTCAAAATCTTGTCCAGGCATTTGGGAATGGGCTCCATGTCTGGTTCCTTCCACGTCCGAGATGTAATGAGATTCACTAAGGAATCTATGGGAGGGGGACAGCCTCCAGAAACACCAATTTGTCCAAGGTAGGTTTTTGGGCAGACCCCCCCCCGGTGAAGGTGTTTTCCATGATGTCTCAAAAGGAGACATCCTCTGAGGGGGGGGGGTGACTGAGGGGAACCTTCCCCTTCCACCAAATTGGTGTCTTCGGTGACAGACTCCGGTGGGGAGTCCAAGTGCCTCCTTTTGCACTTATGTTTGTGAGGGATCTCCTCAGTGGGAATATCCGATTGCCTAGAAGGAACGTCCTGAAGCAAAGAGGCAGCAGGCTGACCCGATGGGGGAGTCAGAGCCAAACCTCCAAGCACCGAGATACAAAGGGGAAGGCTCCCCTATGACTAACTCGGAGCAGACATCACCCCCTCAAATCCAACACAGAGGCTACGGCTCCAAGAAACTGATGGATCCGACCTGCTCAAGGTCATGGTCGGCGTCGAGGTAAAAGGTACCATCAGCGCTGGCATCTCAACACAGAGTCCTCAGATCCAAGGGCTCAAAACCGGAGGCCAGATCGGAGAAGGAGTAATAGGGATGAAAAAGGGCTGCATGCTTCCTGCTCCAGAGGGAGAGGGGGCAGACAAGACTCCTATCTGTATCTGGGTGTGGATGAACTTCGCTACGGCTGCAGGTGGAATGGAAGGAAGAGGTGACCAACACTGGCCTAGAAGGTCAGTGAGGAGAAGCCAGAGCAGGCGACCGGGTCTGGAGCTCCTCTGGCCCCAGAGAAAACAGAGGGAAATGGAGCTGGGGAGACTCCGGCCTTGCAGCAGGCCTAACTTTGGCTGATGGGCCAGCCGAAGCTGCACGATCTAGGGATCGTGCAGCTTGAGCCAGCCGAAGCTGCACGATCTGGGAATCGCTTCTTTGGCCTATCCCTCTTGGAAGATTTGTCTCTATCCCCAGTACTCTTAGCAGGAGTTTCAGTCCCAGAGGCGAGGAGGCAGAGGCAGAAGCCGGGGCGTCAGGATCTTGAGTCCCGGAGGACTAAGAGGGAAGAAGGCCCTTCAGAATAAGCTTGTTCCTCCTGTCCATCAGTGCCTGGGGATTAAACCCAGCACAGACAGAACAGGAGGTCTGAAGATGGGCTGCCCCAAGACAAACGACACACAGTGTGGCCATCGGCTGGGGAGAGCTTATGGCCCCACACTGTACATTTTCTGAAGCCTGGTTTGGCAGCTTCAGACATTGTCCTAATGTAAGGCTCAGCACACACACAGTCACACAGTCCACACACACAAGAGGGAAATATATTTATATCTATATATACATATATATATATATATATATATATATATATATATTTTTTTTTAACCGATGGAAAAGCATGAGGAGAGACAGAAAAGCAGAGAAATAGCAGAAGAGAGACTATTTTTACCAAAATAAGAGCTTACCACAGCTTTTACAGCAGTCAGCATGGATCACTGTGAGGACATGAAGCGCGGCAAACGAGATCTGAAGGAAGGAAGGAGAAGGAGCATTGTGGGTAAGGGGAGGAGCTTTGAGCTTGGACCAGATGCTGAATATGGGTCCAAGTCGGATTCAAAACAGATCCGGGAACACACAGGTTGAAGACTAAATGAAGATAACTTCAGATCCATATTTATGGGAACATGATAAAATGAGATATTTATGCTAAGGATATGTGGGAAGAGACTACACAAAAATAACACAAAAACAGAGAAAATGAAAGCTTTTTATATGTATACAGATAAGCAGTCAAAATGTTTTTAGTCCCTTTAGTCTTTTACACAAGTCAGGCATATTTTTATCACCCAGAGGATAAGTTGTGGACAGCAATTAATAAACAGCTGAAGAACTTTATCTGGGAGGGGAAGACGTCAGTAGTCAAGTTCTAACAGAACAGGGCAGATTGGGATTACCCAATCTGAAGTGGTATTTCAAAGCTACACAGTTAAGGCTCCTATACATAGTAAAACGAAGCACCTGGAGCCACCAATATAACGAACTTAGACTTTATTAAACGAAAACACACATCAAAATAAAAGCTTAACTTCACTGCGGTTTTTGTCAATCATGTGACTTCATCAGAAAAAACACGTCATTAGTTCCAACACTCTTATTATATATGCTTCACTAAACCAATTATCCAATCACTTAAACTCATAAAAAATTACTTTTAAAAGACTGCCACAAAGGAAGCCTTAAAAGCATTTTTTGAAAAAATATTACATCAAATATAAATAACCCTCCCCATTAATATCTCACTTGATAGAAACCATCAATACAATGACTATGAATATTAGGGGAGGGGATTGGGAAAATAGAATAAAGGTGAGGGAATTATACTGGCAAATGATCTTGGAGGCTTGCAGGACACCAGGACTGAATGAATATATGTCTATGGTGCCTTTTTTGAAACTAAGAGCCACAAGATTGAGAGTTTATCTTTGGTGTAATGTTTTTCATTAGTTGATGTCAGTATGTTTCTTTTATAGCAGATGGTTCTATGTTCTATTCTGTTTATTCCATATTTATTTCATACATAAACAATTGTAGATTTTTAGAAAAAACGTTATGTGCAATCATATGTTTTACCACATGGTGGAGCTCTGTTACCATTTTAGAAGAATATTTATTTCATGATCGGTCTTTTTAAATAACTTTTTTAAAATTTATAGTCATTGCATTGATAGTTTTTATCAAGTAAGATATTAATTGGTGAGGATTATTTATATTTGATGTAATATTTTTTTCAAAAAATGCTTTTAAGGATTCCTTTGTGACAGTCTTTTTAAAAGTAATTTTTTTTATGAGTTTAAGTGAATGGATAATTGGTTTAGTGAAGTATATATAATAAGGGGCTGGGACTAATGACGTGTTTTTTCTGATGAAGTTACATGGTTGAGTAAAAACGCAGTGAACAAGTTAAGCGTTTGTTTATTTTGTTTAATAAAGTCGGTTGGGGGACCTGGCATGGATGTGGGGTACTGGGTGCCAGTAGGATGAGGTCTCGAGTGGACAAAAAAAAAAAATCGCATCTTTTCAAGAAATTTCTCCTCTGTATTCATAACAGTTAACATATTCCGCCTGCTATAAATTTGCATACTTCTGATACAAAAACAGAACTAAGACAGAAATAAGATAACTTTGTCAAAACCACTCTCATTTTCTCGAAAATATGTTACACACCCTGACACTTTCCAAATCTACCTAACACAATAAACAAAATCAAAATCTTTTTCATGGTCAGTCATCAGCAAACAATGCATTTTTTTTAATTTTGTTGCTGTTAATTCTACAGCCATGAAACATAACCTTTTCACCACTGTGATCAACAGTTCCAACAATAGTGTAAATAAAAATGGTAACAGGGCACATCCTTGCAAAGTACATCTTGACAATGTAAAGAAGACTAACAAACCTACATGAATTTTAATCCTCACTCTAGGAGATGTCCCACTGAATTACATCAAAGGTCTTCCATGCATCGTGACCGAAGAGGATAAAAAAAGATAATAATGGTAGATTTGTAGTACTAAGGGGCTACTGGCAAGTTAGGAGGATTACACTGGCATATTCCAATTAACACTGCTATAACGGAGCTTAAGAAAATTCCGGAAAAAATAGTCAGCTTTCAGCACGGAATATTACTTATAGGTGGGGACTGGAATTTGATTTGCAACAGTGAAGATGTGTCTGAGGGACCCAGAAGGGAAAGTATAACAAAGGAGGGTAGAGTTTTGAAGAAATTCATGAAAATATTTGACATGTAAATTCAGTACTAGGAGTTCGGAGTGAATATATATAGTATTCCCCAATATAAAACAACTGGGCTAGAGTCTAGACAGAATTCACATTTCACAAGAACATGTGCATTTATCTGAAGGTCTTGGTACGCACACAATAACTATTTCAGATCCCACGCCAATAACAAATAAAACACTGGGTAATGAAATAGAAATGGGACACTGGTACTTTCCAACCTATCTGCCAAAAAAAGAGGAATTTAAGGAACAGGTAGTGGAAATTATTCAGGAGCTATTAAAGGAGATGGAAATTTGTTCTGAAAATATAACTAGGGAGTGGGATAAAAATAAAGTGGAGTTTAAAAATAGGGGGGAAATTAAAGAAAGCGAGATATGGTTAACAGTAACAAGAATTATTTAGATGGACTGACAAACATTGCAGAATAGGGAGAATCACACAGAACAAGAGAAGGAGCAACTGCAGATTGCTAAACAAAAAGATTGCTGTTAAGCAACTGACTTTTTGATAACTCTAGAGCACAAAAACGTTTAGCACGACTCAAGCAACAGAAAGTAGAAAGAGCTGTCAACCAAGCTTAAAGAGCCTATAACAAAGGAAGGTAACAAGAGATCCTGTAGAGGTATTAGAAACATTTCGGAAATTCTATGAAAGTCTGTATAAAGCAGATAAATATGGAAATCAAGAAAATGTACAAATGGAAATGTTTATGGAAGAATTAAATATGCCATGGTTAGACGTACATGAGGCTCAATTACTAACAGGATAGGAAGAAATGAGATAAAAATGGTGATGTATGACCAATCTACAGGAAAGTCCCCAGGAACAAATGGTATTCCTATGGAAGTTTGAAAGTTAGGAGGGAAAAACTGATAAAGATCTTGAAGGTTTTGTTTAACAGTATTTTAAGAGTAGAAGAACCAACATCCAGGAAAAAAGCAGTGGTAGCTACAATACCTAAACAGGGAAAAGATCCCTCAGATCCAGCTTCATACAGGCCCCATTTCAATACTAAACCATGATTATAAAGTGTTTAATATCTATAATGGCTAAAATAATGGCAAAAGTAATGCCAAAATTGATAAGTATGGATCAATATGGTTTTGTGGAGGTGAGGCAAACATTTGACATTAACAGAATACTGATGATCCAGAGGGAAGCAGAATTTAAGAAAATACCACTGTTGTTGGTGGGTCGTGATGCAGAGAAAGAATTTGACAGAGTAAGCATGGACTTTATGAGCAGGGCCAATGGAAGCATTAGCATTCCCTTATAAAATTATAAGGTTGATTATGAGGATATATGAGGGATTGGAGGGAAAATTTTAAATGGACGGGGTCCTCTCTGATCATTTCTGCTTAAGAGGAACCAGGCAGGGGTGTCCTCTTTCTCCTTTGTTATTTGGATTATATTTACAACCACTGGCAAAGAAACTAAAGGATTCAGAAATTCAAGGATATATTTGGTGTGGTAGTTGAGAAAAGCTGGCTATATTTGCATACAATGTTATTTTATACCTGACAAAAACCAGAAAAGGACATTATAGTTTTGTGAAACATTCTGAGATCAATTCAAAACTTTTCAGGATACAAAATTAATGAAGCTAAAACAAAATGCAATAGTAGTAAATTACGTACCCACACAAAAATTGGTTCAGCAATATCCATATTCATGGGGACATGATAAAATTAAGTATTTAGGCATATGGATTAAAATGATTCTGGTATGGCAGCTAAGGATATGTGGGAAGAGACTAAAAAGATAATACAAAAACGGAGAAATTGGAAGCTCTGTTTTATAGATATGGATAGTACGGTACAAGCAGTTAAAATGTTTTTTAGTCCCTTTAGTCTTATACACAGGTCAGGCATATTTTTATCAAACAGAGAAGTTGGGGAAAGCAATTTAATAAAGAATTGGAGGATTTTATCTAGGAGAGGAAGATGGCAAGAATCAAGTGGGATAAGATGATTCTTCCAGTAGAATGGGATGGATTAGGATTACCTGATTTGAAGGGGTATTTCAGAGCTACACAGTTAAGGCTCCTATACATAGCACAAGCAGAAAACTATAATTCAAAGTGGAAAGGGCTGATGACACAGGGAGGTAAGCTCAAGAAACAAGGAGAGATTGGGATTTTGGATGCAGATATTTAAGGAGAATAATAATAATACAGAAAATTATATTCATAAACTAGCAGAAAGTATTCTAAGAACTAAAGCAACATGGGAATGGAGAAAGGAGATCCTGCTGATAGGGATGACTGCAGTTAGGGATACAGACAACAGGCAAGAGGGGGCTAAAATTTGTTTGGAGAAAACTAACAAAGGAACCAAGGTATTGGGAACAAATAACTAGAGGGGGAAAGGTAATACAATGCAAAGACGCCAATAATTTATTTGGACTGCAGGTTAGAGATTGCCTTCCCTATAGAGGACTGATATCAGAGTATAGGCAAACAAAGAAATAGGGAGGTCCTAAATAAAAGACCAACATTGGTAGAGTTTTTAGTAGAATCTGGAACAGATGCTGACATTAAAAAAGGAATAATTAGTAGAGCATATAAAATATTGCATTATAACTATAAGAATCAATCAGAGGAGGTTAGAAAGTATTAGGAAGAGAGACTGAATAAATAATTCACAAAGAAACAATTGAGGGATATATGTATGTCTCCCAAATATGCAACAAAATCTAGAAAATTTAGGATTATTTGCTTGGAAATGTTTAGATAGATATTTGTATACTCTAAGGAATTTTTCCTCGGGTAGACAGTAAATGTTGGGAGGTATGATGGGGAAGAAAGAAGTAACCAGGAATGTATTTTTTGGGAGTGTAAAGAATTGGTACAGTTTAAAGATTTCCTGCAGACTACTCTGTTGGAGATACTGGGTGAGCAAACTGGTGTAACTAGGGAAATTATTTTTTCTGAGCTATGATACAGAATCAGAAGTGCCTGGACATCGTATGGTGGCTGACAATAAAGCAATTACTAGAAAATTTAATCAAATGCTAAACCAACTGTACTAGAAGTAGTGAATATAGTAACAGAGATAAAACAACTGGAATTGTAATCTTTAAAAAAGGGTAGGAGAATATTACATAGGAAGAAAGTACAGCTGTGTACACTTACCAGAAATGTAGATGTTCGAATGTATTCACTGTTGCAGTCATCACATTTGGGTTATCCTGCCAGGGGTAGCCCTCAGTCGGCCCAAATACCAGAGGCTTAGTATTTCTGCATCGGTTGTTGTCGCTCCAGGACTGACGCCAGGTTGTCAGTAGTATAAAATCAGGCAGCCAACCCCATTACATCAGTTTTTCTTGCCCTGTCAGGAGCCCCCAAATAGGGAGCTAGGTTATGGTGGAAGAACACAACTAGTAGAAAGTAAATACCAAAAATTCCCTGTAAGGAGACAGGAAGAGAGAGAGAGAGAGAGAAAACGGGGATGGGGGGGAGGGGGACTAGGACTACAACAATGAATACACTCGAACATCTACATTTATGGCAAGTGTACACAACTGTATTATATTCTTCATGTTTCACTGTTGCAGTCAGCACATTTGGGTTGATTCCCAAAGCTGAAGAAAAGGGTGGAGGCAGTCAAGAAGACTGGGGGCTGGCTAGGATGCCCTGCAAGACTGTGGTGGCAAAGACTGCCCTGGATCTGGAGAAGATAGGCAGGTGGTAATACTTGCTGAAGGTAGGAACAGATGTCCATGCGGCAGCCTCCAGGATGTCCCTGATGGGGATCCCTCTGAGAAAAGCTGTACAGGTGGAGGTTGTCCTGGTGGAATGTGTCCTGACCCCCTTTGAGGGTGGTTTCCCATGCTGTTTGTAGCAGAAATGGAGCAGTGTGCTATCCATTTGGAGACTGATTGTTTGGATATGGCCTTGCCCTCTGCCCCTGCTGCGAAGCTGACGAGCAATTGATCAGTTTTTCTAAACGATTTAGTCCTGTCCAGATAGAATCTGAGCTGTCTGTGCACATCTAGAGACTGCAGTATCCTTTCCCCCTTGTTCTGTGGGTTAGGGAAAAAGGTGGGCAAATGAATGGATTGTTTGAGACCCACACTGGACACCACTTTAGGCATGAAGGGTAGGTTAGTCAAGAGGGAGACCCTGTCAGCATGGAAAATGATGAAGGGCTCTACAGCCATGAGTGCTTGTAGCTCTGATACTCTTCTAGCTGAAGTGATGGCCAGAAGTAGGGCTGTCTTCCAAGAGAGGAATTTTAACTCTGCTGAAGTTGCAGGTTCAAAGGGGTGTAGAGTGAGCTTTTCCAAAACAAAGTTAAGATCCCAAGCTGGGGTAGGAGCTCTTCTGGGTGGCCTTAAGTTTAGCCCCTCGTAGGATCTGTTTGATGAGAGGGTGTGAGAAGAGAAGTGGCTCTGTGCTGTAATGAGCAGAGATGGCAGAGGCATGAAATTTAATACAGGAGAAGAACAGATCCCTGTGTAGTAGGGTCTGCAGGGTAATCCAGAATGACAGGTAGGGAGGGCTGTGCCGTTCCAGCTCCCTTAGCCTGGATCCAGGTGCAAAACCTTTTCCACTTGTCAGCATAGGATCTTCTATTGCTGGGGCATCTGGCCTCACATATAACATCTAGGACTTGTTTGCTTAGGCTGGCATCTTATGGAGAGTTCAGGGAATAAGCCAGGCTGCCAGGCTGAGGGTCTGCAATTGGGGATGCATGAATTCTCCACTCCTGTGGGTCAGGAGTGTTGGGATCTGAGGTAGCTGCCATGGTGGCAGGGGTGACAGGCTGCGCAGCAGTGGGTATCAGTTCTAGTATGGACAGTCTGGGGCAATCAGGATTGCCCTTGGTTTTTCCTCCCTTATTTTGAACAGCATTTTGAATAGAGTGGTAGAGGAGGAAATGCACAGACCGAGAGGTTTACCCACTGGAAAGATAGAGCATCCACTTTCCAGGCCTCGGTGTGAGGTTCCCTGGTGTAGAATTTGCTGAGCTGATGATTGGAGTGGGAGGTAAAGAGGTCCACCTTCAGAGTGCCCCATTTCTGGGTTACACGGGTGACGAGTTCTGTGGTCTAGCTGCCACTTGTGTGGGTCCAGCAGGTTTCTGTTTAAGATGTCTGCCAGAGAGTTTAGGGAGCCTGGCCAGAATTGTGCTAGCAGGTGTAGATGCATGGCTGGGGCCGTGTGCCAAAGGGTCATGGCGAGCCTGGAGAGAGGATAAGAGTGAGTTCCTCCCTGCTTGTTAATATACCACATCACTGTGGTGTTGTCTGTTTTGAACAGTAGAGGCCCCGGGGAAAGTAGGGGTCTGAAAGCTGTCAGGGTGTGCTGAACAGCTAGCATCTCTTTTTGGTTGATGTGCAGATGTATTTGATTTAGACTCCAATGGCCCTGAATGCACCTGCCGTCCAGGTGTGCACCCCAGGCATAGTCTGAGGCATTTGTGGTGAGGGTCTGGGCGGTGTGGGGTTGTGAGAAGGGAAGTCCCTTGTTGTGGTTGCATGCTGCTTCCCACCAAAGAAAATTTTTCCTTAGACAAGATATCATTGGTATGACAGTTTCCAGGTCTTGACAATGCTGACACCAAAGGCTTTTTAGGTACCACTGTAGTTTCCTCATATGCAGTCTGGCAAATGTAATGAGTAGAATGGAGGAGGCCACGAACCCTAGAGCTTGCAGGATTTTCCTTGTGGATAACTTGGTTCTGGTGGCTAGTTGAGAGAAGTAGCCTTTCAGGTAGGCTTGTTTTTCTGGAGTAAGGAATGCCATCTGGGATGCTGTGCCCACACTTGCTTTCAGGAATACAATTTTTTGTGTGGGGACTAGTTTTGATTTCTTTTTGTTGATAGTATACCCCAGGGAGGTCAGTAGGTCCTTTACAAAGGTAAGGTGCTTTAACAGCTTTTCCTGTCTGCCTGAATCAGGCAATCGTCTAAGTAGGAGTAAATTTGAATATTTGTCTGCAAAAAACAATGGCTGGAGCCAGGCATTTTGTGAAAACTATGGGAGCAGTGGATAAACCAAAGGGAAGTGCAGAGAACTGAAAGTGCATAGATCCTGCCCTGAAACATAGACATTTCCTGCAAGATTCCCTGATTGGGATTTATAGGTAGGCCTCTTTTAGGTCTAGGGTGGCTAACCAAGCAGCCTTGAAAGGCATAGGAAGAAGCTACTGGAGGGTGAGCATTTTGAATTTTGGTATCACCAGAAAGGTGTTTAGAATGGATAGACAGAGGATTAGGCGCCAGGTGCCCTCTTTTCTGGGTATCAGGAAGAGTCTGGAATACAATCTTTGGTCTATCTGTTCTGCAGGAACATGCTGCATTGCTCTCATGGAGAGCAGGGAAAAGACTTGCTTTTTGGCCTCTGCCCACTGGTTTGGAGGAAGATCTGGGAACCCTTTTGGGGTTGGCAGTGTGTGGAAATAAAATCTGTATCCCTGGGACACTATGTTGAGGACCTATCGGTCGTTGGTAATAGAGGCCCAGTTGCTTGTATGGAAGGAGGGTTATCCTCCTAGAGGCACAAGCAGGTGGGCAGAGGTAAGGGGTGGAGGTGTAAAGTCATTGTGAGTTCTTACCATAAGGGGGTGGCTTTGCACTCCCTGTTTTTGAAGAGAGAAACTCCATTGCTTAGATCTCTGCATTCCTTGGGGCTGCTGTCTGGGGGGTCTGCTTCCACTGGGTTTGGGCTGAACTGGCCTGGAGTGAGCAGGAAAGGACCAGTGCTTGGAGGGGCATTGCCTACTGAACCTCGGAGGCTGGACCTGTAAGAAGTCTTTAACTGTCTGCACAGATTTATCTTTTTCTTCCATCTTTTTTAAGACCTCTTCTGCCCTGGTGCTAAATAAATTGTCTTTGTTCAATGGTGCGTCCAGTAATTTGGATTTGACATGGTCTGGCAAGGTTTGTTCCTTAAGCCAAGCATGCCTTCTAAGGACAGAACCAGTGACTGCTGCCCTGCAAGATGCTTCTAGGACATCAAAGCCACATTGCAAGGTGTGCTTAGTAACTTGACTTGCAGAATGCATTAGCTCTTGTAATTCTGTATTTTCTACATAAGCAAGAAAGGAAGATATTTTTTGTTTAAGGAGTTCTGTGATATGCTGCTATTTCAGCATGTGGAACTGGCAATTTAATGCTCTAACAGCAAGAGTAACAGAGGTGTACACTTTCTTTTATCCCATCTGTCTAAAGCTCGGGAATCCCTGTATGAGGGGGTGGGATTCTTAGCTGAGGTTGCTTTAATTCCTTTAGGTGCTTGAGAGATGACCTCTGGGTCAGCAGTAGGATTTCTGAAAAGGAATTTGTGAGAGTCAGGGGCTCTAAAGTACCCATCAGGTTTCCTGGGAGCAAGAGGAAGGGTGTCAGGAGTCAAACTGGATTCCATAAAAACATCATCCACAACATCCAGGACAGGAGGAATGGCCAAAGGTCTGTGCTGTGGTAAACATAAGAATTCCCCGAGTCTCTTATTTGACTGAGGAAAGTCTTGACATTCCCATTGGAAATGCTCCCTTAAAGTATGAAGGGTTTCCCCAAACGAAAAATCCTCTGGTGGAGAGGCAGAAGGAATGGATTCCTCTGCATCAGAATCCTCATAAGCAGAGAGGGGTTGCATGTCTTCATATTCAGAAGCATCAGTCATCGGATTCCTGTTCAGATAAAACTACTGGGGACAAGTCTCTTTCTTTTGGAAAGGGTAGCCTGGCTTCCCCTAATATGCATAATAAGGTCTTCTGCCATTTTACGCATTCGAGACTGAGGCAAGGAGGCAGGTGCTTGAGCTTGGGTCAGTTTTGGGGCATAATTCGTACCCTGGGCCTCAGAAACTCGGTAGCTTTAGAAAGAACTGAAGACTCAAAATAAATCGTCGGTCTGTGTTGAGTATCGGTAGTGCGAAATAATTCCTCGGAGGGCGGTGCCTGTTCAGCGGCTCTGGACCCATCCAAGGTGGAGACATTCGCAGGATCCTTAGTCAAAGAAGAGTCTTGCGTTATACCAGACTCCGAAAGGGTCTCGGTAGTGGCCTGCGAATCCAGAGAAGTGGGCATCAGGGACTGCGAAAGCACCTCATTGAGGACCAGAGAACTGACGACTAGCATAGCAGAAGCATCATTGGTTGTTTTGGACCTATGCAGTCTGTCTCTGTCTTTAACCTTGCATTTTTTCGGAAGATCGGTAGTCGGGTGGCTTACCGAAGCCATATCGGAATTAGAGGACTGAGTGTGAAAATGTCTAGCTATAATAGGGGCCCAACAACGTATAGTTCTGGCACTGAACAAAGCACAAACGCAACAGCGAGGGACACAGTGGTCTGGGCCTAAACAGGTGATGCAGTAAGAATGGAAGTCTCTGTGCGGTATTTGCTTTCCACAGGCGAGACAATTGTTAACTTTTTCTGACATCGGTTAGAGCAAGAAAAAAGGATCCCCAATGGAGTACTTAGCTTTAGAAGACTTCAACTTCAATTCGGAATGAAAACTCAGGTAACGGCCGACCGGCACTCATGCGAACTGCTTCTGCTTTGTGCTCCTCGGCAAGAAAGACTGATGTAATGGCATAAGCTGCCTGATTTTATACCACTGATGACCTAATGTCAGTCCTGAAGCGACAGCAGCCGACGCAGAAATACTAAGCCTTTTGTATTCTGGCTGACTGAGGGCTACACCTGGCAGGATAACCCAAATGTGATAACTGCAACAGTGAAACACGAAGAAAATCTGGGTAAGTGGAGGCACACCTCCCCTCAAGAGACAGCAATCACAAAGCTCGGATGAGTTGCTGATGGGGGGGGGGGGGATGCTTCTGGATGAAGAGGGTAGGAGATCCCCAGGACCAGCAAGCTGTCTCAGTCCCTACCACCCAACTCTCACAAGGAAACATGGTACTGATCAAGATTCTTAACCAAGAATAAATAGCAATGCCCTTCGCCCATCCTCCCAGAATAAAGATGCTAATTGGACACAGGTACAATCTGGCATGGCAGGAGCCTGAGAGAAGTAAAAAACTGAGCTCTTTGTCAACACATATGCAGACTATAATCATGATCAAAAAACACATTTATTAAATTCCACTGTTCTGTGTCTTTTCCAGGCACCAAATCAAAGCCAAAATCTAATGTTTTAATTAACAAGACTAACAATACACTAATATGGGCGGCCACGGTGGTGCAGTGGTTAGCATTGCCGCCTCACAGCAAGAGGTTCTCCGGTTCGATCCTCAGCTGGGGTGCCTTCTGTGCGGAGTCTGCATGTCCTCCCTGTGGTCGCGTGGGTTTCCTCCGGGTGCTCCAGTTTCCTCCCACATCCCAAAGACATGCTGCAGGTGGATTGGACACTCTAAATTGGCCCTAGGTGTGTGTGTGAGTGTGCCTTCTGTGGAAGGTTGGGCGCCGGGCTGGCAACTCGACACCGTAAAACTCCACTGCCATTCAATGTGCGGACAAGGTGATCCGCTGTGGCGACCCCTAACCGGGAAAAAGCCGAAAGAAGAAGAAGAACAATACACTAATATATGTCTTCATTGCTTCACTGTCTCTGCCATACTCATTTTTCACCACCACTGGTTTATCATGAACAAAGAAATCTCTTCATTACACCAACCTGGAATTCCCGAACATCTTAGGCTCACTAAATACAGCCAACCTCCACATTACTATAGAGCATCCTTAATGTCTTCTGATAACCACAATAACTACTTTGATAAGACAAATTTGGCATACCTACCATTAGTACAGCTTTTCTCCAATTTCCTTTAACTGTAGTTTGTTGAAGCAGCATGTACTTAAACAGGTGATTGACAGTGCACTATAGTGAGGTTTTGTTTTGTTTGTTTTACTTTTCCTCATCCACCTGTAACCATAGAGTTGGTAGAGAAGTTAGAGGTGCAACGCCAATATTGGGGCTGCATCCAACAAAAAGCATTTTTTTCTTTAGTTTTACTGTACTGTTTTTCAAGTTAAATTTCTTAATAATCAACAAAACAATGAAATGTGATTCATTGCTTAATGAGATGGCAAATTGCAGTGAAAATGCTAAATGCTGTATCTGTTGATTAAAATTTTTAATCCTATGTGACTTTATGTATCTACTACCAGGAAATCTTATATAACAAACAACAAATAAGTGTTAAGCAGTTCCTGTTTTATCAAACTAGCTCCCTGGGTCAAACAGTCCAAGTGCCCTCCCCCCACAGGAGACAACATACTTGACCTTATCTTTAAAATATTGTCTCTGCCTGCACCCCTGCTGTCACTTCCTCAATGATCAAATCACTTACTGGGTTGCTAAATGGCTCTTGGTGTGAATTTGCATAGTAAGAGTTTATGGTACTTTCTCTTTTAAAATCACCAGTGGTGTCCCTCAGGGCACAATCTAGAGGTTCCCTCCTTTTCAGCATCTATTTATCCAATGTGAAAACAGATGGCAAAGGTGTGTAACTAACGTCTGTGATACTGCAAAAATTATTCTATTATTCACTCCAGCAGAGGCATGCATCGACTTCAAAAGGGGCTTGACAGAAAAGCTCTTAGTGTACCTATCACGGCCTTAAGCTTAATGCTAAGGAATGTACTATCGTTGACCCTTGAGAAACAAGTTTTTCCTACTGAATACTGCATGAACATGAGCCTACATAAAATAATACAGTCATTAGAGATCTGGGTATCTTTGTTGATAACTATCCTTTGATCATCACTTAGGCTACAGTTAGGAAATCGTTCTACCTTGTCCAGTTAATTATCAAAAGTAAATGCTCTGGGTCTATAGATGCCATAATCACCTTCTATGCTTCAGCCATTAGACAAATCACAGACTACAGCACAACTTCTGAAATACGGTTCTCCAAACACATTGCCTACCAGAAAAAATGCAATATTTTCTTTAAAAATAAATAAATAAATAAAAAGACTATCCTGATAGGCTGAACATCATCTTGCTTTTTTATGTCTTGTACATACTCCTACATGATCTCTGCATCATCTTCTGGGCTATAAAGAATCCTATCCTGACAGTCCTCCTCTATTCTCACAAATACTGGTAATACTAAAAAACAAAATCTCAATCCACTCCTGACATCACAGAAGTCACTAAAAAAAATCTCAATACACACCTGACATCATAGAAGTCACTAAAATAAATCTCAATCCACTCCTGACATTATAGAAGTAACAGAGAAATACATCTCGGCACTACAGAACCATTACCAAAATATCCATTTGCACACCACTTTACTGTCCTAAACAACTTCAACTAAATTTTCTTTAAAAAGGGAATGCTACATATAACAAATGTTTACACACAAAATACTACCTCAAAACTAACTCCTGGACTTATCCAGCATAATTACTTGGCAGAAAAAAAATAAGGCACTCGTATCTTCTCATTAAAAACCTACTACTACCCCAAAAACCTACTACTACCCCCTCCCAAAAAAAAAGATGAACTAAAAATCTGGAGACAGTGCTCCTAGCCACTTCCTACATGCAAGCCTACAGTAAACTTCCTCTTCAAATTAGTTTCTTAAGATAGTCGGATGTCTTCAAAACTCTGCTCAATAACATTTTCTTTCAACCCTTGGTCTGTCAAAACGTGTCAAGCTTGGATAATGCTTACAATTTTTTTTCCCAATTCAGTAGTGGTGTCCTTGTTCCTAATTTGGTACTTTGTGTGCCAGCTACTACAATTCTTCTCAGAACTTTTTTCTGAACAATAGCACAAGCATGAGACCATTTGTTCCAACTTACAAACTTCATTGTCAAATGTTATCTTAGAACAAACAAGTGCTGTATCGATGTGTGCATGTGTCTTTATAGCTGTAATGATGTATGTATTTGCCTATAAAATTTATTCATCTACTTACCATACTTAAGCTATTGTTTTTATTTTAATTTACCATGCTGTACTATACTTCATACTTTTTTCCTCCTACATAATGCAAGCCTTGCACCATGGGTCCTCTCTCTAAATGGGCATATGGACCTCTCCAAAACAAAGGTCCTCAGACCTCAGCAGGACCAGTGGAGCCTTTAAGACCACAGACTCTTCATCCCCTGAAAATGTCCTCAGTAACACCTGCTTGAGACTTTCCATCCTACAGCATTTTTGTTTTCTTTTACTGAAATTTCTTAAACATTATCCTACTCTAAGAGTCCCTTTTTCCCAGCAACATCAGCTGCTTCAACTTAACAAAATAAAAACATCTTGCAATGTTCACTATTTACAGCATGATATTCTATCAAACAAGCACTATACATAGCAATCCTTTAGGGTAATTTAAATTCCAAAGTCACACTTTTTGGTGTCTTTCTGGAAAGATCACATGCCATCCAAAAGAGTCTCATAATTAGCAAACATTGGCACAGAAACAATACAGCAGCAAGGTACAGAACCAAATGAAAAGACAAGTGCTCTGCCTGAAAGCAAATGACACACTCTTCAGTAAGGGTATCCATTTACTTCTTGAGGCAACAGCAGCAAAAATAAATAAATAAAATATACAGATAGATAGATGGGAATATGATGAGCTTCCAGTTGATATCCTTGGTGTGGGAAGGTAAACCAGAACTGTTTTGGGAGTGACCGACTCTCTTGAAATCTGAATGGAACAGTGATCTCCAACTGCAAGAGCTACTTATGCATGAAGAATAGAATGCAGTAATGATCTTTATGATAAACATGTGATGACACTAGTCAACATGACCAAATCTTCTAAGGCCAGTATTTTAACACCATTGAATTGCTCACCCTAAGAAGGTGCAGAGTCTGTGATCTGTGTTCCTCTGTGTATAGAATACTGCTCACCACAGTTCAGGTTTAAAGCGACTGGTCTATACAACTCTTGTCCTGAGACAGGCACGTCCTAAGAGCCTGTGTTGCTGCCCACGACTCCATTCAATTTTTTTGGAAAAGAAGGCAAGTATAAAGTGAAATCACTGAGCATGTTTTTTGGAGGTGGGAGGAACCCCACAGAGACACAGGGTGAGCATACAAACTCTATAGTGACATTGCCTGAAGGTCAGGATTGAACCTTGTACCTTTGTGCATGGGAGGCAAAAACCTTAACCATTGCAGGCAAAAACCTTAACCATTACACCAACTGTGCCTCCTCTTATTATGACCATATGATAGTTTTTTTTTTATATTTTTCATCCCATCATGCCTCCATATGTAATATGCTAAGAAAGTCCTGACTATAAGCATTATATTATGTATGGAGGGCTAAGTCAATGACAGGACCAGTCAAATGCTCTACAAAGTAGTGGTTACTGCTGCTATCCAAACTTCCAGGGATGGCATTTCCATAACTAGTCCAACAACTTTCTCCTCGTATGATACTAAGTTCACATCGCCACCCTTGTCGTTCTGGTACCTGGTTTGCTTTTCAATAGGACTAACTAGTGGGCTGAGTCAGGGTTTCAAGTTGTGTATCATTGTTGACCAACTCAGCACACATTTCCTGAAAATATCTTCTTCTTCTTTCGGTTTTTCCCGGTTAGGGGTCACCACAGCGGATCACCTGTCCGCTCATGATTGGCAGTGGAGTTTTACGGTGTCAAGTTGCCAGCCTGGCACCCAACCTTCCACGGATGGCACACACCCATGCTTAGGGCCAATTTAGAGTGTCCAATCCACCTACTGCATGTCTTTAGAATGTGGGAGGAAACCCACATGACCACAGGGAGGACATGCAGACTCCACACAGAAGGCACCCCTGCAGAGGATCGAACTGGAGAACCTCTTGCTGTGAGGCGACAATGCTAACTGCTGCACCACCGTGGCCACCCATTTCCTGAGAAATTTACTTAAATTAATCTTTATTGCTCTATCATAACCCATACATTTTGTGAAACACCGACAGCAAGTAGGAGATACAATTAAGGAAAATGATGAAGTACTACAGTGTGCTACACTGCTAAAAATACAGCAAGAACTCAATATACTTGGTAAAGAAATACAGCCCTGCATCAGACTTCCTAGCGAAAAGTCTGCCAATGTCTTTGGAAGCAGAAATTACCTGTAAAGGCCACCATCACATCACACTTGGATTACAACATTTAACCTATTGGTCACACCAAGAAAAGTAATACAATTTGTTAACTACGGTAGAGCACTGATCCCATTGGACCCGTTTCTGTCTCAGTTTGTGTAAAACAGAAGAGTTACAAAATTGTTACATGACTATCTACAGAGTGAATGCTAAATCGCAATATATACATTTACTATATATAAAACAAATATCATAGCTGGCTTGAGGGAATAAAGGCAATAGATAAATAACATTATAAACAGAGTGCGTGAGTGAAAAAAAAACAATATATACATGCATTACACATATAGACTAGAAATCAAAAATGGCATGCTGAAGGAATCACAATCAAAAACAGAGTCAGAGCAAGTTATGTAGACTGAAGATGGGAATGAAGAAGTTAAGTTATATGGCCAGAGAGACAGCAGCTGCATTTTCCTTGAGTCTTGAAATATGCGTTTATTTGTGAAAAGAAAATGAGATAAGAGACCAAGGATGGAAAAAGCAAAGTCTCTTGCGGGGGAGGGATACATCTTTGAATAGTCTGGAAGCTAGTGGTGGGAAGAAGTAATTCTTGATAAAGTTAGCATGTTGTTTCACAAGCAGCCAGTAAGCATTTCAATGGTTTTACAGTGGTGATAATTTCCTGGGGAGAGAGAATGATGAATTTGCAAACAGCATATGAAATGGAATGAATGGTGGAGACATTTCTTTTAGAAGCTGTAGCAATTAGCGGGAAACAGTATTCTAGATGACCCAGTAAGATACTTTTATCTATTGCATTTCAACAGGGTCTGGATAGAAAAGTGGAAATGCCATTAGCCTAGAATCAGACAGAGTTGATTTTTTGTGTGTGTAGTCCAAGTGGAGTTGGAAATTTAGGAAAGTACAGTTGTGTACACTCACCATAAATGTAGATGTTCGAGTGTATTCACTGTTGCAGTCATCACCTGTGGGTTATCCCTGCTGTGGTAGCCCTCAGTCAGCCCGAATACCAGAGTCAATGTTTTTCTGTGTCGCTGCTGTCGCTTGCTGGCTGACGTCAGGTCGTCAGTGTGATAAAGGGAGGCAGCCGAAGTCATTACATCAGTTTTTCTTGCCCTAACCAGTCAAAGGCCCAACTAAATATGGTGAAGTGGTCCTGGTGGCTAAAAGCCACCATTAGAAACTTATGTCTCCCCAAAGAAAGAAGATGTAAGGGGGAAGGAGGGTGGGAAACCAGGACTGCAACAGTGAATACACTCTAACATCTACATTTATGGTAAGTGGCCAGGGAATTGCTATGGCTAGGCTTGTATAGGCCCCTAGGACCGATAGCCTAGTACCCAAGCTATGAACCTATAAAGTGCACACAACTGTATTATGTTCTTCGTGCTTCACTGTTGCAGTCATCCACCTGTGGGAGGATTCCCAAAGCTGAGGAGAGTAGGATTAGTAAGAGACCTAGAAATTGGTCAGCATGTCCTGCAGAACTGCAGAGGCAAACCCTGCCCTAGCCTTATAAAACAGAGGTAGGTGATAATGCTTGGAAAAGGTGTGGACAAAAGTCCAGGTGGGAGCTTCCAGGATGTCCCTGGTGGGAACTCCTCTGAGGAATGCTGTGAAAGTGGATGCTGCCCTTAGTGGAATGGGTTCAAGCAGACCTGGGGGGGTTCCATGTAAACTGTAGCAGAAATGGATACAGTGCCATACCCATTTGGAAATGGGCTTCCCCTCTGATCCAGGGCAAAGCTGACAAGAAGTTGGTCTGTTTTCCTGAAGGGTTTAGTACAGTCCAGACAGTATCTGAGCTGTCTGTGCACATCTAGTGAGTGCAGAATTCTTTCCCCCTTGTTTTGGGGGTTAGGAAAGAAGGTTGGTAAATGCATGGCCTGGTTAAAACTTACATCAGACACCACCTTGGGTATAAAGGAGGGACTGGTCCTCAGGGAGACCCTGTCTGCATGGAAGATGATGCAGGGCTCAATGGTCATTAGTGCGTGCAACTCTGAAACCCTTCTGGCTGAGGTAATAGCTAGGAGAAAGCAGTCTTCCAGGAAAGGTACCTTAGTTCTGCTGAAGCAGCTGGTTTGAAGGGTGGAAGTTAGTTTTTACAAAACATAATTCAGGTCCCAGGCTGGAGTGGGTGGCCTTCTGGCAGGTCTGATATTAGAAGCCCCTTTGATGAATTGTTTAATCAAAGGATGGGAAAACAGGGGCCATTCTATATCAAAATGAGCTGAAATGGCCAAGGCGTGGATTTTAATAGAGGAGAACAAGAATCCACTATTAAGTAGCTCTGCTAGGTAGTCCAGGATAAGATTTTCTGGTGCTGAGCCTTCTGGCCTCTGTGATGATGTCTAGGACCTATTTGCTTAACAGGGGCCCCTTGTTTGCCTTTAGAGTATTAGCCATACAGGTCTGGGTGCAGCAGCCCCCCCTAGTTAAGAGGTCTGAGATCAGGGGAAGCAAAATGAGAAAAAACAGGGAGGCTGTAAGGTCAGGCTGCGCAGTAAGGGGTACCAATGTTGTCTGGGCCAATCTGGAGCAATGAGGATGGCCTTTGGCCTCTCCTCTCTGATTTTGATCAGTACCTTGGGGATAAGAGGCAGAGGAGGAAATGGCTACACAAAGAGGGTGTTCCAGGAGAAGGTCAAGGCATCCACCTTCCACGCTAGGCGGTGATGCTCTCTGGTACAGAATTTTTTCAGCTGATGGTTGGGATGCGAAGCAAAAAGATCCACCTCCGGAGTCTCCCATGCCTGAATGATTTGCAAAAAGATTTTTCTGTGGAGCTGCCATTTGTGGGGGTCCAGTATCTTTCTGCTTAAGTGGTCTGCCAGGGTGTTGTTGATCCCTGGTAGGTATTCTGATATCAGGTGTAGTCCCATGGAAGAGGCTGTCAGACAGATGTTCATGGCTAGCCTGCACAGAGGGTAAGCTTGGGTCCCTCCCTGTTTGTTGATGTACCACATTACTGTGGTGTCTGTTTTGATAAGGAAAACCCCTGGCTTGAGATGGGGTTTGAAAGATGTCAGAGCCTTTTGTACTGCCATCATTTCCTTCTGGTTGATGTGTAAGGGAAGGTGCTGGGAATCCCAAAGTCATTGAGTGCACCTGCTTTCTAGGTGAGCGCCCCAAGCTATGTCTAAGGCATCAGTGGTAATGGTCTGCCCAGTTGGGCAGAGGGTGAAGGGAAGACCCTTTTACTGGGCACAGGCCCCTGCCCACAAGAGAAACTCGGCCCTTATACAGGGGATCAGAGGTAGAGAGGTCTCTAGAGGTTGAAAGTGCTGACACCAAAGGTTCTTTAGGTACCACTGAAGTTTTCACATGTGAAGCCAGGCCAGAGGAATTAGAAGGATGCAAGATGCCATGTACTCCAAGGCTTGTAGGAACTTCCTCACAGTGAGGTGACTTTTGGAAGCCAGCTGTGTGAAATAGAGAGGCAGGAAGCTCTGTTTCTCTGGGGATAGGAAGGCCATTTGGGATGCTGTGTCCAACAGTGCCCCAAACAAAATGATCTCCCAGGAGGGTTTGCGCCTTGATTTCTTCTCATTGATGGTGTACCCTAAAGAGGTTAAGAGGGTTTTGACAAAGAGGAGGTCTTTGAGGAGCTTTGCAGTCTGCCTGAATGAGGCAGTCATCCAGATAAGAGTAAATCTGTATATTTTTCTATCTGAAAAAGGCTATGGCCGGGGTTAAGTATTTGGTGTATACCTTGGAAGCAGTACATAAGCCAAAGGGTAGCACAGAGAACTGAAAATGCTGTGAGCCTGCTCTGAAGCGAAGGAATTTCCTGCAGGATTCCCTTATGGGGATGTGGAGGTAGGCATCTTTTAGATCTAGGGTAACTAACCAAGCATTTTTTTGTCAGCATAGGCAGCAGCTGCTGCAAAGTTAACATTTTGAATTTGGGGACCACCACGAAGGTGTTCAGAATGGATAGATCTAGGTTGGAGTGTCAAGTGCCCTCTTTTCTGGGAACAAGGAATAGTCTGGAATAAAAGCCTTTGCCTGTTTGATCTGAGGGGACAGGTTCTACTGCCCCTTGGGATATGAGAGTTTGGACTTGTTTCAATGCCTCTGCCCACTGATTTGGAGGTAGGTCTGGGTACCCCTCTTGGAATTGTGAGTTCAATGAAGGAGAATTTGTATCCCTGAGAAATGATTTTCAAGACCCATTGGTCCTTTTTTACAGAAAGCCATTTCCCGTTGCAGAGGGAGAGCCTTCCTCCTAGTTTTTGCTGAGTGAAAAGTGGGCAGAGGGGGGAGAGGGAGTTATTGAGAGTTTTTGCCATACAGGGATGGCTTAGAATTCCTGCCTTTGGATTGGAAGCGTCCACTGTTTGGTTCTATGCTGTCCCTGGGATAGGTGTCTGGGTGGTCTGTCCCTGCGGGGCTTACCTTGCCCCTGTCTGCTAGATGCAGGAAAGGACCAGTGTTTTGTGGGAAAATTCCTGCTGAACCTAGGAGGTTGTACCTGAAGGAAATCTTTTACTGTTTGCATAGATTTTGCTTTGTCTTCCATCTTTTTAAGCACCTGTTCTCCTTTTTCCTCCAAACATGTGTTCCTTATCCAATGGTGCATCAAATAATTTAGATTTGACATGATCAGGGAGAGGTCATTCCTTCAACCATGCATGTATTCTAATGACAGATCCTGATACTGCTGCCCTGCTTGAGGCTTCTAGGGCATCATATCCACAGTGTAAAGACTGTTTAGCCACTTGACAAGTACAGCGCAGTAAATCTGCTACCTCTTTCGAATTGGCACAGTCAGGAAAGGTAGAAATCTTTTGTTTTAATAGTTCCAAAGTGTGTTGTTGATATTTTAACATGTAGAACTGACAGTTGAGTGCTCTGATAGCTAAGGTTGCAGAGATGTATACTTTTTTACACCATCTGTCCAGAGCTCTGAAGTCCTTGTCAGGAGTAAGATTCTTTGCGGAACTAGCCTTAGCTCCTTTTGGTCCCTGTGTAATCACCTCCAGGTCTGCAGCATGATTTCTGTACAGGTATTTGTGAGAGTCCGGTACTCTGTAGTACCTGTCAGGTTTTCTGGGAGGAGGCAGGAGGGCATCAGGAGTTAAGCTGGATTCATGGAAGACATCAACCACCTCTAAGAAAGGAGGGATGGCCAAGGGTCTGTGCTGGGGCAGGTCTAGAAACTCTCTTTTCTTAAACTGAGGGAAGTCCAGGGATTCCCAATGGAAATGTTCCCTGAGGGTGTGAAGGGTTTCCCCAAAGGAAAGATCTTCTGTTGGGACGCAGAAGGAATGGATTCCTCTGCATCTGAATCTCATAAGCAGTAACAGGTTGTTATTCCTCGAAGTAGCAAAGCTCAGGAATACAGGACCCGGAAGCAAAGTTGAAAGTGAACAATTAGCCTCTTTGAAATACAAAGGCTACTCGATCTTTTTAAGAACTTTTATTGTAAAAATAGAACAACAAATAATCACCAAGCGCTTTCACTCGGATAAATCCTTGATAAAGCTCGGATTTATCCGAGTGAAAGCGCTTGGTGATTATTTGTTGTTCTATTTTTACAATAAAAGTTCTTAAAAAGATCGAGTAGCCTTTGTATTTCAAAGAGGCTAATTGTTCATTTTCAACTTTGCTTCCGGGTCCTGTATTCCTGAGCTTTGCTGCTTCGTGGTTTTTGTTGTTTCTTTTTTGGATTTACAGGTTGTTATTCCTCTTCAAAATCTAAATAATCAGACTCCTCAGAATGCTGTTCTGTCAGTATTTCAGGGGAAGGGTCTCTTTTCCTTTTAGAATGTGCAGCCTGACTTCCCCTGATAAGGGTGATAAGATCCTCTGCCATTTTAAGCATTTGAGCTTGGGGTGGTGGAGCAGGGTTAAAATGGTGGCTAGAGGTAATTTTCTTAGGAGTGGCCTTGCCTCTAGGTCTAAGAGTATCCACTGGTCTGAGAGAAACGGTAGTCAGGGGAAAATGTGTCATTTTTTAGTCTAGATTCGGTAGAGCAAAAGACCTCCTAGGAAGCCAGTGCCTGCGTCGCGGCTCCGGACCCAACCGATGCAGAGGCAACCAAAGGCTCAGAAGACGAAGAAGATTTCTGTGGCATACCGGACTCCAAAAGGGTCTCAGTAGAGGCCTGCAAAGGTATCAAAACAGGCATCAGGGGCTGCGAAGGCATTGAATTCTGGAAAACGAACGACCTGCTTAGCGGTAGAGTCGTCGGAAGGCTTAGCCTTGTGTTGTCTGTCACTATCTTTATCCTTGCATTTTTTTCAGAATGTCAATGGATTGTTGACGGATGGACACCATTTTGGAAAGTGAAGATGGAAGAAAAAAATACCTGGCTACAAAAAGAGCTCTATGACAAGTACTTCTCGCGTTAAAGAGGGCACAGAACCGGCAACAGGGGATGTCATGGTGTGGGCCTAATCAAGTGACGCAGTAAGAATGGAAGTCTCTGTGTGATATTTGCTTTCCACAGGCGAGACAATTGTTAACTTTTTTGGACATTGACTAGTGCAAGAAAAAAGGATCCCCAATGGGGTACTTAGCTTTAGACGTTTTCAGTTGTAATTCGAACTTTGGTAGTGACAGACCAGTACACTTGCGAATTGTTTCTGGTACGGGCTCCACGGCAAGAAAGACTGATGTGATGACGTCGGCTGCCTTCCTTTATAGCACCGATGCCCTGATGTCAGCCAGTAAGCGACAGCAGCCGACGCAGAAAAACATTGACTTTGGTATTTGGGCTGGCCGAGGGCTACCACTGCAGGGATAACTCACAGGTGATGACTGCAACAGTGAAACACAAAAAACATGCTCTGTGACACATGAGCACAGACCTGCTATACAGGAACCTGGTATCCTCAGTAAGAAAAAAATGTGATAAGGTTTTGCTAAGCAATGTTAATAAGGAAGAGTTTAGGACAGACCAGCCTGAAACCTTCCAGGCAAATACAAAACAGAAACTAACACAGCACTACTGCTGATCTACATTTATGCCACTGAAACAAATATTAAAGCAGAACTGGAAAACACTTGAAATATTATTCTCTAACACACTATGACATAAGAATAATTCAGATGATTAAACCCTGAAAAAAGGAAAGTTCACTACATCATGTTCCCAAAGAAAGGATAAAAAAAAAAATAATTGAAAATGCTATACCATTCCTAAGAATGCCACTTAATGTCTGCTCAGAGACTTAACAAAAGCTGGCACATAACTCACCAGTCACCGCTCTTACACAATCTCTTTCTGGCGGGCTCCTCAGGCAAAAACTCTGGGGAGACGTCAGAAAGTTGGGGACCACTCATGGAGGTATCCTGAGGCTTAGGGTCTCCGCTGCCCATGGATAGAGCGTGATCCGAAACTGACACCGGTGCTGGAGGGGGCAGAGTATCAGTGCCGTAGGATGCAGCCGACGACCTGGCCAGCATGCTCCTCATAACCTCGAAGGCTGATCACCCGTTTCCGAAGGCTGACTAACTGTAGTGGAAGCAGTCGTAGCCCTCGGCGCTGAGGAGATTAGGTCCGAAGCAGATGTCGGGTCCAAGCTCACTCAAGCCGAAGCACCGAGCGGAAGACTCGGAACCGATGAAGATCGATCCAATCCCGCCCCCTCAGGTCTGACCGGAGAACCATGGACCCTCGACCCCATGGAAGGAGCCGACTGGGTCGGAGGACAAATTGGAACAGAGAGGCCAGGCGAGGCTACTGGAACCGACCTAATGGCACCCGACGGAACTGACAATGCTGGCTCCGAAGGCCAAGAAAGGCTTGAAGGAGGAACAACAAAGGATGAAGAGGCCATAGGCTCCGGAGCCGACTGGGTTTGAGCTGAAATCAACTTGGCCAACACCAATGACTGAAGCAGTTTCTTCACCACCCTATCAACATCCTCATCGGAAAGGGTCCTGGACAACCTGGAGCATAATGTAGGAGATCTGGATCTCCCTACAGAAGGTGACTTGTGTGAAGGAGAAACCGGTCGAATAACTGGAGACCGGCTCCGAACCAAAATATCCGTGACTGGCTCCGAAAGGCTGGGAGCCGATACGGACTTAGTCAAGAGACTACCTTCTGTCGGCACTAAGGGCAATGGAACCTAAGAAGGAGAAGCTGTTCTAGCAACTTTCTCTGGCGGCTCAGAAGAAACAGACGGAGCCGGAGAGTGCTTCTTAGAAGCCTTTTTGTCCTTTTTAGCTGGAGAGGATAATGAACTGGAAGACTTAGCCAAGTCTTCCTCAAAGGAGTGTTTAAGCAGTCCTTTCAAAATGAGCTTGTTCTTTCTCTCCTGTAGCATACGGGGACTAAAGGGATGACAAAACAAGCAGGACTCTTGGAGATGAATAGCCCCTAAGCAGTACATGCACACAGAGTGCCCATCAGTTGAAGACATCTTATTGTTGCATTCAACACACTTTTTAAAGCCCAAAGGCCTGTGTTCCTTAGAATCCTTGGACATGCTGAAAGTAACAAAGCAATAAGTACACACTAGCCCCAACTAACCCTGCACAAGAAACAGAGCCTCTAACTAAAACGGCCTAGAAACCGGCGGGAAAAACAACAGGGAGGACTAAGTCCTCTAACTTAAACGACCCTAGCCCTGGGAAACAAAGGCAGGACAGCACCACTAGCCAGACACAACACTAAACACTAACAGAATGGGGCCCCAACCACAGACCACAAGAAACAAAGGGGAGGACTAGGTCCTCTAACTTTAATGGGCCTAGCCCGCGGGGAAAGGAAACCAATGGGATACCAAAACGGCCAACGACAAGGCCACAAAAAACAGCAAGAGAAACAAAACAAAGGCAGTAAAACACCACTACCACACACACAGAGCTATGAAAATAGCTTTTTTTAGCAACAACAAGTCAACAGTTTATAAAAATTTTATAAACAATATGCTTAGCCACGGCCAAAAGTGAGACCATGTCTGAGCGTAACGAGCGGCAAACAAGATCTGGGGAATAAACCTGTTGCATGATGGGATACCTCTTAGCCATGAGCCAATTGAAGAATTCGAGCTACTGTATGGCCGAGTCGGAGCAGAGGTTCAACTCCGAATCCACGGGTAAAAATGAAGGCGAGATTGGACTACATAACATCAAATATTAAAGCAGAACTGGAAAACACTTGAAATATTATTCTCCAACACACTATGCCACAAGAATAATTCAGATGATTAAACCCTGAAAAAAGGAATGTTCACTACATCATGTTCCCAAAGAAAGGATAAAAAAAAAATTGCAAAATGCTATGCCATTCCTAAGAATGCCACTTAATGTCTGCTCAGAGACTTAAAAGCTAGCACATAACTCACCAGTCACTGGCATAAAGTATTTTTCTTACATGGCAACCAGTGCATTTATTCCAAAAAAGCACTTTATGAGGAAGATATGCCCTTAAGAAAAATAACTACTCAGTAAACCTCCATGCAAGCTTTAGGTCTTGCAATTGCTCCCTAACTTTATTAGTAACCTCTTTGTAATTTCTACAGGACCCGTTTAATACAGCAGTGATCAGACAGACCCAACTCACCTTCAGCTTGCAGTACCCAGAGTCAATGACAAACATGATGCCATCCACAGTCAGTGAGGTCTCAGCAATATTTGTGGCTACAATAGATTTCCTCACTCCATCAGGTGCCTGAAGCAGATAAAGCATATTAATTATTCAAATTTAAAAAGATGCTAAAATACAACAGCAATAAAAATGTTAACTAACTGCCAAGCATGACTTCCAGTATTGAAATTTGAGAAGGTAAAACCTTTTACTGAAAACAGACACACTACTGAAGGTAAATGATGTTACAGTGGGTACAGATATGCTTAACAGAGTAAGATCAATGCACAGAAGCAATTTATACTTGGTAAGTAAACAGTTTTTAAACTCCTGTTTCAGATTACCACCTTAGGTTATTTCAAAGCTGCCATATCAAAGAAAAAAAACTAAAAGAGAATAAACAATAAATAAATGTAGATAAACAATCACTATAGTTTAAATTAACTTATCAAAAGAACTGCTAACAAAAATGTTACATAAATCCTGCCACAGTGGTGTAACAAGATAAAGCCCTGGCGATGCTCCACACGACCTAGGTTTCATTAGCAGCACAAGAAAGTGGAAGCCAGGCAAGGAGGATCGAAGTGAGTGACCAATGATGACATACCCCAACTGGTATGAGGGAGATGGCCTGGTCTGCTACAACAGTGATACTACATAAGTGTACAGTGTAACATGCAGCACTATGCACTGGAGTGTTGACCATGTCGTAAAAGAAGCTAAGGAGACTGTCATGTGTGGAAGCATACCTCTCACCTGTACAGATTTTTGCCTCAAACTTTTGGTCCATTTTTCATAAAATTGTGTTTTTTCTGGCAAACTATTAAAAGTTGAAGTTAGAAAATAATGACAGTCATCTGAGTTTCAGACTTCAAACATTTTAGAAAAAAACATACTAAAGCAAAACCTGTTATACTATCAACTTTCTAAGTTTGTAAGAGCAATATTTCAAAACCGTCCCTATTTTTGAGCCTTTGTCCCACTTTTGCTTATAGCTTTGTCCAGATTTCTTACTCTAAGAGGTTGAGAGGTATGTGTGGAAGTACAGATGTATCTTCCTTGAGAACAGCTACCAAAAAGTTAAAGAAATAAGGCATTAGAATTAGAAAAGTAACCCTTACAATTGCCATCTCAGTCCCAGTGCCAAATTCTCACCTCTAGGGAAGTGAAGATTTTGACTCAATCAAGGAATGAATAAACATAAAGCCTCAAACCTTGGTTAGGGAAAGAATGGGCCTTTCCCTGATGTGGAATGAATGAAATTGCTGTGTGATGGGGGGAAGGGGGACTGATAGTTTGTTAAGCTAAAACTGGAATGCTACAGAATTCAAAGTATGAAAAATACACCTAAACCTCTCAGAAAAGGAAAAAGGCAACAATCATGCAGCAAATGCAGAAATGAACTGAACATGTAGGAAGTAAACACAATAAAAGGAAACCATACTTAAATTAATTTGCCTGTGTAACATGCAAAAACAGACATGAAAGTGCCACAGTCCAATTTAATAAAGACTTGCTTTATTTTCATTTAGGTCTCACTGCAGGATCTGCAACTCTTTTTATGAAGGAGATTCAGTGAGTAAATGCCCCAAAAAATATATTACCATAAAACAAACTTTATTTAGCAAGTAAAAGATCTCAAGACTGGTGTTAAAAACCACAGAAAATGTCACAGGCAAAGTAACTTAAAGAAAATCTTGCTGAAAACATTCACTGATAACATATTCTTTACTTCATCTAGTAGCGGTAGTACAAAAGAATGACTCACTCCAAAAAAATCTATTTTACCCAGTAAAGAAGAAAAAAGTTATGTGGAGGTACCTACAGTGAATAAAAGATATATTCCTACTTATCTGTTGAGGGAATTCTCCCAGGATGGTCCTGTGGCTGGGATATCCTTCCCTCCTTTGTGAATTCAGTTATCTTACTCAGAACATCATGCTTTGCACCCTCCACCAGTACACACTGGATATCACATAACCACTGAGGCAACTAGTTTTCACATAACCACTATGAAAACACATTCCCAGGAAATCAAGGAAAAACATAAAGATCCTACACTTAACACTGCTAGAAGATGCATCAACACAATCTTGCATGAGCTGGTGAGAATCCTACAGCAGCTGACTGATGGAAGGGACATCTAAGCATGAAGGGTAGGTAATAAAGACCCACCAAGGAGGGTCTTCCCACAGGTCAACTGATACATGAAGAACACATCTGTTCTAACACTGGGGACCATCTTTTGTGACTTTTAACTTGGACGAATTCTAAACAAAATGTGCTTGGAGACTTGAAGCCAGAAGGCGGCCATGAAGAAAAGCCACAGACACTAAGGTTCTGTGGCACCAAAGGAACAAAGAATGCCAAACACCTGTAGTCATATTCAAAGCAATGATGCTAGCTGAAGGTGTGACAATTATTTATTTTATTTCATTAACTGGGTTAGTCCAACTGAGTTTGCAAACAAACCCATTTTCAGTGGAGACCCGAGGGGAAAAGCCCCAGCAAACATAAGTAAACATAAAGTGACAATATACAAATATATCAGTCAACATTGGGGACTTTAAAATCAATGAAAGTGGCTGCAGCACAAATGTCCGCAATGAAGACATTTTTGAAGTGTGCACTGGAATAAGACATTACCCTGGTGAAGTGATCTATGACAACAGAATTTTAGGTTCATAGGTAGGTACTAGGCTATCTGCCCAAGGGCATTTATAAGCCTAGCCAGAGTGTGTCGGCTTTCGCAGCCCCATTGATTAATTAACTGATCCTCTGTCAAGCAGAGCCAATGAAGTGGTCCTGGTGTGAATTTTCTGTTACCCATCCACTCGTCAAGGTTTCTCGAAGAGTGTTAGTGAGGGGCTCTGCCTGATGTAATCTGGAATTTTGTTCCAAAGCATGGGGAGTCTCTGTGACAGGAATCTATCCCTCCAGCATGTTCGATTTATTGTTGTGGTGAGGTTTAGCTCACTAGAGTGCATGGCTCGCAGTGACTTGGATTTCTTTAGGTGGAGCATGTCCATCAATTCTGAGTTGGACATAGCTTTGTAAGTCAGGCAGAGATCACCTCTGAGTAAGAGATATGCCAATGAGTACAGCCGGAGTTTTTTCAGTCGGGCTGCATAGGACATATGTTTGAGACCAGTAATCCTCTTGGTGAGGTACTTTTGTGGTCTTTCCAGCTGTTGGAAGTGTCTTGTGAGGTACATCCCAAATGGGGCATTGTACTCTATGATGGGTCTAATGAGTGATGAGTAGAGAGGCACTATAACCTCTTTATTTCTAGATGCGAACCCTTTAGTAATTAGATGGGCCACAAAGAAGGATTTCCTAACTACTTTGGCAATATGATTGTCAAAGGAGAGATTACTATCTACCTGGGTCCCCAGATCTCTTATTACCTCTTCTGTATTAAGGGGGCTGCCACCTATGTGGTAATTTGTGGGTGTTCTGTTTTTCCCAAACGGGATGACTATGCATTTTTTGGCATTTAGCTTGAGACCATGACTTTGACACCAGGTGTCCGTCTCAGTAATGCCCTTTTGGAGGATGTCCGTGTCAGCTGGAGAGTCAATTATGGCTTCCAGTTTGCAGTCATCAGCGAACCTGATTAGCCATAGTCCTCCTGTGTTTGCCTGTACTTCTGAGAAGTATATGCCGAACAGTAGGGGTCCCAAAACCGAGCCTTGCAGGACACCACTTGTGACTGGGTTTAGAGTCGGACCTGGAGCTCGCTATTTTTACCGTATGAGTTCTGTCTGTAAGCCAGATGGCAACCCATCTCGTGACGTAGGGGTTTATGTTCAGGCTGGTGAGTTTTCCTGTAATACCTGAGTGGGGAATGGCGTCGAAAGCCTTGGCGAGGCCAAGGTAGACTGTGTGAACCACCTTTCCCTCCTCTGTGGCCTTGGTGACTGTCTCGAAGTCGTCAACCAGGTTCAGTAGGCATGATCTGCCTATGGCATAATTTTCCACTACGTAATTTGCTACCCGATGGCAAAACATAATCTACATAATAATCCATTTGAAAATGGATTTTAGTTACTGCAAGCCCTTCTCTCTTTGAAATAAAGGATATGAACAGCTGTCATGTAGCACCTGAACTGGAAATGCTTTTCCAGTATGAGAAGGGCTCCTTCTCCTTTGATTACTGACAAGCAGAGAAGACAAGGAGGTTGATGGACTAATTCAAGGCCAATTTTGAAACCAGTTCTACAAAGAAATGTGGGCTAGTCATTGGGGACATCAAAGCTCTAAAGATGGAGGCCTAAAGTTCAAGATCCTGCAAGCAAAGGTGATTACCATCAGGGGCACCATACTCCAAAAGTAAATGTTAGAAAGCAGACTCTGATGATGGATGGAAAGACATACAATCATGAAAATCAAGTTCTTACAAGGACTCATAACTGACAGAGGTCAGAAGCACCTGCATACAAGTCAAGTCATGCAACATGGGATATCTCGCCACTGGCATAGATAAGGTCAGTCAGGTGGAAGGCTTCTTAGTGCATCTGGTCACTTTAGACACCTCAACAAGGAGGCCTGGAGGGATTATGGGATTTAAACCAGAAGTCTCACACTAAATGGAGACAGTTATCACCCAAGCTAAGTGGGACTATCTTCACTAATACTGGGAAGTTTTCTTATATTGTCTGAGGACCTGAATGCCTGAAATAACAGCCTTCCAAGATGCTCTGTGAGGGTGGTGAGCTCTACTCTTTCTTTTTTTTTTAACTTGATGATGAAGCAAAAACTCAAGATAGTACCTCTACATAAACCTCCTAACAGGGAAAATACATTCAACGGAAGACCTTCCTGGTCCTGAGGCATGGACATAAAAGCGGAACTACATTTTCTTGACTGGCAAATAGGTCAGCTTTCAGAGACCCCACACATGGAAGACCTTCATCAGAAAGAACTTCTGAATCATCAACACCAAAACAGAACTGGAGTTGCTCAGGACAGGGCCCGAATTTAGTTCATCTTTCAAACCTACCATAGCCCACATGGCTGTATCTCTCTCTCTAGTGGAGACTACATCCTCTGAATCTTAGCAGAAATAAACAGGTTCCCATCACACTAACAAAACCTATACAGAGATACAAAGGTGGAACTCTTCTTGTGTTCAGTGCCACCTCCTGATCTGCCCCCCCCCCAACTTTAAACTGAAGAGCAAATAAAAAAATTCTCCTCTCCTCGGACTTGCTCGAGGGGGAAAAGTCTCCTTTTAAATTGTTTGTAGCAAGCAGCTTCTACAGTTTATGTTACTCACACAGCACTACAGTACTTTAGTTCTGACTGTAAATGCAATACCAGGATTCATTTCTGAATGTCAGCAATGCACTGAAGATTCAGAGTGCTGCAGTAGTCCAAGACTGACTGCAAATGCAACACTGGCATTCAATGCTGATACTGCACTGAAAACTGATTGAGCTTTGTCAATTGTGCGCCAACACTATACCCAGGGCAGTTGCCCTCTTCTCCCCATTCTAGCTACATCTCTGCTGTCATGAACTGACAGGTTCAGATGAAGAAAGGGAAGAAGACTTAGAAAGTTTTTTTTTTTTTTTTTTTGTGGGAAATGTCTACTATTTAGGGGCACAGGTACAAGGGTCTGGCACCAGAAGAATATCATCAAGTAAGTTATGACTCTGCAGTAAGAGACACCTCTCATAGGTTCATAGGTAGGTACTGGGCTATTGGCCCTAGGGTCTATATAAGCCCAGTCAAAAAGGTATCTTTGCTTTCGCTACCCAAGATAATTATTTTCCTGTGCCCCTGTCAAGCAGAGCCATAGAGGTGATCCCCGGGGTGAATTTCCTATTTCCCATCCAATCATCAAGATTTGTCTTGAAGAGTGTTAATGTGGAACTTTGTTTGATATAGATAGGTAGTTTGTTTCAAAGTATGGGAAGTCTCTGGGACAGGAATCTATCCCTCCAACACATCCTGTTTATTGTGGTGACAAGGTTTAGGTCCCTACACTCTGGGTTTGACATAGCTTTGTATGTTAGGCAGAAATCGCCTCTGAGTAGACGATATGCGACGGAGTAAAGCTGGAGTTTTTTGAGACTGTCTGCACAGGGCATCTAAGGCTGGTAATCCACTTTGTGAGGTATTTCTGCGGCCTTTCCAGTTGTTGTAGATGTCTTGTGAGGTCAGTGAATAACCCTGCTAAACAAATGTAAAATAAAAACAAGTACAATCATGCAATACTTTATACACCTTAATAATTATCTTTTTTTGACAGCAGCTTCTGTTCTAGACTCAAATGTCTTTCACTTAGGACTTCACTTATCCCTATCTCTTTGCCTGCTCTCTGTTATCAATGCATGTTGATTTATTTTATTTATTTCACATTAGTTGACCGAGCTAGTCTAACTGGATATATGTCTATTTTCAGTAGAGGCCCGGGGAGAAAAGCTTCAAAGACATGACACAATTTAAAGTATAAGTACAAACAATACACAATCAACAGATATTATAATAATATAAAAAAATAGCAATTATCATAGTAAATAAAAAAAAAAGTAATTGATAATGGTAATGTGCAGTACAACCTAGAGGATTTAAAAGGGTGCACACTGAGGTTAAGAGTCAAAAATAGTACGAATTGAGTGTATGGAGACATAGTATAGGTTAGGTCAGCAATAGAGAAAAGGAAGTTGGAAGTGTGGTGATGATACAATGGAATTGCTTAACAAAAGGTATGTAAAGAGGATATCAATAATATAAAAAAAGGTAGACAAGTAAAAATATAGTAAGATGGATGATGTAACAGAGGATAGTAAGGACTAGATAGGTAAGTTGAGTTTGTAGAGGTATAGGACTAGTCTGGTTTGGAACAGGGGCATAGCCAGGTATGATATGAGGTAAAGTTAAGTCTGTTTTTAAAGAGAGAGAAAGAGGTGAGTGAGGTGAGGTCATTAGGGAGAAGATTCCAGGATTTACCTACAGTATTTGAGAAGAGAGAATCCCCAGCCCTGTTATTAGGTTTAGAGGTACATACAAGAAGTTTGTGTGATGAACGTAAGGATGTCAGGATTTTTATAGGGGGTGATGAGGCTAGTTAGACTTGGAGTGCTGGTAGGTTTATAGAGATTATAATGTTATGGAAGGCCATCTCTAATCTGCAGTTCAAACTTCAAAGCCTCACATCACTCTATTACCTTTCCCTGCATACTTACTTGCTACCTATACCTTGGTTCTTTAGCCAATTTTCCCCAGTAAATTCCAACCTTCTCTTATCCATTTTCTACACTCCTACTTACAGTCATGCATATTGGTAAAAAATCTCTTTCTCCATTCCTGTGTTGACAACTTTCTTAGTATAATTTCTGAATATAATATTCTGTATGATTGTTGTTACACTCCTTAAGGACTTGCATCTAAGTCCTACTCTCTCTAGTTCTTCAGTACCTGCCCAATTTCATTTTCATCATCCACTTCAATTGCCATTTATTACCCGATATAGTTTGTAGCTCTAAAGTATCCATTAAACTAAAGTGGTCCAAAACCATTTCACTCTATGGGGAGAATAGTACAGTTGTGTACACTTACCATAAATGTAGATGTTCGTGTGTATTCACTGTAGCAGTCATCACCTGTTGGGGTTATCCCTGCTGTGGTAGCCTGAATACCAAAGTCAATGTTTTTCTGCGTCAACTGCTGTTGCTTGCTGTCTGACATCAGGTCGTCAGTGCTATAAAGGAAGGCAGCCGACGCCATTACATCAGTTTTTCTTGCCCTAGCCAGTCAGAGCCCAAGTAAATAAGGTAAGCTGGTCTTGATGGCTAAAAGCCACCGTTAGAAACTTATGACTCCCTAAAGAAAGAAGATACAAGGGGGAAGGAGGGTGGGAAACCAGGACCGCAACAGTGAATACACTCGAACATCTACATAAGTGTGCACAACTGTATTATGCTCTTCATGCTTCCCTGTTGCAGTCATCACCTGTGGGAGGACTCCCAAAGCTGAGGAGAGGGATGGTAGGATTAGTAAGAGACCTAGAAATGGGTCAGCATGCCTTGCAGAACTGCAGAGGCAAAGCTTACCGTAGCCTTAGAAAATAGAGGTAGGTGGTAATGCTTGGTAAAGATATGGACAGAAGTCCAGGTGGCAGCTTCCAGGATGGCCCTGGTGGGAACTCCTCTGATGAATGTTGTGAAAATGGAGGCTGCCCTAGTGGAATGGGTTGTAATAGACTTGGGGGGGGGGTCCCACGCAATCTGTAGCAGAAATGGATACAGTGTGATATCCATTTGGAAATGGTTTGTTTAAAAAAGGGCTTCCCCTCTGCGGCAAAGCTGACAAATACTTATGATGTTTTCCTGAAGAGTTTTGTACGGTCCAGATAGTATTTGAGCTGTATGCGCACATCTAGTATCTAGTAAGTGCAAAATTATTTCCCCCTTGTTTTGAGGTTTAGGAAAGAAGGTGGGTAGATGTATGGCTTGGTTGAGAGTTGCACTAGATACCACCTCATAAAGGAGGGACTAGTCCTCGGGAAGACCCTGTCTGCATGGAAGATGATGAAGGGCTCAATGGCTATAAGTGGCTGAAGTTCTGAAACCCTTCTGGCTGAGGTGACAGCTAGGAGAAAAGCAGTCTACCAGGAGAGGAATCTTAGTTCTGCTGAAGCAGCAGGTTCAAAGGGTGGTAAAGGTAGTCTTTTCTAAAACCAAATTCAGGTCCCAGACTGGAGTGGGTGGCCTTCTGGGAGGTCTGATATTAGAAGTCCCTTTGAAGAATTGTTTATTCAAAGGATTGGAGAACAGGGGCTGTTCTGTATAAAAAAATGAACTGGAATGGCTGAGGTGTGAATTTTAACAGAGGAGGAGGAGAAGCCACTATTAAGTAGCTTCGCTAGGTAGTCCAGGATAAGAGGGATGGAAGGCTGTGAGGTACTGCCCCCTATGGACTAGCTCCAGGAGCAGAATCGTTTCCATTTTCCTGTGTAAGATTTTCTGGTGCTGGGACGTCTGGCCTCTGTGATAATGTCTAGGACCTGTTTGCTTAACAGGGGCCCCTTGTTTGCCTTTAGAGTATTAGCTATGCTGATAGTTTGAGAGTCTGCAACTCTGGGTGCAGCATCCCCCCCCCCACACCTGAGTTAAGAGGTCTGAGATCAGGGGAAGCTGCTTGGGAGGATGTAAGGTCAGGCTGTGCAGTAAGGGGTACCAATGTTGTCTGGGCCAATCTGGAGCAAGGAAGATGGCCTTTGGTCTCTTCTCCCTTATTTGATCAGTACCTTGGAAGTAAGAGACAGAGGAGGGAAAGTGTACATAAAGAGGTGCTCCAGGGGAAGGTCATAGCATCCACCTTCCTTCCACACAAGGTGATACTCCCTAGTACAGAAATTTTTTCAGCTCATGGTGGAGATGCAAAGCAAAGAGATCCACCTCTTGAGTCCCCACACGAGTGATTTGTAAAAAGATTTTTCTGTGGAGTTGCCATTCATGGGGGTCCAGTAAGTTTCTGCTTAAGTGGTCTGCCAGAGTGTTGTTGATCCCTGGTAGGTGTTGGGCTATCAGGTATAGTCCCATGGAAGAGGCGGTCAGCCAGAGGTTCATGGCTAGCCTGCAGAGAGGGCAAAATTGGGTCCCTCCCTGTCTGTTGATGTACCACATTACAGAGCCTTTTGTACTACCATCATTTCCTTCTGGTTGATGTGTAAGGGAAGGTGATGGGCCATTCCAAAGACCTTGGATGCACCTGCCTTCTAGTTGAGCACCCCAAGCTATGTCAGAGGCGTAGGTGGTAATGGTCTGCACGGTTGGGTGGAGGTTGACGGAAAGACCCTTGTTCTGGGCATGGGACCCTACTCACCAGAGAAACTCGGCCCTTATACAGGGGATCAGAGATAGAGAGGTCTCCAGAGGTTGAGAGTGCTAACACCAAGGTTCTTTAGGTACCACTGAAGTTTTCTCATGTGAAGCCTGGCCAGAGGAATTAGAAGGATGCAAGATGCCATGTACCCCAAGGCTTGCAGGAACTTCCTCGCAGTGAGGTGACTTTTGGGATCCAGCTGGGTAAAACAGAGACGCAGAAAGCTCTGCTTTTCTGGGGATAGGAAGGCCATTTGGGATGCTGTGTCCAGCAGTGCTCCCAAGAAAATGATCTTCCTGGAGGGTGTTTACCTTGATTTCTTCTAGTTGATGGTGTACCCTACGGAGGTTAGGAGGGTTTTGACAAAGAGGAGGTCCTTGAGGAGCTTTTCTTTGCACTCTGCCTGAATGAGGCATTCGTCCAGATAAGGGGAAATTTGCATATTTTTCTGTCGGCAAAAGGCTATGGCCGGGGCTAAGCATTTGGTGAATACCCTGGGAGCAGTAGATAAGGCAAAGGATACCGCAGAGAATTGAAAGTGTTGTGAGCCTGCTTTGAAGCAAAGGAATATCCTGCAGTATTCCCTCATGGGGCTGTGGAGGCATGCATCTTTTAGATGCAAGGTAACTAACCAGGCAATTTTTGTCATCATTTTGAACTTGGGGACCACCAAGAAGGTGGATCAGAATGGATAGATTCAGGGCGCCAACTGCCCTCTATCTTAAAAAACAAGGAATAGTGTGGAATAAAAGCCTCTGTCTGTTTGATATGAGGGGGCAGGTTCTACTGCCCCTTGGGAAAAGAGAGCTTGGATTTGTTTCAATGCCCCTGTACACTGATTGTGAGGTAAGGGTACCCTCTCGGAATTTGGAGTTAGTAGAAGGAGAAATTGTATCCCTGAAAAATGATCTTTAAGACCCACTGGTCCTTTGTTGCAGAAAGCCAATTTTCTAAGCAGAGGGAGAGCCTTCCTCCTAGTATTTGGTGAAAAGAGGGCAGAGGGGGGGAGAGGGAATCATTAAGAGTTTTTGCCCTAGAGGGATGGCTTAGAACACCCTACCTTTGAAGTGGATGTGGTCCACTGTTTGGTTCTCTGCTGTCCCTGGGATATGAGTCTGGGTGGTCTGTCCCTGCGGGGCTTACCTTGCCCATGTCTGCTAGGTGCAGGAAAGGACCAGAGTTTTGAGGGAAAATTCCTGCTGAACCAAGGAGGTTGTAACTGAAGGTAATCTTTTACTGTTTGCACAGATTTTGCTTTGTCTTCCATCTTTTTAAGCACCTCTTCTGCTTTTACTCAAAACAAATGGTCCTTATCCAAGGGTGCATCAAGTAATTTAGATTTGACATGATCAAGGAGAGGTTGTTCCTTCAAGCATGCATGTCTCCTAATGACAGATCCTGATACTGCTGCCCTGCTTGAGGCTTCTAGGGCATCATATCCACAGTGTAAAGAGTGTTTAGCCACTTGACAAGTAGATTGCAGTAAATCTGCTAACTCTTTCAAACTGGCACAACCAGGAAAGGTTGAAATCTTTTGTTTTAATAGTTCCAAAGTGTGTTGTTGATATTTTAACACGTGGAACTGACACTTGAGTGCTCTGATAACTAAGGATGCAGAGGTGTATACTTTTTTACCCCATCTGTCAAGAGATCTGGAGTCATTGTCAGAAGGAACAGGATTCTTTGCAGAACTAGCTCTAGCTCCTTTAGGTCCCTGTGTGTAAAGACCTCCGGGCCTGCAGCAGGATTTCTGTACAGGTATTTGTGAGAATCTGGTACTCTGTAATACCGGTCAGGTTTTCTGGGAGCAGGTGGAAGGGCGTCAGGAGTTAAGCTAGATTCATAGAAAACATCATCAACCACAACTAAGATTGGAGGGATGGCCAAGGGTCTGGTGCTGGGGCAGTTCTAGAAACTGTAGTCTTTTCTTAGACTGAGGGAAGTCCTGGGATTCCTAGTGGAAATGCTCCCTGAGGGTGTGAAGGGTTTTCCCAAAGGTTCATAGGTAGGTACTAGGCTACCGGCCCATGGGCCTAAGTAAACCTAGCCAACAAGGCTCCCTGGCTTATACCACCGAAGAAAGTTAATTTCTTGTGCCCCTTTCGAGCAGAGCCACAGAAGTGATCCCAGGGGTGTATTTCCTATTTCCCATCCACTCATCAAGATTTTTCTTGAAGAGTGCTAATGAGGAACTTTGCTTGACATAGATGGGTAGCTTCTTCCAGAGTACAGCAAGTCTCTGGGACAGGAATCTATCCCTCCAGCATGTCCTGTTTATTGTGGTGACAAGGTTTAGGTCCCTACAGTATGTAGCTCAGAGGGATTGGGATTTCTTTAGGTGTAGCATGTCCAACAGCTCTGGGTTTAACATAGCTTTACATTAGGCAGAGATCTCCTCAGAGTAGGCAATATGCTACAGAGTAAACCTGGAGTTTTTTGAGATGGTCAGTGTAGGGCATCTATTTGAGGCCAGTAATCCTCTTTGTGAGGTACTTCTGTGGCCTTCCCAGCTGCTGCAGATGTCTTGTGAGGTACATTCCAAAAGGGTCGTTGTACTCTATATAATGGGTCTAATGAGTGCAGAGTAGAGGGGAACAATGACCTCTTTTTTCCGGGATGAGAACCCTTTTGTGATGAGGTGTGCCACATAGAAGGATGTCCTGACTACTGTGGCGATGTGATTATCAAAGGAGAGACTACTGTCCACCTGGGTCCCAAGGTCTCATCACACATTCGGCATTAAATAGACTGCCGTTTATGCGGTAGTTCATGGGTACACAGTTTTTACCAAAGGGGATGACAATGCACTTTTTGGCATTGAGCTTGAGGCTATGCCTCTGACACCAGGTATCTGTCTCAGTAAGGCCCTTCTGTAGGATGTCCACATCATTTGGGGACTCGACTATGGCTCCTAGTTTGCAGTCATCTGTGAACTTCGTTAGCCAGAGGTCTTCTGTGTTAGCCTGTACTTCAGAGAAGTAGATACCAAACAGGAGAGGTCCCAGGACTGAACACTGTGGTACTCCACTTGTCACTGGTTTGAAGTCAGATTTGGAGTCTGCAACTTTTACAGTGTGGGTTCTGTCAGTGAGCCAGTTGACAACCCACCTTGTGACATAGGGATTTATACTTAGTGAGTTTAGCTATAATTCCAGATTGGGGGGATGGTGTCAAAAGCCTTAGCGAGGTCAAGATAGGCTGTGTGAACCACCTTACCCTCATCTACGGCTTTGGTGACTGCCTCAAAGAAGTCAATCAGGTTCAGAAGGCATGATCTGCCTTTCACAAACCCAAACTGGGTGGGGTCCAGAGTTTGGAGGTTACCAACGTCTTTGTTCATGAGTTCCACAACGATACGTTCCGTAGTCTTGCAGACCAGGCTCGTCAGGCTAATAGGGCGATAGTTCCCAGGATCAGTGGTGGCTCCCCCTTTGTGGAGTGGGATAACTGTTGCTGTGCACCATTCAGTGGGCACAAAGCCTAACGTGAGACTATGACTGAACATGGTGCTTAGGTGGGGAGCCAGTTCGTTCTGAAGTTCCTGTAAAACGCAGCCTGGGATATTGTCCGGACCCATGGATGCTGTGTTTTTGGTTTTAGACAGTGCAGCTTTTACCTGCATAGATGTGATTACAGGAACTCTGCATTCTTCCTGTATAGATACGGGCCCTTTGGGGGGGTGAGGGGGTAAAGGTTAGCACTGAACCTATCTGCCAAGATGTTGGCAATATCAGTTGGTTCTGTAATTTTTGTGCCGTTGTGCTGCAACTCAAAGCAGATCTGGGTGTTGCCTTTGACATTCTTGACATAGCTATAGAATGCTTTGTGGTTGCTCTCAGAATCAGTGGCAATTTTGTTTTCATTGCTAGCTTTGGAGGATCTTACAAGGGATCTCAGCTTCTTACTGAGGCTGACAGGGAGCTCCTCCACTCATGGGAGTTTACTCTCTTTTGCAACAGTTTCTTCCTTCTGTTGTAGAGTTTGTTTATGGCAGAGGACCACCAGATTGGCTTCCTTTTTTGGAGGATAGGGTCTTTGTACTGTTTGGGATAGCACAATCCATGCACTCGTGTAAGTGCTTATAGAGTGCATTTGTGTAGGATTCACCAGTGGTAACTGTATTGTCCATCTGCATGGGTGTCATGAAGTTCACTTCTGTCTAAAGAAGCATGAAGTTGGCTTTGGAGAAATTTTTTACCATGGTTTCCTTAAAGGTGGGTGGGGACAGGATGCGGATATCTAGTGATTAGCTTATGGTCGGATCTGGAACGAGGAGTTGATTTCAGGTGTGGAACACCGGTCACTCATGTTGGTAATGACTAGATCTAGGATATTGTTGCCCCTGGTGGGGGTGTGGATAAGTTTATCCAGGGCACTGGAATTTATGAATTCCAGAAAGCGTTGAGAGAAGGAGTTGGTACATGGAGTAGTTTTCCCAGTTAATGGTGGGGTAGTTGAAATTGCCCATAATTAGGGTGTTTGGTTGAACTCTAATATTTTCTAGTATATCAAGAAAAGAGGAATGGGAAACCTGGGGCATGGTGGAGGATCTGTAGCAAGGTACAGTTTGGATTGCAGTTTTGCCCAGAGTTAGTTGCACTTGGATAACCTCGGATGCATTATGCTGCGCAACTAGCCTGGAGGTGTGGATATCCTTAATGAATATAAACACACATCCGCCTTTGGTGTCCTGGTCCAGGTTAGATGGCCAAAAAGTGTGGTATGAGTTACAGCCTGGCAATGTAGGGGTGCTCTCTAGAGCCTTGACCCAGGTCTCAGTCACTTCACAGATATCGATGTTCTCCATTTTAAGGAGTGCCTCGAGTGAGTGCATTTTGAGATTTAGACGTCAAGCATTGAGTAGCATTACCCTAAGTTTTTGCTTGCCTGTTCCTGTTACAGTGGTGAATTTGTCATTTGAACATTGCCTAAAAAAGGCATTATAGGGGCAACAAGAGTCTTAGCCAGTATCTGGAATCCCAGGGGTGATAGGTGCAAGCCATCTCTGGCAAAGCATCATGGTCTGTTGACCATGTCGTCCCAGGCAGACAGATACTGGATCCCCTTAGAATGACACCAAAAGCTTAGCCAATTGTTGAAGTCAATCATTTTGTCCTTGTACTGCAGTTCCATTCTGGGCAATAGCAGGATGCTACTCAGGGCTAGGGTCATACCTGCCTGGGCTACAAGATCAGAGAGCTCTTCCATGTCTCTTTTCATGTAGTCCAGCGAGGTACGTCTCAGGTCATTCACACCAACATGGACAATGACAGAGTCATATTTGTACTTGTTGTGGAGTGACCTGAGTGCGTGGGTTATGTGAAAGATTCTGGCACCCGACAGGCAGCTGACAGTAACCTTCTCCTTGTTTAGCCTGGTAAGTGGGACATCAGTGTGCCTGACTATAGAGTCACCTATGACTAGTGTGCGGAGTACATTGTTTTGCCTTATGGGCTGTGGTTTATTGGCACACTGAGTCTGTGGGCTGTGTGTCATGTGGGTTGTGTTGGGGTTGGACCTTGCTTGCAGTTCTACTTTGGAGGTCTCTGTTGCTTGAGCAGATTATTACTGACAGCCTCTGTGAATGTTTTTGTGTTTCTATGTGTGGATTTTGGTGGTTTCGGTTTAGTGGGACTATGTGATGAGTGTGGTGTGGTGCAAGTGTTTACCTTCTCCTGACTGTCAAGTTCAGTCTTGGTTAAAGAGAGCTTTACCTCCAGTTTGGCTAGATAAGGGCATCTCTCACAGGTTGTGGTGTTGGGTGGTAAGAGGAGAGGGTTGTCTGTGTGCATGAGGCAATTGCTACATTGCCTCAATATGCCCAAAGATAGACAGGAAGGATCTTCTGGTGGGGAGGCAGAATGAAAGGATTCCTCTGCATCTGAATCCTCATAAGCAGTCAGAGGTGGTAGTTCCTCTTCAAAATCTGAATAATCAGACTCCTCAGAATCCTGTTCTGCCAGTATTTCAGGAGAAAGGTATCTTTTCCTTTTAGAAGTTGTGGCCTGACCACCCCTGATAAGGGTGATAAGATCCGCTGCCATTTTAAGCATTTGAGCTTTGGGTGGTGGAGCAGGAGCAAAATGGTGGCTACGGGTAGTTTTCCCAGGAGTGGCCTTGCCTCTAGGCCTAAGAGTATCCATCGGTCTGAGAGAAACGGTAGTTGGGAGGAGAAGACATCTAGGTTTTTGTCTAGATTTAGTACTGTGAAAGACCTCCTCGGAAGCCAGTGCCTGCGTTGCAGCTCCGGACACAATCAAGGCAGAGACAACCAAAGGCTCGGAAGACTAAGAAAATTTCTGAGGCATACCGGACTCCGAAGGGGTCTTAGTAGAGGCCTGCGAAGGTATTGAATCGGGCATCAGGGGCTGTGAAGGCACCTCACCGAATTCCGGAGAACTGACTACCTGCTTAGCGGTAGAGTTGTTGGAAGGCTTAGCCTTGCGTGGTCTGTCTCTATCTTTATCCTTACATTTTTTGGCATGTCTATGGATTGTTGGCTGACGTACGCCATTTTGGCTACAATAAGAGCTCAACAACGAATGGTTCTTGTGTTAAAGAGGGCAGAGAACTGGCAATGGGGATGTCGTGGTCTGGGCCTAAACAAGTGACGCAGTATGAACGGAAGTCTCGGTGTGGCATTTGCTTTCCAAAGGTTAGACAATGGTTCACTTTTTTGGACATCGGTTAGTGCAAGAAAAAAGGATCCCCTTGGGGTACTTAGCTTTAGACGTTTTCAGCTGTAATTCAAAACTATGGTAGCAACCGACTGGCACACTTGTGAACTGCTTCTGCTACGGGCTCCATGGCAAGAAAGACTGATTAGGGCAAGAAAAACTGATGTAATGGCGTCGGCTGCCTTCCTTTATAGCACTGATGACCTGACGTCAGACAGCAAGCGACAGCAGCCCATGCAGAAAAACATTGACTCTGGTATTCAGGCCTGCCAAGGGCTACCACAGCAGGGATAACCCCGAGTGAAACACGAAGAACATCAACTTATCCTACTTCAACCTTGCCCTCTTCCTCTCCCAAATAAAGTCCTTCAGCTCATTATTAATTGTCTGAAACAGCTTCTCCAGTTACTGACAAAAATATGCTTGACTTGTATATAAGACCAAGGGAGCTAAAAAAACATTTTTCCTGCTTGTATCCTACATGCATCCTAGTAGGTAGCACGTAAGTAAACAGGGAAAAGTAATAGAGTGATGTGAAGCATTGAAGAAGTATGGACTGCAGATTACAGATGGCCTTCCATAACATGCATTGATAACAGAGTATGGGCAAAGAGAAAGAGATAGGGGAGTCCTATATCCTGCATACATCCATTACTAAAAGCTTCCAGTTTCTCAATTTTTATATTATCTTTTGTTTAGTCTCTTCCCACAAACCCTTGGCTAACAAAACAGAATCCTTTTTTAATCTACAATCCTTAATACTTCATCTTATCATAAGTGATCCCATACATGTAGGTACTGCTGAACCAATTCATGTATGGGTACATATGCTTTATCATCATTTATTTTATATCCTGAATGACCTAAAGTGTTCCATAACACCAAAAATACAATTTTCTGAATTTATGTACAAAATAATATATACAAATAAAACTAACTTTTCTTGCCTACCATGCCAGTTTAAGTATGTAAATCCCTTATTTATATACAAGTAAATGGGAAATGGGACATCCATGCTCAAACCCAGTACATCGGAGAGGATTTGACTCACCTTAATTCATCCCACTGACCATTCATACACATCTTCCTTAATAGTTCTATGATTCTATCAGGCAATGCAAATGTTCGCACTGCTCTACTCATAACATGCTGGCTGAATCTACAGAATGCTTGCACAGCATCAAGACCCATCACAACAGCAGTGTTTTATTGCACTGTACTCTCTGGATTATCACTGTTCCATTAATTTTGTCAAATGTTTACCTCCATTCCAGAAATCCACACTGACCCAGATCTATCAACTTTGGTAATTAATTTGCTATTCTCTTAACTAGTAACACTTCAATATCATAGTTTAACATTGAAATTGGTCTATATGAAGCCAGATTTGATGGGTATTTACCCTCTTTGGGTAAACCAGAGAAAGCAGCTTTCTTCCAAGATGTTGGTAACTAAACTCCTCTTAAAATATTGTTAAACATAACTTTCCAGATTTTTATTACTTTCTTCCATCCTAACTTCCAAATTTCCACAGGAATATAACCTGTTCCTGGTGACTTCCCTGTTGGATTTACGGCACTATTTTTATCTCATATCTTCCTATCTTACTATTAACTGCAGAGCCTCATCTTCTTCCACCTTTGGCATAATTAAGTCTTCCATAAATATTTCCATATCTGCCATTTCTTGTTTTTCGCATTCCTCTGCTTTAAACAATTTTTCATATTTTTTTTAATATCTCTTATATCTCTACGAGATCTCTGGTTACTTTTCTGGTCACAGTGTCCTACGTTTGACTACAACTCCTCCTACTTTCTCTTCCCTAAGTCAGTTTGTTAACAGTTTTTTTTGCACTCAAGTTGTTATTAAAAATAGCTGCTAAACAGCAACCCTTCATAATTCATGTACATTAAATAAATATCCCTCTAATTTTCTTTTAGCACTATGTAGTTATTTCTCTTCTTGTTTTGCGAGACTCACTTTCTTCTGCAATATTTTAACTTTTGTCACCACCTGTAAATAATTCTTATTTCTTTACCATCTCCCTCCCTCACTTATTTGTATCACATTTTTAAACTTGACTTTCATTTAATCCCATTCACCCCTTCTGAACTAATGATTATCTTTCCTAACAATTCTTAAATCATATCTATTCTCATAAATAGATCAATTTCAGAACACATAGTTCCTACCCTCTGGAAAACTTCCCACATTGTCCCTTTGTACAAAGGAGGCAACTCCTTAGAGCTGACCAACTATCGTCCTATAGCCATACTATCACCCTTATCAAAAATTATTGAAAGAGTTGTCCACTTGCAACTAATGCAATATCTCCAACAAAACAAACTACTATCCAACTCCCAACATGGCTTCAGACCCTCCCACAGCACCACCACTGCCCTTCTATCTTATACCAATACAGTCAACCACTATAGAAACCAAGGTCTTTTCATATCTTCCATCTTCCTCGACTTATCAAAAGCCTTTGATATGGTTAATCACAACATGCTCCTCAATACTCTATCTAGTCTCAATATATGCTCCTCCACTATACTGCGGTTCAATAGCTATCTATCAGAACACCAACAAGCAGTTCTCTGGCAAGAAAAGCTGTCCTCCCTCTTACCAGTTTCCATAGGAGTCCCTCAGGGATCAATCCTTGGCCCACTGCTGTTCTCCCTCTTCACTAACAACATCTCCTCTTCACTGCCCACTGCCACAGTAGTTCAATATGCTGATGACACCACCATAATATGTGCTGCCCCCAGCATAAAGGAACTACACACCCTTACCCAACTCAACTTTCCTCTAGCAGAAACCTGGTTTACTAAAATACAACTTCTTCTCAATCCAAAGAAAACTAAACTAATCCTATTCACCCCTGGCAGATCATCCAATTCAAACTATAGCCTCATCATAAACTCCAAAAACAGCATTCAAATCACACCCACCAACCACACAAAACTACTAGGAGTACAGATTGAAAATCACCTAAAATTTGATATCCATATAGCACAAACCATCAAAACAGAAAACTAGGTCTCCTCTATAGAAACAAAAAGTTCATGACTAGACAGACCAAAGCCACTATTGCAAGAAGCCACCTCCTCTCCATCCTTCTTTATGCTTCCCCTATCTTAACTAACCTTCACCAGACTGAACTTCACAAAATGGAATCCTGCTACAACAAAATTGCCAAATTCGCAACAGACTCCACAAATAGGTCCCATCACTGTCTTTCCCTAATGCAACTCAAGTGGCTGGAACTTCCTCAGCTGCTAAGACTTAATCAAGCCACAGTTGCACATAAACTCTACTACTACCCTGAGGAAACACATGCTCTCCAACAGCTAATTCAGCCCTACACCACCACTAGAGCCCTAAGATCTAGTAATCAAAATCTCATTCAAGTAATAAGACATAAAAATGAAGCGGGTAAATCTCTCTTTGCTTGCATAACAGCCCAAACCTGGAACTCACTCCCAAACATTATAACTAGCACTACTTCTAGTACCAAATTCAAACACCTCCTGAAATCCCATTATTCTAATAATTGGCTCTGCTCTTGCTACACCCCAGGGTAACAATAACTATGCTCAGTTGCAAGGATTCTGCTACACTATAACTTTTCCCTTACTTAGCCCTGTTGATATCCTTGCATATTCATTCAAACACATCATCAGTCCATTAGCAGAAAACATACTAACACTTGTAATCTTCTTTACTACAACCCATACCTGATAATGGCTATAATCTGTATCTGAAAATAGTATAAAACCTAACATAACTCCTCTTACTCTCATCTTACCTATACCTATACTTTAATTTTGCCAGTATGGGCATTTATTTACTTCTCAGTTATACAAATGCATAAATGTATTGTGAACGTAAAATTATTAATGTTTTTGTGAATGTGGAGGGAAAAAAAAAAAAACCTGTTTTGCAATTTTTCATTCTACTAGATGTATCACTTGTCATGTAAATGTTCCCTGTACTACTTCAAATTTCATTAATTGCTTAGAATTATATTAACCTAATATTGTAACATGGAGCTTTTCTCCCCGGGCCTCCGCTGAAAATGGACCTGTGTCCAGTCGGACCCTCCCGGTTAACAAAAACAAAATAAAATAAAATAAAAAAAAATATCTACTACCCATTCCTTAAATTCCACTCTTTTTAACAGTTAAGTAGGCAAATACCTGTGTCAAACTTTTACATCATTACCCTGCATCTTTATCCTGTTTTTTAATGTGCACAGTATGATAAAGTTATTAGATGGGACTCAAAACTTTCAATTAAATATACATGGTCCTGTGAAACAATTTCTTTACAAACTAGCCCACTTACTGTATTTTAGAGAATAATACATACATTCTAAGATACTGTTACTACATTCACATCTTCCATACTAAATACTCCCATATCCTTCGCCAGAAACCTACCTTCTTTTGTTACATTTTCCCTTCTGAGTCACCCACTATCTCCTCATTACTGCAAATCAGGTTACAGTCCACAACTATAAATAATATTCCTTGCTGAAAGCTTATTTCTCCTCAAATTCTCTTAAGCTATATAACAGTAGTTTTAGGTAGAATATAAACGTCAGAGTAATCCTCCCCCTCTGCAAATGGCCTCTTACCACCACAAATACTTCATTATTATCTTCTTCCCTCCTCTTTCACTTTTGGAGCCCCTAACACAATCACTATCATTACTCCTCTTTTCTTTTGTCCCTGATACTATGTTAAATGCCCATCCCGAAATCCTTTCTTTGTCAAATTCACATACTGATTTCTGTTCAAATGCATCTCCTGTAGCATTCTATTAAAAAAAATGTAGGATACAAATAACAAACAGCCACTCTGATAAATAAAACTTATTATTTCCACATATTACAAATGGCATTTTATCAGTATATGTTTACAACCTGAGCTTGCATGTATGCACTGAAGTTTGTCGGGCAGATCTTTCATGTAGTTGCTTCTTATTTCTATTTGACCCCATGTCACATTTTCCCACAATTTTTGTTTTAATAAAAACACTCAAGAAACTAAATACATTTTAAATGACCCAACCCCTTTTAAATGAAAGCGAACAATATAGACTTTCCAAAGGGAAGTTTACCCTTCACAGGTATTATCTACTCTGAAATTAGGGTTAAATCATGCTAACTTTATATACATACACACACACACACCCTACCTAATTATACCAACTCCGACATCGCACTATAGTGGAGGAAAGGGCAAGCATCAGTGGTGACTAAGTGGTTAGCTTCCTGGAGGGGAAATTTGCCATTTCAGGAGTTTGCTGTTGTAAATCATCGATGCTGTGGTCTCGCCATTACAAGAGTCGACGTTGTGGTAAGTCGACCTTTTCAACTACAGCTCGCTCTCTCTCTCTCTATATATATATATATATATATATATATATATATATATATATATATATATATATAGGTCTACCTGATTTAACCAAAAGCTTCAAACGCCGACAACGAGAACACCAACACTGGAAGATCGACAACGGAGAAGACCGACAGTTGAGAATCCCGATGCTGAGAACACCGACATGTTAAGGGAAGTGTGTGACAGGGACGGACGTTAGGGTCAGGATGTGGGTAAGGTAAGTGTGTGATAGTGACGGACGTTAGGGTAGGGTGCAGGTCAGGTAAGTGTGCGATAGTGACGGATTTTAGGTTTAGGGGCAGGTTAAGTGAGTTAGGGTGCGGGTAAGTGTGCGATAGTGACGGACTTGAGGGTTAGGGGCGGATTAAGTGAGTTAAGGTTAGGGTGCGGGTAAGTTAAGTGTGCGATAGTGACAGACTTAAGGGTTAGGGTGCAGGTAAGTGTGCGATAGTGACGGCCTTAGGGTTAGGGTTTGGGTTAAGGTTAGTGCACAGATAGCTGTGTATGTAAGGTTTAGTGCAGGTTTGTAGGTTTTTGGTTTGCTTGTGTTGTTTGTGTGTTTTTCGGGAAAGGTATTTGTTTTGTTGATTGTCGGGATTGTGGTTTGTTGGGCATGTGAAGTTTCGTGTTTTTGAACTTTCAGTTTTGTCGTGTCGGTTACTTCATTGTCGGTGTTTTGGCGTGTCGGTGTTATCAGGTAGACCCATATATATATATATATATATATATATATATATATATATATATATATATATATATATATACACACATATGTGTGTGTGTGTGTGTTTATATATGTAAAATATGATCACTGTCCTTTTACATTCCCCCAGCAGTGCAAGAAAACACTAACTTCTTTATCTTGTCAGAGACTAAAGCCTGGATACATTACAACTAAGGAAAAATTAATCTGTATTTCACTAGCACATACAGCATTCATGATAATTCTTCCCAACACTCACACACTTATATCAGGAGTTTACATCAGGAGAATTTTATACAAACATTAACAAAAACAAAAATTATTGTAATTACAGTTATTTCTTCAGTCCATTCAGTGTCCTCTTAATCATTAACAACATGGTATACAGTTTACTCGTCTTCAACCAGTATAACACAGTCAAAAAACTATCAGTCTTTTGTCAGCCACTTCTTGAATAACCACAGTTCACATGTCTAAACTACACATAAAGCGATTTATGCTTTACAGCTTTTCTACTTATTTATTAATTTTACCAATTTCCTGGTCATCTTCCTTCTTCTTTCAGCTGTTCCCATTAAGGGTCACCACAGCGGATCATCTATTTCAATTTCTTTCTGTCCTCTTCATCTTGCTGTCACACCAACCACCTGCATGTCCTCTCTCACCACATCCATAAACCTTATTTTAGGACTTCCTCTTTCCTGGCAGCTCCATCCTTAGCATCCTTTTCCCAATATAACCAGCATCCCTCCTCAGCACATGTCCAAACCAACACAACCTCGCTTCTCTGGCTTTGTCTCCAAACCGTTCAACCTGAGCTGAACCTCTAATATACTAATTCCTAATCCTGTCCATCCTCGTCACACTCAATGCAAACCTTAACATCTTTAACTCTGTCACCTCCAGCTCAGACTCCTGTCTTTTTGTCAATGCCACCGTCTCCAACCCATATAACATTGCTGGTCTCACTACCCTCTTGTATACCTTCCCATTCACTCTTACCGGTACCAGTCTGCCACAAATCACTCCTAACACTCTTCTCCACCCATTCCACCCTGCCTGTACTCTCTTTTTCACCTCTCTTCCACACTCATTACTCTGAACTGTTGATCCCAAATATTTAAACTCATCTACCTTTGCCAGCTCTACTCCCTGCATCTTCACCATTCCTCTATCCTCCCTCTCATTCACACACATACATTCCATCTTAGTCCTGCTGAACTTCATTCATCTCCTCTCTGGAGCATATCTCCACCTCTCCAGGGTCTCCTCAACCTGTTCCCCACTCTCACTACAGATCACAATGTCATCCGCAAACATCATAGTCCATGGGGACTCCTGTCTGATCTCGTCTGTCAACCTGTCCATCACCAATGCAAATAAGAAAGGGCTCGGAGCGGATCCTTGATGTAATCCCGCCTCCATCTTAAACGCATCAGTCACTCCTACCACAGACCTCACCAATATCACACTACCCTCATACATATCCTGTACCACTCTTACATACTTCGCTGCCACTCCCAACATCTTCATACAATACCACAACTCCTCTCTACGCACCCTGTCATATGCTTTCTCCAAGTTCACAAAGATGCAATGCAACTCCTTCTGACCTTCTTTATACTTCTCCATCAAAACTCTCTGAGCAAATAGTGCATCTGTAGTGCTCTTTTCTGGCATGAAACCCTACTGCTGCTCACTAATCATCACCTCCCTTATTAACCTAGCTTCAACTACTCTTTCCCATAACTTCATGTTGTGACTGATCAATTTTATCCCTCTGTAGTTACTAGAGCTCTGCACATCACCCTTACTCTTAAAAATTGGTACCAAAACACTTCTCCACTCCACAGGCATCCACTCACTTTCCAAGATTTCATTCAACAATTTGGTTAAAAACTCCACTGCCATCTCTCCTAAACACCTCCATGCTTCCACAGGTATGTCATCTGGACCAACAGGCTTTCCATTCTTCATCTTCTTCATAAATGTCCTTACTTCCTCCTTGCTAATCTGTTGCACTTCCTGATTCACTACCCCCACATCATCCAACCTTCTTTCTCTCTCATTTTCTTTATTTATCAATACATCAAATTACTCTCTCCATCTGCTCAACACACTTTCCTCACTTGTAAGTACGTTTTTCTCATTATCCTTTATCACCCTTACCTGTAGGCTGGTCTTCTTCCTAATCATCTCAATATCCCAAACACTGATCTCTTGTTCTAGTCCATGGTACTACTGATCCTTCAAAATCAACTCCTGGGTTTTTTCTGTCACTCAACCATTCTCCTTTAAAACAGGGGAAATTATTTCACTGGCAGTGAGTCAGTCACTATGGGCATTCCTACTGTCAGACTAAGTAGTTGAGTTCCCATCAGCTTGCTGGTTCACTCTTTGTTGGTTAAACTTCTTTTTTTATTTTCACTACCTTCTGTTCTGTACCAGACAATGGTAGTTTCTCTTCAGCCTGGTGTAACATAAACAAACATTTTCCACAAACACTCTGGTGACTCCAGTTTTTTAATACTTCTACTACAGTTTTGTCAGTAATAGTTCTTTCTGCTGGTATGACTGCATCTTTACTAATACAGACTTTTTCTGCTTTCTTAATGGTCAGATTTGGAGTATACACATATTGTGCCCTCTCAATTAATAAAGTTCTGCTGTGGAACAACACTCCAGTTGCTTACTTGTAGTTTCATAAAATTAAAGCAGTCTACTCGTGAGATGAGTCGCATTCAGTCAATCTTTTCTTCATTCCAGTCTCTAATTTCTGCAGTTTTATCAGCTTATCTGAATAGTGACTTAAATCTTTTTGTATTATCAGGGCCTTTGTTGACTGGTTTTATATACTCCTCCAGCACCTCACTTATTTTACATATCTGAGTGAATATGATTTATTTTTCCCTCAAAATTACTGAAAGCCATCTTCTCCACTTAAGCTAAAACATGACTTACTTTTTGCTAAACATCTGCAAGGCTCCTCCCAGCCAAATCTGCTTTTTACTTACGTTTGGTTGATATCCACTTACTTTCTCCAAGCATCTTTCTTTCAAGGCATTGAAGCAGTGTAATTCATAGCTCTCAACCTTCCATCTCCAAAATGAGGAACACTAGCCCTCATAATGTGGAACAAATAAGCAAAATGTGGAACACATACTAATGGCTTACTAACAACTTCAACTAGGAAGGTCATGGGATGGTTAAAATAGGCTGGTTTTACTTATAAAGAAGATCTTTTAATGAATTAATATGCTTAATTTCTATTTACAATGGATTTCACTTAAAAAAATTCCTAACAATGAATGTGTGGCAGACTCTTTCAATGTAGAACTTCGAGGAACATGAACTTTTTAAGACCCCAAATGAGGTATGTTCCTCGTAATGAGGTACACTTGAGAGGTATGGTGTAATTATTAGCCAGAAACTGAATTTTACCTGGACTGAAAATTTTTATTCCACTAATTTAACAATTTCACAGTTTTCACAACAGAGTGTTCTAATCAACCTTATGCCCAGCCTGCAACAATTCTGAAAGTCCCCCTGCTAAGACACATCTTGAGGTAAGATCACATTTCCAACAGAAAAAAAAAATGGTAACACGGTACAGAAAAAAAGCTACAGCACACAACCTGGTGAAAGATCTTCCACATAAACAGCATTTCCCAAAGATTAAACAGATATGTTCTCTTACCATATTAGTTGATCACAAGGGGGACTCTACTATGCGAAACTGCAACTGTGTTCATCTTTCATTCTGTTTCAGTACAGCATTTACTTCTCTGAAGCTTGTGAGTTCAGGGAAGGGGGAGCTCCCCCTACATACCCTGACATCATGCATTTTTCTAGATCAGCACTCCTAACTCATATGCCTTTCAATTCTCTGATCACTATCCAAGCTCACTTTTTCCAGGACAAGAAAACACAAGGCAGACATGACACCTACAATTTAAAAATCAAAATGCTTGTCTAAGTTACAGTGTACTTCAACAGCAGCAGCTGAACAGAACTGCCATCTAGCAAAATAGAGCAAAGACAGTGTACTTATGACCCACTGAGAAGAATATCCTAATAGATAAACTAAAACAGTAAAAAAAAAAAAAAAAACCTTATGCTTCATTTAACATCAGGGACCCTGCTCAGTAGATCTATGACAATGCTACCACTAAAGCAGCATAAGCAACAAGGCAGAAGGAGTTGGCGAACAGCTAAAAGAAAAGCTCAGAAGGCAGAGTCTTGAAGTAGCAATGTAGCAGTGTAACATTAAATAATACTGTCTGCTGAAGATATAAATCTATGACCAAATAACCACAGTGCTAATGACTGCAGCTGAGATATTACTGCAATGGATGCAATGCTGAAGCAAGCAATGGAAGCAGTCAAATGTCTGATGGAGTGGCTACTACAAGCAGCATTTCCCAACGGATGGTGAAATGCATAGCTGCAAAAGATTATGCATTTAGCAATTGAATTGGAATGGGTTTACTTGTTCAGTGCCCTTTCCTTCTTAGAACTAAACTATAGGCAAAGCTGTTCTATCTTCCTAAACTCCGGTACCTCCTTCAGGTAAAACAATCTATATCCAAACAGTTAATGACCATGTCTCCTTTGGTTTCTTCCCCAGAAAAAAAAAAGATTAACAGGATCAAAGACAACTCTGACATTTTTATGACAAATCATGATTTAATCATATGATGTACCCAATTTATATGAATGACATGACAAGAAAACATGCACAGTTACCTGCAGCTGTGACATCCTATGAGCAGACAGGATGGCCATCAGGGAAAGTATATTCCAAGGAACACTTCAATACTGCCAAACCATCATGTCTGAGCAAGGGGAAGCCAAGCCTTTAAATTAGGCAGTGCATATCCTATGGAGGAATGGGGAAGGGTTCTTCAAAAGCCGACAGAGATGCAGCGCATCTTTAAGGAACTGCTTAGATTGCCGGTGCTAGGCCAAAACCTCATCCACAAAGGTCAAGGCTGGCAGAAATAATTGAGGGTCAAATCATAAAAAGTGCTTTAACTAACTCAGAACCACATGCAATGTGGGTGACTTGGGGGGATACAGTATATCACAATGCCCAAATAGCAAACATTCTGAACTTGGCAGAGTGAGTATGTTGGTTGGAAGGCTTCATGCCGCTTCAGTAGCCTTTATGCCCCCACCACAAGTTACTACAGTATCAGAGGGTTTAAAGCAATACCTAGCCCCCAAAGTGCAGCTGGATGTCATCCTAATCACTGGGGTAATCTCACTGCCTGAGCCAGAACAGCTTCCTGCATTAGGGACCTGTGAATCTGAAGAATACATCTTACAGATTGTTTTTTTAACTATTACATTGCACTAAATTTACTTAATGGCTGAAGAAGAAAAAAAGTTTACGTAGTAAGCATTTTGGAATGAATTTCACATTCTAACATCCCTCATTCCTACATTTTCCCTCTAATTCTTTACTACTAGACCCATGCCTGCCTGAATGACCTGTGAATTCCCTTTCCACCACACATTCTAAAATTTCACTCCACTGATCTATAGCCTTCTCTGAGAAAACGTAGTTTCAGAAACCCAGGGTGTATTTAGACACCATAATCTCTAACTTGTGTAACTGCGGTGGTGGTGATGCTGAGGTAGCATTGTCGCCTCACAGTAAGACGTCCTGTTCGATTCTCAGCTAAAGCGTCTTCTGTGTGGAGACATGCGTGAATGGGCATACCTTCGTTGAAGGTTGTGCATCAGGGCTGGCAACTCGGCACGTAAAAATCTACTGCCAATCATTAGCAGACCGGAGTTCCGCTGTAGCGACCACTAACCGGGAAAAGCCGAAAGACACAACAACAAAATCTCTAACTTGTGTCTCCTCCTTCCAGTGCCTATCCTTCCTGTTCAGAATGACTCCTTCACATCTCTCTGACATGATCCTGTGCACCAATATTACGTTCCACCCACTCATCTGTTTGGGCTTCAACAGAGAACACCTCTAGCTCCTCTAGTCCCTGGTCATCTTTCTTTAATTCCATTTCACTTATCTTTCTGGGAGTTTTCAACTAGATTACTCTCATATGCTGGGTGTCATTTCATTACATTGCATTTAGAATACAAATATTCCTCCTTTTTATTAATGGTGAAAATAGACACCTTTTTTTCTTCTTTTTGCACCCTTTCCTTGCAGCTGATCATCAGCTGCCACCAGCTCTTCTCCTCTCTTTCACTGGGTCTACCAGACCTATCTTACCTATCCCTCCTGGGCATAATTTGATCCATGTCGGGTGATGCCAAGGAGATTAAGGACAGCGGTACAATGTCAAACTGCTGCCGGAGAGTAGGCCTCATCTCCCACTACCTTGTGGCAATTGTGTGAGCTTTGTAACTACTGACTTTAGGAGGTGCATGTATGCATGTTTTTGTGCATATGCAACTTTGCAGCCAAGCAGTATACTACTTGCTGCATGGTGTGTGCCCATTCCTTAATACCACTACTGCAGAAGACCTAGAATGCCTCCCACTCCCATGATGGGCTAGCCCGCACAAGCTGTCCCTGTCATCCAGTCCATCCAGCACCTGTGCTACTACCTGAACACAGTTTGCCTGGACTGCCTGTATAGGGTTTATCCTTCTGTGCTACAGGGCTGGACACAGTCAGTTGATCCTTCCAGACATAGCATATTATGCCGAACTCCCTTTCCCTTGTAACTGGATAATACTCATATAAGTGTGTGCATCCATACAACTAATCTCACTAGAGTACTACTCACTCACTCGATAAGACAGGTGTGCTTTCTTGATGACAAAATGTTTCTAGGCCTAAGTTTTTCTCCTAAAGGTGGTATCAGAAGAGAGACTTCACTGTAACTGATCATCATGAATGGTAAATCCACATATGGTGGTTACTCCGATCCCTCCTTGACCTGCTCTCTAGCACAGGGCTACTATTTAAACAGAAGTAATTTGAGAAAGTCAGAATTCCCCTATATCAGAGAGCAAGCTGATAATTTGTTTTTGGTTTTTCTTTTCTGAATTTAAACAGAGACATGGAATCAGAAAGAATACAATGAAGATATAGATAAATTTTGGTTGCCAAGAGATGGAGAATGCAACAATCACAAATTCCCTCTTCATCTGCTGTATTTAACAATAGCGGAAAGGAAATGCGTTCCTGATAATGGTGAATAAGTAAATGTTGACAAAGTTATACTTCCATAAGAGCTTAACCAGACATGGTTCCTGAATCCATAGCTCCAAGACAGGATTAGAGTCAGGACTAGAGAAGTGGCTCAGACAGTATGGTCACTACACTTAGGATGTGAACCTGAAAGAGACTCAAGCCCTGGTCAAAGCCTTTTGCAAGACACAACTGCCTCTCTTCACAGGAGGCAAAACCTATGGATTAGGTGTGAAATAGGGTTGTGATGTTATTTTTTTTCATTCTGTAACCTTATCCTCCTTTGGATATGTGTGATGTACGTTTCTGTAACTCTGGTGTACTGTACACCCAGATCTTGGCTGAAAATGATACCTGGACCAACCCACTTAAAGTCTAAATAAATAAATAAACTATAACAAGAAAGAATTAAGCAGCAGCTTTTCCTTCAAAGTCCTTATTGTCTGTCACATTGCATACATTTCCAACTGCTTGATGTGAATCCCCCACCTTAGAGGGGACCACTTCTTTTGAACTACAAAGCAGCAGAGGTGAGCTCCCTGCCCCATCAGTCTATCTCAATAAACAGAACCTGTGATAGATATGGCTGTAGAAGTAGTTGACATACATGAAGAATGGTGAAGATTGTTCACTATCACAATGCTGGGTGACAGGAGCCTGACAACAGCTAAAGATGTCTGCGCAAGTAGTGAATCTGAACTCAATGACACCTCCGGTGCAATGTTGGCATTCTCAGGCAAGTAAATACCACCATGAAAATTATGGTGGCCATCAAACTCAAAAGGTGTACTAGAATCCAAGCACAGAACCTCAGCTGCATTCTTAACTATGCTACCAAGTTTTTGAGGTCTTGATTCATCTGAGTGGAAACATGCAACTCCACGCAATCTTTTGAGATTAGATAAGATAAGACAAGGGATTTATCACACTTCATAGTCACCCCTAGGGACTGCAGCCATGAAAGCATTCACTCCAAGGACTTTATCAAGGAGTAGCTCAATGAAGAGTCCAGAAGACAGTTACCCAATTGTAGCTTCTTATACAATCGTTCATCCACCAGAACAAACACCTCTGTAAACACACTATATGTATAGTAAAGACCAAATCACTGCACTTAGCTTGAAAGTGGTACCAATCACTATTAAACCAAAGAACTTTCCTGTGAGTAGCCAAAGCACCGATGTGCAAGATGGTACCCATCATGCAGAGAGACAGCACCTGCAAAAGCACAATAAACTCTTCTGAAGAGTCACCATCCCATACTTGACATACAATGAGTACTCAATGAAGTTGCTGAAGTGAGAACAGGACAGAACCCTTTGTCCATTTAAAAGTTATAGGAGGCATAAACCTTAAACCTCACTCGAAAGGAAAGACAATGTTTATAGCCTCACTTAGGAGTATCACTTGAACCTGTCCAAACAGCTTGACAAAGGTAGCTTTGCCTTTGAGTAGAGCTTCTACCAGTTGTAAGATGTGTCCTAAGGTGACCACAATGAAATACCAGTGGTCATTTGTAATAGTTCCCCCTAAAAGTCTGGGAAAATGCAAAGACTTTCCCCTCCAAAAGACAGCTCTAGCTAAAATTGAGGACTGTGACTGTTGTGCCATTGAGGTATTCCTCTTGGCTGACTTAGACGGCAAAATCATAGGCAAAAACATCATCTGATGCTGGACAGCCTTCCAAAATCTGTCAGAAGGCTGTTTCTTTTGGTGGGGAAGGGTCGTTAGCTCAGCAAATAAGAATTAAAGGTGGATGGAGGAGGATTACATAAAGCTTTTTACTCAATGGTGAGGGCCTATTTCCTCTTCAACAGGTCATTCACCAGGTTTTAAAGGTTGACTGAATAAAACATTTTTAATAGGGTATCCATAACAGACTACTTCAGCTACTCTTTGGGGAAGGACGACCTAAATCAAGTCATCTTGCACCTGTACATGCCTGAGCCAGGAACCCTAACAACAGAGCAGCAAAGTCAAAATTACAGAGTGGTACAAAGTAGTCTACTGTGGAAAGTGCAGACAAACTCCCAATCATTTCCTCTTTGATTTCAAAGAGGAAGAAAAGCTTTTCCAGCATTTGTTCAACTAGGAGGGACTAGAATCTGGACAGGTAATACAAATAACTCAGGGATCTAAGCCACGGCATGGAATCAAAACCACCTTGTCCAAGGCTTCAAACTCCATCATACTATAATGGCATATAGAGATAAAGACCCAACCATAACCTAGGCAAATCAAGTTCAATTAGCATCTCAGTCTGTTGCTGAAGTTGGCAGAGGAAGAGAAGGAATGAAGAGGCTGTGCCTGCTCAACTTTCTTTAGGGAAGGATAGGGATGATTTGGGAGTAGGCACAGACTCCTTCTCAAGGCTCTGGTGGACTGGGGATAGAAAGCAGCTGCAGGGTTAGGTAGGCAGCTGGTCATGAGAAGCATCACTAACCACTGGCCTTGAAAGGAAATAGTCACTGACCACACCTTATGGCTTTGTCCAGCCTACACAAGTGATGTCAACATGCAAGAGGGCAGGGGCAAAGCATATAAAGCTAAACCATGCAAAACGGATATGGCTAATATGTCCCAGGCTCACTCTCCTCCCACAGGTGACCAGTCATCATCAGAATAACAGCTCCAGTGATCCCCAGCCCAGAAGGGCTAAACATCTAACTGAACCAGAGTATAATATAGCTGTGGAATGAGAGGAGTTGGGGCAAAGGGGGAACTATGTGAAAGAGAAATACTCAATGAAGTACAAGCTGTAAGCCCAATTCATAAAACAAAAGAAATAAAGACTCCTTGTCTGGCAGGAAGAAGTGGAAAAGCATTGTTTTTTCTGGGTTCTGCATCAAACTATTGCTTTCACACAAGGGTCTGCTCAAGGATGTCAATTTAACTACAGGTTCATATGGAGCATACTATTTCTAGAAGTCACACATATCAGGGTGCAACATGGCTGCAGATATGAATTCCCTTACAAAGGCATCTCAGTTGGTAAGGGAGTGACATGATGCCCCTCTCCTTTCTTATTAATTACATGCCTGTTAAGGTATATTTGGGAGGAAGGAACAGGGCTAAGGATTATTCCATAAAGTTCTTCATGAGCCTCAAGGTTTCTTCAAAGAATAGGCCATCTTGTGGGTAGCAATACAGAAGAAAATCTATCCTTAATTGTCTCACAGAAAATGACCTTCAAGTCTTTCACATCTTCAAAGGAATGTAGGAAAGTGGTAACTCACTCATCATCACCAACTCTGGCAGGTACATGCTTGTTCATGGATATAAATAGGGTCTAGTGTGTAATGGATACATCAAGAGTGTCAAGCAATAAGGTACCAGTGCTCAGTACCACAGTTGCCAAAGGCAACATGAGGACAAAGTCTGTAGTGGACTTGCTGACAGCATCAGCCCACATGCTATAAGACAGTGTTCAATCACCAACATTGGCAGGTTACACTAGACTTAAAATAACTGCCTGAAGTATATGGCCTGAACCATACCAATCATCTGAAGAAAGGATGGTTCCTAAAGTCCTGCACAACTGTGACAGGATGTGTGCATCTTTTATATGTATTTTAGTAAAGAGGAAGTAAAATTGTAAAACATAAAAAGCTCAAGCAAACTAAAGCAAATCCATATAATTTTTCAAAAGAAACGGAAATAAAATGCTGCATAAAATGTGGGTGTCCTTCCAGTAATTCATGCAGAAAAGTTGCAAGGAAATGTGTGAAGATGTACAGAAAACTCCTGCAGTAACTGTGAAACTGTAACATGACTCTGAAACGGGCAACTGCTCCTTGCTCATATCTGCAAAGCTTAATTCCTCCCAAAAATGATATCACTTTATTTTGGACTGCACTTCCCATGTCTGTGCTGACTGCAGAGATATGACAAAACCAAAATCTAAATCAAACAGGAAAGAAACAATGAAGAAAACAGAGAAACTTCTGAAGAGAAGCAGTTAGAATCCACCTTAAGTTTGCAAAAAGAAATCGTTTGGATTGACAGCTCACGTCTGGGATTCACTGCCTGTCAGCTTTTTATAACTGTTTAATGCTTTTTTTTTATTTTTAATCAAAGGCAGACAGACTACAGTATATCTTTTAGTTGGTTGCTAGGACCAGGCCCAAAATTACTGCAGCTAGTATTTTCCTAATTGCCATGTGCCTGTTTAAAACTTTTATTTTAAATTTTGTTGAATAGTTGCTGGCATATTCAATTCTACAAAGTGCACCGTTATTTTTGTTAATTTCAACAGCCTTTGGCTGGTGGTATGTTAGTCTACAAGAGCAACCTCTGAATCAGATGCCTTATTAACTGCTGGTATCTACTTTTTATAGAGTGACTGCATTAGCCACTGCTACCAAACATATAGCGGTTGGCGTATTTTAGGAGTAAATATTCACTGTGTTCTTGGTGTGCTAGACTGGTCTATCTGATGGCAGTGAATTACTATGAAGTCAGGAAAACAGGTTCTGGCACAAGAAGGGTTATCATTAGCCTCTCTTGGGAAACCACAAATGCGTGTGCGTGCATGCATGTGAGTATGCATGCCTGAAAAATTATCTTGGCCAAATTTCAGTTACTGTAGTTAAAACTGCAAATGAAAACAAATGGCTGCAAAAAAGGTGGTTGAAATGCTGGGAAGCCAGTGATTATAACCCTGTTCTGCAGTTACTTAGTGTAAAGCTTATTTGAGTGTGGCAGAGGGTGGTTACATAACAAGAATAAAGGCAATAAAATAACCTCAGCACCATGCATTTATTTAAAAAACAAATGAGTGCTCTCACATTCACTTTTCAATTACTTTTTCAGATCTAATTAAATAGCAGTTAGAATCTACCTTCTGAAGTATGCAATCAGAATGCTTTTCACTGAGAATTCACTTCTGGGATTCACTGTCAAATTTCTATAAATGTTTAACACTTTCTTTTCTTTTTAATTAACGGCACATAGTCTAAGGGATATTGTTTAGTTAGTTGCCTTTTAACCGATGAGCAAACTGTCATGTAATAAAAACCGGCAAATAAGAAATGCGATACAAAGTAAGTGCATCGCCTGTGATTATTAAACTAATGAATACATGCCCACAGCTGAAACAGTTATTCATAAATATGCAAATAAAATCTATATTTAAAACTAAAAAAAAAAACAGACATTTTTGCTAACTTTAATTTCAGGAAACGTTTTAATAGAAACATAATCCTTCAGTCTCAGCAGACTCATAACATCCAATTTTATCTGTCACTTAACCTCCCTTTTTTCTACAAATCTCTGAGTCACTACCTTTTAAATACAAATCTATACTATTATAAAAAAGTAACATTTCTAAATGATGAGTATGTTAAAGAATGTATGCATTAGACATTTTCTTTCATTCCATTTTGCAATATTAAAATAATTATAAATACTTTGATTTAAATATCTTCTTGACCACATAAAAAGCCAGACATGGCACATAGATAGCAAAAAACTATTCCAGTGGAAATATAAGTACACTGCTTAACAGGAAATATGCATTTATTATAACAGCTAAAAATGTTAGAAGCAGAATATACACACCTACAATGTTTAAAAAAACCCTCATCCATACGTAACCATTTGTTTCAGCATCTCACAATATGTTTATCACATTCTAAAAGTGCTTTAATACTGGTCCTCTTTCTGTAAGTGAAAACAGTAAAGTCACGTACTATTTCAAAGATGTTTGCATAAAACTTTAAAACCTTTATAATACCTCAAGATTTGACAAATAAGGACTTCCAAGATGGCTGCACACTGAGTAACAGCATGACTCTTGCTCTCCCAATGCAAAAACAGAAACTCAACAGAGAAGGTCAGTAGACTTTTGTGTTCATGGGTAAACTTTAGTAACTGGCTAGTAAGAGTACTGCCTGGATGCCAAGAAAAAAAGAAATACACAGCACCTGGAAAAAAATCAGCTCCAAAAAATGAGGAAGAAACACTGACTGGAGAAAGTTCTGTAGCTGATCAGCAAAAAGCAATGCAACCTCCAGACATGGATTCCAATAACCTACATGAAGATATGAGACAATTGCACATCAACCTGATTAAAATAAATGAAACCTGATGGAGTACATCAACACAAACAACAAAAAGCTACAAGAAAATGGAAGAAGCTTTAAAAAGATATTCAGATAAGGTGATAAAGCTGCAAAAATCAGAGGTTGAAATAAAGAAAAGGCAGGCTGAATAACAGACTGCTCAGGAAGAGATATTTCAAAAAACAATAGAATTAAAGCAAGTAGGGAAAACCTGAGATTGTCAGCTATACCAGAGAAGCTGGAAGGAACAGAATGCATTAATTTTATGAAAGCACAAATTAGCAAATAGACTGACATTCCACAGCAGCAGCTGTTAGTAGAAAGGGCATGTCATGTGCATGCTCCTAACCTGGCTATGAGAAAGCAACCTAGACTTTTAATAGTAAAGATGCAATCATACCAGCAGAAGGAGTTGATCCTGAGAAAACTGTGGCAAAAGGACAAAATACTACAAGTGGGAGAAAACAGAGTGTTTGTGGAACATGATTACTCATTGTACACCAGGCAGAAGAGGGATAAATTAATTCCACTATTCATGGAATGTCGAGACGCAGGTGAGAGATTCAAACTGCTGTACCCAACTGTCTTCTAGGTATTATTCCCTGGAGGGACAAACTCATTTTTTGATGAAGTACATGCCAAGGAGGAAACACAAAAGTTTGTCCAACACAAAGTGAGCTATAAAATTGAAGGGGATTCTGCTTCTTGTTCTTCTAGTAATAAAGACCACAGAAAGACTGTACCTGTAAAACCTTTTCCACTGTTTCAATGGAAAATGCTGGAGAGAAGGAAAGAAGCATGAAAGTTAACTAGAAGAATCAAGAGTACATTGGAAATGAAGCAGAAACAGGATTTGGGAGATGGAGATGAACAGTGATAAAACCATTAGCTTAATGTGGGATTATAACACAATTATGTTTGTGAAATATGGCAGTACAAGAAAATCTAGAAATATTGGAATTTTTCAGAATTTGTTGGACTTGGGGGGCTCTAACATATATGCCCTACTTCATGTTACTAATCTTTGGAAAAAATGCTTTGGGGAGGGGAAGAGAGAGAGGAGAAAGTTAACTGTAAGTAAAGAAAACATTTTTTTCTTCATACTACTAATTTTGTGGTGAATGGTTTTCTTTGCATGCTATAAAATTTTCTCAGCTATTTTTTAAGTGAAATGGGGATTGTAAACAGGTGCTGCTGTTCAATTTTCCTTTCTTTCTATCCTCCCTCTCTCTCCTTGTTCAGTTTTAAGAAATGTAGGCACTGCAATATTAAAAAAAAGCCTGGTTAAAAGAGCATGACAAAAAAAATTGGGACTATATTACATCAACCGCTTAACTTGTTAAACGCCTAAATGTCGACAGCTAAGGGTCAAAAACTTACAATGTCGAATGGCCAGTTAAGCACATTCTTTCATAGGGAAAGAATTTGCTTGACCATGGCAAGCTAACAAACTTCCAAGCCGTGACAAAATATACCAACTCCGAGATCGCTCTACATTGGGGAAAGGGCAAATGCCCGATAATAGCCAAGTGAATTATTTCCTGATGAAAGAATTCACTTAACTGGCCGCTCGACATTGTAAGTTTTTGATGCTTACCAGTAGACATTTAGGCATTCAACAAACTAAGTGGTCAATGATATAATATAGACCCGAAATTCTTTCATGGGGGAATGATTGGATTAAGGACCTCAGACTGATTCAGTAACAAATTCTAAGAGCAAGCAAGTAAATAAAAAAAAAAAACACTATTGAATATTATGAGGCTTTCTTTCTAGCAAATTAATGTGTGCTTAGTACCAATTCTGTACCTGACCCTCATGTCTCCACGGAAATAATCTGATAACGAGAAAATGACTGCCTGGTTCTCATGTCTCTCTGGACAAAATCTGATAATGAGAAACTGGCTGTTTGGTTCTCATGTTTCCATGAAGACAATCTGACACAGAAAAATTGGTTACAGTCTGGTGGAGAGTGGCTGGATTGGGGGGGTGGGCTGGCTAAGAAATCATGCTGTCTGAAAACTTTCAGAGGGTTTCCCAGCTGGGAAACCTATAAAGATGAGACAAAAGCAATTCACACTTATTAGAAGCACAGGCTGCACCATGCATCTTAGCATGGACAACCTTTCTTTTAGGTTAGCTCAAATCTACAAGTGTGGCTGTCAGTTTGGAACATTTGTTCCTATTAGGAATCTGAGGGTAATGCTACTCAATGCTAGAAGTCCAAACCTCAAAATGCATTCACTTGAGGCACTCCTTAAAATGGAGAACATCGACATCTGTGCAGTGACAGAAACCTGGTTCAAGGCTCACCAGGCTATAATTCGTACCACACCTTTTGGCCACCTAACCTGGACTGAAACACTAAAGGCATGTCCATATTCATTAATGATATCCACACCTCCAGGCTAGTTGCTCAGCATAATGCATCCGAGATTATCAAAGTGCAACTAACTCTGTGCAAGACCGCAATCCAAATTGTAACTTGCTACAGATCCCCCACCATGCCCCAGGATTCCCACTCCTCATTTCTTGATACACTTGGAAATATTAGGGTGCAACCCAACATCCTAATAATGGGCAATTTCAACTACCCCACCTTTAACTGGGAAAACTACTCATGTACCAACTCTTTTGCTCAATATTTTCTGGAATTCATAAATTCCAATGTCTTGGATCAACTTATCCACACCCCCACCAGGGGCAGCAATATCATACACCTGGTCATTACCAACATGGGCGACCGGTGTTCCACATCAGAGGTCAATTCCTTGTTGGTCAGATCAGACCACAAGCTAATCACCCAAGACATCCACATCCCGCCCCCACCCCCATTAGGGAAACCACCATAAATGATTCTCCAAAACCAACTTCACGCTTCTTAAGACAGAAGTGGCAAACTTCATGACACCCATGCAGATGGGCAATAGAGGTACGACTGCTGAATCCTACACAAATGCACTCTATAAGCACTTACACGAGTGCATGGATCGTGCTATCCCTAAGAGAACCAAGATGCTATCCTCCAAAAAAGGGAGCCAATCTGGTGGCTCCCTGCCATAAACAAACTATACAACAGAAGAAAGAAACCATTGCAAAAAAGAGTAAAATCCCATGATTGGAGGAACTCCCTGGTCAGCCTCAGTAAGAAGCTGAGATCCCTAAAAAATTCCTCCAAAGCTAGTTACGAAAACAAAATCACCACTGATTCTAAAGACAACCACAAAGCATTCTATAGCTATGTCAAGAATCTCAATGGCAACACTCAGATCTGCTCCAAGTTACATTACAATGGCACTAAATATACAGAACCAACTGATATTGCCAACATCCTGGCAGATAGGTTCAGTGCTAACTTTACCCCCCTCTCACCCCCCAAAAGGGCCCATCTCTATACCGGAAGAATGCAAAGTTCCTGTAATCACGGCTGCACAGGTAAAAACCACACTCTCCAAAGCCAAGAACACAGCATCCATGGGACCTAACATCATCTCAGGTTGCGTTCTACACAAACTACAGAATGAACTGGCACCTTACCTAAGCACCATGTTCAATCATAGCCTCACTTCAAGCTTTGTGCCCACTGAATGGCACACATCGATGGTTATCCCACTCCACAAAGAGGGAGAGGGGGAGCCACCACAGACCCCGGGAACTACCACCCCATTAGCCTAATGAGCCTGGTCTGCAAGGCTATAGAATGTATCATCATGAAACTTATAAACAAAGACATCGATAATCTCCAAACTCTGGACCCCACCCAGTTCGGGTTTGTAAAAGGCAGATCATGTCTCCTAAACCTGATAAGACTTCTATGAAGCAGTCACCAAAGCCGTAGACGAGGGTAAGGTGGTTCACACAGCCTATCAATGAAAGTCTGTATAAATTAAAGAAATATGGAAATCTAGAAAAGATACAAATGGAAATGTGTATGGAAGATTTAAATATGCCAAGATTAGGGGTAGATCAGGCTCAATTACTAACAGTTAGGATAGGAGGAGATGAGATAAAATTGTGATGTATAACCAATTTACAGGAACATCCCCAAGAATAGATGGTATTCCTGTGGAGATTAGGATGCTAGGAGGGAAAAACTGATCAGCATTTTAAAAGGAGGAGAAGTGTCAACATCCTAGAAGAAAGCAGTCGTAGATGTAATAACTAAAGAGGGTAAAGATCCATCAGATCCAAATTCATACAGGCCTATTTCAAAATTAAACCCTGAATATAAAGTGTTCATGTCTATAATGGCTAAAAGAATGGCAAAAATAATGCCAAAATCGAAAGATATGGATCAATGTGGTTTTGTGGAGGGGAGGTAAACATCTGACAATGTTAACACTGATGATCCAGAGGGAAGCAATATGTAAGAAAATACCACTGCTGTTGGTGGGTCCTGATGCAGAGAAAGCATTTGACAGAGTAAGCTGGGACTTTATGAGCAGGGCAATGAAAGCATTTGCATTTCCTGAAAAAATTATAAGGTTGATGAGGAGGATATATAAGGGATGAAAGGCAAAAACTAAAGTGGGTGGGATCCTCTCAGATAATTTCTGTTTGAGCAGAGGAACCAGGCAGGGGTGTCTTCTTTCATCTTTGCTACCTGCATTAAATTTAGAAACACTGGCGCACAAAATAAGGGACTCAGAAATTCAAGGATATAATTGGTAATGCAGTCAAGAAAACCAAGCTCTGTTTGCAGAAGATATTATTTTACACCTGACAAAACCAGAAAGTCACACTACAATACTGTGGAACATTTTAGGTGGTTTCAAATCTTTTCCGGATACAAAATTAATGAAGCTGAAACAAAGGCAATAGTGGTAAATTATGTACCCACATACGAATTGGTTCAGCAATATCCATATTTATGGGGACATGATACAATGCAGTTGTGAAGAAATTAGACACTGTCATCTGTTCTAGCATGCATGACTCAAGTTTTGTACATAAATGCAGACAGTCCTGTGTATTTTATGCCAGCATGACTAGCTATAATATAAATAAGTTCTTGCATGCTGATTTATGGTCTGTTTGAACAGAATGTTTTAAAGACTTGATTAGTGTCCTTTTACATTTCTAACTGTACATGTTTGTGAAGAGAGATTCTAAAGGCAAACTGTCTCAGATTCAGCTGATCAGCAGATGATGTCATCTAAATGTGGACAGTTCCTATGTGATACTGTTAAAAGCTGATACACAGGAAAGAATTTTTAGAAAACAGCTACTGGTTGAATTTAAAAATATGAAATGAAAATTATAACTGGAACAGTTAACAGCTAGTTGTCAGTTGTACTGTGCAGTGGATACCCAAAAAGGACTCACCAAGAACTGTAAGCCTGCATTTGTTCTGTTGTAGTAATTCAGTTTAGATCAGGGGCAGTGTTCTTTAGTTAGTTAGGAAATTACAACTAATCAGCTAGATCAGATAGAGTTTTTCTGAATACTGGATCTCTATCCTACAGTATTGATTTCATTTTCCTGGTGATTGAGTTCTGTTTATTGGGAATTACTGTTTTATATTTTTAATTATGTTGCTCAATATTAGATATTTTTTATTAACTTACATTGTTGCTGGACAATCAGTGTTTCTCATTAGTGATTTGAGAGTGCTTATACTTGCCTTGATAACTTCCCAGGCCACGCCAAAAGCCTGTCTACTTAGGTCATTTGCTACTATATGCTTTAATATTTAATTTTCATAACTGGACATCCTTTTAGAAGGGCACGAAGACACTCCGATTGGTGGCAGTATTACCGTATTATTTTGGGGAAGGGACACAACTGGAAATCTGTGTCAGGCTTTCCCAGAACTGTTTGGATGTGTGAGATTTTTTTTAAGTGTGAGTGTATCAGAGATCTTAAACTGGGACACATTGCTCTGCAGTGTTTAATAAGGAGTTACATTAGGGATGGTCAGAAGTATACAGTCCAATCCTAGATTACAGAGTGCAATCGTATTGTGCTCTTAGGGGAAAATTGTGAAATACTACTCCTGCTTAAGTGACAGTCTCAGTAGTGAGGACTGAAGCTCCTTGGTAACTGACCCAGGATAGTGGGAGATGTCACATTAATTGGTGGCAGCCCTGTGGGATATTAACCAGATGTCACATTTTCATCGGTTGCAGTTCGGTTAACTGGACATCACAGACGTATTCAGGTGTATGGATTAAAAATGATTCTGGTGTGGCAGCTAAGGGTATGTGGGAAGAGATTAAAGAAAATATAATACAAAAACTGAGAACATGGAAGCTTTGTTATATGGATATGGATAGTAAGATGCAAGCAGTTAAAATGTTTTTAGTCCCATTAGTCTTATACACAGGTCAGGCATATTTTTATCAACCAGAGGAGAAGTTGTGGATAGCAATTAATAAGAGCTGAAGGACTTTATCTGGGAGGTGAAGATCGCAAGAGTCTAGTGGGACAGCCTGATTCTTCCAGTAGAACAGGGCAGATTGGGATTACTCGATTTGAAGGAGTATTTCAGAGCTACACAATTAAGGCTCCTATATGTAGCACAAGCAAAAAAACTATAATTCAAAGTGGAAAGGAATGATGATGAAACAGAGAGGAAGCTCAAAAAACAAGGAGAGAATGGGATTTTGGATGCAGGCCTTTAAGGAGAATAACAATAATCATACAGAATATTATATCTATAAAGTAGCAGAAAGTATCCTAAGAACTAAGCCAACACAGGAATGGAGAAAGGAGATTCTGCAAACAGGGATGACTGCAATCAGGGATACAGACTATAGGCAAGAAGGGGAGGGGACTGGAATTTATTGCAGAAAACTGGCAAAGGAACAAAGGTATTGGGAGAAAATACTTAGAGAGGGAAAGATGACAGAATGAGAAGATGCCAAGAATTTATTTTGACTGCAGGTTAAGACATTGCCTTCCTTATCAAGGACTGATATCACAGTATCGGCAGAAGAAATGAGGTGTCCTAAATGAAAGACCAGCACTAGTACAGTTTTTAGTAGAATCTAGAATAGACGATATCATTAGAAAAGGAATAATTAGTAGAGCATATAAAATATTGCATGACAATTATAAGAATCAATCACAGGAGGTTAGAAAGGATTGGGAAGAGAGACTGGATAAGTAATTCACCAAGAAACTAAGGGAGAATATATGTATATCTCTCCCAAATATGCAACAAAATCTAGAAGATTTAGGATTTTTGCTTGAAAATGTTTACATAGATATGTTTATACCCCAAGCAGACTCCAGAGGGTTTTTCCTCAGGTAGACAGCAAATGTTGGAGGTGTGACGAGGAAGAAAGAGGTACTTGGGAACATATTTTCTGGGAGTGCGGTAAGTTGGCAGACTTTAAGGATTCCCTGCGGGATGCACTGCCAGAGATGCTGGGTGGGCATATTGGTGTGATGAGGGAGATGATTTTTCTCTGAGCTATGATACAGAATCAGAATTGTCTAGACATGGTAAGGCCTTGCTCTGTCTAATTACGCTGGCTGCCACAAAAGCAATTACTAGAAAAAGGAAATCAAAATTTAACCAAGTATATCAGAAACAGTGAATATAGTAACAGAGATAAAACAACTGGGATTGAGATCTTTAGAAAAGCATAGGAGCAAACTACATAGGAACTGTGGGAACAACACATACAGGGGAGGAATGAGGTTTAAAAGAAGGCAGGACTTAAATGAGCTATGTAATGTTTAACTGCAAATGACTGGGTAGATTTGTAAGTGATGTGTGATGTTTGGTTTGTGATGTAAAACGCTTGCAACTAGGATTGTGTCGGTGTGATTTGTTTTCATTTATATAAATGTATGACTGTCTATGTCGCAAGTGATGGTTTAATAAAGACGTTTCTTGTTTTAAAAAGGGGGGGCGGGAATTGAATCATTTATGTAATGTTGCTTAGGTTATATGATATATAACAATATATATGAAGTATAATATTTATAAACTCGAACTTGTCAATGCAGTTTGATTACTTTTATATAAATGTAAATGTGGCTATGTCACAAGTGATACTTCAATAAAGGTGTTTACAAAAAAGATTTGACTAATGCAATAGAGTCCACACTGTAGTATAAAACAAAGAGTGACTGCTGTCAGTGGACCTAACTGTATTTATTCACAGTACTGAATTCACTAATATCATCATCTTTTAATATAGGTGCAGACCAGTCACCTCTACACAACCTTTAGAGACTGAAAGTTTGCTGTTATAATCTGAGGCAGCAGTGTGCATTTGTAGTAGACTCTTTAGACTATCCTCCTGACATATCATCAGGCAGCCAACTGTGGAAATTGTGACACTACAGCCTGTGACATGCCATATTAAGTGGTAGCACTGGATGGGACTACAGCAAGGCTCACAAACCTCTTTGCAATCACCTTTCATGCTCACTAGCTCCAAATGATATCACTCTCAAATGGGTCCAAAAGTTTGGAATTACATCCCCTTGAACACCAACAATTGTTGACATTTCCATACTTTAATATTGTTAACTAATGGTGATCTAAAGACAGTGTTCAGCAAAAATTATTAACAGATCTTGGCATAACTCATTTTTACCATCCCATCTAAACTAATGGCACAGAATTCCTCCAGACATATTTTGTTCTTTTGTCAGTTCAGAACGCTCTTAATGACTTCTCATTACTGCTATTTTACTCTACCACCTACATCCCACGATGTTAATTATAGAATTTTGTGGCTTTCCAATACAGAAAATGTAAGATTATGCACTTTTTAACTTTAACTCTAAATACTGTTTGGCAGTTGTAATAGTCTGTGCAATTTCTTTATTATACAATGTCTGACTACAGACATTGTGTTATTTTATACTGTTACCTTTGGCATGAAAGAAGGCGGAAAAAGGCTGTCACACCAGCCAACCTACCCAGTTAACAAAAGAAAAATTAAAATATACCCAATACCTGAACTGTGTGAACAAAAGGAAGGTAAAGGCATGGTCAAAGTCGAAGCACATTTTCCTAGACAGATACATGGCAATATGGTGAGATGAACTTGTTAACCCTCCCTCAAGTGCTGAAACTTCAGAGAAAAGAATGACAAATAGTCAGAAATCCACTAAGGAACGTCCACAGTGATCTGGAAACAAAGTGTGTACATTCCCCAAACAGCATAATTATGGGGAAGCTGGTAAACTTATAAACTATCATCAGTGAGTCTCCTGTGATAATGTTCTTCCTTTTTTCTATTCTTTTTTCTCCCCAGACATTTTCAACATTAGCATGTAGTGATGTCACAAAGCACACTAGGAAAGCATGCATAGCTCTACAACTCATCAGTTCTTTTCTGCAATTTGCACAATTTGATTTCCATCCAAATTCAATGAACTGAACAGCATAAAAAGTTTCAAGTGTTTATGCAGCCATCAAGTAATGAACCAGGACTTGCCCTGGCACTTGCTTTACAGTATGGACCGGGGGGGGGGGGGGATCATGGAGCACTCACTCCCTTAAGTGTGAGATATTTAAGCCAACCACCCATAAATGTAGGAGGGAGAAACTACCAGCACAATGGTAACAGCTGGAAGTTCCATGCACAGGGGATATTAGATGGGTCCCACATGAAAACTCACTTTCTACTGCAGCACCATTAAACGGACAAAGAAAGTGAAGGCAAGCCTTGGTTAAAAACTTCCAAAGATAAACCTACTTCTAAAAGTTCCCTCCCAAATGCATGTCACAAGCTTGTTCTCCACATGCAAAGACTCAAGCTCATCCCTGTTTTTCATCTCAGAAGCGAAAGGGGGTTCAGAAAGCCACTGCATGGCTACCCAGCTTGGGGACTGCATTCCAAAGTGCCAGTACCATTCTTCCCACATTCACACAACCTACTTGACCCAAAAAGCAGTTCCCCAAGTTACATGGTCACAGGTCAGGGATCAAACAGAGAATGTTACTCATCAGGTCTTATCCAACCCAAGTCAAGAAAGGTTCAACAGCCAAGGAACAGGACAGTCTGCTGGTTCTCACTCCACAGTATGCATATCAGGTCTTCAGTTTCAACAAGATACTGGAAGTGGAACTGCCACTTTAGGGAACATGGCTTAATGCCAATAAAACCTCAGTGCAAATCTTTAATGTCCATACATGAGTGCTTACTGGTTTGACTTTGCTCCCCATCACCTGACTCATGGCACCCACTTCGTGCAAGCTTGACTCCATTCACACCAGCAGTGTATGACTTTATCCTTATGGAAACGTGGGTGAGAGGGAAAGGCAGAACTACCTCCCTTTATCGCCATGAGGAGACTGAAGATTCACAAGCCACTATGATGTAGGCAAGGGCAGTAAACTGTCCACATCCTACATCTCCTGAAAACATTATCGCATCTTCAGGGAGTCCTTCAGCTTCACAAAGTTCTGTACTGACTGGCCTATGTCCTTATTCAAGCCCCACAAGAAAACATCTTAATGGGCATCTGGGGAAAAAGGGGAAGCCCTAGGCAATCTCATCTACAGAGTTAATTAAGGATGCCACCTAGGACTTTTTTTTTTTCCTCAGATGCAGAGCAAAATCTTGATCAGGCTTCTTCAAGTTTACACCTACATGAATCTCTTGGGTCCGGCATGACTAAGATAATAAGTCACTCTGACATCAAACATGTAGCCTAAATCATGGAAAGGGTGAGCAAAAGACTGCTGAGTTCTGCCACATACACAATTAGATTTGCCAATTATATCTCTCTCACCTGTCCAGATTCCTATCTCCCTCGAGGTCATGGCAGTGGAAACTCTTCTCCCTCCCAAACTGTCTGCTAAAGGAGGAAGACTCTGAGGCTCTGTGGCTGCCTAATGAAAGTCCAAGAACTCAAACTGTGATCCTCAGAACAGTGAAAATTTAAGAAACAGGGAACAGAAACAAACTCCAAAACTGCAATGCCCTGGAGTATTTCCTCCTCTCAAGGGTAAAGCAATGTTAAGAAGCAGAGGTGTGGGGTTGGCACAGTCCCCTCAGCATCAATGTGTGCAATGGAGATGAAAATCATCTGCACATACACCTTAAACTGTAAAAGAAAGGTTTTGAATTAGCCGCTTTTGGTCAAAATAAGTTTAATTTTGTGTCAGGATTTGCAGTAACATATCTCACACATCCAAGCAATATGTATCTATAGCATTAGCAGTAAGCTTGCTTGCTGCATTTCTGACCATGCTAATGGTACAGTTGGGGCTGCAGGTTACAGTATCTTTCCTGACAGGATGGCATGGCAGAGCTTGGGCAGCTCAGACAAAGTAATCCTTTCAAGTGACTGATTAGATTCTACGGGGCCAGCCCTCAGTGGACAAGATGGCTTAAGAGAAAGCAGGTGTTCTCCAATGTGAAAAAAAAATCCACAAGACTCCCCAACCCCCCCCCCCACACACACACACACACACACACACACACACACACACACACACACACACACACAGTTTCTTCTTTCAGGCCTTCCCAATAAGACATAGCCCTGTTACAGTCCAAGGAAGGTTCACAAGTGTCTCCCATTTTCTCCACTGTCTGCCATGTCACCCAAGAGCACAACTCCTTCAGCCTAAAAGTTCTACCCTACACTACTGTCCAGGATAGCCCATGGGTGATCTCTCTAAATCTGCATCAACATAAAGACTTAACACTAAGAATTAGTGGATTCTAGACACAAAGATAGCTAAAATTTAGAGCTCTTTAGGTCTTCACCAAAAAAGGGGCTCTGCTCAGAGACTAAGATACCTCTACATACCTTTTCACAACAGTCCAAATTTTACTTCTAAGGGCTCTGGAAAAATTGTCCTCTCTGGAGAAATAATACTAGGTGTTTGACTTCTGCATCTGTCCAATTCCAAATGTTATGGAATGTTTCCATCTCATTCTTAACCACAGTGGCTTCACATAAGGCTATACCCATGAAGCCACTAGGTAACACAAAAGCCTTCTGACAGATAAATGTCTGGGGTCTTCATAAGGAATTCTTTTAATCTGCTCTAAGTGGCCATCACTTTCAGTAGAACATGCTGTTATCGGATTTATCTTCCAAAACCTTTGCAGAAGAAGAAGCTTCTTGTGTTCCTCTACCTGGATGATTAGCTCCTCAGTGGTTCTTTTCAAGAGATTCTCTGGTGTGTCCCCAGAGTGGACACTCTCATGGCTGCAGTCCCAAGAGATGACCAAACACAGAGAATTTTTCTCTGCTCTAATGTCTATGGACTATCCTCACTGGCAGAGGTATACATACTCCACTATTAATCATCACTTAGCAAGGAGACAACCCAGAAGGTCAAACTTGCGTGCAAAGACGCAGCAGAAGACAAAAGCCTACACCCTTCTGCTTCTTTTGGGCTTGATGGACACCACAATCTTTAGGATGTCATTTGCAGGCATGAAAATCCAAGTGTTGCAGTGCACTATGAAATGTCAGTAGCTACAGAGTCACAACATGCTCATGGATCTTGAAGCTTTATGGATTCTCAGGCTCTTAAGCTTATGGCCATGGAGACCACTGAGAAGCCCAGTCACAACCTGCCATACCAGTTGGAAAGTTACTATTCCCCCATTAAGTAGACTTACTTTACTTTATTTTCTCCTGGTATCAGAAACTTATACTGAAACCTTGGACTGGTGAATGATTCCCATCAATCTTTGAGTTTGTGTACTATTCCTGAAGTTCAACTTATTTCTGGTTCTGATGAGAAATGTTTTACAGACAGGCTGAGGTGCTCAATTCAGTGCTTCTTCAGCTTCAAAAAAAAAAAAAATGCCACCCCCCCCCGACAGTAGGCTTCAGATTAAAAGAAAGAACTATGGACAACCCCCCCCCCCCAGCCCTGAAGGGCCCCCTCTGAACTGAATCTAAAAAAAAAAAGCAAGAAAAGGGGATGTTTGCATAGGTATTTTTAGAAGCCCAAGCTGACTTTAGAGAATTTTTCCTCAAGACGACTGCAAAGTCTAGAGGTGTTATGGGAAAGACGGAAGTAACTGGGGATATGACTTTTTGGAAGTGTTAAGAGTTGGCATGTTTTAAAAACATTCTAAAGAGTACTTTGTCAGAAATGCTGTGGAAGTAAATGCTATAACTAACAAAACAATTCTTTTGAGCTGGGACACAGAATCCGAATTTTCTAGACAGAGTAAGGCCTTACCAAGTATAAACTGTTACTGAATTTTTGAATATTTTAAAGGGGAAAAAAAACTGGTGGCATGATCTTTAGAAAACAACAGGAGCAAATTAAATGAATTTGTGGGAACAATGCATGCAGAATAATGATCAGTAAGTGGAGTGAGGTTACGGGAAAGGCAGGAACTGAGCAATTTCTGTACAGCTGGAGTGAATGATAATTGTTAGAAAGAAAACACATATGTAATCTATAATGCTTGGGAATTAAAATGTTCATAAGGTTTGTTTTTTTCTACTGTGTGCACTATGTCTTATGCGATAAAATAAATGTGTTTGAAAAACAGCAACAAAGAGAGAATGCATTCTTATCCCTGTGGAGAAACAGGATGCAAACATCTGACACTGACTCAAATAAATTATACTTCACACACACAAAAATTCACATCCCTGACAAATTGAATGCTCTGGCAAACCGATTTAGCTGCTCCTCCAAGCCCTCTCCTACAGTTGCAAATCCAAAGGCTCTAGCTGGTCTACATCTTCCAAAAAGCGTGGAATTCAAGAATTCAACTTTTTCCACCTGGTAAAATGCAGTTCTCCCCTAACTGTTACTGTTGAACAAGCTAAAGGGAAGTTCAGAGGAGATACATTACCCTTCCTGAGGGCAAGAGAGATTCCGGAACGACTTCATAAAAATTCCCACTGATTACATGCCTCATTGCAAAGGTCATAAAAGCCCAAAATTAATTCTCCTTCCTGCCTTCTGGTGGCAAAGAAGGGTACCATTTCAGGCTCTCAGATCCCAGGCAAAACATGAAATCCTCCGAGTTCTAGACAAGAGGGTATCCACTTCTGGGTCTGGATCTTGGAGAAGAGACCATCTAATCCTGAAAACTGATCAATATGACCTATTTCTGGCACCCATATGATTTGTCTTTCATTTATTCCACAGTCATGTTCAATAAGTTAGCTACTTCTACTCAGCCTGATCTTAGGTAGGTCAAGACTAGCCCAGCCCCAGCTTGTTAAGACATTCTTTAAACAGATTCTGCAACTACACCAATAGTGAAGAACCCCACCCCTCTATCCATGGAATTAAGAAGTTATGTACCTACCATAACGTTCCATGTTAGTTGTCTTCTCTCGCCTTCTTTCTTGCTTGATGGGTTCGGAGCCGATCCCTCGGCTCCGACTCGGCACTTGCTAAGCTCGAGAGTCACTTTTACCAGCTCGAGGCAGCCCCATATCCCATGATGCAAGGCGGTAAGTACCCAGATCTCGTTTGATGACAAAGGGCAATAGCACCAAGCATAAAACACTTCCCAAAGGAAGAAAGAAAACTTACAGGATGGAAGAAGGACCAGGTCTGAATGGTCTTCAGCATAATAATTTCTTATAACAAGGTCTGTCCAGGCCTGGGGAAGGAGGGAGGGTCGCAAGAAAGAAGGCGAGAGAAGACAACTAACATGGAACGTTATGGTAGGTACATAACTTCTTAATGTTAAGTTGTCAATCTCGCCTTCATTCTTGCTTGATGGGACCGCGGCCCTAGCACCTCTATCCTGGGTGGCTCAATGGAACAGACTCTTGAGGACTGTAGAGCCAAAACTGGCCCTGTCCCTGGAGGCCAAGTCCAATTTGTAATGGGAAACAAAAGTGTGAGGAGTGGCCCAAGTGGCCGCTGCACAAATAGTGTCTAAAGGAAGTCTAGCTTGAAAGGCTGTAGAAGTAGCTAAGCTCCTAGTTGAATGTGCTTTAGGTTTTGAGCACAGCTGTTTTCCCTGAGCAGATAAATTTCAGAGATGACCGAAGAAAGCCATCTGGACAAGGTCACTTTAGAAACAGGAAGGCCTTTTTTATTATCCGCATAGGAAACAAAAAGTTGATCAGATTTTCTAAAAATTTTTTGTTCTGTCCAAATAATATCTAAGTTGACGGTGGACATCAAGATAATGTAGTTTTGTTCAGCTCTGTCTGAATAGTTTGGGAAAAATACAGGAGATCAATGGATTGATTCAAATTGGTCTTTGAAGCGACCTTAGGCAAAAAGGTCGGATTAGTTCTCAAAGATACTCTGTCTTTGTGAAAAACCAAATAGGGGGGTCGAACCGATAGAGCATGAAGTTCAGACACCCTCCTGGCCGATGTAATAGCCACTAGGAATAAAGTTTTCCAAGAAAGAAATTTCAGGGAACAAGAAACAGCTGGCTCGTAGAGGAAGAATCAAGGATGTCAGCACTAAATTTAGATCCCACTGAGGAGGAGGATTCCTGATTGGAGGCTTTAGTAGGAAAATTCCTTTCAAGAAGGCCCTGCAGAGCCTATGGGACATAATATTATGATCTGCGACCCCGACATGAAAGTTGGAGATAGCAGCCAATTGAACTCTGACTGTGGAAGAAGAGGAGCCTGCATGAAAAATCTCTGCTAAGAAGTCCAGGACTGCCTGAACAGGGGCAGTGAAAGGATCAATATTCTTGGCTTTAGCCCAATAAGAGAAACGTTTCCATTTGCTTGTATAAATCCTCCTGGTAGAGGATTTTAACGAAGCTACTATGATGTCTCTAACTGGGTTAGAGATCAAAGGAAGCCTGGCTAAGGAAGGAAGTGGAGCAACCATGCTGTGAGGTTGAGAGAAGGGATAGACCGGTGCAGCTGACCGGATTGGTGAATCAGAAGATCTGGCACTGGGTCCAGATGCCACGGCTGCACCAAAAGGTGATGATGGAGGAACGGGAACCAAACTTGTCGAGGCCAGTAAGGGCAATGAGAATCAATTTGGCTCTCAAAGCGGTAGCTTTCTGGATAACTTGAGGGATCAGAGGAAATGGAGGGAAGGCATAAAGAAGTCCCTGGGGCCAATCCTGGGTCAGAGCGTCTCTGGGGGGATGGTCTGGTAGAGGGAAGAGACAGAAGAAGTCTGGGCATTTGCTGTTTTGGGGAGTAGCAAAAAGATCGCAACATGGACGACCCCATTCCAGAAATATCTCTTCCGCTATAGATTGCTTGAGAGACCACTCGTGAGGCATGAGGATAGCTCTGCTCAATCTGTCCGCTACAATGTTGGTTTTCCCAGGGATATGCGTTGCTACCAGAAACCGATGAGAGGAGATCGCCCATTGCCATAGTCTGAGCGCTTCTCGACACAAGGGGTAGGACTTGGTTCCGCCTTGTTTGTTGATATACCAAACTACAGACATGTTGTCTGTGTGGACTGCAATTGTCCCTACGGGAAGAAAGTCGTTGAGGGCTTGCAACGTTAAAAGCACTGCTCTCATCTCCAGGACATTTATGTGCAGATGGTACTCGAACGGCTGCCACGTCCCATGAACCATCCTGCCCTGATAATGACCCCCCCCACCCGATCAGGGAGGCATCCGTGGTGACAGTGGCTATCGGGGATGGGGTACAAAGTACCTGCCTTGGTGAACCTGAGGAGATGTGATCCACCAAGCAGGATGATCTTTGCAAGTCTGTGTCACCAGAATCTGGTGACGCATTGGAAGTTGTTGGTACGACCACTGTGTGAACAGCATCCACTGAAGAAGGCGCATGTAGAATCGAGCCAGGGGAAGAAGAGTAATGGCCGCAGCCATGAGGCCTAATACCTTTAGAACCATTCTGGCCTGTACTTTCTTGTTGGCCACAATGATCCTGACATGACTCTGAATGTCTGAAACTCTTTGATCTGTAAGGGTAGCTGACATCCGAACAGTGTTTAAGTTTGCGCCTATGAAAGTAATAGACTGGCAGGGCGATAAGGATGACTTTTTGAAGTTGATCGAGATGCCCAAATGAGAACAAAGACTTATTGTGTAATCCCTGGCTTGAATAAGCTGATGCCTGGTGGTGGCTGACAGGAGCCAGTCGTCGAGATACGGAAACACCTGGAATCCTTGTCGTCTCAGGTGAGCCGTGACCACTGCCATGCATTTGGTGAACACTCTGGGGCTGTAGTGAGACCAAAGGGCAGGGCTCTGAACTGGAAATGACTGGACCCCAGCCGAAAGCGGAGAAATCTCCTGGAGCGTCTGTGAATTTTGATGTGATAGTACGCATCCTGAAGATCTATTGAGCACATCCAGTTGTCCTTCTGTAAGAAGGGCAGAATTGACTGAAGAGTGACCATTCGAATCTTGTCTTCCTCACAGACTTGTTGAGTCTGCTGAGATCCAATATTGGTCTCCAGTCTCCCGTCTTTTGGGGACCAAAAAGAACCTTGAGTAGATTCCGGCTCTGAATGGTCTGTTGTGACTGTCTGAATGGCTCTTTTGCAGTAGTTTTGAGACTTCTAACTCTGCAATTTCCCTTAGACCGGTGGTACATCTGGAAGGGAATTTGAGGGGAAAGGACTTTCCTCGAAAGGAATTATGTAACCCTTGGATATGATCGACTGTACCCATCTGTCTTGAGTGAGGGAATGCCAGGCTTCTGGGTACAGTGATAATCTTCCCGACTGCCTCCAAGGAGGGACAGCCGGGCAACATCTCAGGGATGCTGAAAGGGCTTGTCAGAGAGGCTCTCTGTTTCCCTGGTTTTGGACCCCTCTGCCTCTAGAGCGTCTGTTGTTGTTAACCCCTCTGCCTCTAGGGGTAAACTGACCACGTGAATCCGGCGTGACTCCTTGGGATTTGCGGAACCACATTTTGCCACCTTTCTGTCCTTTGGGGTAAGGTCTAGAAGGGGTGGAAAAACGGACTCCTACAGCAGAAAGAGTCTTGCCGTCCTGCTCACACCTGGTCAAAGTTTCCTTCACCTGAGGGCCAAACAAAGCTGACCCATCAAAGGGAGAATTTGTGAAGGATGCCTTAAAGGGATCTGCAAAGTCACATAGCCGCATCCAGGCTTGGCATCTAAGAGCCACACCTGTACCTGCGGCCCTACTCGCTCCATCAGCAGCATATGATATTAGCCGCATGGAGGAGTTTGCAATGGAATTAAGGGTTCCTAGCTGCGAAGCAATTTTTTCTTGAGCCCCTGCAGCTGTAGGATCCTGTACTACTTCACCCAGCTCCTTCAGGATATCCCTCTGGAGTCTGGTGAAGTGACATAGGTAATTCAGTGAACGCATAGCAAAGGTCGCTGAGGAAAACATCCGCTTACCGTACCTATCCATGGTCCTAGAGTCCTTAGGAGGATGGACGGGTACGGAAGGATCTGCAAGTTCCTTCTTGGTGGCAGCAGCCACCACCATGGCATCAGCGGGGACACCCTTAGTGAGGAATTGCTTGTCACACGGGGCAGTGATAAATTTTGAAGGCCTCCTAGGGACTGGCTCTACAGAGTCAGGAGCAGCCCACGCCTTTCGGGCAATAACCTGCATAAGGGGGTCGAAAGGCGGAGATACCCAGGAGGTGGAGGGCCGAGATCCAAACGCCTCTAGGTATACTGACTCATCCTCAGAGGGATTATTGGTGGGCCAGTTTCCCCTCTGTCTAAGGAGTTCTAGGATGTCTGAGAAGGAGACATCCTCAGAGGGGGATCTTGGGGATCCCTCTGACTCATCAAAGTCAGTATCTGAAGTGATAGACTCGGGGGAGTCTACGTGTTTCCTCTTACAAGTCCTCTTCCTAGGAGGATCTCCCGAAACATCAAGAGAATCCTCGGAAGAGGGGGAAATTCCCAATGGGGAAACCTGAGGCGGAGGATCTCTGGGTCCTGTAGCAAGAGAAGTGGCAGAGATGTCAACAGGCACTATAGAGGGAGGAGCTAAGGGAACAGACTGCTGGCTGATACCAGTGGCCAGCACACTCTTCATCACCTCGAATGCTCCCCTCCCAGGCAGGTCCGAGAGAACCCGTTCCGAAGAGCTAGGAACTCCAGGGACCACCGAAAGGGAAGTCTCCGAGGCAGATGTCGGAGCCGAGCTCACCAAGGCCGAGGCTCCAAGGGGAAGAGCGGGTTCGGACAAGGGTCCGATGCCACTCACCCCCTCGGAGGAGACCATGGAAGCCCGGCCACCGAATCCCTCTAAGGAAGGTCTCGAAGAGGAGATAAGAGTAGAGGCTGAAGGGACAGAAGGGGGTATCCGTCCCTCAGCCGTAGCAGTAAACATTCCCGAAGACTCCAACTCCAAGCTCTGGGGTACAGTTGAAGGAGGAACTGAAACGGGGTGTGGACCAATAGTCGTCTGTTGAGACGGACTATGTAACATTTGGGCCAGTGCCTGTGACTTAAGTAATCTACTGACCACTCTCTAAGTCATGGTCCGAAAGCCTGGATGACCTTGAAGATCGGCTCCGATGGCTCCGTTCCGAGAGGAGAGGTGAAGCCGGAGCCGAAAGTATCGGCTCCAAGGAAGGAGACCTCGACCTCTTCCTCGAAGGAGCCATCGGAACCGATGAAACTATTGAACCTGTCGGAGCCGACAACTTATCGGAGCCGACAGGTAGCCTCGATGCATCGGCTCCAGCCGGAGCCGATACAGCCACAAAAGTAACGGTGTCGGAGCCGATCGGAGCCGACACCGATGCCTGTGCCACATGGTGGTCGGAGCCGATCGGAGCCGACACCGGTGGTCGATGCAGAATCGGCACCGATAGCCATCGGTGCCGAAGGCTTGTTAAGCCAGAATCGGCTCCAGCCGAGCGATCTCGACTCAGAACGAGTCGGAGCCGAGGCCGCAGGCTTTGACACAGAAGCCTGGGCCTTGGAAGACTTGGCAGTCTTAGGTGGAGCCGACTTAGCCGGAGAGCCCTCCGGCTTAAGAAGGCCCCTGAGTATTAATTTGTTCTTTTCCTGCAGGACTCTCTGGCTGAAAGAATGACATATAGCACAGGAGTCCTGCAGGTGAAGAGGCCCCAGGCAATAAAGGCAAGAAGTGTGACCGTCTGTCAGAGACATCTTCTGACAGCACGAGTCACACTTCTTAAAGCCTGAGACCCTTTCTTTTGACATGGTGTAACACAAGCACACACACACACCAGTCAAAGAATTTAAATTTAAATATACCAAAAGGTATAACTACAAACACATACACACACCCTAACAGGGGGGGGGATGGGTAAAGTCTGACTAAAAAAATAATAAGAGACAGACAAATTCCTGTCAGAAACAGATTAAAACTAAATAAAACTAACAATAAGGGGTTTTTAAGTTAAAAGGGGCTAAATTAGCGAATTAGTAAATCACTTACCAGGAGCTGGTAAAAGGAGGACCTCATAAGCGAAGCGGCAAACGAGATCTGGGTACTTACCGCCTTGCATCATGGGATATGGGGCTGCCTCGAGCTGGTAAAAGTGACTCTCGAGCTTAGCAAGTGCCGAGTCGGAGCCGAGGGATCGGCACCGAACCCATCAAGCAAGAATGAAGGCGAGATTGACAACTTAACATCTAAACTTCAAAATTAACAGATTTGGCCTGTCTCATTTTTTAACCCACTGATCTAGTGGAGATGATGTCTGTTTCTTGGAAAATGCCTTTACCTCTCTACACAGGATCTCAGAGCAACATACCCTTATGTGCACAGCACCATATATGGTCTTTCACAAGAACTGGGTGTCCTTCAGGAATTCCAACATTTCCACCAGAAAGCGGTTTCTGAACTGGCACTAAATCAATCCAGTCATGTCCCCATTTTATTCAATGGGAAGGAAATGAGGAGCAACATAGTACAGCTACATCACGTTATATAAAAGAAAAGTACAGCTAGTCAAGTAAATGTGTCATAACAAAAGATGTTCAAATGATCGTTGCTGTGGTAGCATAAACTATATGGGTAATATTCTATACAGAATACAACATTTGGACAGCTTCAGGGTATGTTCCACCAACCATTAGTCAGCTTGAGCTGGGTTGACTAAAAAAACACAGGTTTGGGTGCCAAGACCTTCACAGCTTTCATGCCAACAGAAAGACAAAAACTGTCTACACCCTGCCGTAAATACACCAAAAAAAGGGGGATGACGGAAATGAGTGTTGGAGATGCTACTGTAGCTGACCTTTTGAACATCTGTTGTGGTAAGTTAACTTACACAATTGTACTATGTTCACCATATTGTCCACTGTTGCAGCAGATAAAACTATATGGGTGAATTACCATAGCTTACAAGTTTTGGGAAGTGAGAAAGGACCAGGATAAACCTAGAGAAGGAATCAAGTAATGCCTTGTAAAAGTATGTATAGAGAACCAAGTTGCTGCTTCTAGAATCCAACCCTTTTCAAATAGCCACAGATGAAGCGAAGGCCCTGGCAGAGAGGAATTTGACCCTGCCTAGAATAGTTTTGTTGCAGTGAGTATAGCAAAAGGTAATAGCTACAGACAACCACTTAAACTGCTTTGACACAGGTTGCCCCTGTCTTCGTAACTTCACAAGAAATAAACTGATCTGAAGACATGAAAGCTTTAGTACTGTCAAGATAGTACCAGAGATGTCTGTGGTCCTAGAGGGCATGGAGTATCCCTTTCTCCCTCATTTTTAGGCTCAGGTAGAAAAAGGGGAGATGGATAGTTTGGCTTAAAGTAAACTCAGATACCACTTCAAGCATAAAGGAAGGCCTAGTTCTGAAAGAAACCCTGACTCTGTTGAAAATAAGACGGAGTTGATTTCAATATAAGAACTTGCAACTCAGGTACTCTTCTTGTAGAGGACAGAGCAATCAGTAAAACAGTTTCCATGTTAAAGACCTCAAGTCAACCAAATTACTGGTTCAAATAGGGCAAGTTTTAGCTTCTCTAACACAAAATTAAGATCCAAAGGAGGAGCCATTGGTTTTCTTGAAGGCCTCTTACGTAAAACCACCAGTAAAGCCACCATTTTCTTGGAAGTGTCTTATGTAAAACCCCTTTCAAAACAAACTGACATGAGAATGCACTGAAAGAGGAGGATCCATTGACAGACATGCTGAAATGGCCAAAAAATGAACACTGATGGAAGAATAAGAAAAGCCACAGGACAACAGCTCACACAAACATTGTAAAACCAAACTAGAAAACCTTTTCCATTTGCTAATAAAAGATTTTCTAATATAAGGCTTTCTTGCCTCCATAGTACCTGCTGCATGTCCTCAATAATTTTGTGCCTAATGGGAATTAAGACCCTATTATCCAGGCAGTCAGCTAAAGTTGAATGGGATCAGGGTGTATCGAACAATCCTGTTGTTGCGCAAGTAGATCTAGTCTGTGAAGAAGCTTGTGGTAATTGCCTCTGGCCAATTCCAAAAGAAGGTAGAGCCACTGTTCTGGCTCAGAAGAGAGTCACCAGAGTGATCTTTGGGGGGGGGGGTCCTTCTGAATCCTCAGAAGTACCCTAGACAACAGTGGAAAGGGTGGAAAAGCATATAGGAACATTTCTGTCCAAAGAAAGGAAAAGTTATTTGTTTCCAAGCCTTCTTGCATGGGGAGCAGAATCTCTCCAGCTGATTGTTCAGAGTGGAGGCAAACAGGTCTACTTCAGAAACTTCAACAGATGGATTAAATCTTGGAACACCCCCCCGATCTTATTTCCATTCATAAGTGTCTACCCTTGTCCTGCTCAGCTGGTTTGCCACACAGTTTGGCTCTGATAGAATGTAGGATGCCTGTAGAGTGAGACTGTGGTGAGACGTTATATCCCAAGCTAACATGGCTAGACTGCAAATGGATTAAGGCCTGGTTCCTCCTTGTTTCTAAATGTACCATGTGACTGCTGTATTGTCTTTGACCACTTGAACAGGTCCAGAAGAAGATGACTGAGAGCAGAGTGCTTTGATCAGGGCAAGCATCTCTTTTTATATTTATGTGCTTGTGTCTGTCCTTGGTGTCCCACACCACTTGAAGTTTAATCTTTTTTGAAACTGCTCCCAAAGCAAAGTACGAGGCCTCCATGGGGAATGACTGCTTTGGAGTATGAAGGGAGAATTGATACCTGGATTTAGAAAATTTGCTGTCTCCACCAAATGATTTCCCTTCTGACAAACCCCCAACACTGGGATATGAAAAGACAAAGAATGTTGGCGCTGGGACCAAAGAGACTTCAGATACCATTGTATCATCCTCATGTTGAGTCTTGCCAAGGCTATCATGAGAAACACAGATTAATGAAACCCCAAAATCCTGAGGAACTCCCTCACAGTGACCAAAGTCTAAGTGGGAAAACCTTAGAAATAAATGAACCAAGGTGTTTAGCTGACACCCCAGTAACACCAATCTGTGTGAAGGAGTCAAAATAATTTTGAATGTTTTCTTGAAATCCAAACTTGTGTAGCAGATCTCTAACAAAACTGTGGGGTGGGGGTTGGGGGACAAGGTCCCTTAAAACATCATTCTGACTTGTTGGAATGTCCTGGGTTTGCGGGGATTCCTAATTTTTTTTAGGGAAGCCCCTGCCATTTCTTCTTAAATATCTCTTTACCCACAATTTCCTGCACCTGTCTGTTTTTTGCTCAAGTATCAGGAAGCCTGAAAAATCTTGGAGATCCTCTGTATCAAGTTATCACTTTCATCACACTTTTTGATAAGCACAGGAATCAAAAACTAAATCAACAATCTAAAGGAGAATTTAAAATCTCATTTTCAGATCATCTGTGAGGTTCTGAGAACACAGCCAGATAGACATTCTCAAAACAGTACCAGTGGTCATAGCCCCGGAAGAAGTATCAACAGAGTCACACACACACTGTAAACAATAAGTTGTGACCTGCAAAATGGAAGAAACTAAATTACCTAAAGCAAATTTTCCTCACAAGAAGAAACAGAACACAAAACATTTCTCATACCTTTACAATTAGACAAAATAAACTTCAACGTATGGGCCTGACAATTTAAAATTCTGAAAATAAAAGTTGCAGAATACAATTTATTTCCTCATATTTTATTAATCATCTTTCCATCTATTTTTTAAATGAGACATCTTTATTAAATTATTAATTATGACACAGGCAATCATGCATTTATATAAATGACAACAAACCATACTGACATAATCCGGGCTGCAAGCATTTTAAATCACAAACCACACTGATATAACCCTAGTTGTAAACATTAGGCAACACTTATCTACCCAGTCATTATCCGTCAAAAACTGCATATGTCATGCAAGTCTCACCTTCTTTTAAACATCATTCCTTCCCTGTATGTACTTGTTGTCACATTTCCCATGTTTTCCTATGTAATTTGCTCCCACACTTTTTAAAAGATCCCAGTTCCAGCTGTTTTATCTGTGTTGCTATATTCACTACTTCTAGTACAGCTGGTTTAGACTTTGATTTCCATTTTCTAGTAACTACTTTTTTGGTAGCCAACATAATCAGACTCAGCAAGGCCTTATTATGTCAAAGCAATTGCAATTCAGTATCGCAGCTCAGAAAAATGATTTCCCTAGTTACAACAATTTGCTCACCCAGTATCTCTGACAGTGTACTATACAGGGAATCTTTAAACTCTGCCAACGCATTACACTCCGAGAAAATATGTTCCCAATTACCTCTTTCTTCTCCATCACACTTCTATTTGCTGTTTGCCTGAGGAAAAATTCTCTTGAGTCTACTTGGTGTTAGAGATTATGAATATAAGGCTGAAATTAATTATGTTGTAAATATGCTGAAAGATAAAGCATAGAATAAAAAGTTTGCTTGAATATATGTATAGAGTTTAGCAATGTAAAATGGGCATTCATACAGACAGGCTTCTCTTCACAGCATCAGAAAAAGCCTAACAAAGCAATATTGGAAAGAGAATATTACATGATTTTCTCATATTTGCAGAACAAATATCTATTAACAGACATCCTTTTTTTATAGACTCAGCAATACGTGATGTTTTTTCAACAGGAACAAAACAGATGTTTCCTTTCATACTTCTGTTATTCTGATTGCAGTGCATTTGTGCATTTTCACATCGGCAGAAATCACAAAAGAACAATAGAACAGACATTATATGACTTCTCTCAGAAGGCCAAAAAAGATACCAAGAGGAAATAAAATATATGTGCATGACTAGCACTCTATATAACAATTGTAGTAATTCAGTTATGGGAGAGAGGGACAGACAGAGAGAGGGAGAGAGAGACATATTATGTAGAAGTCATCATTCATATCTGTAATGAAGGAAAACTTTGTAAATATATGCTACAATCTGACAGAAAGAGTATGTGTCGTTTGTTATAAGTTATCTGTAACTGTGCTTATAGCTGCAAAATATATTTCTTTATCACTGTGCAATTTGAAAGGCTTGGTGCTTTAAACAGACTACAGATGGAGTCATGCAAAGCTCTGTGTCCCTGATTCAGCAGTAAACAGCACAGCAAGACTGTGCGTCTTAAGAAGACTTTGGATCCAGCACAGCATAGCAGCGCAAATAAAAAATAATTTTTCAATGGTGACCCTAACGAACGTTCCTAGCCTGTATCAAAAACAAGGGGAGTGAGTGGGTAATGCCTTGTATAAGGTCACTCCTGTAAAAGCACAGTAACTACCGTTTATGTGAAGTACTTCAGATTTCTACAGTTTTCTACAGTTTGCAGCAATAATACAGTTTATTAGACGTAGAAATCTGGAGTGAGACTGCAGTGCATTAAGGTGAGCAGTGTGATAAATTCTCCAAAAAAGATACAATACAAAGTTGTAAGACTGAAACTGCCAGTTTTGCTGTACCAACTTCACAAGTGACTACAGAGACTTTTCAACCATCTACAGTAAAGCAGCATGGCCATCTGCCTCTCTGTTGACTGGTAAGAAAATTTTTCTGTGTTACATACAGTATAAATGCCATAGAGGTAATAATAATAACAGAATGAAATGTATATACAGCATATGAGCAAATGTGAAACCTTATTAGGGCAAGTTAATAGTAAGGCATTATGCAAATGGATTACAATATTTGACTGGTATCTGAAACAAAATCATGTGTGGTATAAAAAATGTTTATTGTATGTACAATGTTATAAAAATACAGTGCATGCCACTATTCAAAGGTTAGACTGTACAGACAAAATTTTAATGGTAAAGAACCAGAAAAAGTTAATATGCTGACATTATATCCAAATGTTAGACAGTTACGTTCTGTTACCACATGTAAAAGGTTTACTTCAGAGTTACAACAACAGTCAAATCAGTTATTGACAAAAAACACTAGTACATCTTGTTATAAAAGAATTTAGTAAACTTCTAAAAGACAGACACGATGGGTTCAGGAAGCTTAGACAAGTTATACATACATCTTTTCAAAAGTGTATAGACGTTTTAGTTTCAGCAGAACAGGTTACTGAAAAATATCAGAAGACCATGCAACATTACAGGAAACTCTTGAACAGCAGTTGCAGGATAAAGAAAATAAATTAGCTAAACTGACAGAGACTGAGTTCCTCCATATATAACAGCTAAGCTTACAAAGAACAGGAAACTACAGCTGATTTGTACAAAAGAAATATATTTTATAATATGTTTATGTTTTGAAAATGGTTAAGCATACATGCTAAGATCTGATGTATGGACAAATCATTCTTAAATGTTTTACTTTCATTCAGTTAAAGCAATACATTTATCAGTAGTACAGTAAAGTAGACCATATAACTGCTATTCTAATAGCACAGTCAAAAGGTACACAACAGTTTTAGTGTATAAAAATCAAATAAAAATAGTTATTAATAATAAGAGTAAAGATTTAAAGTCACAAGACTGACATGCTTAAAGATTTAAAGTCGCGAGACTAACATGCATGTATTTTCTTTTCATCTAAAAATACATCTGTTACAATCCACAAGAATAACAGGCAGACAACAGCAAATATAAATAATGTAAATATAAATGAGAAGTTATGTACCTACCATAACATTCCATGTTAGTTGTCTTCTTCTCGCCTTCTTTCTTGCTGGATGGGTTCGGAGCCGATCCTCGGCTCCGACTCGGCTTATGCCAAAGCTCGAGAGCTATTTTTACCGGCTCGAGGTAACCCTGTATCCCACAATGCTAGGCGCTAACTACCCAGATCTCGTTTGATAGCTAACACTATAGCAGTTTTGCCCCCAGAACAAAGGAGAGAATGGCATACCCATGCAGATAGCTATCCCAAGAAAAGGGTAACCACCGGAGACCATAGTGGGAGAAAGGCAAGGCTCCTTAGGATCCTAACGGTCTGTCCAGGCTAGGGTGTTGGAGGGCGGGACGCAAGAAAGAAGGCAAGAAGAAGACAACTAACATGGAATGTTATGGTAGGTACATAACTTCTCAATGTTAAGTTGTCAATCTCACCTTCATTCTTGCTGGATGGGACCACGTCCCTAGCACCTTAACCCTGGGTGGCTCGTTGGAACAGACTCTTGAGGACTGTGGAACCAAAGTTAGCTCGGCTTCTGGAGGCCATGTCCAATTTGTAATGAGAAATAAAGGTATGGGGAGAGGCCCATGTGGCTGCCGCACAAATTGAATCTAAGGGCAACCTGTCCTGAAAGGCTATAGACGTAGCTAAGGCTCTAGTTGAATGGGCTCTAGATCTTGAAGGAAGCTTTTGATGCCTCAGTTCGTAGATGAAAGTGATGACAGAGGCCAACCATCTAGAAAGGGTTACTTTGGAAACTGGAAGGCCTTTCTTCCCTTCAGCATAAGATAGGAAGACCTGGTCAGATTTCCTAATTTTCTTGGTTCTATCCAAGTAGTAACGGAGTTGGCGATGAACATCAAAGAAATGCAACTTTTGTTCCGCTCTGTCAGAGTAATTAGGGAAGAAAACTGGGAGATCGATAGTCTGGTTTAGATTTGCCTCAGAAGATATCTTGGGTAAAAAGGAGGGGTTTGTTCTGAGGGACACTCTATCTTTATGGAAAACAAGATAAGGAGGACGAACGTGTGAAGTTCTGAGACTCTCCTCGCAGAGGTTATGGCTACTAGAAACAAAGTTTTCCATGAGAGTAACTTCAAGGAACAGGAAGCCGCAGGTTCAAAGGGAGGGAGAATCAAGGAGGTTAAAACTAGATTCAAATCCCAGTGCGGTGGGGGATGTCTAACCGGGGGCTTGAGTAAAAAGATACCTTTGAGGAATGCTTTACAAAGTTTATGAGACATAATGGAGGAGTCTGCCAAGCCAACATGAAAATTTAAAATGGCCGCTAAATGGACTCTGATAGTGGAGGAAGAACCCGAATTAAAGAGTTCAGCCAAAAAATCTAAGACCGAATGGATAGGAGCCACAAATGGGTCTATGTTCCTAGATTTTGCCCAGAAGGAAAAACGTTTCCATTTGCTGGCATAAATCCTCCTGGTAGAAGATTTGTGAGAAGCTAAAATGATGTCATGTACCGAATGGGAGATAAAGGGAAGCCTGGCTAAGGTTGGAAGTGGAGCATCCAAGCTGTGAGGTTGAGAGAGGGGAGAGATTGGTGCAGCTTGCCCGAGTGATGGGTCAAGAGATCTGGAACTGGGTCCAGATGCCAGGGCTGATCCAAGAGGTAATGGTGCAGGAACGGAAACCATATTTGTCAAGGCCAGTACGGAGCAATGAGGATCATCGCTGATCTCAAGGCGGTAGCTTTCTGAATCAACTGAGTGATTAATGGAATGGGGGGGAAAGGCGTACAGGAGACCCCGGGGCCAATCGTGGACTAGAGCGTCTCTGGGAAGGTGGCAGGGAAGAGAGTGAAAAATTCATGGCATTTGCTGTTCTGGGGTGTAGCGAAAAGATCGCAGCAAGGCTGACCCCATTTTTTGAAAATTTCTTCCACTACTGACTGCTTGAGAGACCACTCGTGCAGCATGAGAATGGCTCTGCTCAGCCTGTCCGCTATGACGTTGGACCTCCCAGGGATATGCGTTGCTATCAGAAACCATTGAGAGGAGATCGCCCACTGCCAAAGTCTGAGTGCTTCTTGACATAAGGGGTAGGACTTGGTTCCGCCCTGCTTGTTGATGTACCACACTATGGACATATTGTCCGTCTGAACTGCAATCGTCCCGATGGGAAGAGAGTCCTGAAGGGCTTGCAACGCTAAAAGAACTGCTCTCATCTCTAGGACATTGATGTGCAGATGGCACTCGAAAGGTTGCCAAGTGCCCTGGACCGTCATGCCCTGAAAATGCCCCCCCACACGATCAGGGAGGCATCCATTGTCACTGTAGCAACCGGGGGGGAGGGGGACGAAGGGTCTGCCTGAGACACTTGAAGGGAGACCATCCACCAAGACAGGTGTTTCTTGCATGATTGAGTTATCAAAATGTAGTGTGACATCGGGAGCTGCTGGAAGGACCACTGAGAGAAGAGCATCCATTGCAGGAGTCGCATGTGGAATTGAGCTAAGGGAAGTAACGTAATGGCAGCCGCCGTGAGACCTAGAGTCTTCTGTACAAACTTGGCCTGAATTTTGTTGTTCTGAAGCAGGATATGAACATGTTCGTGAATATCTGCGATTCTTTGAGCCGTCAGTTTTGGAGAGTTTGACTGTGTCTAATATGGCGCCTATGAAGGTAATAGACTGACAAGGCAGACTTTTCGAAGTTTATGGAGATACCTAGCTCTTCGCAAATCTGAATGGTGTAATCTCTGGATTGAATAAGTTGACGCCTGGTGGTGGCGGTAAGGGGCCAGTCGTCTAGATATGGAAACACCTGGAATCCTTGATGCCTCAGATGAGCCGTAACCATTGCCATGCATTTGGTGAGCACTCGGGGGGGGGGCTGTAGTGAGACCAAAGGGCAGGGCCCTGAACTGGTAGTGACTGGCTCCCAGCCAGAAGCGGAGAAACCTTCTGGAGCGTCTGTGCATTCTGATGAGGTAGTACGCATCCTGAAGGTCTACAGAGCACATCCAATGGTCCTGACCCAAAAAGGGTAGAATGGACTGTAGCGTGACCATCTGGAACTTCGTTCCTTGAACAGACTTGTTCAGTCTGCTGAGATCCAAAATTGGTCTCCAGTCCCGTCTTTTTTGGTACTAAAAAGAACTTGGAGTAGATTCCGGATCCTTGCTGGTCTGCTGGGACTGGCTGGATGGCCCTTTTTCTTAGCAGTTTTGAGATTTCTAATACTGCTTGTTCCCTTAGACCGGGTGGAACATCTGGAAGGGGCCTGTTTGGTTGTTTTGGGGTGTGGACAAAAGGAATTTTGTAACCCTCGGATATGATCGACTGTACCCATGTGTCTTCGGTAAGGGAAAGCCAGGCTTTTGGCTACAGTGATAATCTTCCCCTGACTGCCTCCGAAGGTGGACAGTCGGGCAGCTTCTCAGGGATGCTGGAAGGGTTGGCCAGAGACAGCTTCTCTGCTACCCTGATTCTGCGGACCCCCTCTGCCCCTGGGGCGGTGTCTATTGTTGTTCCCCCCCTGCCTCTAGGGGGGAACTCGCCTCGTGCATCCGGCGTGACTCCCTGTGGTTTGCGGAACCACATCTTTCCACCCTTCTGACCTTTGGGGTATGGTCTGGATGGGGTGGAAAAACGGACTCCTACGGCAGAGAGAGTCTTGCCGTCTTGTTCGCATCTGGTCAAAGTATCCTTCACCTGAGGTCCAAACAACGCCGAACCATCAAAGGGAGAGTTGGTGAAGGATGCCTTGAAGGAGTCAGCAAAGTTACAAAGCTGCATCGAGGCATGCCGTCTTAAGGCCACACCTGTGCCTGCAGCCCTACTCACCCCATCGGCTGCATACGAAATAAGCCGCATGGAGGAGTTAACAATCGAGTTTAGGGTTGCCAGCTGGGAGTTGATTTTGTCCTGAGACCCTGCAGCTGTTGGATGCTGTAGTGTGTCACCCATTTCTTTGAGCAAGTCTCGTTGAAGACGGGTGAAATGACATAAGTAATTCAGCGACCGCATGGTAAAGGTCGCTGAAGAAAACATCCGCTTGCCGTACCTATCCATGGTCCTAGATTCCTTATCAGGAGGATGGATAGGTACCGAAGGATCAGCCAGTTCCTTCTTAGTGGCTGCCGCCACCACCATGGCAACAACAGGGACACCCTTGGTCAAAAACTGTTTATCAGTAGGGGCTGTGATAAATTTTGAAGGCCTCCACGGGGTTGGTTCCATCGAGTCAGGGGCCGTCCAAGCCTTCCTGGCCACCACTTCCATAAGGGGGCCAAAGGGCGGAGACACCCAGGAGGTGGAAGGGCGAGAACCAAACGCCTCTAGGTAGACCGACTCGTCCTCGGAAGGGTTGAGGGTAGACCAGTTCCCCCTCTGCTTGAGGATCTCAAGGATGTCAGAGAAGGAGACATCCTCAGAGGGGGATCTTGGGGACCCCTCCAACTCATCCAAGTCAGTATCAGATGTGATGGACTCAGGGGAGTCCAGATGTTTCCTCTTACATTTCCTCTTCTGAGGGGGCTCCCCTGACAGATCAGGGGAGGCCTCAGAAGAGGAGGATGCTCCCAATGGGGGCCCCTGAGGTGTAGGATCTCTGCGGTCAGGGTTGAGAGGATGAGTAGAGACCATAGCAGGCACTACAGTGGGAGGAGCTGAAGGAGCTGACCGAGGAACAGGCACCGGGGCCAGCACACTCCTCATGACCTCGAAAGCACCCCCATCAGGCAGAGAAGAAGGTCCCTGCTCCGAGGAGATAAGGACCCCTCCCGGCACCAAGAGGGATGGCTCTGAGGCCGATGTCAGAGTCGAACTCACCTGCGCCGAGACTCCGAGAGCGAGAACAGGGTCGGACAAGGGTCCGATGCCACTCGCCCCCTCGGAGTCGACGAGGGAGTCACGGCGTCCGGATCCCTCCAAGGATGGCACCATAGAAGAAATCGGAGCCAACGACGGAGCCAAAATGGGTGGTATCAGCTCCAACGTGTTGACGGTCCCGGCTCCCACAAACTCCGGCTCCGAACTCAAGGGAAGAGTCGGAGGAGGAATCGATGATGGAATGGGAATAGCCACTGTCTGTTGAGAAGGGCTATGAAGCATCTGGCCAGTGCCTGCGACTTAAGGAGTCTACTAACCACCCTCTCGAGGTCATGGTCTGAAAGCCTGGAAGACCGAGAGGAATGGGACCCATATACCCAGGCACAGCCTTCATTCTTTCATTTTTACATCTGAGGAAGTCTGGTGGACGAAAACGCTTTGTATTGTGTGGCGTTTATGTGATTAAACCTGCTGCTGCTTACACCTACAGGCTCGTGTTTTATTATTACCTTCTGCCTCTTTGGGTGCCTGTTGTGGTTTTATTTTTTCAAAGATTAATGGCATGAAGTAGGATATATACTTTACAGTCCTCCACAAGTCCAACAGAGTCAAAAAAGTCCAATATTTCCAGATTTTCTTATTCTATCATATTTTACAAACACAATTATTGCTTAGTATTCCCACATTTGTCAATTTCCAAGTTACTGATTTTATTCCTGTTAATCTCCATCTCCCAAATCCTCTCTGCTTCACTTCCAACATATTAGAGTCTTCTAGTCAAATCTCATGTTCCCTTCCTTCTCTCAAGCATCTTCTGATGAAACATTAGAAAAGGTTTGCCTTTCACATTCTCTCTGTGGTATTTATTACCAGAACAAGAAGCAGAATCTTCTTCTGTTTCACAGCTCACTTTTTTGTTGGACAAACTTTTGTATTTCCTCCTTAGCATGTACTTCACCAAAAATTATTTTATCCACCCAGGGAAGAATATTTTGAAGACTGCTGGGTACAGTAGTTTGAATGTCATGCCTGTTTCTTTGCATTCCCTGAACAGTGGAATAAACATATTCCTCTTTTGCCTGGTGTACAATGAGTAATCATTGTCCACAAACACTATGTTGTCTTCCACTTTTAGTACTTTGTCCTTCAGCCATAGTTTTGTCAGAATCAACTCCTTCTGCTGGCAGGATTGCAGCTTTACTATTAAGGGTCTATGTTGCTTTCTCATAGTCTGGTTTGGTGCATACATATGTGCCCTTTAATTTAACAACTCCTGCTGTGGAACATCAGTCCAGTTGCTTATTTGTGTTTTCAGAAAATTAAAAAAGTCTGTTCCTACCAACTTCTCTGGTACAGCTGAAAATCTCAGGTATTCCCATATCCTCTAATTCTACTATTTTTTGAAACATATCTTCAACAGTCTCATATTCCGTCAGCCTTTTCTTCATTTTAAAATCTGATTTTTTGCAGTTTTATCACCTCATCTGAATATCAGTTTAACTCTTCTTCCATTTTTTTCCAGCCTTTTGTTGTTTCAGTTGATAAACTCCATCACGGTTTCCTTTATTTTAACCAGTTCTGTGTGCAGTTGTCTTATCCTTTCCTCTAGGTTACTGGAAGCCATGTTTGGAACTTGCACTACTTTTTGCTGAACAGCTGCAATACTTTTCCCAGTGTTTTTTCCTTACCTTTTGTAATAGAGGTTCCTTTAGATTAGTATTTCTTTTTTCCTGGCATCCAGGCAATGCACGTGCTACCCAGTTACTGATAGGGTTGCCACCTTTTCAAATGGCCAAAGTGGGACATTTTCAGGACAAACATCAAATTTTACAGGCTGACACATACCCACAGTCAGTACAAAGGATAGAACTTAACTTTTTTGCCTAAATAAAAGCTTATTCTTGTAACATTTTAGTTGCTTATTCTGTTTCTTATAACATTTAGGTATTTTAGATACAGTATAACTGTTTTATGCAACTGTTATATAAAATATAGGACATAATTATGTCCTACAATCTCAGGACATTTGCCATTTTTAATATTTTTTGTCAGGACACAACTGCCTAAAGAGGGACCGTCTCTCGCAAAGTGGGACAGGTGGTAACCCTAGTTATTGAAATTTAACCAGAAATACGAAGCCCACTATCCTTCACTACTGAGTTTCTATTTTCACACAGAGCGCTGAATTAAGCTGTTACTCAGTATGCAGCTGTCTTGGAAAGTCAATCATCTTTCCACCCATGTCAGAAAGAGCAGGACTGGAATTAATGAAATGTTTAGCAGCAGAAGGATTAAGTAAAACTATATGCTATGTCAGGTTTGGGATGAGTGTACATAAACTTAAAAGGCTGATAAACTTTATACATCTCATTTTAGGGGCAACTGTCTGACCACCAGGAAAACTGCAAGCAGTTACACACATTAGCCAATGCTGACAGAACTAGAAGAATGGGTGAAATTTCTGGAAATTCTTTCTGTAACAGCTTGCAGTATCTTCTGAGGGACTGAGAAACCTCACTGTTCTCCCACTCATAACACTTGCACATTCTGAAAATAGTCTAAAAGAAAGAGAAGCAGCCACATGGAGAATAAGAAACTGAGCCTTCCTCTGAGTCTGGATCAGAAACTGAGGAGAAAACTCTTATCTGTCCCTTCAAGCTTCCTGTCCAGATGCAGAATCTTAAATATCTTCAGGAAAACAGGCATACCTCTTTTTACCAAAAAAAAAAAATCTCCTTATAAGAAGGATCAATGGCCTGAATTAAACCCTAAGGCAGACTCAGTAAGCTACTCCTATCCAAGGAAATTTGAGGTGGAGTAAATACACGTTTAAGTTTTCCATTTTGTTTTGACAGGAAAAAAGGAGCCAACAATGATATTATTGGCAGCAACTTCCCCAGCGATCGGCACAGCATTCTTACTAAACAGGAGTGTCTTCCCTGTACCCTCTCTTAGGACCAACACATGTGGTTAATTCCTTGCCCACTAAAGGAACCATAACAGCCACACAGCATGTGGGTAACCCGTGGTCCACAGTGGTTGTAAGTACTATACCAGAGGGATCTGCGGTAAAAGATGAGCAGTCTTAGGAACAAGCTATAGCCACAGAACAGTCACCCACCTGCAACTGAGGCAAACTTCTAGTCTGCTGTGGTGGTAATGATTGTTTGCTTAACTTTATTGTGTATGAGTGGCTCAAAGGACCAGCCATGATACCAGTAGTTTGTTCCATGGCTAAGCCGAACATGGTGCTGCTTTTCCAGGGAAAACAACCAGCATAAGCCAGTAAAAATTAAAAAGCCAATGAAAGTCACTCTTTTCACACAAAAACACTGTAATAAGCACTTGAAAACACATTGCCAGCCCCAAAAAGTAAAACAAACAATTTCTACACAGAAAAACTGATTTTCATCTACTTAACACAACTTTTAAACTGAAAGGAAAAAAGTGAAATCCCATTTAAAAGTACAGTAAAATCTTGTGACCGTCTGTTAAAACACAAACTGCTAGCTTAAAAATAACTTTCCTGAGCAAGAAAGTACAACATTTTTAAGTGTAATGTACTTCCCTAAAGGGAACTTATCTACCTATAAAACAGAAAATGTGTCATCCAGGAACATGATGGATAGCCACCAATGTAAGTTTAAAAATTAATTTAATAAATATAATCAAAGTAGTGCTGACAAACAACATGCATAACAGAAATACATTAAACTTGCTTAATGACAGTGTAGATCCATAAAAGCTAATACTAGATTGAGGACTTTCATCCCTCCAAAGTGCAACAGGGTTTCATCAGTATAAGGGAAGTTGCCTCGTACATCAAATATACATATATATATATATATATA